>NC_052027.1:1032152-1697543 GCF_015832195.1 Motacilla alba alba | reverse complement strand
GTTTTTTTTTAGTTATTGTGCTAAACTTAACAGTGTCCTAACTCCAGTGCTGAATAAAAAGGAGGAGAGGCTGAGCCTGGTTCCCCGAAGCCATGGCGGGGCAGGATGGCACCGAGCTAACCCTCAGTTTTGGACCTGCAGTGAACTAGGTTTGTGACCCTGGTCTGAGGACTCTACCCTGAGAAAAGGAGGCCCTGAATGATGTTAGTTGACTGTACTGTAATGTTGTATCAACTGATTTGAATGTTTTTGACTTTCAGCAATGAGTTTTCTTTTTTATTATTGTTATTTTTGTAGTAGTTGAAGGCTTAGGTAAAGCTAACAGGCAATAGGAATAAGTACATCCAATTTTTTAATGTAACAGACTAAATGTTAATTGTTCTTATTCTTTTTTATTCTATTTAGTAGACACTTTTGAAGAATTACTAGAGTTTTGTTGTGTTTAAATCACCAACACACGGTGTTTAATGAAGGCAGAGCTATAATAAATTTAGTTTTGTTCTGATGTTTTTAATTTAGAAGTCACAATAATGTATTGGGTTTAGATGTCACTAGTTTGACTGGTGATCACGTTTTGACATAAAATATATCCAAAATGTTATATAAAAAATATCATGGGGTTTTTTTCTTGATGAAATGAAGTTCCAGGTTCAGGTTTTTTATGCATTTATGTTAATAGCAGTGTTTTCTCTGCACTAGAGGCAAAACATGGGAAATAATTTATTGAGAAAAATATCTCAGCATGGCTTCTGGACTGAGAGTCACATGCAGAATCAAAACTGTTTGGCATAGGGTACACAGCAAGAAGAATTCACAGAGTGTGTAACAGGACATTTTCCTTTTTGTATACTTTTCTGTTTATATTTTGAGCTAAGATAGAAATGAAGCTGACATTTAGCTGTCATTACCATCAGTTAGGACAAAACAAACTCAGTGCCACCAAACTGAAATAAACCAGTTGAATCTTGGAATATACTTGAAAAGAAACTTATTTGGATTAATGTTCCTCCAAAAGCAGAAATTAAGATTAAAACTACCAAGACAGTTACATTTGGTCCAATACTGAACTGTATTTTTTACAGGCTTAAAATGAATCCATATTCTGAGCATTTTCCTGAATTACTGTGCTAAAGGAGAGCAGCAGTGATCTGTGTGCACCGGGTACAATATAAAGGCATCATTTACAGTTGAACCTATGGAAGCGTTGTCCTTTGTCTTTTCTGAATCCCTGGAAGTTCTGCACACGAGCCAAGAGCAGGGTGGGCTCTGGGGAACACGTGGTCACATCTCACAGCCCTCTGCAACAAGCACAGCATTTTCTACACTTGATCACCACTTTCAATGTGCAAATTTTACATATTTTTACGCACTGAATAAGTTCTTGGCCAGTAAAAGTTAATCGTTCAAAGCACGGATGTGCCTGGGGCTGTGTGAAGTTTTTTAACTCATTGGCTTCTCAAATATATCCAAGTCCCATTAAAATTTACAGGTAAGCTTCCAACTTCGTTTTCCTTGCCTAAAAGTGAAAAGTTACCAGCATTGCTTCACTGATCAGCTGCCTTGGTACAAAACCTTATCCACCCGTCCCTTGGACAAGCTGCCCCATTGGTCTTGTGCTTCCACATGAGGCTGAGTGGAGGTATTAATTATTAATAATGCATTTCAATCAAGTATTTGTGCTGCTACACACAATCTTTTCTACGTTCAGGAGCTCTCATACATTTTTAATCATGTGACAATTAGATGTTGGGGTTAGGCAAGTGTCCTTTGATCACGGAGAAGAAACATGGTGAAAGCATTTCTTCATCACCTTCTCCTGGATTTGTTTTTAATGTAAATGGGGCATTCCCTCATGCTGCCTTCTCCATAAGAGCTTCAGAGCAATAATTATCATCTGGTCTATATTCTATTCTAGCCTTAAAGCTGCAGGCACAATGAATTAAACCAAGATCTCTTCTGCAGCAAAGATTCAGCTGAGAGAAGGACAGAGGAAAGGACACTGAGGACAAGGTTGGCCACAGAATGTTGGCTTCCCGCTCGCATGACATCATAAAACTGTCTTTGGGAAATAATTAGTTGAGCAGGTGTCAGAAGGTGCAAAGCAAGGCCCCTTTTGCAGCATCTCCTCAGCTTCCTGCAGCATTTCCCCAGGATCACACAGCTCTGCCTGAACCTCCCACCAAACTGCTGGAAGAACACAGCACTTTGGGTCCGAGGTGTTGCTTCCTCAGGGACCATCAGCTAACCTGTGCGTGGGGCTGCCCTCCAGAACAGCCATCCTCCTCTTCCTCCCTCTGCCATCCTTCACTCCAGACAGCCTGGGGCTCCGTTTGCCTTCTGAGCAAGCCTGTGTCGAGCACTCTGTGCTGCTGGACACAGACCACAGCAGCTGCTCTGTGTGTGGGGGGCCTGATCTGTTCTCACCTGGCTGTCTTGGCAGATCTGGGCAGCTGCAGAAGCACAGGCACTGGTGAAAGTGAAGGTGACAGGGACACAGGGCCATGGAGGAGGCCAGAGCCACATTCCCCAGTGAGCTCAGCAACCTCCAGGAAGAAAAGCCATGTTTAACACGTTCCTTTCCACTGGGGAATAGCAGGCCCTGTGTTCCCTCTCTTTTCTGTCAGTTATCATCTCTTTAGAGCAGTGCTGTTAGAGGACTGCGGGGGGAAATGGCCTGATAAGAGGCACAGACTTGTTGGGATGTGCTGATCTGCAGGATTGCAGGGAAGCTGCTGCTGGGAGTCCTGGAGGGAGCTGCAGGTCACCAGAGAGCAGCAAAAAGCACCTTGTTAAGGCAGTGCATTCTGCACACACAGCCACCTGTGCTAAGTATTTTCAGCCTTTTAATCTGACCCTGCAGAATTCTGTGGAGATCCCCTGGATATTTATAATCTTGCTAATAAAAGAATAAAAAGCGGGGAAGAGATTAATCACATGTGGCATATAATCGTAGTAAATAACCTTCAACCTTGTGCTAGCAATTTCATTGTGCTTGCAGTTTATTGTGAGCAAAAGTAAAAATACTCTAATTGCCTTCAAAATGTATTTGCATCTACTCTGCACTGAAGACAAAAACCACCCCGGTTTGCTCAGAATCAGGGACTGAGACTGGCCACTTGGAAAACAGGAAGGGAAAACCACTGTTAGCTTTCATTTGGCTCTTGGTTCAGAGAGGCTGTGTAAGAGCAGATATTTCATACCCAACTAAACTTCTGCACTGTTACTTCCCCTTGGTCACCCAATAGTAAAATATTTCAGTCCCCTGAAGAATAAATAACCCGCTCAAGTGTGGGATGCAGTATTTTAGCTAAACCCACTTTTCATCTCCTCCCCTAAATCATATTTTACTGGATGGAGAGGGTGTTTTCACCCACAACCCAAAACTGACCCAGGACATGGGCTTGGAGTGAGGAGCACAAACTCAGCAATTCTTTCACACAAGCTCCAGCCCTGCCCAGGACTACTCCCAGGGTCACTAAAAGGTGGCCATGAAAAGAGCAGCAGTTTGGGACTCTGGTTCCATGAAGGGGTGGAACTGGAAATATTTCAGGGAATCTGGGATCCAGAGAGAAGGGCATAAACTGGCCCCACTGCCCCTGACAACCGGGGACAGCAGCAATAAACAATTTGAGTTCAAATCAGGCAACTGCTTTTGCTTTATGCTGGCAACCTTGAAAATAAGGCTGAGGACAAATGACAGCAATGGAATTCCTGAAATCCTTGGCTTAAACAAGTGAGGGCTCCTCTGGCCACTCTACCACAGCTGTGCCCCGCATGGGAACAGGATGAGTGCTTGGGCACACCGGGGTCCATCTCCCCATCCTACAGAGCATCACTGCGGATGTGCCCAGCACAGCAATGTGGGAGTGGAGCAGGGGGAGCCATCTCACAACCCCTCCAGAGCACCAGGAGAGACTGCTGGCAAAACCTCTGCCAGTTTTCATGGCAAACAGCTGAACCCCAGTGCTGCACTCCACGTGCCATGATCTGTACAAGCTGCAGACCAAAGCAGATTCTGCTGATCAAAACGCACAGAGGAGGAGGGAGATGGCAGGAGGAGCATCTGCAGAGCCTCAGCTTCAGGTTTGGTCTGAGAGCACAGCCCAGACAGCCCTGGCTGTTCCTGCCCCTACTCCTCCTCTGCCCAGGAGAAGCACAAACATCAGCTTGGGCCGGCTTGGAGAACAATGGGAGGAAGGTGCAGATGTTTAAGTGCACCACTAACAGCGCTCCCAAGGAGATCCTGCAATGGCAGGAGCTATTTAAGGCCATTTGCAAGTCCCTAAACAGCAGCTTCAAACAGGTTTAGTGGGAAATGATGCCATTAGCAGTTATTGAGCTGCTCCCTGTCCTCCCCCAGTGGGAAGTTTTGCTGCCACACATCCCTCAGGACCGATGCCAGAGAAGTGGATTCTGTGGCTTCCACGTTCTTTCATGTCGAGGCTGGTGCTGATAGTGGAGCCACAAACCTTCAAGGTTATCATCCACAATGAACTTTTCCTGAGCTGTTTATCAGAAGGGACTGGGAGAGCTGTGCTCCAGCTTTCAGTTCTGTTTTAATGGAATCTGGACACCTCATTTCCTTTTGGCCCAATTTGAAAATCCCATCTCGAAGGAGCTCTCAGTTAGTTTGCTTTCCCCAGTGATTCATTCTCCTCCGTGTAATTGTAGGAATTGAACTCACACAGGGGCCCTGATCCTTATCTTCCCAAAGTCAATAAGGACTGCACTACTGCTATAGGTACCAGCTCATTTCCTCAGCCTTCTTGAACTACCTCTGAGTTTATTTAGGAGACTGCCTTGAGAGACAGAGATCAGGAAAAAGGCAGCAAAAAAAATGGAAAAAATGGACCAAAAGAGATGTCACAAATCACATACAAGGGCATGTTCTTTCTTTCTAGGCCTTTCCTCTTTATTTCTCCCATTTTCACATTTTTAACCAAATTTTATTTACTTTATTTGTTCCTGGGATGAACCCCTGTCAAATTTTTGATCTGTAGAAATCTCTACTGACCTTTGGCTACCAAGCAGAAACAAAAAGCTACCAAGTAAAAACAAAATCCAAACATCACCTGTAACCCGTTCATGCCTATAGCCTACTTTTTAAATGTAGTTACACTAAAAATTCATTCTCTGAGCAAAGAATTTCCACACACAGCTCTGCCCTTCCTCCCCCTGCGGAGGCAAGAAGGATGCCACCTGTTTCTGTTAAAGATCCACAGCAGCACCAACACTACCCCAGCATAAAGAACAGGACCTGGGACAATACAGGCAAGGAGCCTTTCTCTCCCCCTGGCACACTGAAAACAGAGCAGCTTCCCAGTCTGGAATTCTGGATTCTCCCCTCACATTTATCCAGTCAGCAAACAGGAGCCTAATAGCACGAGCTCAAACGATCAGCACGGATAAAAGATCAAATAGATACTGTGACTGTTTTGCCTGCAGCAAATAATTTAAAAGCCATTTAATAATTCAAATCATATGCAAAACAAGATACTGTGGTATTTAATATCAAGTTTTCTTATCTCTAGAGGGAAGTCAGCATAGAAACCATCAGCGCTGGGTGGCAGAAGCCACTGGAGAAATGGAATTAAAGGGTTAATAATATTTCAGGTCTTTTCCCCTAAAGAGCCCAAACATTCTCCAACGCTTTTGAGCCAAAGGTTCCTCCTGCTGCGTGCTCCTTGTCCTTGTGAGGTTCCTAAAGCCCAGCCATTTTCATCTCCCAGCACCAGCCCCTCAGTCCTTCTGGAAACCTCCTCCACTCCTCCTCTGAAGACACAGCACCTCCAGATCCCACCTCAAAGCCAGGAGCTGCTCCACTTTCTTATCCCTGAGCGTTCTGAGTGGGGAGAAACAGCGTACACCCCAAATCATTAATCTCAATACTTCCCCAATAGCCTGTGTGATTGTTCTAACCTCTGCCACGAGCGAAAGCAAAGCTGTCAAGGAATGAAAGGGCGAATAAATCCTCCCCAATTCATCCTGCAGATGAAGTCTGGAAAACCTCCAGCCTCCCAATCAGCACAGGCGTGTCCCTGATTTACTCCAGCTACTCAGAGCTGAACAGATTTCTTATCATTTCATTTGAGGAGGTGAGTGACTGATGGCTGGGGCAGGAGCAGGGTCAGCAACCACCCCAAGTCCTGCCCGGGAGGATTTGTTGGAATGACAGCTCCTCTCCCTTCAGCAGGGACAGACTCCCAAAAAACCTCAGTGGGGATGAAAGACAGGAGTCAAGCTGCTGTCAGGGAGCAAAGCTGCATCTCAGGAAAAACCAGGGCTGATTTCCAGGTTGATAGACCTTGAAAATATTACAGCATTTGAGAGGAGCTGCTGCAGCACGCTGGGGATTCCGGGCGAGGAGCGTGAGGCAGCTCCAGTCACGGTGGTTTGTATTTAATGCCCAGAAGTAATAAATCTCCTTCGTAATTTGAATGCTCCTAAGTCCAGCCACTGTTCAGACTTGTATTAATTCTGAATTCACCGTGATGAACTCCTGGTGGAGAGGGCTGCACACCTGGAAGTGCAGAATCCCAAAGTGTTTGCTATGAATTAACCAAACACCCACCAAAATCTGAATTCCTGCTGATTCCAGTCCTCCTGTGACAGCTTCTACCCTAACGTGGCTCCTTGTTAGAAGTAGCAACTGTGCAATTAACTCCTCACTCAAACACAATTTGCACCGTGACAAAGGACAACTTTGCTCAAATAAAGATTTCAGTGTCTGACTTGCAAGTTGTACATGTCACAGAAACATGGCTGGGTGACTGATGAGATTCTTGCTGCTTCAATTGTAATTCTACCCAGGAAAACGGTGTCCTTCCATGGAAAATAGCAATAAATCACATATACATATTCCTGTCATGTGAGGCAGGTGGAAAAGTGCTCTCACTACAATAATTCTGCTTTGACTTTGCATATATTTCTTTCTCTCCCCTCTTTTAGTGCCATTTACACTATGACAGAACTCAAAGAGAAAAACTGAGCAAGTTTGGATCATGGAAAATCATCAGCTGGAAGAGATCCACAGGGATCATCCAGGGCAGCCCCAGTCCCTGCCCAGACACCCCAAATCCCACCCTGAGCATCCCTGGGAGGGTTTTTCAAACCCTCCTGGAGCTCTGGGGCTGTGCCCGTTCCTAGGGAGCCTGGCCAGTGCCAGCACCCTCTGGGGATGAACCTTCCCCTGATCTCCAACCCAACAAAAAGAATTCAACTCTGTATGTGGAGCTGCCATTTAAAAAACGGCTAGCATGTGTAAATACCATCAAGCTTCAGCGCCCCAGGTATAAAATGACTTTTTATGAAAACAAAAAATCCATTACAATTACACAGAAAAATAGGAAATAAAAATGAGCCAGCAGTGGAAGTGGGACACATGGATAGGATCTCACTTGAGTAAAAATCCCATCAGTAATTAACAGCTCCTGGGGACAAGGAGCAGTAAAGCCCTGGCTGGAGTGAGAAAGCTTCATTACACCACTACAAGATATTTAACTACACATAAACAGAAAATACTTACATCCTCCTAAACATATAAGCAAAAAGACCCTAGAGATAAATAAAAAAATGTAGAAAAACTCCTGCTGGAACTGGTACTGGGTGTGCCACACTTCCACACCAGGACTGGCAGAGCTGCCCTGCTCTGGAAACGGCCAAAACTGAGATTTCTACACAAGAACTGCCTGCAAGGTTTTTCAGCTGCCTGAGGTACGACAGCAGGACGTCGTGGCTGTGACGGATCTGTGAGGAAAACCTCCCTGACCAGTTTGCAATCTGCTGGAATGCTCGGGTCTCTGGAGCCAGGCAGGAGCCCAGGCTGCCGTCAGCTCCCGAAATGCCAGCGTGGCCCAAGGGCAGCCAGCCTGGGCTGTGCTGCGTGCAGCTGCCCCGGTGCCACCGCCACATCCTGCACACATCAGCCCTGCTGAGGAAATGTCACTCTGGGGGCACAGACAGAACCTTCCCTGGAGCCCGGGGGAATGCCAGGCCACCGCCACTGCCCAGGAGGACATTCCATGGAATCTCAGCAGGGTTTGGGTTGTGTGGGCCTTGAGGAACACCCAGCTCCAGCCCCCTGCCCCCGGAAGGTTCCACTTGCACCTGTCCAAAAATCTGCAGGCAAAGCAAAGCTCTGCATCCAGTGCGTTGGAGCAGATCCACTGGGATCTCCTCTGCTCCCATTTCCCCAGCATCCCCTCTCCTGCAGCACCTTCTTCTTCTTCCCTTCCTGCTGACAACAGAAAAATCCTTCTGCTTTGGGCTGCTAAAAATAATAATGGTACAAGAAAGTGGATTGAAAACCTACAGAGGGAAACAACTCCTGATCAGTAACTGCGACCACAGCAGAGGAGAACGAGCAGCCTGGGCCGTGGCAGGTGCCCGTGCCAGGGGCTGGATGGGCTGTGAGGAGCCTTCCGACCCAAAACACTCTGGAATTCCATGTCTCACCTGAACACAGCTGGGAGAAAGGGGCTGACAGCTCAATTCAGCCCAGTGACAGCCAGGACTTTGCTGACTGTCCCGTGTCCATGTGCCCACAGACAGTGGGGCTTGCAGTGATCTCTGCTGAGCCTCTCCAGATCCCAACTCTAATTTTTTTAATTCCATTTTTGATAAAATGCAATGCTGCTGTTCAGATATAAACCACAAGCTTTCATTCTGCATGCAAGCCAAGCTGTGACAGGCACTAATACCTAGAATTAGTATGCAGCTAGGAGTACATTTAAATTTATCCCAAATTGATATGGAATCCTCTGACAAATGTCTGTCAGGAGGCAGACAGGACCCAACTTCCATGTGCTTTGGCACATTGCCATTCTACAGGTTTTAGGTCACTTCAAGACAGAAATGGTCATTATCTTTTCAATATAAAATGATATAAAAGTTTCTAGGTGGTTCCAGTGTGTCCAATTATCCATCCCCTGGCATCCTCTCCTGGGAAGAGTGTCAGTGAACAAGGATCTGTCATTAGCACCATCACTGCACCAGAACAGTCGCTGTCAGGAGCAGCTCAACAAAACACTTGATGCTCTTTCATGGTGAACCACCTCCATCTTCTGTATCAATTAGATTAAAAGTATAAAAGAAGCGAGGCATTAATTAGCAAAAGGCAGTTGCTGCATGCCCCACGCAGGAGGGGAGAGCTGGGGAGGAAAGCAAACACCACTTGCTGTAAAAGCTCTGGGGGAGGATTTTTTTACCCTTTCTCTTTTCCTGTGGCACTGGGGTCAGCCCAGCTGACAGCAGGTTGTCATTCCTGCTCCACAGAAGGAGAGATAAAAGCTTTATCTGTGCCATGAGGAAAGCAGGAACAAACAGGGCACGAGCACTCGGGCTGTGTGCCACAGCTCCAGGTGCCCCTGGGTGCAGCAGCAACTCGGTGCAAAGGTCCCAGGGCTTTGTGACAAACAGAAACCCCCAGAGCTGCACACACGGGGCCCAGAGCTGGTCACTCCATGGAGGGGAGGCACTGCTGGGCAGAGGGGAACCAGACCCAGCCCCACCCTGAGAGCTCTGCCTGCTCTGCTCCCAGCACGGCCAGAACCCCAGGGACAGCTGTGCAATAAACCCTGGGAAGGCTGGCAGGGAGTTGGTGTATTTGTGGGGTTCCCAATGAAGGCAGGAATGATGAAGGTGACTCTGTGTTCTCAGAAGGCTAATTGATTATTTTATGATACTATATTATATTAAAGAATGCTAAACTGAAACTGTACTAAAGAACACAGAAAGGAAGGCTAAAAAGATACTGATGAAAACTGGTGACTCTTTCCAGAGCCTCGACACAGCTTGGCCATGATTAAGTCAAAACAATTCCCATGAAACCAATGAAATGATCTCCAACCCCATTCTAAGGCAGCAAACACAGGAGAAACAATGAGATAATATTGTTTTCCTTTTTCTCTGAGGCCTCTCAGCTTCCCAGGAGAAGAATCCTGGGCAAGGGGATTTTTCCAGAAAATAGGACTGCCATATGGAGGGACATTAAATCCCAGCCAGTGCCACCCCTGCCACGGCAGGGACAGCTCCCACTGTCCCAGGCTGCTCCAAGCAGCTGGCCTGGGACATTCCAGGGATAGGCAGAGCTGATTTCAGTGCCCCGGGCAGCGTGTGAAGCTGTGGCAGCTCAGGGGGCACAGCAAGCAGCACCTCTGCTGAGAGCAACAGCCAAGGGCACCCAGACCACTATTCCCATGACAAAAAACTTACATTCAGCCTCTTTTAGTGCTCCTGAGCTTTCAAACAGGAAAGAAAGGGCAAAGAACGTTCCACTGGCAGCCAGCACCCAGCCCTGGTTTGGGGAGCCACGGGGACCCCAGCTCTGCTGTAATTGCTGAATGCTAAAAGCCAAATCCTCAAATCCTGCCCGTCTTTTCCCTGGGTTATGGAATCCCAGCCTGGATCTGTGGGGGCAGCCAGGGGGAGGATGAAGGGTCCTGGGCTCCCCATGGAGCAGGAATGGTGTTCCTGTGGAAGGTGGGACCTGCAGCCCTCCCCAGCAGGCTCAGTGTAATTAACAATTAACACACAGGGGAATTATTCCCTTCTGGAGATAGGAACCACCATGGTCTGGGGGGATTTTTTTTTAATGCAGAGACAGAAAAACCAAGGTGCAATTTCCAGCTCTTTCCCTGAGCTGCTTTTGGGGCGGCACAACAAAACCCTGCTCTCTCTGCAGCCACGCTGCCACACCTCCAATCTGCCCTCAATCGTATTTCAACATCTAAATTAAACTTGCTATTGAATAGAAATGGGAAACAGCACTTGCTTGGCTCAAATGCATATTGAATCTCGGGGGCTGCTGGTGTGGGGAAATATTTTTAGGACAATATGAATGGCTGAAGTGAAATCCTGAAAACTGAGCTCTTCAAAACTGCCTCCAGACTTCCAACTATTCAAATTATTCATTAGCTTCAAATAAAACAGATAAGGAAATGGCACAGCCCTCCCCCATTTGCTGTAAATAAGCAGCTGAGAGTCAGGAGTTCAGTGATGCTGGGATGAAGCACAAACACAGAGGCACCTTCACCAGCATTATTCGTTTGTTTTCCACCAATTAAATATATTTAATATATTGTAGCTTGTGGATAAGATAAAACACGCAGTGCTCAGCACCACCAAGGCAATATTGCTTTTGGTGCAGTGTCCTAATTTGGCTTTTTTTTTTTTAATTTGGAAAGGAAACCTCCTTTCTGCAGTGATGACCTTAAAGCTCCCACTACCTGAGCATTTAAACACCAAACCTGCCCAGGTGTTTTCACGAGACATTTATTGCACAGCCTGAATTTAGCTGGGACAATCTCTGTATGTCCCTGGTTTTTTTATCAAACTCTGGCACAATTACACCTGGCTGTGCTCTGTAGCTGCCCTGAACGCAGGGCTCAGGAATTTGTGATGTTTTTTGGAAAGCACTTGGCTGAATGAGAGCCAGGCCCAGGGAATTGCTCTCCCTCCAGGCACTAATTAGCAGAGGCTCCACTGTTCTCCTCACTCTTTACATCCTCTGACGTTTCAGCTCTTCCCCTGACTGGGAGCAACCATCCTATAAAGAGATGTGTTTTTAGCAGTAATTGGGAATAAAAGTGACTAGCATGGATTGGGATAATTTGGGAAATTCACCTTCCAGCTGAGTAACTGTGCAGTTTTTGGATGCCTGAGAGACTCCCTTGCTGCCTCTAAAGGTTATTGAGCTTTTAATGAGTCTTTGTAGGTTTAAGGTAAGTGAAAATAAAAAAAAAATTCCATAACAGAGTAGCAAGGCTTAGCCCAAAATTTGCTGATTTATGGGAGAGGACTCTGGAACCTGTGGGAGTTCTAAAGAGATGATCCAAGTGTTATGGGAGTAGGACAATCCAGGATTTCTGTATTTTAAGGTCCTTATTTTGATTAATGTTAATTAATTATAATGATTTTAATGCAATTTAAATATTGATAAATATTTAAATATCACGTTCTTGGGGCTAGAACCTTTTCCAGCCCCATTTTAAAAAGAATGGTGATAAATCTTCAAAAAATTGAGTGTTTTTGTAAATTATTTTCTAAATGGTAAACAACAGCAAAATCTACCATGATTTCGGTATTTCACCTCCTCCTTCCTTCCCCATCTGCAGCACAGTTATTCTGTACATTGCTCTTCATGAAACCAAAGGATTTATAGATATTATTTCCATAGTCCAGTGAAGCAATAATCCCCTCAGAAAAACAGTGCAAATCTCATCATTTGTTGGCCTCAATTTTCCCAGACATTTTCAAGTCAGGAATAATATTGCAGAAATCATGCAGATCTACCCCAGCAGAAGATCATCTGCATGAGAAAAACAGCCCTTTACAACTGAGGGCTTCATCTATATATTCATAAACACACAATATTCCCTTTTTATTATTTCAGTGTACAGCTTCACTCCCGTAGCAGATTCCTGCAACATTTACCATCCAAATTAATAACAAATTCTGACTATTCATCAAACTGAGGCATGGTATTTGTTACAGCCCATATTTTCTGAAAAAAACCTTACTCCTAAACATTGTTCTTTTGAATAATTAGTTCATTGACATTCTCGTGCTAAAGAAAATATCATTAGTAATTTATAGAAGTTGCATGAAGAGTAATAAGAGTTCAAAACCCCAGTGTGAGATAAATGAAGCCCACGGGTCCCTGAAAACCATGAAAAGGCAGCTCTAATGATATGCACAAGAATTATCCTTCAGCCAGGCTGAGCAGGAGCCCTGGCCCATGTCAGACCAGCCTCAGCTCAGATATTTGATCCTGTGGCCCTGGATAAACTCTGCTTTTGTTCTGGAACCCAGAATGAAACATCTCCAGATTATGGATCCTTCCCGTTCTGAACAAGGGCTGACGTTTTCTCTCTCCTCCAGCCTCCAAACCCTTCTGAATTTCAGATCTCTCCCCATTATCTCACACCTCAGAGACACAACCTTGCACCACCGTGCTGTCATTGACTTCATCTGTTTGCTTTCATCACTCCATTTGCACATCCTTATCATTTTATTATTATTCCTCACGGAGCTGCGCAGCCAGGAAACGTGTGAGTTCAGGAGCACACATGGAAAACGGTTCTGAAATGACACTGCTACGTCCTGTAAGGGGCAGCTGAGGGAGCTGGGAAGGGGCTCAGCCTGGAGAAAAGGAGCTCAGGGGGGACCCTGTGGCTCTGCACAGCTCCTGGCAGGAGGGGACAGCCAGAGGGGTCGGGCTGTGCTCCAGAGAACAGGGACAGGAGCAGAGGGAACAGCTCAGGCTGGGCCAGGGCAGCTCAGGGTGGGCACAGCAGGAATTTCCCCATGGAAAGGGGGCTCAGGCCTTGGAACTGCCCAGGGACTCCTTGGAACTCCTTGGAACTCCCCCACTGCTTTGCAGTGCCCATCCCTGCAGGTGTCCCCTGGAGGTGGCACTCAGCTCTGGGCTGGGGACAAGGTGGCCATCGGGCACAGCTGGGAGGCCTTTCCAGCCTGAATAATTTTGTGGTTTTATTCTACAGTTCCCAGAAAGAGCTGGGAGTGGCTGGACACCAGTGAGTGCAGATCCAGCTCTCAGTGCTGGGGACATCCCCGGCATGTGCTGCCATGGGAGGTGTGGCACAATTTGGGTATTTTTTATAACAGATTTATCATCACCTCTTTAGCTCACGACCTTACAGGATCAGGACTCCGAGACATCTGTTTTCAGATCAATTGAGATTAAGGGAGAATTATGCTCAAATCAGGTGACTTTCAGTGATTAAAGCCTGGAAGGAAACAGAAGACACAGCACCCGGTGTTCACTCACTGACTCGTGGAGTTTGGGCCTCAGCAAACAGGCCACGGGAAGTGAAGGCAAAGCTTCATTAAACAAGTGGCTTCCTAATGAAGGAGCACCAGCCTTTAGTTTGTCCAGTGGATCCGTGCCTTAATAAAACAGCAGGTTGGAAATCTGCTGAAAACACTCGAAATTCCCACAGGGAATTCTTGCTAGCCTGCACAGTTCTATAAATAATTCAGTATAATTGACAAGAATCCCATTAAAAAAACAGTGAAGTCATCTCAGAATTTTAGTTGGAATTTAAAGTAAAAATTTCACCCGAGCTGATGTGGTCGATAGCAAAGTCGCTCCCAATCCCCAGCAAGCACAGAACAAAAGAGAAAGGCAGATGAAAATGAGCAGCTGGTGCCTGGATCGGTGGAGTGTGAAGGGAAGCAGTTACGTGTTCACCACAGTGCTGGGCTCTGCTCTCAGGTTTTCTGCCTTGCTGCTGCCTGGGCTGCAGCAAAGGAGCTCCAGAGAGGGCTCCGAGTCCAGCATGGAACCAGGTACAGCCTTCCCAGCAAAGCACATGGAGCTGCTCCGGCTCTGCTGCTCCTAACGAAGCTCCCGACTCTGGGAACATCTGGCCACGCTCGGAATGAAAGCCCGGGGAAGGCTCTGTGCAAATTTAATCCTTCTCATTACGACGGGCACCGCGGTTGGCTTTGTTTTTCTATTCGGCTGCGGAGCTCGTTCGTGATTGTTTAATCTTTTTATTTTTACTTGAAAGAAGCAGATGAAGCTAACCCTGGAAAATAAACAGCCCTCGATGCCCAGCATCCCTGAGCTCACCAACAGCTCGGTGTCCTTGGGGGAACAGAGCAGCTAATGGCTCCCCACTCCTGGGGTGCAAAGCACTTAATTAACAAAGCCAATGTTTTTCCAGGAGCCGTTTCTTTGTTCAAGTTAATGGTGCACAATATTGCCAAGCAGAGCTGCACACCAGCCCCTGGACAAGCCCTGCTCTGAATTCCCTGCTGCTCCCTTCCCATCCCAGCACAGCCACCAATTCCACTGGTAAAATGCATCCCTCCCATCTTTTAGCTCCTGGTTGCTCTCCCATCTCTCTGGTCTTCCATAAAACCACTCTTCTGCTGGGTGGAACAGCAGCATTGCTATCCTTTAATAACCTTGCATATTTATAATAAGAGTTATTAACGTATTTTATAATCCTCAATGTATTTACACTCACAGAAAGTGAACCAGGAAATCCCACCCACATTTTCATTATAACATTGTGAGACCCACCTGAAACCTCTGCTCTGTTTTATCTGTTTAAGTTGCCTGGTTTGATGGTGCAGAAATGCATTTAACACAGCCAATTCCCACATCTCTAGCCAGTGAGATCCTGTGGCACACATGAATCATTTCAATGGAAAATTTAGAGAAAGTTAATTAAAGGTCATTGGTTTTTCCTCTTCACCCCCTCCCTTTTTTAAATAATTTGAAGGACCTCCACTGTCTATCAGCATGGGGGGGAAATAAGACAATTTTGTTAAAGCTGGCAGAATTAGCAAGAGATAAGTAAAGGTCAAATGTCAGGATGAGGACTGGAAGCTTAATTTTCCTCCACCATAGAGCAGAGCAGCCAAAAGAAGGGAAAAAAAGGTATATTTAATCAAAAAGGAAACAAAAAAGAAATTTCCATCAAATATATTCCTGCAAATTAAAAGAAATTGAGATCTTGATCGAAGACTATAATTTTTTTCCAGTTAATTGAGATTTATTCAGAGATCAGACTATTTTGCTATGGGTTAAACCAATGGAATGAAGCAAAATCAGTAATTCTGGAAAGAGCCAAGTTGTGCCTGTGGGTGCTGAGGGAGCAGACAACAGGAGCTGGGCTCCTGTGCTGCAGGAAGGGAAGCACAGCCCAACACAGCCAGGAAATCACAGCATCCCAGGCTGGCTTGGGTTGGGAGGACCCTAAAGCTCATCTTGTTCCACCCCTGCCATGGGCAGGGACACCTTCCCCTATCCCAGGTTGCTCCAAGCCCTGTCCAGCCTGGAATTGAATTCAGCATCATCCTCATAAAAGAGCAGCTGAAACAGGCTGGACAGACAGTTACTGGAACAGCATCTTTCACACGGAGCAATCTGCAAATATTTTAGATTATAACAAGTTACAGCTGATTTCAAGTGTAAAGAAATCATGGAAGAATCTGAAATATAAAGCAAGAGAATTATTTCTCTTAGTAAGAGTCTGTGTGAAATACAGTTAATGAAGCTGAGAAACAGAAGGTTACTCCAGATCAGAGAAGAAGAGCTCTTGAATGAGCAGACAGAAAACATTAGAAGAAAAGGATGGAACAGTGTCCCATTTCCAAATGAACACAAATGGAATCCAAGTCCTACTATTGCCTTTCCTTTGTGACAATAAAAATGGGTTCTGGAGGAGCTGAGCATTGTCCTGGCTGCTTTTATCTCACAGAGAAGGCACCCAGATTTTATCACGAGCATTTTAATATTTTCATAATTTCAGTATTATCTGCATGAGCAGCTGCTCATCCTCTCACTGGTGCTCCCTGGGGGCACCTGGAATAATTTCCCATCACAATGAGCTGAACACTTGTTGTCTGTGCAGCAGCTCAGGCCAGCTGATGGGATCTGCCTGGGATTTCTCCAGTGGCTCCACTCAATTTGACTATTAACTACTAAATAACTATTAACTAATAACTATTCAGCTATTTATTAGTCACAAAATGTCAGAGGCTGAATGCCAAATCAATAGCACCCACAGCAAAAACATTTTGACAGAACTTCATAAGGAAAGAAGCTCTGGATTCCCTCCTCATGCTTTCCACCATGCTACAGGGGAGAGCTTTTCAAAGGTCATTAAGAATGAGTAGAAACAAATATGGACAAAATTTAATGGGTGATTATAAACTGACTAAAAACCTTTTCAGCTCCAGTGTTTCCATTCCATCAATGCTCCTTTTTTTGTACTAGTGCAGATTGCCTGTAAGATATGGCAATATCCTACCAACCCATATTTTTATACTCAAAAAGTCACTTACGTGCATAAATTATACATTAAAATAGACAAAGGAATTCCTGTGTCATCAATTTGTATTTTATATTCCTCCAAAAGGATGTGGATTTATAGAATTTCCAGCACAGAGAAGTGCTAGAATCCCAGGACAGCTGTCTGTCCTCTCTGTTTCACACCACCTTAAATCCTATTTTATTTGGATACCATATGCTTCAACCTCTCTGTCTGCCACCTTCAGATTTCCCTTTCTGAGCCACAGAAAATAATATGCTAAACAGCAACAAGAGTGCTGGTGAAACCATAGTAGAATTCCCTCCCTGGAGCAGAGGGATGTGGATTAAAAGCACACCTGAACGAGCCTTCATTTTACAGGCTATAAACCAAACCCTTCCCTCACAGGGGGAACGCATCAAGCCTCATTACACTGATGTCCTTCAAAGCAAAAAAAGGTCTAAATGCAGCCTGAAAAATACACACTCATTACTGATCCTTGGGTTTTCATGCTGCCAAACAGAGAGCTGGGAAACTTCAGCATAGAAAACTTTATCATCTGGGAATTCATCGTGCCAAGGATGGAACGGGCTGGGTTTGTCCAAAGCATGAGTTTCTACAAGAGAAGGAAACAGCTTGGCTTTGTTCCACCAGCGTGCTGTGGGTGAGGAGCACACCCAGAGCAGCAGGCAAACACTTTGGCCAGGGGAATGGATTCCCCCTGCCAGAGGGAAGGGATTGCTCCCTGGGAGGGTGGTGAGCCTCTGGGTGCCCACAGAGGCTCTGGCTGCCCCTGGACCCCAGTTTTCCCCTCCCAGCCTTGACCCAAACTCCCCCCATTGCTCCCCAGAGCTCGGGCAATGGATGGGGCAATTCCCTGCAGCTGCTGGAGGGGCTGGGGTGGCAGCAGGGAATAGGGCAGCAGGGATGCAGCCCAGGAACAGGCTGGGATGGCAGCAGGGAATGGCAGCACCCCAGGAATGGGCTGGGATGGCAGCAGGGAATGGCAGCACCCCAGGAATGGGCTGGGATGGCAGCAGGGAATGGCAGCACCCCAGGAATGGGCTGGGATGGCAGCAGGGAATGGCAGCACCCAGGAATGGGCTGGGATGGCAGCAGGGATGCAGCAGGGAATGGCAGCAGCAATTCAGCCCAGCCTGCAGGACAGGGAGCAGAGCTCTGCACCAGGTCCCCCAGCACGCAGAGATGAAGCAGTTTAAATTTCAGTCCAAGTGGGGAAACACGATTAAACCCAGCACTGCCTCTTCCTCAGGAACAGAGCATCAATCTCTCCACTAAAAGATAACTTCTTTCCAAAGCGTTATCAGAAGGAAAAGGAGGTACCTTGTGTCCAGCTCTCTCACAGCTGATCTGCCTGTGGGAAGCTCGGATTAGGGGATGCATGTCCTGCACCACATCCAGCCCCAGAGCAGCTGTGGCTTTGCAGCAGTCAGGATGCCCTGGGCTGCCACCTCACTGCATTGCCCCAGTGCAGCCCCTCAGCCTTCAACCACCACTCAGAGGCAAACCCTGGCCCGGGGCAGGCTGGTTTCCCAGCTTTGCAGCCACCACCAGTGCCTGCCACACTGGAGCCCTGGAGCCCTGCCAGGAATCCTCCACTCCAGGCACTCCCTGTGCCACCATCTCCGGGCACAAATGCACCCTGGCCAGCAGAAGGATTTTGACTTCATCACTGGAACTGGCACCGAGTTTGGGGCCAGGTTTCACCTCCAGCAATAGCTCCTGCAGCTCAGGGAGCTCATTTGATTGCCAGGCTGTTTGGCAGGAGATCAGCTGCTGCGTGAGGAGCAGGATGGGTGAGGAGCCCGTGCACTGGACAGGGGACAGTTTAACCCCAGACTGGCTTGCCAGGCACTGGGAATGTGCAGTTTCATCCGTGACATCACAGGCTGAGCTCAGCCCAGCTCCAAGGCACCACAGAGGAAGGGGCTCCCTCTCCCATCCTTCCAGGACACTCCTGGGGTCTGGGGGGAATCCTGAGCCCCTCTGCACTGAAACTTCTTCCGTAAATACAGAGAAAACTCAGCCTTCTGAGCTGTCTGCAATGTGTCATCCCCACAGTAATCTCCAGCATTTTCTCAAGAGCCTGGGATATGAATAACTTCTCCTTCATATTCCCTGCAAATGAGAAAGACTCTCTTTTTAAATTATTCATGACATTATTATTATTAAAAGTCAAAGCGCCATTTAATGAAATAACATTTTAAAGTCTGATTGCACTAAAGCCAGAATGCCACGGTTTGTAAAACATCAGTGTCCTTTAGCCTGTGCTGAATTACAAGAGAAATGAATCTGAAATCACACTTGTAGCTCAAGAGAAAACTCTTCTCCAATACACAAATCAATACATGATTTAATTGTGTTTTATTGCTGCTTTTGCTTCAGTCCAGGGTCAGAAAAGAGCCTGAGAACATCCTACTTGCTATTTTCCCAACTGTATTCCCTCAACTCACACCTGTTGTTTAATTCCAGCCTCCAAGGCCTCTCCAGCTGCAGGGCAACAGGGAGACTGATGGAGAGGGTGGGGAAGGAGAGCAAGCTCGGTATTCCCCTCTGGGCTGCAGCCCATGGAAAGGCTTTCCTCTGAGATTGGCTCTTGAAGGTGCCAAGGAACCCAGGACAGAAAGGCAGAGCTGAAATCTTCACTGAGCACAAGTGGCTGTGCCACTGAGGTGGCTCTGGTACCAAGCCAGGGTGGTCCCCAGGCTCAGCACAAAGCAGGGCTCTGGGCCAGCTCAGGTGTCACCCTGTTCTCCTGAGTTCTTCTAAGCCTTCTGATGTTTACATTTTTGGGATGGAGTTTCTCCTGCACTTTTCATGTGAATAACGATTGGTTTGCATTCCTGTCTGGAGGAGGAGAGAACTGAGGGACTGTTGGTTTGACCAGTGTGGCTGGAGAGGTGACAATTGCATCCTCCAATCCATGGTCACTTTTAAAAGTGTATTAGAGTATTTACTTGAAGTTTTTTGTTTTTTTTTTAAGATGAAATGGATTTCTGTCTTTGAGGATGGAAATGTACTTTAAAGCTTGACTGAAGGAAGTAACAGAAAACCATGTTTTAGCTCGAGGCTATGCATTTATCCAGCCATCTTTTCCCCAAATCTTGTAGGCACAAAGCTGCAAACAGACCCTCACCTTACCACATCCATCAGATTTCATGTCTTCCAAGGAAAATCTGTCCAGGATGCACCCAGCCCCTCCTCCTGGGTCTGGAAAACAACCACTGATTTGCCATTTCTTCCTACTTTTCACTGCTGGTGATTCAACCCCTTGCAGACATCTATTTTCAGGATGCATAAAGACTCTAGAAATAAGGTAATGATCTCAGAAGATCCCAAACAAATGAAAACAAGGGCACCTGCAGAATTGTGTGGGGAGATGAATCCACCCAGGAGTGTTTGTTATTCCTTAGTAAACAGACAGCTGGAAGCAAAATTACTGCTTTGTGCAAATAACAGAGGGTTAGTTTAGTAAGCTCAAAGCAAAACAGACAAATGTGGGTTTCTGTGGAAGTTCAGCTGGGTCCTTTGTGAATCCCACACCCTTCACTGCACAGCCAGGAGAGCAGGGGCTCCTGACAATGGCTGAGCTCCTGCAAACCCCATCTCCTTTTCAGAACTGAAGATCTATCCCCAAAGCACATAAATTGCATTTTGCACTTTCTTTTCTTGTTTAATGGCCATTTTTAAAATACCCTGTCTTTCAAAAAGCATTTTCCTCCATTATGCACTAAGGAAGCCACTACCTAAAAATCAGTTTTACAGCTGGAATTGATAAACAGGATGAAGAACAATCACTCTAGTCAAGGCACTGCTGCAGGATGGGGAGTTGGATTTAGCAAAGCCCCAGATTCCAAAGATTATCAACGGCCAGAGAAACTCCCCATGCTGGGCATCCAAGGAATCCTGTTCCCAACTGCATGGACTCAAAAGCAGAGTCCTTGCTCACAGCACTGCCCTCTGAGAGGCTCAGTGCTGCACAACTGCACCAAACAAAGCCCAGCCAGTGGAGAGGCAGGAAAGGAGCAGGGAGAGCTCAGAGCTGCTGTCTGAGTTTGGGGTTTCCTTCTGCTGGCACCTGCCTTGCTCCAGTTACCTCCCAATTCCTCATTTTCTGAGGAAATCTGGAGCTGGAATTCCACTTTGGACCTTCTTCTGTGCTCATCAACCACTACAGATAAATCAAATTATCCCCTTTTTCCTGGCAATATGACAAGCTGGAACCTAATTATTGTTCCAATGGCCATTGTTCTGACATAAATCATCTAGAACTACACCAGAAAAAGAATAATCTATGGTACTGCTAATACTTGCTCCATTTTCAACTATCTTTGTAAGCCAAGGGTGTGATGAATCTCTGCAGTGATCCTCCTGAATTTATAACCCAGATGGATCAATAGGCTGGCTGTGACACGCGTCCCTGGAGGGATTCTGTCCACGATTGCTGGGAGGGAGGGGCACAGTGACACCCACATTAGGCTTTCCCTGTGTCCAGCCCCCCCAAAGAAGCCTCCTGCCCTCCCTGTCCTTGTGGTGACCCCAGGGAAGCTCCTGCTGCATGCTGGGGTGTGTGGTGTTTTCTGGGGTCTCCCGTGGCAGGAAGGAATGAATCTGACTCCATGTTCGTAGAAGGTTAATTCATTATTTCATTATCTATGTTATATTAAAGAATGCTAGACTGAAACTACACTAAAGAATACAGAAAGGATACAGAGAGAAGGCTAAAAGGTAATAATGAATCTCATGACTCCTTCCAGAGTCCGACACAGCCTGACCATGATTGGTCATTAAGTCAAAACAATTCACCTGTTGGATAAACAATCTCCACCCACATTCCAAAGCAGCAAACACAGGAGAAGCAAATGAGAGAATATTGTTTTCCTTTTTCTCTGAGGCTTCTCAGCTTCCCAGGAGAAGAATCCCAGGCAAAGAGGGTTTTTCAGCAAATATGAATGTGACACTGGGGTGCCCATCCTGCTCCTCAGCAGCCTCCCTGGGCTCCTGGCACACCCCTGCACGGAGCAGGGGATAAATGGAACCCTTCCAACAAAGCCCTGCCAGGCTGATGACAAATTCCAGAGTGGGAAGCATTAGGAGAGTCCCACAGAGCTGGAGGCTGCACAGCAGCAGAGGAGAGAGACAGGAAAGCACGGGGTGGAGAGAGAGAGGGAGTGAGAGAAACACATCCAGCGAGCTCCAGGCATCCACCAGGGAACATCACCAACCACTCCTGAGATCAGCAGCCCCGAGAGGAAACACCAGCACAGCAGAATGTCCTTGCAGAGCCTCACACCCCCAGGCCTGGATTCCCTCCTGAGGCCGAGCCCAGCTCTGGGACAGCAGCAGCTCACACAGAGCTGCTGGCTCCCAGGGAAAGCATTCTCCTGCTGGCTCCTTTCAGGGCACCTGAACAAGTTTCCAGCCCAGGCACCTGCAAAGCCACACACCACAGCACAGCAGTGACCCACCCAGGCTGTTCCCTGGGTGGAAATTCATCCTGGAGCTCACTGTTCCCAGCCCAAAGACCACAGCCCCCAGCTCTCCCAGCCCAGCTCACTGAAGAGAAAAGGAAGTGACGCAGAGGCAGCTGAACTGTGGAGGGTTCAGCTGAATAACTGTGGGGGGTTTGAATATCTCAAACTCCCTGGACACTCCTCATGCACAGCACTGCAGAAAAGGCTGATTTCCAGTGAACAGAAGGTTTTGGTGCTGCACTCCACAGACATGAAGGGTGTGTTAAGAGTTAGTTACTGAGCTCTTCAGTTGTGGTTACAATCTGCTGCCATATTAATCTCACCCCATAATTAGCTGCCTGGGGAAAAGTGTTGTTATTCAGTGGAGCCAGGTGAATGGAAAAACAGCTCCAGAGGTCTGAACCTCATGATTTATTTCCCTTTCAAAAGAGGAAGGTGAAGCAAGGCATATCCCTTGCTCCATTATACGCACTGGACAATTCTGCTGTGCACTTGGCAAGGTGCAGAAGTGAAGGATGAACGAAAATAGTCCTGCAGAAAATCAAGACTACTTATTTCTGATACAAGGGAACAGCAGGAAAACCCTGCACTTAAAGATCTCCACCAGAGAGCTCTAAAGAGCCTACAAGGTACTCTACAATATTTATGAGTGCAAGATATATACTATAGATTAATTCATAAATTCTCCATACATAATTTATAGTCTATTTACAGAGTAAAACAGTCATCACACAGCAACCACCACAAATGCATTCACTTAAACTTAGGGGCATCTGTAATGCCTGCTCAGAAATCAGAGCCCATAATAAACCAGTCACAGGCAATGAAAGGCTGACTAAAAGGCCCAGGAAGAGAAAGGAAATGCATTTTAAAGGCAGCTGATGTGCTATAAATATTTAATGCTCTATAAAATCTTTCATTTAGTTATATTTATATAGTATTTAGTACATTGTTCCAGTTCAGAGTGAGAAATTAGTCTTAACTCGAGTTTTAGAGAGAACTTAGTTTTTCTTGCCTACAGTTTAACCTCACACTAAAAGCTACCAATTGTGGCTCAATGAATTGCTACTAAAGCAGCATAATTCCTTCATTTCCTCTAAAATCCTCCCTGAACAGAACCATTTTCTCTATTTAACAATGCAAAGCAATTGTGCATTCACTGAACCACAGAATCCCAGAATGGCTGGGGTTGGGAGGGACCCTAAACCCACCCAGTGCCACCCTGCCATGGCAGGGACACCTCCCACTGTCCCAGGTGTCCCCAAACCCCAGTGTCCAGCCTGGCCTGGGGCACTGCCAGGGATCCAGGGGCACCACAGCTGCTCTGGGCACCTGTGCCAGGGCAGCCCCCCCTGCCAGGGAACAATTCCTGCCCCATATCCCACCTAACTCTGCTCTCTTTTTCAGGCCAGTATCAGGGGCAATAAATTTGATAACTGAACACAGGCACAGATGAGGCTTTGAGATATAAAATAAGACCCCCAGTAAGTAACACACTCAGGTGTGTGTTTGCCCCTTGGAAATAAAAGCAGATGTTGCTGCTCCAAGAAGCTCGCTGTGACTCCTGCAGTCCTCACACTCTGGAGGGAGACAGAATTCCCAGCTCCAGCTCAAGTCATCACTGCTGCAGAGCAATTAAAACAATCAGCCCTTGAAGTTACACCTCATTCCACTGTTTTCCCATAAATTAGCTGTGAGATCACACCTTTTAAATGCCATTCTATTTATTTACTGAATATATTCCAAATTTCCATCACAGGAATAGGAACCATTTCTTAAAGAATGTGCAGGATGAGCTCCCTCCTTCCACAGTTAGTTTAAAAAAAGTTGAAGGACGGTGTTAGGAGACAGCTTGTTCCACATTAGAAATAAAAAGCAGGTTCAAAAGCAGTGGAGTTACCCTGAACCACAAGGCCCAAGATGCACTTTTTGGGTTTGCAGTTGAATTTCTGCAGTGGGATGTGCTGCCTGCCGTGGCCCCAAGCCAGCAGATCCCACTCCTTGACTGAGCACTCTCCTCTTCTGGATGACATTTTTGTTCTTTAAATGTCTTCATGGTGTTCCTCTGCCTCCATATAAAGATTTTTAATTGCTGTTTAATATTAATGCAGTTTTCAGAATCAGTGAAAAAGCTGGGGTTTAATTTTTTTTTTAAGTCCACATCAGCTTCAAAGTTGCAGCTATAAATAGGAGTGCTGGAGACAGACATAGCCAGCAGCTATTGCAGGGTGCAGTTTATCCTCTGCACAAGACTGTACATTCCTGAACATCTGAGATGCCCCACTTTCAGCAGAGGCTCCTCAGCAATGTGTCCTGACCCCACAAACCCTGCAGGACTCCAGGCTGTGCTGAGGGCACTGGCACCTCCCGGGTGAGCTCCATCACTCAGGGTTTGTGCTGAGGAGCTGCAGTGAATGGAGAGGCCAAAACTCATTTAACTCCTCTGTTCTTCAGTCATCTCACCTGCCACTCCAGCCATGGTTGATAGCAGATCAACTGCTTGTGTTTAATACAGGATTTGTTGGGATAATAAATCTTCCAGCCAGGCATTTCCCTTTGTCCTGGTGACATTTTAATTGACTTCTAAGGACAAAGCTGATTTTATGTATTTCAGCTTTAATTGCTGCTCGCCTTTCTGGATTTCTTTCACACAATCATATTAAGCATTGGGTTATTTAAGGAGATTAGTGAGTCTTACCATTGAGAACCACCCTCCCAGTTACAATGGAAATACACTCAGTGGAAGAAATTGAGCAAGAACTCGTTTTGAACGAGTTCCCTGAGTCTGTTTCACACAGTTCTACAGAAGGGAGCCCAAGGATTATGTGAAGGAGTAAATCTGACACTGCTTAATGTCTCAAAAGGACTCGCCTCCACCTCCAAAATCTGTAATTATGTGTGATTTGCATTAATCCTCAGAAAGAAATAGAAATCCCTACACGAAACAGAAAAAGCAGATTAGGAGCAATATTCTGTTGACAGTCCCTCAAATGATTTATGTCAATTAAGATCATTCCCGTGCTCTCATGAAACCACCTCTCACTCCATCCCTTCAGAAGAGGGGGACGCTACCCCAGAGCCACTCAATTCCATTTCCCACAAAGGAACAACCTGATTTGAAGTCCATCCAGCGAAAAGTGCATCACGTTCAACGCTGCTTCTAAAAAAGCAAAGCTGCCGAGCTATCGAGCAGCAACAGGAGAAAAGCTATTTATCATGGGAGCCTGAAGAAGTGCGGAGGTGAAGGCAATGAAATGCAGGTGCGAGGGGTGCAGGGGGCTGAGCTGCTCCCACACCCCCCTGCTCTGCCCTGCACCCACCACAGGTCACGGATGACGACAGGAGGCACAAACGGAGCTGCTTGCTGCTGAGAGATGCTGATACATCCTTCACCCAACAGGCACCTCTTCAGGAGTATTTCTGGCAATTGATGAATCATTTTGCAAGTCAAGGCAGAAAAGGCATCATTAAAATCACCTTGTTGTTCCTGCTACAGGCGCCTCGTTAAGGAACCCGCGCCAGCTCTCTTTGTTAGTGCCTCCACAGATAAAAACTTCCCACCCCTCAGAAGTTTTCATTTGCCCCCAGACAGCAGCAAAGGCTAGTGCTGAACTCCAAAACACGTCTGAGAAGGAGTGGCTGTGCCATCTGACAATATCCTGTGCCTGGCTATGTCAGAAGTTGGGAAAACTTCCCCAAAAGCAAGAGCAGGCTCACCAAGGCTCTGTGGCACAACCACAGCAGGGCAAAGGCACCCAGCAGCTGTGGCAGCACCGATGGCAGGCGGGCCATTTACATATATGCAAATGAACACACAGGGTGACGTCTTGGGCCATTGGCAATTTCCTGTGGGAATTCATCAGGATTCACCTTTCAAAAGGTGTTTCCAGCAGTCACAGAACCCCAGCCTGGGTTGGGTTGGAGGGAGCCTAAAGCCACCCCAGTGCCACCCCTGCCATGGCAGGGACACTCCCACTGCCCCAGGATGTCCCAGTGTCCAGCCTGGCCTTGGCACTGCCAGGGATCCAGGGGCAGCCCCAGCCCAGGGAACAATCCAGCCCTGCCCATGAATTAACCTGACCAGGGTTACCTGGGCACGTGTGAAAAGTGCTCTGTAATGTTTATCTCGAGGCAAACTGACTTATTTATTGCACTAATAAAATGCAAGAATGTTTAATTGGCACATTGTTAGGAGAACATTAATTGGCACCTCTAATACACCGAATAAATTAGCATAGTCAACAAGCTGAGGCCTTACATGCATTATCACGTACCTCACAATAACTTTTTAATTATTCAGAGAGCAAATAAATTATTTCCAGACTTGCACTTTCCTCTGTTTCGTGTTGTCCTTGTGGCTTTTAAATACATATTAACATTTTTCCCTTTCTCAGTTCAAGTCTACCAAGCCCTGGTGATCCAGCTTGGTTTTCTCCTCCTAGGGAAGCACGGGATGGGGACAGAAATCCTGTGTCACTTGTAAGAGCTGCAAGATTTTAGAGATACTTGTAAAACCTGAAACCCTAAGGCTTCCATGACACAAACAACACCTTTGCAGAGGAGGAAGAACCTGCTGATGCCAGATTTAGGCACAATGATGGATTTAAATGTGATATTTAAATATGGTGGTTTTAGAGCTACACAAACAAGGTGTTAACCACATTGCAGCCTAACTAACCCCAGTGTGCCTTGGATCCGTTTAAAATGCCCTTTTTTTTTGAATAATCAACAGTTTGGAGTAATCAGAACAGGCAGCTTTGTTCTGACACAGGTATCTCCCCGCTTCCCCTTCCCAATAAAAAAGCTCATAAATCTCTCTCCAGTTCCCCTTTCAGTCCCAACTACAAACACTATTTTCAGCCAAAGCAAATGTCAGTGTACAAATAAAATTAAAACTGCAATTAACATTGCTAGATATAATGAGATGTTTAATTACCCTTGAAACTAGGCCTTGTGAGGAGCCAATAAACTTTAAAGTGCTTTTGTTACCAATCCAATTATCCATCATACAGAAGATCAGGCTGTTTGCATTGCCCTCCAACCAGGGCCCAAGGGCTGGGACAGCAGAGCAAGGAAATGATTCTGACATTAATTGTGGAGAACGTTACAGAAACCTCTGTTAGAAAAGCTCAGGCCAAACAAGAAGAGGCCAAGAAAATCTTGATAAACTGCAGAATACCTGAAATAGTTCTCTAGTGTCTCACGTGGCAAAGCACTGAACACAAATGCTTCAGAGGAACCCTAAAACTCTGAGGAGCAGCCCAGCAGTGATGCCACTGGACCCACGAGCCTCCACCACCCTCCAGAGCCAAAATTGCAGCTCCCAGCACAAAGCTCTGGTGCCAGCTGACAGTGGGGAGGAAAATAATCTGCATTTAAAACACCCCCAGGCTGCACAGCAGTGTCCTCAATAAAAACCAACAGCTCTGCAATAGTGCAAAATGTTTAAACAGGGGCACCTGCAGGTGCCAAATCCACCAAGAGATTTTATGAATTTCATGCACATTTGGAAAAGAAGATTCAAAAGGGGCTGGAGTCCAAATTGTCCTTAAGAAACAAAAATACCCACAAAAAACAGCACCAAAAAATCCCCAAAACAACTTGCACAGACTTTTTGCCCAAATTCACTGGATGATTTCCGGTACAT
This sequence comes from Motacilla alba alba, assembly GCF_015832195.1. Lineage (NCBI taxonomy): Eukaryota > Metazoa > Chordata > Aves > Passeriformes > Motacillidae > Motacilla > Motacilla alba. The sequence goes on along the minus strand of NC_052027.1, from coordinate 1,669,614 downwards.
AAGAAGTTATTTATGTCATTATTACTTTTTTTTTTTCCTGGACAAAATCAACTCCTAGAAAATGTTGATTAATTTCCAGCTTGATGCATAAAAAGTAAGCTTGTGAAATTACCAGAAGAGGTAAATAAATGATTCATGTGGGTTGGTTTTGCATGAATAAATTATTTGTTCCTTCTCCGTGTTTCATCTGATAGAAGAATGCAAAATTAATGCTATTCTATGCAAATAGAAAGCCTTTTATAAAATTCTGACCTAATTATAGGTGTTTGCTAAGAAATTCACACTTGAGTTCTCAGGTAAAAAATTCCTTGGTGCCACATTAGTGTCATGGAAGGAAAGAGTCAAAAAATAAAACATGTCACTCAAAGATTATTAATAGAAATAGATATTATTAATATTTTCATTTTCTTTAACCATTTTCATCCTGTTGGAGAGGTGTACAGCTGGCACCCAAAATGCTACATCCCCCAGGTCATGTTGAACACAGCACATGATTCCAAAGACATCCCACAGATCATGCAAAGTTGTGTGTCCCAGCAGATTTTCATTAATGCCAATAAAAGAGATGGCATTTCAGTGATGTGGTAGCCAAGGAAACAGAGGAGCACCTGACAGATGTGATCCCCCAGCCTTCTCCTTCGGAGGCAGCAGAGATGAAGAGTTTGAGCCGCTCCTGCAACAGCTGATGACCAAATGCATCATGAAATCATCCTGATTTCCAACACCGTGGCGCTGAGCAGCAAGGAGCATTTCATAACAATTGTTCAGAAAAAGAAATTATGAAAAGAGCCAAATTATTTCTTTCCAGCCACCATCTGAAACAACACCAAACATCTTGCCCAGAGCAGCTGGGGCTGCCCCTGGATCCCTGGCAGTGCCAAGGCCAGGCTGGACACTGGGGCTGGAGCACCTGGGACAGTGGAAGGTGTCCCTGCCATGGTAGGGGTGGCACTGGGCGGGTTTAGGGTCCCTCCCAACCCAAACCATCCTGGGATTCTGTGATGTCCTTTTGGAGCTTGTATCTGGCAGAGATTTTTGGTTTTAGATTTTATCATTTTCCCTCTAACTGCTACCCCTTAAATTCCAGTAATGGGATTTCGTCACAGTAACTGTCCAACACTTTTGGGAAAACTATCCACAAAACATCTCAGGGATTTAGACAGAAGTAAAAATCACCAAACTAAAGCCCATTCATCTGTCAATATGAAGATAAGAAACATTTCAAATCTACAGATTATCTTTATAAGGTAAGAGGAAACCACACCATAAAGCCGACAGGATGACAGGCAGGAACCAGAATAAATAAAGAAAATTTGTGCTATCAACCACAACATTTTCTATGGTTGCATCAGACACTAGTTTCAACATAAAAAGCCCTTCAAGAGATCACCTAAATTCTTATTTTATGTAAATCAGAAGAAATGAAATTAATCTTTCCTGTCTGACCGTGCAGCATTATTTTAGGGACACTCAGGCAGTCACTTTGGCCCGCTTGCAGGTGTTTTCCCCAAGGCCATTGCACTGCTCTCTCACTAACTGAACAAGCCCTGTTTGTGTCTGTAACAGACAGAGAGACTGATTGAGTGATCGATTCAATCAGTCTCAGGGCTCTAAGTGGGGTTTTGCAGCAGAATCACACAGGTTCCCATGACCTGACCTGGCTGCTCCTACCTGGTTCTTCTGGCTCTGATTGGTGAGGACTGCCCTCCTTGCTGGTGCCACCACACAGCACTGGTGACCCTGTGTTTCCAAGAGGCCTAACCCACTCTGTATAATTAATATGCATGCAATAATTGCCCTATCATTCCTTCTGTGAATGGCCAGTGGGCCAGCAATACCTCAGCTCAATAGCAGGCAGCTGAACACCACCCAGACACCATTCCCAGCAGGGAATCCTCATGGACAGCAGCCTCCATGCACCCCCACTGAAGGGTGGAATTCCTTCTTAAACAGATATTTAAGTCAAATTAATGGGAAACACTTATTGGAAAGGTCCAGAAAGCCACGAGACACTTCCCTAGCTCCAGCCATTATTCCTCACCAGCAATCCTGCACGCGGGAGCATCCTCAGAGCAAGATGTCCCAGACATCTCATCCCCCAGGAGCAGCCAGAGCTGACTTGTATCGAGAGCAATCTGGCAGATTTTCCAATCACTGTGGATAATTAGTGGCTGGAGGTTACACAGCCACACAACTCGGGGACTTTATTCCAAGCTTGAATGCCCTTGATAGGAGTCGGCAAAGTGTCGATTCCAAACATTTCTGTTTCTGTACACAAAGTGGCTGCTCCAATTCAAAACAGACAATTTAGTGGGTGGATCTGTAATTAAATTATTATGGCTCATATCTAATTAAAACAGATTTCAAGGCACATTTCAAGCTGTGGTTGGATGTCAGTTTGAAGCTGCCTCGCAAGGCTTGGCAAGCAGTCGCGCTGAAGGAGGGCAGGAACAGCATCCAAGAGCAAGAAAGGGAGGACCTAAAAATAAAAATGTTCTGGAATGCCTGCCTTTGGTTTTGAACCCAGCAGTTCACTACTGGCACAGTACCACCCCATGGATATCTCAAAGGGCTAGAGACTCAGAGAAAGAAGGAGAAACTATTGGAAGTGCACAGCCCGAAGTTATTCCAGGGTTCTGCACAGAATTTAACACAATCCAGCAGAATAAAAACCTTCCTGATGGATGGGAAAACAGGCTCCGTGGGAATATGTAATTACAAGCTGGCCAGGGCAGAAAGGTGCAGCCTAGTGAGACACACTACACAGGCTGTTAAGCTGAACATACACCTCGGGCTCAGCACTGACTTCTGAGAATTCAGTGATGGAACAGGAGCAGCAGTTCCAAGAGCACGCTTCAGAAACCAAGAGAAGGGTTTGAAAAAGCAAAGTTTAAAAATCTGTGACTTCTTACTCTTCAGTTTTCCTCTATTCACCCAGTAGGAGCTTATTTCTACATCAACTTGGATTTAAGTAAATAGATGTATTTTCAGAAGACCTCAAGGTGTTGAAGCCACCATGGGACTGAAAGCACAAGAGGAACAAGCAGGAGCTGAAACCCCAGCCCTGGGGTCCTTTGGGATCTCCCCCAGCACACCCATCCTGCTCACTAATTACTTCCCCTCCCTCTTTTTTCTCTACTTTTCCTTATGTACTTAAAAGCATTTCAAATGTAATTGCATAAAAGATTGCCTGGTTCACACAGGAGCTAATAAGTCCAAGTAACTGTTATTACAAAACTCAAATCAAAGGCACTGAATATTGCCATTGCAAAGTAATTAGGGCAGTAAAACCATCGGTGACTTGAAGGGCTCTTTCATTAGTAAAGAGAATGCAATTATTTTCCTGCCATGTCTCCTGATTCTATTAGGCTGACATGCAGGAACAGCCACTGCGAGCAGGCTGATTTTCTCTCCCAGCACACTGACACCCTGGAAATCCTTCTTCACACACAGCTGAGCCACTGATGGTCACCACAATCCCTCTGCTCTCAGGGCTTAGCCTGGCCATGGAGCTTAAACATGAGCTGAGCAGGGCCTAAAACCCTTCAGCTCTCACTGAAGAGTGAATAAAAGTCCAGTTGGCTCAAAGGGAGCACACAGCATCAGGCATGGAAGGTGTCCTTGTTCAGGGCAGGGGGGTGGAATGAGCTGATCTTTAAGGTTCCTTCTGACCCAAACCATTCTGGGATTTGGGGAGAAATTCCAACTCAAACCATTCTGGGATTTGGGGGGAAAACTCAGATGTCCCAGAGAACAAGGGACAGGACAGGAGGAAATGGCCTGAGGCTGTGTCAGGGGAGGCTCAGGTTGGACATCAGGAGGAATTTCTCCATGGAAAGGGTGGTCAGGCACTGGAAAGGGAGGTTTGGAGTCCTGTCCTGGAGGTGCCCAAGGACACGGCACTCAGTGCTCTGGGCTGGGGATTGAGCTTGGACTCCATGGTCTGGGGAGGGCTTTTCCAACCTCATGACCCTGGGATTCTGTAACCTGAGATCAAAGCAAACTTTTGGAAACTTTTTAGAAGTTTTGCTTTTGAAGGACAAGCATCAAGTGGGGTTTTCCTCCAGCAAATTGCAGCCACGCTTTGCATTCTCTGTTACAACAGGCACCCTCGGCATGATTGTTCCAACTGTTAGAAACCAAGTTAAACAGCAAGAAGAACAGAGCTCCATTTGAATCTGAGCAGGTTAAAAAATAGAAAACAAATATGCTCTGCAAGCAGCGACCCTCGCTGTGCACACTGGGGCTCCTGAGCACAGATTTCTAATGAGGAGTCACTGCCAAACCCCCAGTGCATCTTAATACCAACCAAAATTCAGCCTGAATGCTGAAAGGGACAGAGACCGCTTGAAATTCAGCTCAAGAATGCTCCTTCCTGACACACCAAAGGAAAAGGCTTAATTCCAGTGGGTGGTACAGTTTTATGACAGAGGGAAATAAATTTGCCTAGGGTGTGATTGTCACTTCTGGAAACTGAGTTAGCTTTGTTTCCAATCATCATGTCAAAATAGATTTGAGTGTTTCTATTCAGATCAGCACCATAATCAAAAGACTAAAAATCACCTCCGTGCCCCTACACCATTTGAAGCCATCTCTTCATTTTGCATTAGGGCTCCCCTGATCTTGAAACCCCCAGCAATGAATAAGATTTCTTCCAGAAGCCAGGGCCTGGTTTCTTCATCACCTTTAGAGTATTTCAGAGAATCATAAATGGTGTGGGTCGGGAAGGACCTTAAAGCTCATGTTGTTCCAACTCCCAACACCTTCCACTGAAAGGTCCCTGGGCCACTTGTCACATTATTTCAGATGAGACAAAACAACTTCTCTTTTGAAATAGTGCATTATCATACAGCTATTTCTTATTGAAGAACTCTGTGATCTCTCAAAAGAACATGCAATTGTGGAACTGATTCCGAGCAGGAAGCCATTTCCAACCCTCACAGCCTGTAGAAGCACTGCTGGTTATACCCCACTGAAATCTGGAAAGGGACTGGGAAGGTGCACGAAGGTCACCAGGATGATTTGGCACTAATGACATGGACTCACAGGCTGTCAAATCTCCCAGGAAAACTCCCTGGGGAGTTTCACCAACAGGTACAAGCAGACAAGTTCTCCTCTCACAAGCACCAGGAAAAGAGCCCTTCTTACACTGTCTTTGCCTGAAGTCACAATGTCTGAGCCATCAATAACTTTCTCCTTTCACTCAGCAAACAGAGCTCTGCTCAGAGCTGCTCCAACAGCACCCAGCAGAGCTGGAAGCCAAGTGAGGAGGCTCTGAGCTGTGCCTGGGAAAGGCTGATCCCAGGAGGAGGAAGAGCAGCAGCAGGAGGACAAGGTTTGATCCACAAAGGGAATGATGCACCTGCCATGCTAGGCTGTGACCTCCTGCCTCAGACTCTGGGGATGATTTGACGTGAGCACACAGTTCAGGAGCTGCTCAGGAGTTTCACCTCCCAGTTCCAAGGCTTTTGATGTTTGTGGTTTATCCAGCTGGCCATTGATCAATATTGATGTAACCCAACCCTCTGGTTCAAAGGTCTCATTATCAGCACCGGATTTATGGCTTCTTCAAGACATCTTCAATAAGCTGTCATCTGAACTGCAACAGGGAATTAATTGTTTCAATCATTTTCCTGGGGTTTAATTAAGCATTCTGAAGATGGCTGCAGTGATTCAGCAGTGAGGGTGGATCAGCTTGGCTGGCCATCCCCCTGCATGCTGCTGCTCACTTACACCATCAAGACCACAATAAACACATTTTTCTGCCTGAAAGACATTTATTAGAAGAAATTTTCTTCTGAGAGCAATGGCACGAGGTCAGCAGGCAGAAGGTGAGTGACTGCTCATTCACTTTAGGGGGGATTGGTGCTAAACTGGCCAACTGGCTCACCCAATTAGTGGTCAATGCCAAGTATTAAGGATGTTTAAATGAAATGTCATTTACTTACAAGGAATAAAAGCAAGATGAGATTAAGGAAAAACCAGCTGGATTCCCATGGATGCAGCCTCCACTGGCACAGGGCACTGGTGTGAGGGATATTCCTCAGGTGTCAGGAGCTCTGTTCTCAGTCAGAGCTTTGACACCCCCACACCCAGGTTTATTTTTGCCAAGGATCATCTGATGGCACAACACAGCAACGTGTGGGCCCACATCCCTCACCTGCCAGCACCATTTACTGCCTGTGCCTGAAAACAGGTGCACCTGTGCTGAAATGACACCTGCTCCAATCCTTTCTGTTACCATAAGTAAATGGCTCCGGTGTCACTGTCAGGGCAGGACAGTCCCTCTGTTCACAGCATTTGGGGCATTTCCAGTGTCCTGACACTGCAGTGACACAGCCATATTAATGCTCTGTTGCATCATTTACAGAGGAAACACCCAAGGCCAGGGTGCTGGGAAGATAACAGGCAGTCCCAGAAAAACCTGCTGAATTTATACAGCCCCTGATTTTATCAGAACCCCGAGGGGCTGAGTATTTATGAGCAGAACACGAGAGCAGGCAGGTCCAACAGCCCTTCCTGGGTGACAGAATTTACAGGGCAGGGCTGGCTCTCCAGGAGAGCAATAAAGCAGTTCCTGGAGAGCACAGATTTACAGGCAGCAGCTCCTCGAGCTGTGAGTTACTGGCAGGTTGTGGCTGTGCTTTCCAAGAGCTTTCACCCGGACCAGCTGCTCAGAGCAAAATCCTCAGCTCCTGTCTGCGAGAATTAAGTCAAGAACTGGGTTTAAAATTGAGCCAGTGTGTGCATTTCATCAGCTGGCCAGCAAAGGCAAAGAGAAAACCAGGCTGAGAGATGTGAGAAACACTCACAGGAACAGATTTGATGATGATAACACAGGATGAATGAAACAGAAATAAGTATTTCCTTCAGCCAATTACCACCCAATCCTCTCAAGTCAAACAAAAATGTTAAATAAATATTATCTGGCGTTTCCACATGGTTCTTTAATCCATCTTAGAATCACAAAGAATTTTGAACTACACCATCACTGTGTTCATGGGTATAACAAGATGGTGAATGGAAAGCATTTGATATATCCTTGAGCCACTGGAATGTTGGAAAAGTCTCCAAAGCTGCTCTCCACAACCCCTGGATTTGTTCTGAATTACATATTCTTAAGGAATAAATACTTTTTTCCCTTGAGAAGCTGAGGACACAGTGGGGTTTCTGGAGACATCAAATAATGTGCAACTGCAGCAGAATGCTCTAAATTATATCAGGATTTAGCGTGGAGGTAACAATAAGACATAACAAGAGAGTAAAAGACAACCTTGCCTACACTTAATTCACCTGCTCTGAACAACTAAATAAGCTGGGAATAAAGCCAGAAACCAGTAGAAATGGAGAAAATTAAAATAATGATTGGACAACATGGAACAACTTCTTCTCATTCGAGGGAGAGCAGATGAGGTCATCAGCCTCCTTTTTTGCAGTGGTAAACTGGAAGCGGCCTGAATATCAAAAATGTAATTGCAATCAAACAGAGCAAGGCCTGGAATAGTGCAAGAAAGCTGCTCCTGTTGTGCTGCATTCTGGAGCACAAGAGTTCCTATCAGCACAGGTTGGCACCGAAATCAGCCATTTCTCTCTGCTTGCTGTGAAAAATAATGATCTGTTGATCTTGGTTTGTCATTCAAACTGTGAAACCCACTAAGGCAGCATCTGGCTCTTTACTGGATCTTCTTCTGTGGTGTTTGCCAACTGTCAGAACTGAACAGAACCAAAACCACAGGAACAAAACTTCTAGAAGCACTTGGAAAATGAGCTTTGCAAAAGGGCCTGATAATAATGATGAGTTCAAAAAAACTCATCATAAACAATGAGCTTACAAACAGGTTCTACATTATGACCTAAGTACTGTGACCCTGTTCTTACACAGAAGAGCATGAATCCATCCCCTTCCCAAACAACAAAGTTTTCCAAGGAATTCCCAGTGAATCTTTGACCTTACCTGACCTAAAAACTTCTCCACAAACACAGTGAGCAGCACATCTAAATGGTAAAGATGAGAGCCTGAGATTTCAAAGCAAATCCCTCTAAGATGCATTTTAAATGGAAGGATCCACGTTTCCACAGGCACAGCTGGGGAAGGTGAGGCAAAGAACAAGGTGCTGGTGGCTGTGCCTGGGCATGGCAAGAGCTTTGCTTGAGGATTTCACCTGAGTTGTGTGTTTAAATAATTGAATAGTTCCCTGGAGAGAGGGCCTGAAGGCAATGGACTGTTTCTGGGCCTGCAGTTCTCCCAGCTGCGAGAGGAGCAATCTGCCAAGTGCCTCTGCACCTCCCAGCCCTGTGAAGCTGAGAGGACCCCGTGTGTCAGCAGGAACCGAGTTATCCCAGCTTCCCAAAAGCAGCCAAAAGGGAGGCTCTAAACTGCAAGATACTGGAAAGCAACAGTTCCTGCCAATTTAAAAGAAAAAGAGCCCTGAGATGCATCAGAACAGAACCCCAAAGAGCATTTCAGCTAGGCTGCAGGATGTGCTGTCAGGTGCAAAGGGGATTTTCCCCCTTTTCCTGCCACGTGGCTGGGCTGTCTCTAGCAGTGTGCTAACAAGTTCCTGCTGCAGAGGGGCAGGAGCTTGTGCCAGCCCCTCCTGCCTGACAGAAAACACTCTGTGCCCCTCTCCAGGACAGCTCTGGGGCTGCGACCATCAGTGCCCCCTCTGTGGGCACCCCAACAGCACCCAGGAGCCCAGCCAGGGCAGGGCAGGACAGCTCTCCTGCTCTCTGCAGCTCAGGCAGGGCCCTGGAGAGCCCCAAGCCTGGCCATGGGCAGGGATGAACAGCTCAGGAATGCTGCCTGGGCTGCTCCCAGCAATCTGCCAGGTAACATATCTTGCCTTTATGCAAAAATCTAATTATTGATTGTCTTGATTTGGTCGTGTGCTATCGTTGGAGTCGTTCCAAAAGCATGGACCATTCTGGAGTTACCGCGAGAAAATGAAATTCTTCATCAGGTCATCCTCACCTTTGTAGTGACACTCTGGGAGGGTTTCTCAACACCCCTCCCTTGCCAATCCCCACCACATCCAGATGGGGATAACTAGGCACAGGAGGCACAGGAGGCACGTGCTCATTGATCAGCAAACCCAGGGCACCGTTCCCAAGGTTCAGATGACAGATGGCACAGGCAAGCCCCAGAGTGCTCCCCAGGGAAAGCTCCCTAAAGCATCCAAAGTGGGGCATTCGCTCTGTAATTCAGTTCCCTGGAGAGATATTTCCATGGCAGACCAAAAGGCTTCCACGGTGCAGGTGAAGGAGCAGAAAGAGATTCATTATCCAGCTGGAAACAAGCAGACAGGTCTGCCCAAACCCCCCTGCTACTCTAGTTGGACACGGGGAAAAGCTTAATTTTTTTTTTTTTCTTTCTAGATTGTCTGAAATCAGATTCTAGTCTGGAAATTTCCTTTTCAAGAACTCTGCAGTTTTAGGAGCTCAAACCACATTTGGGCAAAGACAAATGTTGGAGGGGCTGAGGCTGCTCCTGACACATCCTTGTGAAGAGCAAGTGAGTTTTTGGGTTTCCAGAAGAATAAAACATTTGTAGATCTAATGAAAGATCAGATCTCTGATTAGGAACTTCAGGGGAGGCAGTTTCAGGTGCTCAAGTGATGAGATTGGCTCCTTTATGTCCCCTCCACACTGAAGGGGAAGAGCTGGCTCGTTCCAGACCAGAGCAGGAGGTGCCCACAGTGCTCCCGAGCTGTTCTCCACAAAGGAACATTTCCTTCTGCTCATTTTACAAAAGGGATTGGTGCTGGAAGGTGAGGGGATCCCCCAGACACCCAGCAGTGTCACAGCAACCCTTCCTGGGGTGACACACCAGCAGTGCTGCTCAGTTCAAAGATAAATTGGAGGCACCTGAATTGGTGACACCTTCCCGAGTGGATGTAGAAGCAGGCAGTCAATACCTGCACACTTCATGTTTGCAGATTAATTGGTGTATCTTATGGCAATCCTGATGAGAGCGTCAAGGAGCCTCAGACAGATCCTTAACAACAATTCAGTACCCTTAAACAAGAGCTCAGGCCTTGAGCTGATCAATTACTAAATAACTCAAACCTCCCCTCTGATTGCCAAGAATTGCTTTCTGAAGTGCCCAGTTTGTTCCTCTCTCAGTCTAGTGTAGAAATGTGTTTGATGGGCCCCAGCTCTCCTGATCTGTTTTATCCCATCTGACCACGGATGCTCAGGCAGTTCCAGCAGTGAGCCCACTCATTAGCAATTAACACAAGGAAAAAAGAGATGAGCACCAGCCACTTGGAAATTGTCTCCTTTTGCTTGGAGGGGGAAACAGGAGTCAGCAGAGAGAGCAGTGGAATGGGAAAAGCACAAGGGGCTGACTTCATCCCTCCCACACCCCCCTTGCCAGCAGCTGGGTTACAGAGCAATGGTGCAGATAACACCTGGGAGCACTCCAGCAGCAGGGCACATCAATCATCTCACTACTTTGACTCTACCCAGAGTTCACAAGGAAAATAACCAACCCTTGGGTGGTGTTCTCCACATTTAGAGAATGAAGTTCAGACCTCAGCATTTTTAAAGAGCAGCTACAAATATAACAGCACTGAAAGAGATGAGAGCTCAAAAACTCTGAAGGACATTGCAGGATTCAAAAGAAATAAAAAGATTTGCCAAGTAAATATGATTATTGCTGTCAAGACTCAGTAGTTCACTAAAAGCTGCTGAAAAAAAGCTTATGTATTATAAATGCAAAACAAACACATGTACAAACACTCATACCAGCAATATTGCCAAGCACTGCCACGTTTGTCAGGAGATGAACTGCCACGTTCCAATCACATCGTGCCAGTAACAAAAGACTGTACATCCTCCTCAGAAGCAAAGAATGAGCTACCACTGGCTACTGATCCCAGCAATTATTAACTTGAAGAGTATTTGCATACAGAAACAGTCCCTCAACACTGCTGCAGCCCAGCTTCCACACGTGGGGAAGCAGCCAGCCAGAATTCCAGCTGCTGCAACCACAGACCCTCCATCCTGCTCTTCTGCAGGCAGAAGCCTCTCTTTTCTCTTTTTCTCCTAAAATGCTGCTCCCTTTCTCCTCTCCCTACTGAGAACAAAGGTTCGAGAAAAGCTAAAAAAGGGGGAAAAGAAAATCCACCCTCACTCCTGTGGAAGGCAGAACGTTATGTAAGGAAAAATGTATTTTATTGTGCAATTGGTGCAGCCTGTGCACAGATATCAGGTGAGAGAGCACGGGTGGCTCATTGGGAGTGAAGGTGGGGTAGTCAGGGTGTCCATCCTGAAACCCCTGCTCTGCTGGCACAGGACAGGCAGGGTGTCCATCCTGGAGCTCTGCTCTGTGTGGCACAGGACAGGCAGGGTGTCCAGCCTGGAGCTCTGCTCTGTGTGGCACAGGACAGGCAGGGTGTCCATCCTGGAACCCCTGCTCTGGGTGGCACAGGACAGGCAGGGTGTCCAGCCTGGAGCTCTGCTCTGTGTGGCACAGGACAGGCAGGGTGTCCAGCCTGGAGCTCTGCTCTGTGTGGCACAGGACAGGCAGGGTGTCCAGCCTGGAGCTCTGCTCTGTGTGGCACAGGACAGGCAGGGTGTCCAGCCTGGAGCTCTGCTCTGTGTGGCACAGGACAGGCAGGGTGTCCAGCCTGGAGCTCTGCTCTGGGTGGCACAGGACAGGCAGGGTGTCCAGCCTGGAGCTCTGCTCTGGGTGGCACAGGACAGGCAGGGTGTCCAGCCTGGAGCTCTGCTCTGCTGGCACAGGACAGGCAGGGTGTCCATCCTGGAGCTCTGCTCTGCTGGCACAGGACAGGCAGGGTGTCCATCCTGGAGCTCTGCTCTGCTGGCACAGGACAGGCAGGGTGTCCATCCTGGAGCTCTGCTCTGCTGGCACAGGACAGGCAGGGTGCTCCATAATTAGGCTGGGAAGCCCTGGAGGAAAGGCTCTTTTTTGTGCCATATTCTATGGTGTCCTGACAATGCTCTGCTATTGATTTGTCAGCCCCATTTCCCTCTCTCAGCCTTTTTCAGAAGGTTGTTCACAAACAGCTGCTGCCATGGCCACGAGAGCAGGGACAGCACGAGGCAGCAGGTTCACCACAGCGACCCTGATCTGTGTGTGGGGGCAAGTCATGGAATGGTTTGGGTGGGAAGGGACCTTAAATCCCACCCAGTGCCACCCCTGCCATGGCAGGGACTCCCACTGTCCCAGGTGTCCCCAAGCCCCAGTGTCCAGCCCAGCCTTGGGCACGGCCAGGGATCCAGGGGCACCACAGCTGCTCTGGGCACCCTGTGCCAGGGCTGCCCACCCTGCCAGGGAACAATTCCTGCCCAAAAATCAGCTCTGACAGGTCTGGTTCTCACAGAAGGCAAAGCACAGCAGCTAAATTCTGTTCACCACAAATCTCACGCCTCCAAACAAGGAGGCAGGTTTTGTCACCAGCTTTTATTCCACACTGAACCTCCAATTTGTTGAAGTGTCAGTCTGGCGGCTTTGTTGGAAATCAGTGAGGTGAGATTATTTGAGCAATTAAGAACCTGAATGAATTGCTGTGTTTGAGAAACATGCAAGCAAAAAAAAAAATATATATATATAACCCTTTTCATTGTTCAGCAAAAACACTGGCTGCAAGTTTTAAACAGTAGTAACAGGTTATCCTTGAGAGCTGCAAGAAATGCATGTAAGACTTGTTTTAAAATATTTTAAATAGCCATGGAAGGAGTAAAAATATTTGGGGTATTCTCTTAGTTTTATTCTGCTGATGTTTTCCTTGCCTCATGAGATTTGCCATATTAATGCTTTAATTTTCTGAAAAACATGAAAAATTTGCACAGAACTCCCTTTCAGTTTAGCACCTGCAGGGGATCTAACGAGTTACTGGAAAATCTTTGTTTATACGGCACAGAAACTGAGACAAGTTAATGTGCATTAAAACCAGACAAACCTTCTCCCTCATTTCAGTACTTTTTACTTGCATTTTCACATCTAGCTTTAAGGGAAGATGGAGATGTTGTGGTGATGGCAAAACCCCGATTGTCCTCACTGGGAATGCTATTCCCATGGGATACAAACCTGGGGAGTTTATTTAACAAAGAGGAGGGCACGATGCAGCATGGATGTCCATAAACCCAGATGGATGTCCATGGATGTCCATAAACCCTGCATTAAGGGCAGATGACCAGGCTGTGCCTCAGCTGCTGCTGCAAGGAGCCAGCGACCTGCTCCCAGACTGCCCATCTCTGCAACAGCCCCACAGAGCAGCTCCAAACACTCCTGGCACTAACAAAGTCACGCTCACCACGCTCCCCCAAGCTCCAAGAAGTTTCTTCACCTTTCTGAAATACAGCAGAATTCCTGTGCAGAGTTCCTGGATTTTCTGCCAGGTGCCCACAGCCAAACCCTGCATCTCTGCTGTGGCTTGGTTCAAACCAAGTGAGGCCATGCTGTGCTCTGGCTTCCCTTCCAAAGAAACCAAGCACTGGCAAGCTCAGCTCAAGCCCTTATTCAGCTGAATATTTCCCCAAATTTTCTTGACCAACACAGTGCAGCTAGTGTTTGTGATTACTATGGCTTTCCTCTGGGAATTAAACTCACGTGCCACTGAGCTCCTCTGGAGCAGGATCACTGCTGGTAAGGCGTGAGGAAAGGAAAGCAAACCAGGAGCTCTGAACACCAACAGACCTTGGGAAGAACACATCAAACCTCTCAGAGACATTTCCACCAGCCCTGAAGCTGCTGAAGATGTGCCCACTGCCCTGCCAGCCCTGTGGGAGCTCTGGGATGGAAGCTACGAGCAGAATTTGTATTTGTGCTTCTTGCCAAGTGAGAGGCCAAGGTCAGCCAGAGTTTCTTTATTCATGAGACCCTGGCTCTCCTCTCAGACACAGGGCCCAAGCAGTGTGCTCTTCCAGAGTCCTGATTCAAGCCCCTGCAAGGCACACGGTGCAGAATAAAATTCCTCTAATTAGAGACGGCGATTCCAAAAGTGGAGCCCTTGCACAGCCTTGCTCAAGGTCATGTGCTAAGTGACTGGTGAACAAACAAATCTGCTCACTTTCAGCAGAGTGAGGAATTAAAATCCGATTTAACTTCACCACCAACCCCGGTATTTGACACTGTCAAAACAATTTTCTGTTTGAAAGCAACAGCAGACTGTGAGTGAGGCAGCAGAAGAGAACTAGCAGGGAAATGTAAAGTAATTTTGTTCTTAAAATTAGATGATTTTCAAAGAAAAAGGTCTATCAAGAATATTAATTAAGGACACCAAAGTTCCAAATCCAGTACCTACTGTTCTGCTGGATTTCTAGTTGGATTCTAAATTCAAATCAATAATTGAACAAAAGGTTTTCCTTAGGCATATTCTTCTTTATTAAACATACAGTGCCCAAAATGTCTTAAACACACTCTAATTTTTCCCTACTCATTGAACTTGGTCCATAACAAGGTGCACAGAACGTGAACACGTCAAACAGTGTCAGTATTTCTGTAATTTCATACTTTGCAGCTACTGCTCAATAAAAAAATTAGCACCTGTAACCAGCATCTTGTCCTAAAGATAATTAAGAAATTGTTTGAGGAAATTATTTTTCACATTAAATCCTAACTGCTGTTAACACATGAGTGCTCATGTGAAATGCTGGTCATTGCCAGGATCTGGGCTGAGGGATGGGGCTGGAGCAGAAGCCAGGGGGGCAGGAGCTCTGCAGCCCCACTGCCCTGCCCAGCAGGGGACAGCCCGAGGGGCCGGAACCCACACTGCTCCCTTCCTGCCTAGGACAGCTCTGAGGAACACGGCAGGGGCAGGAAAACAACGAATTCCCAATTTCAGGGGGATGAGAAGGAGATTAAAGCCACTTTGCCAGCTGCTGCCCCTGTGCAAGGCCTCCCTTGCAGACACAGCTGAACCTCAGCCCAGAGCTCGCCCACCTCAGAGCATCCCAGGCTCTGGATGGTGCCTCTGCTGCCTGACTGGAACTCAAATTATTCCAGTTGTCACTTTAAAAATCCTGTTCTGTAACTGTCTGTGAGAGAGAAAGATCAGGCACTCTCTGACAAGGACTGTGAGCAGTTCCCGATGGAGCTAACTCGGAATTTTCCCTGGATACACTCCCCTCCCATCACAAGGGTGGGACAGTTTAACATGTAAAGCAGTGAAATACCACAAAGGGTGAGTGACAGAGCCCTGCTCCTGGGGACAAGTGTCCCATTTGAGGCTGGTTGGGTGGCAGAAGGGCAGTGGCACCGTTCCCCTCCTCAGCGAGTCCCACAAGTCCCACACAAAGCCCTGCTCTCATTGTCTGTGCTGTCACACCTTCCCATGAGCCTGACACAGTCTGACATGGCCTGACTGCCCTGAACCAAAAAAATGGTGATTTTTGTGTGCAATTTCCTGTCAGAAAGTCACTTTCTTTCTGTTACCATCCCCTTGTCCTGGGCTTTGTTAAGATAGCCATCCCACCCTCGGCACCAGGCACAAAAACTTCTGGGGGATGCTCAAATGCAGATAAATAAATAGGGAAAGAACACAAGGCAGAAAAGTACAGAGAGAAGCACATTCAAAAGCCTGGAAATGGTAATTATATGTGGTTTGAACCTTTCCTTTTGGAGACCAACCACAAATATTAGATGAGATTTCACAACTCCTTTCTCTTTTCCATTAGCACCACCAAGCCCTGACCTTTATTCAGTGAAGTTATGAGAGAATCTTCCTTCTCTACGGTGAGATGACTTTCTCCACTAAATCATTTACATCAGGAATATTAAAAAGAACCCCTGACAAAAAAATGAAAAAATGACAAAGATTTTCTCATTTTTACCGAACTGCCAGGGGAAAGAAAATATTAAAACCAAAGGTATGGAGATGAGTCAAAATAGTTCATATTCCCATGAAAGCATTCCAAACCATCTGCATTACAGTTGGCTTAAACCCTAAGGGTCCCCTTTCAGGTTGGAAAAGATAAAACAGGTGAAAATACAACATTTGACAATCTTTATAGGCACCTTTGAGTGAGAGCCTTAATGTAGCCAGATATTTCCATGGAACACACTGAGATTTGATGAGCAATTGTTTCAACATGAGGAACAGAAAAAGAAGAGTGTTTATTCCCAGGTAGAATATTTTCAAGAGAAATTGCTCTTCCTTCTGACAAACTCCACATCCCAAACGGACCATCCTATCCCCCTCCCCTGCAGACTCAGGGATGTTCTCTCTGTGAGAGAAAAAAACAGAGCCAGAACCTTTGATATCATCTGTGAGAGACTAAGCAAGGCTGCAGTGGTGACAATCTGCTCAGGGAGCTGAAGGGCTGCATTTCAGAGCAATACCCTTCTCTTAATGCTGTTTAGCACAGAACTGCAGCACAGAAAGAGCTCCATTTCCAAAGCCAGGGAGATTGTGGGGTTCTGTTTTTCTGGGAGGAACAAACACATGAGGAGTTCTCTGCTGCTCTCTGGGAACTGGTACAAAGCAAGTTTGTCCTTTGCTGGCTCAGGCAGGGCAAAAGGTCACCACAGTGCTGAGAGTTTGCAAAGCCCCAAAGGGGGTGAGATGTGACACACAGGGGTGAGATGGAAAAGCTGGCAGCATTTACAGCCTCCCCAGAGCACCCTGCCTCTGGGTACCCTGGTGTGCCAGCCAGCACCTGCAGGGTCAGGGCTCACACACAGGTCCTGCAGAAACACCTCTGCTGATGGTAAAGCAGCAGTTCAGGCTTGGCTTTCAAATCCACAACTTCTTTAGAAACTACTGATAATTAAGCACTCTGATTTTTATCCTTCCACACCCTCCTCTCTTGTACAGTCTTAGAGGGAAACATGAGTCAAGTCTGTTCCTTTATTAATCATCCCCAAAACTTCTCAGCTGCAGCTCTTCTGAGCAGGATCTCTGCAAAGACAGGAGAACATTTCCATTTCAGTGTATTAACAAGGGGCAATAAAAACACAGCCTAAAGGGATAGGTATGAACATTTCCAAGAAATATTGGCCTTGGACTTGTCTTCTTCTGCAAGGAACTTTTCAGACCAAGACACCAAACAGGTACAGGCAGGAGCATTATTATTATTAAGTATTCACAGAGCACTGATAAATCTCCAGTTTTACACAAATCCCAGTACGAACACTGCCAGGATACTGCAGTGATTTAGGAGGGTACAAAATGATGCTCAGCACACTGCATTTTCAACAAAAACATCTGAACACCATCAGTCCTTCTCCTTGTACCCACAGAGAAGAAAACAGTTCACCATGAGTAATTACAGCATTAATAACTACAAAACTGGATGCATTATTGAACTGGTAGTCCAGCTCCCTTTCAGCAGGCAGGATGATGAAGCTGCTTGTCACATTCTTCTCTAAATATTTCACATTTATGGTTCTTCCTATATATAAAAACCAGCACAGGAATTCAAACCTCACTCCACACCAGGCTGGGGATTTCTAAACCAACCTGGCTGTGCTTACAAGTTCCCCTACAAAACACTGGCCTGGAAGTGTGACCCAACTTCAGCTGCTCACACAGAACTGTTCTGATCTCTCTCCTCGTGGTTCTACAGGAATTAATTGCTGAATTTTACAATCACCACTCCCAGCTGCTCACTGAGTTCATCCCCAGCTCTCCAGTTTGTAAGAGTTGGGTATCTAACCCCTGTTAACAGACAAACCCTCAGCGACAGGGGTTTGTGAAACGTGCTTCAGCACTCAGCAGTTACACACAGGCGCATGTTTGGAGGGGTTTTCCAACATCAACCTTTAAATAACTTTGCACCCAGTACAGGCAGCAGCTGCCAGTGTGCTGAGTCAGGAATGCAACAACAAGTCAACAAGTGACATGAAAATTGTCATTGTGGTAATTAAACCCACAATCAAACCTCCAGTGACCCCTCAGTGCAGGGAACGGTCTTGATTTTTGTATTGGAAAAGAAACTTTTTGTTTGTATCTGAGGTGATTCTGAAAGTAATTCTGCACCCTAAAGTAATATCCCCAGGCTGGTACGTGGGAATCACACAATGGAGGCACATAAATTACTGGGAGAAAGGATTATTCCATCCCAGGAAAATCAGTGGAAACTGATTGAACAAGTTGCTGATGATTGAACAAGTTGTTCCACATTTTGGTTACCCCATCTACCATCTTTTCTTTACAAGGCATGAAAATTTAAGAGAGAAAATAACTGAGGATTTATGAATCCAATAGTTCTGCTGGAAATATGATGCTGTTTATCTTCAGGTTCAATCAGCCTCTGCAAACTTGAAGGAAGTAAACAGTCACAGGAACAGGCACAGCCTCAGTCGCACTGCCATTTCCCAGGATCAATGAGCTCCAAGCAAACGTTTGCCCACAAGAACAAGAAGCAGCAGCCCTGCCTGCAGTGCCCCTGCTCCTGCCTAATAGAGCCCTGCTGTGGGATGGATGGTGTGGAGTGAAAACACTGCCACACAGCTCCATCTCATTTGTTTCCATTTGCAACTAATAATCCGAGATCAAATTCTGTGTTAGCTCCGCTGCTAGGACAGGTGGCATAAGGAGAAAAACAATTTAAGATCTTATTTGTATGAATCTTTGGTCACATTGTGTAATATTCTTCACTTTGTAGCGAGCAAATGGAGAATTAACAGGTTCTGAACAAACTGTGCCTGTTGAACAGCTGGGTTTCCTGAGGCACCCTTGGCCAGATGGTCACTCCAGGCCACTGCTGTCCCCAGGGCAAGGGGGACCCAGAGCCCTGAAGTGCCTCGCAGTGTCAATTCCTGGCTTTCCAACCCCACAAGGGCTTTGCCAGAAGTCACAGAAGGGACATTTGAGAGGTGTCCCACCAGGACAACCCCCAGTGCCAGCTCTGGGGGGGCACAGCTCAGACGAGCTGCTTTGAATTAGATGAATTTGGGCAAATTGCTTTTATGTAATTATCAGAATCAGCAGTGTTGGAGGAGACCTTCAGGATCATGCAGACCCACCATCACCAGCCCTAAACCATGTCCCCAGGTGCCACATCTACGTTAAACACTTGCAGAGGCTCCAGCCCCCCAGGCACCTTGTCCCAGTGCCTGCCCGCTCTGATCCACAGCTGCCAACAGACAGCACCCCTAATTCATATTCTCTTGTTTTCTCCTGTGGTCACCACTTGGCTTTCCAACTCCAATATTTCACTGCTTGCAATACAGAGTGAGAGCTCTGTTCTCCTGACCTTGATTAGCACAACTCCAGTTGTTCCATCTCCAGCAAGCAGTTGTGGAAGCCACAAGAGCTTTGAATGGCCCTGTGTCACCTCCTTGGGAACCACCCAGACCCCAGGGCAGGGACACCTGGACACCCAGCAGCACTGGTCCCGAGACTCCTGTTTTACCTGATCCTGGTGTAACACCATGCAAAAGTGAATTAAGTAGTTTGATCTCTGACCCTTCATATCCCAGTGCCAGTGAAACTCCTTTCTCGCCTCTGAATAGCAGTGATAACACGAGCAGCATGGATTAAACAAGAGAGAACTAAGAACAGGAACAACTTCTTAGGAGATAAGAAATTAAAGCACCTAATTGCTGCAAAGAAATACACAAAAGCAAGCTAAGCTCTAGGAAAAAAATTACATTCTATTCCTGGTGCCACAGGGGACAAGCCAAAGGCCATAGAGATGCCAAACATAAAACAAATTGTGCTCCTAAAACGAGATGAGGGCTGATTCTGTGCATTCACACAGCAACTCGGCATTCAGATGAATTTATGACAAAGAATGCAACACATGCCATCTTTGTCACTGCTCCTCATTTCCTGCTCCCATCTGCTCAGAGGCAGCTGAAAGCTGCTGCTGTGTCAGACAGCCCCTCTGCTCTGGGGCTCTCTGATTGTGCCACAGAAGGTGAGTGATGAGAAGGCTGATGTTGGATCTGGTGCCAGGATGTGCTGCACAAAGAATGCCAGAGCCATCGCGGCAGGACAGCAGGGGCTGGAGATAAGGGAAATGCCTCAAACAACTAAAGCTGAAACCTTTGTTTTCCCAAAGTGCTGCTGAGGCTGCTCTGGGCAAGGGAAGCAGTGCCCGCCTTCAGCAGGAAAACCCACGTGAAATTCAGGATTAATGTCACCAGGAGAAAGATGGAGCATCACAGGGCAGAGGAATGGGCACAGAGGCTGCTGACTTTCTCTGCTGGCTGATATATGGGAGCTGAATCAGTCTGGAATTCTAATAGCAGCTGCAACTCACCACCAATAATAATTACATTGTTTATTGAAGTGGATATCCTCCACATTATCTCTACTCCAAGGGCAGAAAGGATGTGGATGAGGTTATGCTATTAGCTTCTTCAGCCCTTTGGGATGACCCACACTCTGGAGAACTTGTGGATATTGCAGCCAGGTCTCCCTGTTACCCACGTGGAGCTCAATAAAACCCAGGTCTCTAAGTTAAAGTGGCACCAAAACCTTGGAACTGGGTACAAAAAATTGTCAGCCACAATCAGGACTGAATTCAAGTACACCATTTCCTCTCAACATTGTCACAACCCACTTCTGTCTCCTAGAGTTTATGCTCTTGCCAACTGATTAATCTTTTACTACCCAATTTGGCATTAGGAAAGTCAACTATTCCATGTATAATGACAGAAAACTCCAACCCAAAGTTTAAATACCGAATAACAGCTTACATTATCTAAATAGCTGTTTCCAAGCCCTTTATTTTTGATTTCTTTAGTAATTTTTGATCCATACAGTGTGGCAGTTTTCCAGCAGGACATCAGCAAAGCAATTATTCCACCCAGTAAAAGGTAACAGCTTTTGTGACACAGAGGTCACACACCATTACCACCACTGCTTTCTGTGGTCTTAAAAGCATAAATATTTCGTTTCATCAAGGAACAGGTCAGGCTGAAGAGGAGGAAGTTGGCAGCAACGGGACTAAGCTGCAACAGGAAAAATTCTACACACTTCTGCTGGAGTGTTCTCACCAGAACAGGGATAAATCAACATCACTGGTCACAGGGAGACAACACAAATGTAAATGACAATTCCATGCTAAAGATAATGAAAACTAAATACCAAGAAAATGGATAGAGAATAGCTGGGCTAATTAAAATTACATGATATTTAACTAATCCCAAAACATCCTCACAGCTCTCATCTCTAAGATGTTGAGTCATGTACCAGCTCTGAAGGTGATCCTGCTGGAATTCTTCCAAGAGATTCCTTAAGAACAAACCTTTTTAATAGCAATGAGGGTCTGCAAAGTTACTAAAACACTCTGTACTGCCTTTATCAACACCCAGCCACCTGCACGTGGCAATGGCACATCAGTGTCCCAGGAAGGCTGATTATTAATGGCTTCTGCACTTCTCCCACATTTCTCTGGCTCCATTTCTCCAGGTGGTGCAAAAACCCTGCAGTGCTCTCCAACACTTCTGTGGCAGCAAAACAATTCCCAGGCCAGATGTTCTCTTGCACCTTTTCCCTCTCTATAAGGCTAATTAGCAGCAAGACATTAATAAGAAAAATACTCTTTCTAAAATATTATGTTTTGTTGCAATACTTTAGAAAGGAAGAGTCGGGTAAGGATTTTTTGGGGCTGATACTTTTTTATTATTAAACTTTTCTCTGCAGGAATTCTGAATGCCATGCACTGTTCCAGACAGGCCACGTGCCTTTCAAACATTCCCAACACTGCCAGATGGATGCAACAGAAAATCTCTCACAATGAGAGTTTTACAGGTTAAAGCAGAAAATATCAAAATACCCAAGCCATTCTAGGAGAAACATTTACAAGTTCTCAGCATTGAAGAGGAACAATAAAATTTTATAAGGTTGCAATAAAAGGAGGCCAGTAGCTAATACTAAAAACTGGCATTTTACCAAGTGCCAAAAGCAGAGCAATAAATAAGCACCTTAAACTGGAGCAAAAGGGCTGAGTGATGTGTGATCAGGAGCCTGGCAGCCAGGGAAGGACAGCAGAGGCACAGGGGGTGATGGGGATGCACTGGCAAGAGGAGCGGGTCCCCACACCCAGGACAAGCAGGTTCCTTGGCTGTCCCTGCAGGTGACAGGCACATCCCACCTTGGCCATCCTGGGATGGGGTGTTTGAGGACACAGCTGGAGGTGCCTGCCTGGCTCTGAGCTGCTCAGGTCTTGTATTTGTGGGGTGCCCAGACAAAGGAAGGAACGATGAATCCGACTCCATGGTCTCAGAAGGCTAATTTATTATTTTATTATCTATATTATATTAAAGAACACTAAACTAAACCATGCTAAAGAATACAGAAAGGATACAGACAGAAGCCTGAAAGATAATAATAAAAACTTCCAGAGTCTCAACACAGCTTGACCCTGCTTGGCCAATAAGTCAAAATAATTCACATTAAACCAACGAAACAATCACCAGTGGGTAAACAATCTCCAACAACATTCCAAAGCAGCAAAACACAGGAGAAGCAAATCAGATAATTATTGTTTTCCTTTTTCTCTGAGGTTTCTCAGCTTCCCAGAACAAAAATCCTGGGCAAAGAGATTTTTCCAGAAAATGTGAATGGGACACTCAGGCATCCCCTGCAGGAGCTGCTGCTGTGTGGAGCAGCCCAGGGAGGGACACCTGACAGGGAACTCCCCCAGTCCAGCCCTCCAAAGGCAGGGAAGCATGGAAGGGGTAAACACAACTGGGACAAGACTGCTCAAAGCCAACCTTAACCTCCCCAAATGAGGCAAAAATAGCAACAGCTTCCTGTGCCTGAGAGCACAGAATTCACAAAAGGAAAAAGGAAGCTGGAGGATCTGCTCTAGAAGAGGCCATTCTACAGGAGACAGACATAGGAATTCTGATTTAAGGAGGCAGTTCTGAAGGATGTCTGATGCACAGGATGATCCCTCAGTTCCCACAGCAGCAGGGAAACGGACTTGGAGCACCCTGGACTAGTGGAAGGTGTCCCTGCCCATGGCAGGGAGCTGGAACAAGAGTGTCTTGAAGATCCCTTCCAAGCCAAACCACTCTGGGGTTCTGGGACTCATCTCCCAGGCTTTTAACCTGCAGAATTCCCAGGGATTCAGCTAAAAACCAAATCCCAAAAGAGCCACCAGCACAGTGCAAGGGAATGTCTGCAGTGTTCAAAATGAGATCCCCTCAGCCCAACACTGACAAGCATCCCCAGACACAAAAAGATCCTGACACAAATGGGCCAGCAGGAGGTGAATGGAGCAGGTAAGAGCCTGAGCACCAAACCCTGCTTTGGTAGCCAGCACAAAATACAGGCTGTAAAATGTAGGAAATTATGCCTCGAACGCTAATTTCTATTATTATTACTTGTTAATTAGAAAGTGAAATGTTTTCATTCCAAATCAGTGTCCCAGAAGTAGGAGCATCCCAAACCAAGGCTGAAACACAAAGCTCAGTCTGGAACTGCACTGTTTGACACACAGGGAGGACCAGGAGTGCTTCTAGAAGGATCAAAGCCATTTGGCCCAGCAGGAGATGATCCCTTTGCTCTCCTGCACTCCCTGCCAGGCTGACTAATTAGTTTTTCTGAATGACCCAAGTGTTTTTGTCCCATCTACCTAAACTATTCTACAATTTTAATTATCTGGAACAAAATGAAACAAAAATCAAGTGAACTACCCAGAAATACACAGTGAAAACAGAATAAATTTGCATACCAAGAGAATAAAGTTGCATATTTTGTAGTTTCCATGAGGTCCTTGAAAAGCCACCAGCCAGAAAGGGAATAAAATGCTTATTGGAATAAGGAGTTCTTTTAAACACATTTTTAAAAAAGAGAGATGGATGCTAAGCAGAGAGTAAAAAGAGAACTTTAGCAAACAACATGGGGAAAGGAGGTTTTTGAATAACTTCTCCTTGGAAGACAAAGGAGACCAATGTTGGCTCTGAAGCTCTGTGAGGTCCTGTAACAGCTCAGAAGTCAGATAATGCCCAGGTGAAGTCCCATTTCCCATGGTACCAGAAGTTGGGACAGTCCCAGGTGTCAGCTTAAGCCTCTAATTTCTAATGTCACAACTCAAGCAGAAGCCTTGTGAGAGTTAAAGGATCTCTAAGTGTCACTTAGGGGTGTGTGACTCCAATACAGACAAGTGAAAGAAAAAACATCATCCTGTGCTGGGGAGAGGAAGGTCAATACTGCATAATTCATCAGCAAATAGACTCAGAATTGGAACTTCCTGCAAAAGTGGCTTGAAGTGGTTTAATCTTGAGTCTCCCTTAAAAAATATAAAGTCAATGCAAAACCCAGATAGAAACCCCAGTCATGAACAGCAGACCAGGTGGAGCAGGAAGGTAGAAGCAAAGCAGGAGTGAAATCTGATTTTCCTCACATTCTGTCAGCATCACACCAACAACCTGTCTCCACCAGAAAGTCAAATATCCTTGGCTGAAGCCCTCACAAACTGCTCCAGTTAGACTTGGGCTGTAGCAGCAGGAGCAGAATGAGAAGATGACCTGACCATGACCATGGCAGCTGCACCACCACTGGGCACAGCAGATTTCAGTCCGTGGACATTCAAAGAGTCCAACAGGAAAAGCTCATAAAGGTCACCTGTTCATTAAAAAACACCCCCAAAAGCTCTCACCAAGGGGCAGGTGGGGCAGGCAGGGCCTCCTGTGACACAGCACACTAAGAAAAGGACATCATAAAGATGGAACACAAACCACCAGCTTTAATTTCATTGCTTTGTGGGTTTTAGTTTAGGGCCCAATGTTATCTTAATGTGCTTCCTGGCTCCCATAATTAAATTCACTAATCCCCAGTCTTAAGGCATCAGCAAGTTAAGCTAATTTAAAGTTAGTACCTGAGCCTGCATCTGCTGGTTGATTTCTTTCCCCTGTAGCAAAGAAACAAAATTATCAAACCCTTTCCATGGCAGGGAGGTGTTTTTGCCTGTGCAGTTTTAATGGCTCCTTCTCCACAGTCCTCATTCTGCACTTGAAGGGTTACAGAGACACCTTAGTGCATCCATTCCTGGAGATCTGGAGATGCCTGGATATTTAACCAAGCACTGAAAACATCTCACCACATCCTCACTGCGTGGCTGCTTGATACTCTGAGTATTTGGTACTCAGCTATCAGGATTTGATAGTATTTGTGAGCTCACCTGTTTCATCTCTCTCACTTTTATTTTGGGGAAGGGGAGTTCCTGAAGGCAACACCTGAAAAATCAGTGTCAGTCACACCTTCCAACACTGTGACCTGCCAGGGCTCACAGGAAAAGCAGGATCAGCTCCCCATCAATCTGCACACTGCAGACAAACACAATTACCAGATAAAAATCTCCTGGAAACACGACTAGCTGGAAAAATAAATTTACCTTGCTATCTGCAAAGAAATCACCCAAGTTTCTCCATCACTTCAAAAGAATGTACCTGGGTCATCTTTTTAATTACACAGAGAACATTGGATAGTTGGAAATACTTGAGCAATCTTCCTCAGGCCTTTTCCATCAGCAGCATTAACCATCCTGTGGCCTGGTTTTACCTTTGGCAATTGTTTGTGCTCTACTTTAAATTCCTTTCTGCAGCTCCAATTATCCCAGTATCATTTGCTTCTGTCCCAAACACAGCATCGTTCCACATGATTTCCAGAGCCACTTTTAAGGAACATCCCACTTCCCACGTGGATTTGCCCTTGTTAGGTGCCACAGTTATCCTAGTCCTGTTCTTCCCAGATGTTCCTCCACCAACACAAATCCAGTATCCATTCAAATGACAGTTACCAGCAATAAAAAAACATCAAAGTATCTGTAATGAAACATCTGCAATGGCATTCCAAGTGAATATTGAAGAGGACTAGCAGATCTGGAGGGAAGGAAAGCCACTTTCCCCACCTATCCTTGCTGGAACAGCTCTGGCTCCAGACCACGCCCTCCTGCTGGATTTCCTCAGTGCCAAACCCACAGTTCATCTGGCTGAACCCAAAATGATGGATGACAAATTCACACACCACCAGCAGTGGGTATACATTACAATCAGCCCCTCAGCCTGATTGCTATCTTAATTAACATCTTATCTGAGCAGACCCGAACGTGCAGCCCAACTCCAGAGCTCTGCTCCCGTTTCCCTGGAGTGGGAATGCTGCCTTGGAGAGGGCAGGAGCTCTCCCTCCTTACTCCACCAGCCCGTTCCTTCTCCAGTGAAGCAGGATCTAAAAGCAGGAGCCCATTTTTCCCTGCCACAGCAAAGGGGAACTCAGGGCTGTGTGCAGGCTCTGCTCATCCCTCACTCCAAAGGACAGCTCTGCTTGTTAAACTTGGGCTCAGCCCACCACTTCCTCCTTTTCTTCCTTTAACATTAATTAAGCTTTAAAAAAGGCAGTTAGGATAAGAAATTGCAGAAAAATTACAGCCATTTTATTGTTTGTTCCCTAATTGCACATATAATGAGGCAAATTTAAAGTAGTGCACCTCAGAAGCTGCATTTTAATGATGCAGTTACTGTGGTCTGAGTGCTAATGCCCTGCTTTATATCACCAATTGCTGCTCCAGTGACTGCTCAAAAAAAGCCTTGTTAAGAAATGCTTAAAAAGCATAATCATATATTGTTCCTATTCAGGTTACAGTTGAAGAAGCCAAGAATTTATTTTATGAAAATATACTCAATATTTACTGTGCATTACAGCGTGCTGGTCATAGCCTTGGTGCTGTCCAAGGCACAGAGCCCTTTGTGAGCAAAAGCTGTTCTGTTTCCCATTCAGATAACAAGTGCTAATTCAACAAAAAGATGCTTAGCTGTTCTTCCAACCTGAGGTGCACCTGTCTGTCCTGAAGAGATGAAACAGCAGCAGCACTCCTGCCTGCTCTCCAAGCAGGGAGAGCACAGAGTTGAGTTCAAGAGAATTTCAAAACTAGGGCTTAATTAATTAATTAATTAATTAATTAGTAGTTTGGTTTCCACCAGCTGCCAACAGGAACAGGTTCCCAGATTCCCTCTCGGGGTGCCTCCAGGCCAGGCTGGATGAGGCCTCAGCCAGGTGGGAGAGTGGAAGGTGTCCCTGGCATGGGGTGGACATTGGATGGGCTTGGAGATTTCTTCCAACACTTCACATGCCACGATGAATTCTGTGATTCTGGAGTTGTCTTTACAGCCTAGAACTCCTCTTTCCTGCCCCACAGAAGAGGGATGTCCCCTTCCTCTGCATCAGCACAGACAGGGATGTCTGGAAAAGCAGCACAGGACTTGGACACCCCCTGACACAAACACAGAGGCTCTGAGGATAAATAACTGGATTTTGAATTCAGAGCAGTGAGGAACCCTTACTCAGTGACAGACTATTAGCATAACAAGTGACAGTGGAAAAAAAATTCATGCTTGTAATTGAAATTATGAATAAAATCTTCCTTCTTGCATGAAAACTTGAAGAGTCACAAGTCATTTTTTGAACATCCTTTTTTATCTAACTACTTCTGCTGTGCTGGACAAATATACATTTAACCTAATAAAATCTATGGAAACTACTCCTATGAAATATTCCCAGAAGCCCTGAAACATTTATTACTAGAGAGAGATTGTAAAAAACCAAAAACCAAAGAGCCATTAACTGTAGCTGGATATTATCCCTGAAACTGCATCCTGAGCTGTTCCCTCAGGCCCCAAGGAACCCCTCCTTTGCTCAGACAGGCACAGATCCTTTCAGACACCCTGAAATTCCTGGCATTTTGTGCTCTCAGTCTGAAGCTGCCTGCAAGGTATTTCTGCAGAGGACGTTCAGCTGGTGCAAGGGAATGAGAAGCCAGTGTTTAATTGGAGTGTTGTAACAAGTTCCTTCTGTGAGCTCAGCTCCTGCCCCATCCCTGACCAGCCCAGAAGGTCATGGACCATGCTCAGCTAACAAGGCTGAGAGCTCTGAGCAGGAAACAGGAAAATCATAAACAATCATTTACCTCTCCTTCATGCTTAACTTCAGTGAGTTATAATTTGGCTTTCTCAACACAAGGTCTCAGCAGGAGACAGCTAATGACTTTTTCCACCTTAAAATAAGCTGTTCCACACTGTGCTCACTTAGCTTTGTGTGGGAAGCCTGAAGTCAGGTAAAATAAGCCTCTTATGCCACAAAAGCAATAAAAAAATAATATTTGAAAACTAGAATTAGTCATATGGCTTAATATCCAATTTCTAGCATGTACCATCAAGTTTTTTTCCCTGCTTAGCCTGCACTGGAAGCGTGTCCCCATGAAGTGGGGGCAGTCAAATTTAGCCCTAAGCAAGCATGGAAAACAATTTTAATAAAGAACTGGAATACAAAATGAGACAGCTTGCAGTGATTGTACACAAAATCCATCGCTCCAGAGAACACTGCCTTTGCTTTCACACTGCTTGAGTCTCCTGCACTTAACACTGAGTTTCCCAACTCCAAATTTAATTCTATGCATGTACAGAGATACACTGCTTCAGAGCAGGGGTCCAGGAAAGCTGGAAATATTACAGGATTAACTGTCAACTTTTTATTATAGAAAAAAAAATTGGCACATTACTTCAGCTAAAAAAATACATCTCTCTTCCATTTTCTAATTCTTTTAAAGTAAAAAAGAGCGAAAAAGAACAGGCATGGAGATAACTTATAGCAGAACTGGAAGGCAGGATTCAGTGGCTGAGGTGGTCAAGAACAAAAAATAACAGATTTTTTTTAATTAAACCAAAGCATATTTTAGTAACAAATACTAGGAAAAGAAAGCTACATAAAGACAGCAGCAGGACCAAGGGACATTGCTGATAATCAAGAGTTTCCACATGGCTGTTCAACACGCTGCTGAAAACCCAAGGACAAACCCTGAAAGCCAGAAAACACACAGTGAAGTCTTCCTCTCTGAGGAGATTTAAATGCTCAAGGACAAACCTTGGACAGGTTTCACGAGTTGGGCCAGAGTTGGTGATTTTGTCCCTGTGCACGCTGTGCCTGCCAGCTCCACCGTGCAGCAGTGAGTGCCTCCTCCTCCTCCTCCTCCTCCTCACACTGCTGCTGCACTGCAGAGCCCAGAGCACCCCTGCCTGCTCAGCCCTCCCAGCCCAGGCTGGCAGCCTCCCCTGCCCACCAGGGCCTGCCCCGGGGAGCTTCATGCCAACAAACCCAGGGGAATGAGCAAACGGAGCTCACTTCAGAGCTGCCAGATGTGGCATCCCTTAGAATTCATCACAGAATCCCAGGGCAGCCTGGATTAGAAAGGACCTTAAAGATCCATCCAGCGCCACCTCTGCCATGGCAGGGACACCTTCCACTGTCCCTGGTGTCCCCAGACTCCATCCAGCCTGGCCTTGGGCACTGCCAGGGATCCAGGGGCAGCCACAGCTGCTCTGGGCACCCTGTGCCAGGGCTGCCCACCCTGCCAGAGAGGAATTCCTTCCCAATATCTCATCTGAACCTTCTGCCTCTCAGTTATGAATTCCCACAGCTCCAAACAAAGGTGCCAGAACTCACTGAGACAGAGGTACAGGTCTATTAATAGCACCACAACCCTTCTGTCAACCAGGCTGTTCATTACAGTGTCAGAAAACATTTAGCCCTCCACACTCAAATGAGGTGTTTTATCCCAGGTGGAAAGCTAAAAATAACTTTTCACGCCTTAACACAGAGTTTGTCACAACATTCCCACTCCCAGGGCCAGGAGGTGACAGCAGACAGCAGCACTGCTGGTTTGGTGATGGTGGCACAGTGCAGTGACCCAGGTAAGGAGCTGTGTGTGCCACATTTGACTGCCTGTTCTGCTGCTCTGACACCCCCAGCGCTGTTTGTGCACGTGGAAATGCCTCTGCCTGGGCAGAACCTGGGCAGAACCAGCTCACTGCTCAGAGGCCAGCCCTGCCAGCAGGGTGGCAGGAGGGACAGCACTGCCCCAGCTCAGAGAGTGACACCCAGCACTGTCGGCAGGGCACTGCCTCCCCTCGCTGCCCAGGGAGTGGCAAAGGGGAGAGCCAGCACAGCAGAACCTCCAGGGAATTCATCCCCTGAGGGCAAAGTGTGGCCCTGAGCCCTGCACCACCTGTGTCTGTCCTGGATTGCCAAGCAAATTGTGCTCTGTTTGCCATCTGGATGGCAGCTGTCTTCTGCTCAGTGGGCAGCTTTCCTTATCTCCTCCACAGCCACTCCTCCCTCTGGGGACACATCTGCTGATAACAGGCCACTGAATGTCCCTGCAGGGCTGATAAGAGCTGCAGCATCCCAGTGGGAGATGGGCCCAGAGGGAGGAGCCGAGCATTCCTACCCGGATAGAATCTGAGATTTGGAACACCAGCACAGCTTCTCCACTGGATTCCCCAGAGGAACAGCAGCTGCCTCTGCCACTGGATCTTCAGAGGAAGACTCCACCTTTCTACAGGATCCCTGCTCCAGCAGAACCACCCCTGACACTCCAGGAGGGCTGCAGCCACAATTCCAGTTGGATTTCTACAGGATCCCTGCTCCAGCAGAACCAACCCTGACACTCCAGGAGGGCTGCAGCCACAATCCCAATTGGATTTCTACAAGATCTCTTTCCAACAGAACCACCCCTGCCACTCCAGGAGGGCTGCAGCCACAATTCCAGTTGGATTTCTGCAGGATCCCTGCTCCAGCAGAACCACCCCTGCCACTCCAGGAAGGCTGCAGCCACAATTCCAACTGGACTGCTCCCAGCACCCTGACCCACAGGGTGTCAGGCTGTGTTCTGGCTGTGTTGTTTTGGTTTAAACCGCATTGTTTATCTTTTTATTTTCTTCCCTAAAAATGAACTGTTATCCCTGCTCCCATATTTTTTGCCCGAGAGCCCCTTAATTCCAAACGTATAGCAATTCAGAGGGAGGGGGTTTGCATTTTCCATTCCAGGGGAGGCTCCTGCCTCCCTTAGCAGACACCTGTCTATCCAAACCAGGACAGTGTCACTCTGAGGTGAAGGAGAAAGCTGGAAGGAACAGGAGCAGCTGGGACATGCTTTGCTCCTGCAAAGAGCACAGTTTCCTTTAATAGAAGCAAATTCCTCATTTGTGTTCTTCCAGCACAGCTGAAAATACTTGCACTGCTTTGGCTGCTTCAAATACTTTGTGCTCAAATAAGAAAACCTTAGTGGAGCTGTCTCCATAGGTCAGTGACACTGCAGCAGGCGTGACCATGTCTGTCCACAGCACAAATAAACACACACTGGATGAGTGCAGGACAAGAGCAGCCACACCAGAAATCCAGAGCTGCTCGTCCCCTCAGATGGTGGGAAGCAGTTCACCCTCTGCCCACAAACATAATTCAAAAATAGTTCTAAGTTGGCAACTCATTGTGACAGAAAATACACTTCAAAATTAACATCATCTCAGCCATAGATATTTTCCAAGTATCATCACCAGGTCTTAAATGAACACCTGGGAACTGACAGCAGGTAAGGGAAGAAGCTGATCAAGCCACAAATAAAGTGACCAGCACAAACCCAAAATCTGACCTGACTCATGGAAACCCTCAATTCAAATTCAGACTTCTATTCTTACCTTCTCTTTCCCCATCTACTAGCAATTTACTAATCCATTTTACACTACAAATAAAAGGCCTTTTTTAAATGGAGGGACCTCATTGAAAATGCTGTGAAAAAAAATTGTACAAATATTGATTAAAGCACTCTTGTGCACACATGCATTCGCTCCTTCAGACAAATCTGATTTGCCAGGCATGAATCCCTCAGAAAGTTTTCTTTTTTCTGCTATTTTGTGCTTATATGTGTGTCTGATAATCTTCATTCTCTCTCAGTGAGCTGGCGCAGAAGCCACACCTGTGGTTCCCACATCACCTCTCCTCCTCCCTCCCATGAAGGATGTCCCTTTTGTCTCTGGAGCACTGAGGCTGATTTAAGTGACAGGTTACTCCACAGTTAATAGCCACTCTTAAGTTCCTTTTTCACCGAGGATGCTGCCATCTGTTCCTGTCATTTGGTTCCTTTATTGACTGCTTTGACCATCTCCCCCTGACACATCAATTTGTGACAGTTCCTGAGACCATTCCCACAGGAAAAGGAGCTGAGAGGGAGCCTCCCCGGGCTGTCCTGCACCGTGTGCCAGGCGAATCCTGCACTCCCCCTGTCACTGGCACATTCCTCCCCCTGAGTGTGGCTGGGATGATTGTTTGGAGCTTTACCATCCATTACCTGTTAACTCAAATCAGGAGTGCCAGGCTGGTAAAACCTCATTTTCAGAGTGTGTTCTTTGCCTTTTTTCATTTAGGCTGTCAATTCCTCCATTTTCTTCAGCTTTTCTTGTGGTTTTAAATTAAAATTAATCACAATGTGTGTTCTTCACATTTTCCTTCTTTTCTCTTCCCATTCATTTTGTAACGATGCTGTTGGTGTCCTTTCCAAATCATTGTGCTTGAACATGTTACACTCTCAGTTGCTCCTTTAAAATTATGTCTAAACAGCCTCCTAGGTGTTTTTGAAGTTAAATGCTCTACTGTGCTGGATTTATTGCTTCTCCCAGGAGGTCACATTTGAATAAAAAGATGACAAACCTCATAGCAGTTTCTTGAGTCACGTCCTGTTCACTATGCAGGATTAATCAAGATTTGCTTTGCCTTTTCAGATGAGGCTATTTATTTTGCTGCAAATACCAGAGCTTTCTAAGATTTAAAATCTTATCTTCAGCCCCAAACCCAGCCAATACACCCATAATTGCAGCCTAATTTCTGCTTTGGCATCTTTTCTAATCTCTCTTAGCCTTTCATGGACACTATCACTATATCATGACAAAAGATTCTGTCATTGTCTCATGGGTATAATCATCCTACACTGATTTTTTTTTATTCATAAAATTTCACAGCTTCTTTTGATGCTATTTAATAATTTATCCTATTTGACTCAGAACTGTCTTGAATTTATATTTATCAGTTCCTCCATAGTATGTTCTGCTCTACTAATTCCATGTAATTTTTGCTCTAGAAGAAAATCCCTAAGTAACTTCCTCTGTAATTTGGAGAATAAATAGAAGGATAAGAAATGTACCTAAACAGGGAATTGCATGATATGCAATAATTAATTGACAGTAATCGTGCACACAACAGCTCAGCCCTGCAAGCCCCCAGGGATCAGGGTATTGCCCTTGCACAGCCCCTGGGCACAGCTCCAGCCCTGGCTGGGGAATCACCAGCGTCTCTGGCCTGCAAGGAGAGAGAGAAAGGAGAGAGGCTCTTTCCTGACTTGTTTTTAAATAATCACAGTTTTCATCAAGCCCCACAGCTTGAGATGTCAGGAGAAGGAAAGATGATGGGATCTGTCAAGCTCCTGGTTTACAGGGACACGTCCAGACAGAAAACTGGGGAAGGATCTCTTCCTCCCTGGCAGCTCACAAGTATTCCACTGTTAAATCACACCAGGTTCCCTTGATTGCACACACCAACACCAGGAGCAGGGGTACTTGGAGACTATTGGGTATCTGCTGATGATAAAAACTGCTGTTAAAACCAACTGCTGTTCTGAAATTCAGGCTGGGAAGGTGCCACCTGCCCCCAGGCACACTGGTGTCCCCAGAGCAGGGAACAAGCCCTGCCAGCTCTGGGGCCCCAGCTGTGGGGCTGTCTGCAGCCAAATTCCAGCCACAGAATTTCAAATGCACTCCAGCAACCTCATTAACTCTACAGCCAGAAATACACTGCTGTAACTCTCAGCAGCACAAGGGTGCAAGTGTCTGTCAGGTGTAAAACTCCTCCAGACACTAAAATAAAATATTTCCTCAGCTGAAGTTTCTTTATATCCTCTGGGTCATTCTCTCAGAGTTAACGGTGTCCCGTAAATCTGATTTAACTGCAGTGCATAAATCTAAGGTTTCAGTGACAAAAGCTTATGTAAACTGATCTTCATTCCCCCACTGGGGGCTGGGGCTAAGTGAGGCACAGATTTAGGGTTTCAGACAAACTGAGAATACTCACAGGCTCTTCTAAATAAAGCCTGGGATTTAAAAAACTGTTGTTGCTTTCCCTCGGGCTGCCATATTTCTGGCTCAGCACAGAAATACTCAGCCATGCTCTGTGCTCCTGCAAACAGCCCTCACACCTGCACAGGCAGCTCCAGGACTTGCAGCTCCTGCAGCTCTGCCCTGGGCTGCCTGCACACAAACAGCTCCCCAGGGGGACCAGGCATCCAGAGAAACACTCGGGGACATCTCGATCCTTACAGGACACGACCGCAGAGCTCAGGTCAGGTGGAGAACAAGGTTATTTTGGTTTGCCAAATGTCTTGAAACCTAAATTGAATGACTGCAGATCAAAGAGGCAATTTGTGATCCGCCGGAATTCTCATTTGGATGAAACAAGAACCCTTATGTCAAACAACCTTTTTGTCCAGAGGCACCTTTTGACCACACTGCTGTGGAATCCAGGAAAGCATGGAGCCACCCTTCCTGGAAGTGGTCAGCAATCAAGAACATGTGGAATGAGGATAATCAAGCACATGTGGAACTTCACCAGAGGGTTGGTTGGACATGGTGGTATTGGGTCCAAGGCTGGACCTGATGATCTTGCAGGTCTTTTCTTCACAATTCTGCAATTCTCTGATCTGGGTGTCCAGGTAAAAACCTCAAAGACAATGCCCAGGGCAGTTCCTTCTCTTTGGGCTCCTCAGCACAGTCATGAGAGGAGAGCCCTTCACCTGGGGCAGCTGGGACAAGGCTCTGGGGGACCCACCTGAGCCAGGACTGCTCATCTTGGGGACCCAGCCCAGCCAGGACATCACTGGGTGTGGTATTCACACACCCTCTGAACAGAGAGAAGCAAAGAAGGAGGGAAAACAATTCTCATCTCTGCTCACTGCTCCTGTTATTTTGCACATGTAGAATGGGTTGGAAGATTATTTATCTGAAAGAATTTAGTAATTAGATTCTGTTGAGGATTATTTTGTTTCCTTAGCTAATCAATAAAAAAGCTGTGTCCTGACTTTCAGGCAGAGAATCACGGGTTTTCAAGTTAGTGATAGTTATTGTTAGTTTAATATTCTGTAATATAATTATAGAATAATATAGTAATTAATTAACCTTCTGATATCATGGAGTTCTGCACATGATTCTTCCTGTCCATTGGGCATCATAACACTGATAATCAGGTCTGAGCACAGGAGCTCTCAGCTCCCTCACCCCCTTTTCCCCCTTCCAGCAGCAGCTGGAAGCCCCCAGGCTCAGCCCTGGGGTTGTGCCACTCCTGCAGCCCCCCTGGGTCACACACAGCTCTCTTGGGTCCCCCATGGCCCCCCTGGGTCCCACACAGCCCCACTGCTGCTCCAGCTCCTTCTCACTTGTGATCACTCAGCATCAGAGACGATCTCTGGAATACTTTAGAGGAAGACCTTGTTCTGTTCCTCCTACTGAACCTGTTCTTTTTTGCATAAATAAATATTCAGGAGACACACAATTAGAATGCAGGCTCTCTCCACCTCACTCTGTCCATCCCAGGAGTCCTCCACCCCACTGGCTATAATCACTCTTTTCCATCACTTCTCTCTCAAAGACTGAGCTTGCCCTAATAAGTAGAACAACTTCAGTAGAAAAGGTTGAGAATTCACTGGGTAGAAAACTCCTCAGCACAGTGCTTAGAATATTTATTGGCTATTATAGGAAAATAGGCACAAATCCCATACTAGAAGAAATTAATGATGTGTGTACAGGACTCTTAGCACTGAGTAAACTATTTGTACAAAGCAGTCCCACAGACCCACAGCAAAGGCACCATGCAGAGCAGAGGAGAAGAGGGATTTTCACATGCACAAACCTATCACTGATGTCCTGCTCCCAAAACAGCTTTTCCCAGATTGCTGACCATCCCCATGAGGCAGAGCAGCACAGAAGGCTGAACCCCATCCCAAATTACCAAATCCAGGCGGGGAGGCACTGCTGAGAGATGGAGCCCAGAGCAGCACCTTCCCATCCACAGGCAAAGGACCCTGACTTGCCCTGAGGATTGCCACCACTGCCCCAGAGCACAGGGAAGGAGCTCACAGAAATCCACCCCCAGCTCCCCTCACACATTCCTAGGAGCTTTTCTCCTTCAGTGGAGGCAATTAAAGCTGCTATCAAAACTACCAGCTCCATGTTTTAATCATCTACAAAGGAATTATTAAGAGCTAATAATGATCTCCAAAGGAGCTTCCAGGCAAACAGTACACATGTGAACATCCCCCCAGAACCATTAGGAGCTTCCCAGAGCACTGCACCTACCCCTGATGAAGTGTGCTGCCATCCACCAAACTGTCTGGAGACTTATAGATTCCCTCCATTTCTGTTTCAGTACCTTAGTCGATGATTAAATTGATTTTTTTCCCCTACCATTTTCTCAGAAAAAGTCAGTACACAGACAAACCTGCAATTCTCTGCTGCCATCTTGGACTTCCTCTTCCCCTCCAGCTAAAACACTTCCAGGTCTCCCTTGGGATATTGTTCTTCCCACCTGGCAAGGGCCATGTTTAGACTGTCCTTTCTGGCATTGTAACTTCAGTAAGTGGCAAAAGGAGAGGCACCAAATACTCAGCAGCTCCCAAAACACCACTCTCATTTCCTGCAATAGCCTCTTATGCTGAAAAAGCATAAAGCCATTTACATGACTTCATGAGTTAAAAGCAGAGAGAAAGGAAAAAGCCCAGATGTGCTCAGATCTGTGACTGCTCCTCTTGGCAGAGCCCTCAGCTTCCCCTGTGTCTGAGGGCAGTGACAGATCCCAGAGCTCTGGACTGGATTGTCACTGAAGTGCCTCTTGAGGGGCTGGATTTGTTAGTGAAAACAGACTGAACCCGTGCTGAAAACACATGGGCTTGGTTCAGCTGTGTCAAAGACCCAACAGGCACGGGGGGTTATTCCAAACTGGACCCCTTTCCTACAGTAAGATGCAGAGACCATGCAAACAGGGATCCTGTGCAAGTGCTTTGTCTGGCGCCTCTTTCCTGATTTCCAGCTGGCAGCGCCTCGTGGCAGGGCTGCCAGGTACACACAGCACCCAGGAGGGATGGCAGCAGCCAGGGGGAAAGCTGGAGAGGCTCAGCAGGGCAGGAAGGGCTGGGCAGCTCCACAGCTTCACCCCAAACCATGCCATGAGAGTGAGAGGCACTGGCACAGGTCAGGTGCCCACGACTTCACTGGCACCTATTCACCTGTACCTAACAGGAGCACACCTCCCCTAGAACCCTGGCTGGAATGCCATTAGTTTATTAGTTAATTATCTAGAGGACTTGAAATCCCAGGAAGCGGCAAGCGCAAAATGGAGCTGAGCCTGGAGGAGAAAGCTTAGTGTGAGACAGAAACGCAGCAGTAATAAATCACAGGGGTTTCATCCCAGGGAATTATTGTGTTGTGTTATTTGCAGCTAGCACCCTCAACAACCACAGCCAGAGAGTCCCTGCCCCTCATTATCTCCCAAGGGCTCAGGGATAACGAGCCACATCTGATTAATCCTCCTGCCTTAGGGGGTTATGGACACCAAGCACAAACCAGGCCAGGTTCAGGCTCTCTGGCCTGACAAAAAACTGCCCAGTCCCACTGAAAGAGATGGAAAACATAAATCTGTAATGAGTCTCTCACACCTAGAGTTTGGATTAATATTTTCCTCACCCAGCAGCAATTAGAACACCATAAACCTCGAGACAGTGAAGGGTGGCAAGGGGAGATGGCTGTGATTTTTTTTATTTGTTAAATGATGCAATGCAGAAGCCAAGTTCCCCCTTAACAGCACACAATCAGGAGGGCAATAATCAGCTACCAGAAAGGACCTGTTTTTCATAAAGACCCCTCCCCAGCTCTGCCTTTCTTCTTGTGTGCTCAGCTAGAGCAATTAAGAGAATAATCTATAGGAAGCCTACCCCCAAAAGCCTCTCACAGCTTTCTCCAGCTGTTTCCTTCTCTTTGTTGCCAGCAAACCCAAGCTCTGAAGAGATGATTCACCTCAGCAGGACTCCCAACTCTACATCTGCTCTGGGGGCATAATCTTTGCTGGCTACATGGAAGTGGTCTTTAAACTAATGGAGTCACCAGACTGAGCAAAAAATCCTCTTGTCTAAACCCACACACAAAGGGTTTATTTTCCATTTTATTTCTAGATGGGCATTTGCAAGATGATCATCTTTCTTTTTTAATCATCATAATGCTGCTTTGCAACACACATTGCTCTTCTAAAAAGGACCTTACTGCACTTTATAAATGCAAATCTGCATCATCTTTTTACAGATTCAGACTGGAACACAGAAAATCCCTGGAAAAAGTGGAACTGGCATTCAGTGACCATAAACTCTCCCAAACCATAATGCTGCCCCAAAAACAGCACTGAGAGATACAGAAATACGGTTTTTAATTGGATTTAAGCTTCCTATTCACCAAGAAAAGAGAGTGTTCTGCCTTAATTACAGCAAGTGGCTGGAAAAAAGCTGTGTCTGGAATTCCTGTGAAGGATGGAGAGTGCCCCAGCCCAGGGAGAAATGCACTGAGATGGAGGGAGGGGGCAGAAGGATTCCATGGGTGAGGAGAGCCCTGAAGCAGCTCCTTTGGAGCAACACATTGAAAACCACGGAGAGGATTTGTGTGGCTCCCTTCCTTGTGCCTCCATGTAGAAAACACATTAACAAAACTAACATTAAATTAATAACACGGGCTGAGGGAGGGAAAAGGTAAATCATTTTTCCCTATTTATACAGAACAAGTACAGGTATTTGCCTCCCATATGTGGAATTTCTCCAATTCAGTACTTGACTGGGCAAAAGCCCACTACTGCTGATCACTCCAGGCATTGTCCAGAGAAGCTCCACTTGCATCAAGCTAAAAGAAACTCACACTGAACTTTAGACTGGATAAATACAGTTTTCCCTCTTTTAGAAAGATTTTCTGTGAAGCCCAAAGAAGTCAGAGAAACGCAGAATAAAGTAGTAATTTTCATCACTCAGTGGTTTCCTGGCTAAAAGAATTTCCAATGGACAGCAGAAACTTATCTCACAGATGCTGAACAGGCCCATTTCCACTCTCTGGAGACCAAAAACTCTCTTTTGAACCCCTGGGATTGTGAATTGTCACTCCCTCCACATTCATTACCCAGCTGCCATCTGCCAGGAGCCAATAAAAACAACAGTTACCTCATGCTCCTAAGATAACTAAGCTCATCACCTTTGGAGAATCATTAACAATGAAGAAATGCAAGCTTAATAACCCCTCCCTTGGGATTTGGAGTGCTGGGCACGCATTATCAGAAATGAAATCCATTTTTGTTGTATATTCCAGAACGGGAGCTTCCATGTAAGACAGAAAATGTAAAGACCAGGAGCCAAAGGCTGGCAAAATCCTGCCCTGTGCTTTGTTTCCTCAGAGGGGACAGCACTAAGCATGGGCCAAAGCTCAGAGTGAGGCTTAGCTGGGCACCAGCCTTACTAAAACGATTCAGCACAGGAAGGGACCCCAAAACCAACATGAAAAGGACTCTTAGGTTATGT
This sequence comes from Motacilla alba alba, assembly GCF_015832195.1. Taxonomy (NCBI): domain Eukaryota; kingdom Metazoa; phylum Chordata; class Aves; order Passeriformes; family Motacillidae; genus Motacilla; species Motacilla alba. The sequence continues at coordinate 1,630,278 of NC_052027.1, read as the reverse complement.
GTTTCCACTTCTAAAGCATAACAACAGAACCTGCTCACTGTCACAGCACAAAAAATGATTCTGTCAATAAAGAATTTGCTGACTCCCACTCTAGCAGACACTGATACCCACAAAGAGCTCAACAACCTGTTGTTGGAAATGTTTACATCTGCTTCTGTTTGCCATAAACACATGGAAGGGAACAGGCAGCTGAAATCAGATCAGAAGCTCCTGGGCCCCAGGAGCTGCCAGCCCAGCCCAGCCCAGGCAGGGTCACCCTCCTGCACAGCCCCAGAGCAGCTCCCAGGGCTCCCCAGCACCAAACTGCTGCCACCTTCAGCCACCAAGTCTGTTCTTTCATAGAAGAGACCTTTCAACCAAACACTGCCACGACAGCAATGGATCACAAGGGGAAACAAACCTGCAATCCCAAATTCTGGGGGAGACTCGCCCAGCTCCGAGCCCACAGTGCACCGAGGGCAAGCAGAGGAAAACAGTCATAAAAAACTCCACGTTCTGTAGTGCTAAGGTGATAACCTTGGCCCACAAATCACTTCTATACTGGTCTCTGAACTATCTTTTCATAAAATCAACTGATGAAACTCTGGTGGGGTAGAAATGAGTGTCTAAACCCTGAACACACCCCTATTGCTGCACCTGTACACCCAAAAGCTGCTTGCTCACTCTCATCCTCGCTGACAGCATTACTGAAAAGTAGTTCCAGCACAGTCCTCATCAGCTCAAACTCTGCCTTTTGCTCAGCTCATGGTCAGGATTGGAGGCCCAGAGTGCAGGGAAGCCCGAGGCAGTGCCACATCCAGGCTGAGACCCCCTGTGCCAGGGCTCTGCCCCCCCAGCTGCTCTGCAGTCAGCTCTGTGCCAAATGTACTGCTCAGGACCAGAATGGCCTCATTTACTGCTCTGTTGGCTATTTCTGTTCACATCACAGGGCTTAATTAGGCTCTTGCAACTAAAATTACTTCTTTGGACTCATTTGTATTAGAAAATGCTTTTAAAAAAAGTTATGTTCGTTCCCTGATGTCACGTCTCAGCCACACTTGTCCCTTGCTTCCTATCAGCTGTTTCAGGGAAATCTCCTTCATTGCAAAACCCTTGTTGCCTTTCAAGCTCCATCTCTCTTTCTGTCACATCCAGAAAGCTGAGGTCCAAATGAGCAACCAGCTGATAAATGATTTGGAAAGAATCTAAGTCACAGACTCATTGATGTTGGGAAAGGCCCCTGAGATCCAGTCCAGTGTTGGACTGAATCCCACCAGGTTCACCAAAGCACATCAAAGTGCCACGTTTGCTTGGGTTTGGAATAAAGCGTTAGTGAAATAACACCCACAGCATTTCCCATGCAGATGTTGGAGTGAGTGCTGCCCTTTGTCCCCTGAGGTCCCACAGCAGCCCAGCTCTGGCCCTGCAGCCTTTGCCAGAATTTGCTTTCCAAACTCCTGCCTGAGGAAATCCCGATTTTCCCAGGGTTCTGTCTCCTCCTGACCCTTCGGGCTCTGGCAGCACTCAGCCTTTACAGGAAGGGTGTGGAAAAGCTGCCCTCAGTGGCTGCCCATTCCAAGCCCCCAGTTCAGCTCCAGCAGCACCATCAGCAGAGCTCACTGGGGCTGTTCTTTCCATGTGCCTCATCCCACTGGAGCTGCAGGATGACACGTGTCCCCTTGCAGGAAAAGGCTGCCCACATACCCCAGGCTGAGGCTGCAATCAGCCCGTGGACTGACAAGGACCTACCTAAACATTCAGATTAAATTCAGTATTTTTGTTCCTGTCCAGGAAGGCCTCAGTTCCCTGCAGGTCCCTGCACGCCTTCAGTGCAACAGCAGGTCAAGTGGCTCATCCCACAGCAAATGCTGGTCCTTTATGACACCAAGCAGAATGTGAATCCTGATCTATAAACTCTTCAACTTCTACTCAGTGAAAAGTCTAAGGCAGGTGGGAAGCAGGAAGGAGAGTAAGAGAAAACTCATTATTACAGAATATGAATTATTACCCACGAGTCTCTTGGGTCACTCCTGCTCTGCTGTGGAGCACACAGACTCCTTGCACAAGGCTTATTAAAACACAAACTCTGGGACAGAATGGGGCTAGTTCTTACCTAGGCTGAGCAAGATCCAGGCCTCCTTCTCAAGCACTTCAATTCAACTCGTGCTAAAAAGCACATGAGCAAAACACTGAAATTAAGCAAAGTATCTCAGAGGTCAGGGCTTGCCCCATCATCCTCCTCCTGCTGTTTTTGCTGCTAAACACAGCAAAAACCCCAACGTGCACGGGCTCCCAGCTGCAGCCCAGTGTCCCCAGCCCCTGTCCCAGAGCTGATGTGTCACCAGCTGCCCAGGCTGCTCCTGTCCCCAGGGCCAGCCCAGGGACATCCCCACCGTGACCAAAGCAAGGGACACAGGAGCCCCCCGGGAGAAAAGCCACGCTTGCTGCTCTGTGTGCTGCAGGAATTCCTGACAGACTCTGGGAAAAGCTGCAATGGGCATTGCTCAGACACTCCAGCAGCTGCTCAGCAAAAAACACCAGGAGTTCTCCTTCTGTGGCACCAAGGCCAGCCTGGACAGGGCTGGGAGCACCCTGGGCTGCGGGAGGTGGCCCTGCCAGGCAGGGCTGTGGAACGAGGTGACCTTTCAGGTCCCTTCCAAGCCAAGCCACACTATGATTACACCTGAGATAATTTTTTTTTTAACTAAAAGGTGTCTAGCAGATGGTATTTAACCACTGACTTGCAAACTTCTGCCTTCTTTAATTTCATGTACATTAACCACTCTCTTCCCTTTCACACCCTGAGAAGTGTTCACTTCCTTAGCTCCTTTTTATCTCCAGAGCCTCTTCTTCCCCCGGGCATGTTTTTAATGGCCTTACCAAGTAGCTGGTAATTAACTTTTACTCTGGTTTAGTTATTGACCGTTTCCCAGGATAGATTATGCAGAAAAACTCTTTCACCCACAGCACAGCTCTAGCCAGAGGTAAAACACCATACCTAGGAACAGATAAATCTCTTTTTTTTCCCCCTTCTGGGAGAGTAAGTAACCATGGATGCACAAGAAACAATGCCTGCAGATAAAAAGAAAGCCTCTAGATAATAATGTTTGTCAGAGGAGATTTGCACATTTCTTTGAACTGATATATTTATATCCTGCTAATTATTTGAGAAAAATCTCAGAGACCTTATCACAGACAGACAATGCCACGGTTATATTTTTTTCCCTTCAGGTCTAGGTTTCTTTTAAACATATCCCTCAGACTTTCAAGTTGGCTTTTCACAATTTCCAGACATTTTAGTAACTTACACTTAAGAAAACACTCCTACCCTGGAACACCCCAGTACAATTTGTCAGGAAACCTCTCCAGATTTGAAGCCCATTGGAATTTTCCCACAGGCAGCCCAGGTCATGTTTTGACTCTGCTGTAAATACTCCCTCTCTTGTTCTTACCCTGCTTTTCCAGGAAAAGCACAGGATGCTGCTGTTCCTGCTACACCAACACCACACTAAGTGGTACAAGCAGCAGCCAAACACAGGTAGGTCACCTCAGGGTCTTTTTTTCCTTTATAGCCTCTGGAACAGCAATTTAGGGAACGTTCTGCTCAGCAGCTTTTCAGCTGCTGCTTTTCCCTGGCCTCTTAAAGGCATAAGGGAGGCAAAATACCACAGGAGGGCTTGGAAGCAGCACTGCACCTGGACTGGAGGACAGCCAAGCTCGAGGTCACCTCCCTTCCAAGAGGAAAAGGGAATAAAACACTGTGCAGCCACCTGCAGCCCCTCACTGCAGTGTCTGTGTCACCTCCCAGTCCCCCGGGTGCTTCCTCCAGGACACTGCAGCTGGGAGCAGGATCCAGGAAAAGCCCAAACAACAGAGGATGTGAGATGGGAACTCTGCTGGTACCACTTGCCAGCCTGTCCCAGGAGCTGGAATTACAGCAGCGCTGCACAAGCTGCCCTCCCTCCAGAGACAGAACAGCCTGCTGGAGGTGGCAATGGCCAGATTTGAAGCAGTTCTTACACTTCTCATTCTTTCAGCACATGAGCTGATGGAAGCTGATTTGCCTTCAAGTTCCATCAAACACCCCAAGTCTGAGCTAGCTGAACTTGGATCCAACAGGGGGAAAATCAGCTTTTCCTCAGAAATGACTGGAAATGCCCAGCACTCAGTACTGCACCATCCCCATCTCACCCAGTGACACCACAGGGAAATTAATCCATCTACAGAGCTGCCCTAATTAGAAGGATTTTAAAAACATCCTAAAGTACAGGTGCTTCACCAGCAGGGCAAGGCTGCCTAGCAGAATTTCAGCCTGCAAATCATGTCACAGGCAATGCCCTCATGCTCTCCTGTGCCACTGCAAGCTGACATGTTTCAAAAATAACATGCTTTAAATTGTTCCCCACCACCAAATATGCAGAGTAAGCTGAAATTCCAGATGTCTTCATGGAAGCAGAAATACCTCACACACAGAGAGAATTCCTTTTTTAAAGCTCAGTGTCTCACTAATTCAATTCCCATTTTGTTTAAATGCTTGAGTTTTTTGCACATTGCAGTACTGAGCACTAGGCTACAAATCTTACTTGGTTAAATATTAGTTTATTATTCCCCTCAAAATTTAGTGAAGCAAAGCCAGTGAATCATGGGACATCATTCACAGACAAGTTTACATGAACATTTTTTAATTCCTGTAATTCAACAGCCAGCCTGATGTCCCTTGGTGGCAGATCTCTGCTGGTCTCAACTGTCACAATTCCCTTGATCCCAGTGAGGAACACTTGGATCACCTGAGATCCATTTCTTTTACCAGAAGCAAATCACAATCAGTGGTAATTAACCAATTAAACTGGTCCAACAGCTAGTTTGTCATTTGTAAACAGTCCAAGTGCTTGACAGAAAACAGGAAACCTGCATCTATTCTGAAATATGGCTCCATGCTGCAACAGACACACAGACACTGCCAGCACAGCAGCAGCTGCCACCAGAGCCTGACTGCCATGGGACAGCTCCTGCTGCTTCCCTTGGGGAGTCCCTGGGACCCCAGGGATAAAGGCTATCAGTTTTCTCTTCTAAAAAACACAGCTGGGATCTGTGAATAGCCACAGATCCAATTTGCAGCCTTGAAGGCCAATAAGTGCCATAGCTCCTGCATTCTGTCACCCCAAGAGCCAGAGTTCACTGCACCCTGCAGAGTCCAGTCCCTCAGGGAGAGCTGTGGTTGTGACTGATGGGGAGGGATAGTGGAGCTGAACCTGCCCAAAACTGCTGGGTTTGCACTAAGGGAGGCTGGAAACACAAAACTTCTGTGGGTTTTGATCTGCAGCTCCTGTGAGCAAGGCAGGTCTCATTCCCCCCTCTTGTTATCTCTCTCCTGCATTGAGCAATTTGTGAGCTTTGTTTATATTGTCAATAGCACCGTGTGCCAATTGAGATAGAAAAATTTACTCTGAATTTAATTATGTTTCAGAAGCCCCTGGGAAAACAGAGGAAAGTGGGAGTGTGAGAAGAGGGAGGGAAGCATTGTCAGAGTAGAACGTTCTAAGCTCCTTTAAAAAAAAAAAAGAATCTTGGACATGAATTACATAGTCCAAGTCCTTTACCATGTGTACATCCTTCTCAAGTGACTGGAATGAAAAACAACACAAGAGCATTTTGTGATCCCAAGCTTGTGCCTGTACTTGGCTCCTGGAGTCACTCTGGGAACAGCCCTCAGCAGCATCCTCCCTCAGAACACAGGGTCACGAAGCCGCTCGCTTGGTTTGTGACGTTCAGTGGAAGCAGCCCAAGCCAGGTCTCTCCTCCAGCTGGTGCCCAGTGAAACCCAGCACAAACCAGCAGGGCTGCTCTGCACTCACACTTCCACAACACAGAGGAGGGAACAAACCTGATGGAGGGCAAGGGTGGGAGAATAAATCCAACAAACAGCTCAAAGCACTGCTCAGCTCATTATCACAGCCAGGAGAGAAAAGGGGTTTCAACCCTAACAGAAAACATCCTACATCACGTTAAGATTATGCACGAGAACTACAGGAAACACAAAGTTTTGAAATGACATTGTGAAGGCAGAAGACAAGAGCAAACTCAGATAAAAGGCCACAGGAAAAAGCAGATCCTATGCAAAAAAAAAATCTTCTGGCTTTGTTACTTTCTATAAGAATCTTGTCAGAGTCTTTTCCCTGGAAGGAAAGCGTCTGTCAGAGCAAGAGGAGGAACTGAGAGCGGCAGATCTGAGCCAGGGGAACAAAAGCAGAGCAGCAGAGTAGAAAGAAGTCAGCAGCCAGTCCCCAGCAGTCTGGCACACAATAAAACACACCAGCAATCACAGCTTCGGTGAGAGACAGAGCAGGAGCTGCAGATGAGATGAACAGATGGAAAGACAAAGCCAATCAGGAATCAAAATGCACACTTCCAGCAAGGAGACTCCCCAGCAGTGGATGTTTTGCAGGCTTTAGTTCCATAACTAGGTCAAGGGGTTTTTGTTTTCTTTACCCCTTAACTGCTGCCTGAAGTAAAAAGTTCTGGAGTGAGAACGGATCCTAAGAAATCCCCAAAATATTCTGAGCATGTATGGAAAATAAAGCCATGGATGAATATACAATATGTAATGTAAATAAATCAGATTTTAGCATGAGATTTAACTGGGTACAGAACAGAGCACTCCATGAAAATAAATGGAAGGGGATAAAACACTGATTTTCAAAATGACTGGAGAGGTTGGGGGTGTGTATATGTACACAGGCACAACGCTGACAGATGGTAAAAAACCCTTGGTAACTGCATTCAGTTTTCTTATCATCAGGAATTCATTTTCCCCCTTAATCTTAAGAGTTTCTCAACACTCAAACTAAATTTGTGATGGTAACAATAATATACTTCACCCATTAGAATTCCAGGAGCACAGGTTTACGAAGGACTGAACTAAACTCAGGAGCAACCCCAGGGGTTGTCCAGCACATGCACAAAACTCAGTCACTGCAGAATAATCCATGCCTGGCAGCAAACACTGCCCAGACACCCCCAGCAGAAGGCTCCTCTCCCTCTGCCCCCCTGCACTGAAATCACTCAGGCCCTGGCACCCTGGCAGATGTGCAGATAATCCCAGCAGGGAGGACTCCAACACTGAGCACATGGGATGTGCACTGAGGGGAGCACAGGCTGGCCATTGTGCCCCAGGGGCTGAGACACAGCACCCTCACACTGTCTGCCACAACACGTGGCCCAGCCTTCCCAAGGAACAGGAATTCAGGGAATATTCACTCTGACACCCCCAGAGCAGCACAGAAATTGCAAAGGTGTTTAATGCTGAAGGTGATGCTCCCTCCTCTGTAAAACCAGGCTGCAGCATTCACATTCTCTGAAAGACCCCTTCACCCAGGGTTCTTCTCCTGGGAAGTTGAGAAGCCTCAGAGAAAAAGGAAAACAATTCTTATATCATTTTTTTTTTCTCCTGTGTTGTGCTCATGTGTGGAATGTGTTTGGAGATTGTTTCATTAACTTCTGGTTTGAGCTGTTTGGACTTTTTGGCCAATTGGTGCCAAGCTGTGTCAGGACTCTGGAGAGGGTCACAAGTTTTCATTATTGGCTTTTCAGCATTCTGTAAGTGTCCTTTCTATATTCTTTAGTATAGTATTTCTCATTATAATATAATATTATAAAGTAATAAATTAGCCTTCTGAAAACATGAGGTCAGAGTCATCATTCCTGCCTTTGCGGGGACATTTCCCAGCAAATACATCACCAGGTGTAAGCAAAAGGCTGCTGCAGGCAGGGGAAGGACTCCCAGTGCCTCTGCTGGAGCTGGGCTGGAGCACAGAGGCAGAGGAGAGCCCTGCTGGAGCGAGCCAGGGCTGAGGAGAGCCACAGCAGCAGCTCCGGGTGCTCTGCTCTGGCCCTGCCTCTTTGGCAAGGAGAGGAGGATGCACTCAGAGGACCCGAATCCTCTGCCACATCCTGCTGGGGAATCTTTGATGAGTCATTCCTCCTCTGGCCCTCTCTTCTGCTGTCCTTCACTCATCTCCTTGCTGAAAGCCTCCCGATGTGGCTCTGAAGTAAAAGCACAGCACACTGAAGCTGTGCTGGCCTCTGTGACACGGATCAGGGCCAGGCCTCCCTGGACTCCTGCTCAGAGTTTAGCTTCCCACTTTCATGTCCTGTTGGCCAAGAACCAGCGTCTGGGCTCCTGCCAGCCATCTGCACTAGAGCTGAACAGACACAACCCCACTGAGAGCAGGATTCCAGGCCTGGCTTTGGAACAGACACCAGGAAGGACACATGAGTTTTGGTTTGGTTTTCAAATGGTTATAAATTTTGTTCACTTATTACACAGATTATTCCTTCCTTTTCCTCGAGTGAAGAAGGTCTTTAGAATGACTGAAGTGTATATTAAAACTTTCAGACCAATTAAATTCAAGAGTAAATGAACAAATAGATGTGCACAGGTAAGAAACCTCACATTCACTCAATGAAAATCAGAAAAAGCTATAAAATTGGAATAAGAGTATGAAATATTTATTTTAGTAATGGAGGCATTACCAAGCAGCATTGGGTTGTATTAAGGCACAGAAAATTTAGACAGAATACTACAAAATTGTCCTGATACAGTGCTGTGATAAACAGCCCATGTGAATGAACTCAGCCTAGTGCCAGTGCCATGGGAGCAGCCTCAGATTTTAGCAACAAATGGCACCAGGTGAAAAGGTTTCTCTACTAACACTTATTTGAAAAGGGACACTCCAAGAACACATTTCCAGCCTGAACTGAATCCCTTCCAGGCAGGAGCAGCAGGTGCCAGTGCAGCACACCAGCCGTGTCCAGAGCCCCTGGCACAGCCCAGGTGAATCCCACAGGACACTGGGAGAGGGAGGCTCAGGGCAGGGGGGCTGTTCTCATGGCTGAGGGGCTCCTCTCCCCGCTCACATCCCACATTTATAGCCCACAGCCTGGCAGCAGGAGCTAAACTGCACTCAGAGCTACAGGGAGGCACCAGCCCTGCCAGACTCAGAGCCTTCACCCACCTGCCAGCCAGGCACTGCCCCGGGAGGGAACAAAGCCTCCTGCAGACACCCAGATGAACAGGGAAACCGCAGCTGGACCCCTCTGACCTCCCACCCGCCCTCTCCAAGGAGCACTCTGGCATTCAGCAGACTAAAGGAAGTTTTCCAGCGTTAGCAGCTCTGTGCCTGGAATGTGGGGCTGCACAACAGGAGAACAGGAGAAGGGCTTTCACACCAGCTGCCTTGTGACTGACAAATGAGGGGACTACCTGTCCCTGCCAGCCTGGCCCGAGCCCATACAGCCCCTAGCAGGAATCAGGGGATTTGGTTTGGGGTAAGAACTATCCCTTTCAATACTCCCTGCAGCAGAAATCCGTGCTGCACCACTACTGCCAGGGGATGGAAACCATGCCAGCCTCAGAGCTGCCTCTGGATTTCTCTGAGTGAAGCACAGCACAGAACCAGCCAGCGAGCCCAAAATGAACTCCATCCCAGGCAAAGCACACGTTAAGAAATGCACTCTGCAGGCAGGATGGAAGGGAAGATCCCCACAGCTGACAGAGCACCGCAGAGCATTTTCAGCAGATTTGAGACAATCGTTTTCGTTTTGCTTATTTTCTCAACCCCCAGCTTGTGTGACACGAGCTGATAGAGGCTGATAGAGGCTGATAGAGGCTGATAGAGGCTGATAGAGGCTGATAGAGGCTGATAGAGGCTGATAGAGGCTGATAGAGGCCGGGAGGAAGGCTCAGGTGATGCGGCTCTCAGAGCTGCTCACAGCACAGCATCGCACCGCCATCTCTCGGCTGATGCTCAGAGAACAGCCCAACAGTACACGAAATTCACAGGAGCAAAACATCGCAGCTGTGAACAGAGACGTGTTTCTCTCACAAGCCAAACAAAAACAGACGAAGTCCAGCCGAGGAGTCAATATCCACTTCACTTCGCTGACTCTCAAGACCTGTACCTAATGTTAGGCACACTTTAAAAAACAAACAGCTGAGAAACTGAACAGTCTAGCCCACTCCCCCTCCCTTTTTAAAAAAAAAAAATTCTTCAAAAGAATAGCTAATTTTTACAACCAGCTTACATAAGCAGCACACAACCACTACTCTGAATTCAAGATTTTACCCACTTGATTAAAAATCGAGTATCAAATGACCATCAGATTTATGGGCAAAAAATGTGGCTTAAAACAAAATTCTTAGATCTTTCAAGTATATAAAGTGACAAATAACCTAAATAGCAGGGAGTTGGGTTTCTTTATTTTCTAAAAACCTTTGTCGAGCCTTTGGAAAAGAGATTCTTTATTCAGTGCAGAGCTGTAAAATCTAGTTTAAGAGCCAGCCCCTAAAACAATTTGAGGATTTAGTCCTGGTGAAATCCAGCAGCACTCGGGGGAAAAGTCTCAGCAGGCCCAGCAGAGCTAACACCCCTAATCCAGAGGCTCCAAGCAGTTTTTAGGGAGACAGCAGCCAGAAGCAGTTAAACAACAGCTCCTACAGAGCACCAAGCCAGGCACCAGGGTCATTTACCATTATTCCAGCCGAGTGAACAGAAACAATTTGCAGCAGTTCAACACTGAGCCCATCAAACGAGGCTCTCTGCAATGTTAGAAAAGGATGACAACAGCAAGAGCTGTAAAAAAATACCCAGAATTATGAAGTTGCAAACACTGGGAGATAAACAAGGTCACTGAGTGGCTCCTCGAGATGCAGCTATATGGATCTGACCTTTCTGTAAAAAGTGGTAATTTGAGTGAAAATAACCTTTCAGTTCCAAGGGAAAGGGGAGTAAGTCATGTCTCCTGCCCTGGCAGTTCATGATGAGACTCCCAGCCCTAATTTAAAGGTCACCAACAATCCTTTGAAAGCAAGATTGCTTTTCACTGCGCGCACGTTTCACGTGATGTGGTCAGAGCTGAGCAGCCCACAAGAGCAGCAGCACGGCTGCCTGGCCAAGCAGGAGCTCAGCCCTCCCTCCAGGGTTCATCCCCTCCTTGGACACACCAAAAGCACATCAGAACCATCAGTAAGACTGCTGGCACAAAGGATTCATTTGCTGATCCGTATTGCAGGAGTTCTATCACTGTTTCCACTCTGGTAACGGGGAGGGGAACCGAAGACCCTGCTGTGCAACACTCTTCAAACCCAGCACTAAAACCAGAGCTCCAGATGTTTTCCAAACAGGAGCAGCCTTCACTCCATCTCTGCCCACTCAGCACTTGCTGATGGGGGCTGGATGCAAAGGACACACTCCTGGAGGTCAGAGCCAGAGCAGGGAATCATCCCAGGGATGTATTCCTAAAAAGTCAATAAAAAGTTCACCTCCCTCCTGGAGGCTGCCCAGAAACATCCCTGCAGCCTCCCATGGGTGGTTTTAGGTTTGATTTGGACATTCAGGAGCAGCTGCTGTGAGTGCTGGAGGATCCCTGCCCACGGCTGGAGGCACAGAGAGCCCATTCCCCCTGGCTCCCAGTTACCTGCCCTGCCCTGGGAGCCCTCCCAGCACTCAGAGGTTTCCACAGAACCCCAGACTGGTTCCATCCATCCCAGCCCTGCCAAGGCAGGGACACCTCCCCCTGTCCCAGGTGCTCCAAGCCCTGTCCAGCCTGGCCCTGGGCACTGCCAGGATCCAGGGCAGCCCCAGCTGCTCTGGGCACCTGTGCCAGGCCCTCACCAGCACAAATGCCTACCTAATATCTAATCTAAACCTACCCTGTCAGTTTAAAGCCACACAAAAACAGTGTTGCATAGAACATTAGGATAAAAATTGAGGGATTACATCAAAATTAATTACCCTTCAGAGCTATTCATTTTGAAAAAACTGAAATCTTTCATAAGCTAACTTTGTTATTTCTTTTTTTCCCTTCCTAAATTTTCTTTGGGAAGGAACATTTAGCATTTAAGCATCATACCTTTGAGATAAGTTGTATTTAAAGGTTACAGCACAAAACTACATCTCTCAGCCCTCTGCAAGATGGTTTATTAATTGCCCTGGATACACACCCATAAATTTGTTGGGGTAATTTGATGAGGGGAATTGATTTACTATCACAGTGAAATACTACATTAAACACACATTATTCATTCTTTACACAGCTCCTCCCCCCTTAAAAGCATCCTGTCTGACTGCAGGCCACACTGAATTGTTATTCTGTAATCATTAAGTGATTTATTTAACCACAGCACACACAGCTAACATTAATCTATATTCTTATTCTAGTTTCACCTTTATGTTCTGTTGTCCTACCAACAAGGAAAAATTATGGATTTCAAGCCAGAGTACAGTTATGGAGCAGCAAGACAAGATGAGCAACATTTTTATTCTCAGAACACATCTTTTTCAACAATGCAAATGGAAAAAAAATGCAACGTGAAATCTTTTTGAAAGCACAAACAGCACAGAATCATCAGAGTGAAAAATGTGTAATAGACTCAGCAAATGTTGCTTGTGGGGAAAAAAACAAAACCCAAACCCTGACCCATTTTTATTACTGTTAAATCATTTAATAAAGGAAAGGCTCAGACCCAGATGCCACCTGTGATGAGAACTAGAAGGACTTTTTCCAGCCTGAGCCAACATTCACTTGAGATAAATGTGATTATTCCTCACTCAACCTTCTATTTATTCACAAAGCATTCACATTTTCCAGCAGCCTCTGCCCCGTGCCTTTGCAATGACTTCCATTGGCGTGGTTCTTGAGAGACTTGAAGCAGCAAGATGAAACTCTCACAACTGCCAGCAAGGCACCAAGAAGAACCACTCCAACCAGAGTACTTCCAGGCACCAGGCCACGCTGGCGATGAGAAACCAAGAGCAGGAAACTAAATTATTTACTTTTAAAAGGAAGCTTAAAAAATAATAAGAAATTTTCATTACACCCTGGTTTATGAGGTATAGAGACGAGACCTGGGAAAACAGGGAACACCTCGAGTCTCTGAGAAGACAACATCAATACAGTCCTCTGGGGCCAATTGAGATGAAAACACTGTAGTGCTTTTGGTTTGCTAATTTAAGAATTTTTTTTAATTTCGGGATTTTTTTTTTTGGTTAATGTACTAAAGGATGTGGTGGGTTTGGTGTTGGCTAATCACTAATACACTCGTTTTTTTGTTGTGAGAAAGGTAAAGTGGGTTTAAAACTTTAAGATGATGTGGCATTCACATTCTCTGAACATTATCCCTTCACCCAGGATTTTTCTCCTGGGAAGCTGAGAAGCTTCAGAAAAACTAAAATAATAATTATCTGATTTGCTTCTGCTGTGTTTTGCTGCTTTGGGATGTGTTTGCAGATGGTTTATCACAGGTGATTGTCTCATTGGATTCATGTGAATTGTTTTAATTTAATGACCAATCAGGACCAAGCTGTGTCATTACTCCTTCCAGAGTCCTAAGTTTTCATTATTATCTTTTTATCATTCTGTAAATATCCTTTATATTCTCTTCAGTACAGCATTCTTTAATACAATATAGTACCATAAAATAATCAATTAGCCTTCTGAGAACATGGAGTCAGATTCATCACTGCTCCCTTCAGCTGGGAACCCCACAAACAGCACAGGGATCCTCTCTCAGCTCCATTCCCCCTGGCAGAACAGGCAGGTCTCCCCCTGGCAAGCAGCAGCACATTGAGACAAACCACCAAGCAGGGCTGGCAGCAGAAGCTTGCTGAGCCTGCTGCACCACTGGGACATCCACTTAAACACTGCCTGCAGTCCCGGGGAGTGCCCATTACACGTGTAGCCCATAAAGAACTGGAATGGTGTGCAGATACATCTCCCTCAGGCAGAGGGAAATGCCAGAGGTCACCGATGTCAGACGGAGTTTGTTCATACAAGGCAGATGGGGAGCACAGGAGGAATTTGATGTGCACTTCAAAGGGAAGGAATTTGTCCAGCCTGGCAGGCAGTGCTGTGTCTCACTTGGTAATGAGTTTCTTTTGAAAAAATACAGTTACACAGAAGGCTGTTTAGCTGCAAGGCTGTTCTGTGGCACTCTGTTAACAAAAACATCAGGAAAGATTCCCTGCAAAACGTCAGCACATTTTAATAAGGAGATGAGGGGTCCATCTAGTCTTTGTATGTGGCTCACCTGCTGCTGCCAGGCCAACATAGGGGTGAATTTAATCACCTGAAACACATCAAGACTAATTGTCACAAAAATACATTGCTATTAATGATGAACCCCTTTGCATGGTGAGAGCTGAATTTTCTCATTGCTCTGACTTGTTCTGCTTACATCCAAGGATGTGACAAAATGTTGAGTGATAAAACTTTGTCACTCATCTCCAAGTCAAGACTTTGAGTGCCTGTGTATTGGCAAAGAGATTTATGGTTCCTATTACCCAATCGATGCTGCAAGAGCAGCACATAGGAAGGGATGAAATGCAGAGCCCTGTGATAACCAAGAGCTCAAGCACTGCTTAACTTCTTCCATGTGCCCCTGCGTCAGTTTTCTTATCTGTACAAGAAAGGAAACAAAGTTCATCTCCCTCTGCAAAAGCACTTGGAGATATTTTGATAAACTGCATTATTCAAACACAGCATTTTCCAAGGTCAGCCCTCTCTGCGCAGCTCGGGCACGCTTAAATAAACCAAATAAACTGATCTTCAGCTTCTCCTTCCTGGGATTTACACACGCCATGGCCACAGCTCTCCCTGCAGCCTGCATCTCCTGGGGAGCATTTCAGCAGCTCATTAGCACACAGCAGGAGCCCAGGGGGCTGAGGAACGAGCCCCCCGACCCCAGCAGGGCTGAGGAACGAGCCCCCCGACCCCAGCAGGGCTGGAGGAACGAGCCCCCCCGACCCCAGCAGGGCTGGAGGAACGAGCCCCCCTGTGGCACTCACATTCCCTGAATGTGGTTCTGTTCCCCAGAAGCACTGATGGTGACACCAGAAGCACGGGGAATTCCGTGTTTATCACTCGGGATAAACCTTCACCACACCAATCTGGAATCTTTGATTCCTGAGCCTTTTGCCTACTAGAAAAGCAGGAAAGTTTTACATCCAGTTTCCTCTAGGCCAGGATTGTAGCAAGGTTTCTGAGCACATCTCCCTGAACTGCAGCTGTGTGCCACAGGTTCACACCCTGAGCTTCCCCACCTTGGTACAACAGAGCCTCAGCCACCAAAATGCTGTGGAGTGAGGTGAAGACACAAACTCACAGTTCAAGCAGGGCAAACCTCCCAAATTCTAATTTTCAGAAGAATATTAAGAAATCCAAAAGAGTGTAGAGAGGGATCACAAAAATTACTCATGAGAAAAATGTATTATTTATATAGGGGGAAAACCCAACAGCTTAATACACATAGTGTAACAAAAGGGATTTGCAGCTCATCCCAGAGACTGCAAAAGAAATTCCCAGGTGCCCCAGACCAGCATCACAAAGTTCACCTCTAATTTGCTCTCCCAGCTCCATTTTAAGCTGTTCTTCCACAACAATTTTACATAACAAATAAAAATGAGCTTCCACCCATTTTTCACCCACCCTGGACCTCCCAACACTTTAACCCAGTCATAGCTCACCACAACAGAGCTCTGAGGGAGATCAGGAGGAAGAAAACAGTGGATTTTCCATGACCTTTTGCAGATTCCCAAACTCCTCCCCTGCACATATAAAGCAAGCTGTTTTCTTCCACACCAGAGTAATGACTTGTTACTGCCATAATTTCAAACTGGTAGGGAATTCCATCTGGCACTACGGATCAGCAGCAAATTACCATCTTGATCTAAAGGTCAGCTTGGCAATAGCAGAAAGCCCTAAACTGAAGCACATTTTAGCATCACCAATCACTCAGCATCTCTCCTCAAGCTGATCTTCCTTCCCCACGCTGTGAAGGGCTCTGGGTGAGAGCAGCCACCCCAAGGAGGCAGGGCTTGGAGGCACCACGAGCAGCTGAGAGTGGACAAGCCCAGGAGCACAGGCTGTGTTTAGACCTCTCCACCATGTACATTGTGATCAATAAAAAAAGCACTAACAGCACAACTTCAAACTGATCAAAATCTCCCCCAAAATTAGATAGGGCAGACATTGAGAGCACAGACCTCCAGAAGGGCTTCTTTTGTACCTCCCCTCCTCTTACAGCTCCAGAGCACAGACAATCCTTTCAATTTACCAGCAAACAACAATTTCATTATCGTCATATCAACTCTCTGCCCCTGTTATCCCCCACAAACATAGATTTCATTGTCCAAACTCACCAGCAACTCTCCTGCTCAGCTCCTTTTTCCCAGACAGGACCAAGGAAACAAAAGCAACAACTTTCCACTTCTTGAATATTGCAGAAAGAGGAAGCAGAAAATCCAGGTCAGTAACCATCCCAGGGAAAGGCAGCCCCAAGTAACAGCCACCTGGAGGAGCACAGAGCACACTCCAAAAACTTCTGAGGCCCAGCTCTGCGAGGGGGGCTTATTTATGGGTGTGCTAATTAAGTTCCAATTAGAAACACATGGCTGATGCAAAGGGAAAAAGCAGGTGAAATGATTTAACAGCCTCAGCTTCAGGTGAAATGATTTAACAGCTTCAGGTGAAATGATTTAACAGCTTCAGCTTCATCAACCCCAAACCCAAAACACCTGAGCTGGGTCAGTACAAAAGCTATTGGAAGCCCCAGCAGGGGAACACACCTGGCTCTGTTTTCCCAAGACACAGTTGGGAAACTCTGAGTTTCCAGCTCAGAAAGAGATTGTGTGAGATGATTTAGAAGAATGTTATACATTCCACAGGCAGGACTTCCCTGAGCCAGGTTTAGATGAGAAATTAGGAATAAATTCTTGTTTGTGAGGAAAGGAGGCCCTGGCACAGGGTAACCAGAGCAGCTGTGCCTGCCCCACCCCTGGCAGTGCCCAAGGCCAGGCTGGACATGACTTGGAGCCACCTGGGACAATGGAAGGTGTCCTTGCCATGGCAGGGGTGGCACTGGATGGGATGCAGGGTCCCTTCCAACCCAAACTGGTGTGTGATCCCAAGGCACAACTCGTTTCCATAGGTTTGTGTCTCCCATCGTGCAGAACACTGATGTGGCTGGATTAGGTCCTGCCAAAAGCCATAGCCCCCAGGTGTAAAAAACAGGAACACACCCTCAGTAGTACAGCAATTTCAGCATTTATTATCATTCAAACAGCTTAGGGGGCCTGCAGGCCGAGCAGGAGCATTCCCAACCATCGAGGATGCTGCAGTGCCAACGCTGGATCTGCTTCCTTCCTTGAGCAGCGACGTTCCCGGTGGAGCAGCACACATTCACTGGGTCGGATGTCCCTCTTATCCTGTTTTTTATTCCTCTGGATTGGTTTCTGTCTGGATCCTTCATTTCCATGAAGGTTTAAGGGGCTGGTTGGCCCTTACAGTTCTGCCCAGGCTGGCTCTTTCCCTTGTGGGGTGCACTTTACTCAGGTGCGTTATGGTACGTTGAGTATCGGATTTCTTATAACTACCCTTTAACCCCTTTTACAATATAACAACTGAACTTTTTAACAGTCCACGCTCAACAATTGTTAACTATTTTACAATAGTTTCAGACCTATTTTTGACGATGTTCCCATCGCCAGGACAAGAGCATGGGGCACTGCCTCTCCTGTACGGGGGCTCGGGCTCCCATCTGCTCATCAGACACGTTTACTTGTTAAAAAAAATTCAAAAAAAAATCAAATAAATCAAACCAGAACACCTTCAAAATAAGCAAACATTAACAGCCACGTGAGGAGGTTTGCGATTAATGTTGACCATTGATGCGAGCACTTCACGACATCGCACGAAGCGCAGCGCGACTTGGAGGCGCAGCCTCGGGGAGCGAGGGAAGGAGCGGAGCTGGTGCCGCGGCACTTCCCCGTACCCTGCCGAGGGCGGCTGCATCCCCGGGCCGGACCGGGCCGGTGTGGAACGGGACCAAGCGGGACCGGGCCGGTGTGGAACGGGACCAAAGCGGGACCGGGCCGGTGTGGAACGGGACCAAGGCGGGACCGGAGCGGTACCGGGCCGGTGTGGAACGGGACAAAGGCAGGACCAAGGCGGGACAGGAGCGGGACCGGGCGGGTGCGGAACGGGACCAAGGCGGGACCGGTCGCTCCCTCACAGCGCCCGCCCCGCTGAGGGCGAGACCGTGCATCACAGCACCGCCCCTTCGCGGCGCTGTCAATCACCGTTTTTGCCCAATCAGCGAGCGGCATCGCCCCCGCGCAGCCAATGGGCGCGCGGCTCTGGCGGCGGGGGCGGGGCGCGGGCATGGCGGAGCTGAGCGGCGGCAGCGAGGCCGTGGCCGTGGCGCTGTGGCCGCCCGGGGAGGCCCCGCCGGCCTTCCAGGTACCGGGGGGACAGCGGGGAGGAGAGCGGGGCAGGGACGCATTCCTCTGCAGGGACACCCACCTCTGCAGGGACACCCACCTCTGCAGGCCCCTCCGGCCGGGCCTGGGACACCGCCAGCGGTGCGGCAGCCGCTGCTTCTCTGGGCAGCCTGTGCCGGGGCCTCCCCTTCCGCACAGGGAAGGATTTATCCCTAATAGCTCATCTAAATCTCCTGTCTGTTAGTCTGTATCTGTTCCTGCTTGTCCCGTCACTCCAGGATGCCTAGGAATTTGCTTCAGTGGTGTTAGAGTCTATATAAACCAGATTGGAGAAGCTTCTGATGAGCCTTGACGGGAGATGAAGCTGTGATCGCTGTAGAGCCAGATCTCCCTGAACTGCGCGGTGTGCTCGTATTTTACCGAAACGGTGGCTGAGGAACATTCAAGTTGGTTTTGAGTAAAACCGAGGGACTGAGAAGCTGATGCTTATTTTTAAAAAAGAAATTTGCAAATGTACCGTCATCTTTCACAACACGCAGAACCGCCAGGTGCGAGCTGCTGTGCAGTGCAGTATTCAGCGATAGCACATCCTCCAGGCTTCTGAATAAAGCTGAGTGCCGGGGAGGGAGTGGACATACCCCCCTGCTGTCCTTGGACCTTGGTTTCCAAATGCAGCCGTTTCTCCCAGGTTTTGTTTTGCAACACTCCGTGGCTCTATAGCTGTTCACCTGCTGGGGGCATCAGTGTAATTTTGAGAACCTGATTTTCTACCGGAATTGGGAGGAAGTGTGAGCACAACGAGTTGGAAAGATAAATTGAAAGTATCTTCATTTTCAACATAATTGTGTATTTGAAATTCTGTGGCTTAAAGAGCTACAGATTAACCTTAGAAGTAACTTATTGAGCATTTTGAAGCGTGGGGAGAATTGCTTTTACAATACCTTGATAATTCCGCAAATAAATAATCCATAAATAAATATCTTTAGTATCACTATAAATGAAAATGGTACACAGTAGGGTCTAATGAGCTGGTTTTTATCTGCTAAGCATTTTCTGTGGCCAGGGGGATATTTTGAGAAATCCAGGCACTAATGAGACTATCAATTGGTTTTTGGTCCATATGGAATATCTGATTTGTATTCTTTTAAACATTTCAGGCAAGTTTGAGTTGGAAGTTTAGAGAAATGCAGAGCGTTCATGATTTTTGTTCTGGTGTGGTCTTTGCAGGGCAGCCAGGATGAGGGAAGAGATGAGAATGTTGACTCCGTGTTTCAGAAGGCTGATTTATTACATGATGATATATATTATATTAAAATGCTATATTAAACTGTACTAAAAGAACAGAGAGAGAGGATTCATCAGAAGGCTGGGCAGGAATAGAAAGGAATGAATAACAAAGGCTGTGACTGAGCAGAGCCTGAGCAGCTGCATCCTTGATTGGTCATTAATTAGAAACACCTCCCATGGACCAGCCAAGGCAGCACCTGCTGCATCCCACAGCAGCAGAGAGTTCTTGGTTACATTTCTGTCCTGAGGCTCCTCAGGAGAAGAGAATCCTGGCAAAGGATTTTCATACAAATGGCGTGGTGGCATTCTGGAATCAGCCGTTTACAGACACAGCTTGTCCACCGCTCTGGTTTGAAGCGGCGCTGGCGGCAAGGCTCTGACTGCTGTTCTCTCTGCAGTACAGCCCCGAGAGCGTGGCCGGAGCAGACGGAGAGCTCGACCCCACCGAGGTCACCTTCCCGGGCTGCTCCTGCTGCCGCAGCTCCTGCGCGCCTCCCGAGTGCCCCTGCCTGAGCCGCGGGCACAACTACAGCAGCCCGGGGCTCTGGCTGGCCGAGCGGGAGCAGCTGCCCTTCTCCAGGCCCGTGTTCGAGTGCAACAGCCTGTGCCTCTGCGGGGAGGGCTGCCGCAACAGGCTGGTGCAGCGGGGGCTGCGGCTGCGGCTGCAGGTGTTCCGCACGCCGCGCAAGGGCTGGGGCGTGCGCGCGCTGCAGCCCGTGCCCCGCGGCAGCTTCGTCTGCGAGTACGCCGGGGAGGTGCTGGGCTTGGCCGAGGCCCAGAGGAGAGTCCGGGCCCAGAGCCCGCAGGAGCCCAACTACATCATAGCGGTGAGGGAGCACCTGCACGACGGGCGGGTCATGGAGACCTTCGTGGATCCCACGCGCGTCGGCAACGTGGGCAGGTTCCTGAACCACTCCTGCGAGCCCAACCTCTTCATGGTGCCGGTCAGAGTTGACTCCATGGTGCCCAAACTGGCGCTTTTTGCAGCCGCTGATATTTCTGCCGGAGAGGAACTTACGTACGATTACTCTGGAAGGTTCCATAATGCACCAGGAGCCGGCAGAGAACACAATCCTCTGGAGGAGGAGAACAGCCTGAGGAAACCTTGCTACTGTGGTTCCCGCTCGTGTGCTTCCTTCTTACCTTGGGACAGCTCCCTCTTTTCCACACCGGCCAGTTCTCCATAGCCTTTCAGCCTTCAACACACCTAAAAATACTGTTTTCTCCAGCAGTGAAATCAAACTCATTCTGTTCCAACAAGGAAGGCCATGGGGTCTGAGGAGCAGCACAGAGACATGGTTTCGAGGACTAACTTTATAGAAAAACCTTTTCAAGGTGGATAGTACAAGGGATCACTGGAGCTTTGACATGTTCCAAAAGCAGTGACTAAGCCAGGCCTGGTGTTTTTGTCTGCTTTTCCTCTGACAGCTTGCTGTATGTTAAAGCAGCTCTCTGTCTGTACCCTTCAGAAAGAATTTGGCACTTGTACATGGACAGGATGTGATAAGAGCAAGGAGAGTCACTGACAGTGGCACAAGAAAATAACACCATGAACCAGGACTCTTACAAGAAAGGCATTAGGTTCTTAAAATCCATTAAATTATTGGTTTTTAATTACTTGCTGTATTTTTTTTTGTTGTTGTTCCACAAAGCATAGTAACTAGTAATTATTGATGTAAAAGCAAAGAGTAGCTTTAGTACTTGGTGTGTCCCTTGTCCAGCTGCATGCCCAAAGCAGCTGTGACTGACTGGCTGTTTCATTCCCATCTAGCTTTGCTGAGGTGGTGCAGGACAGCAGTCTCTGAGAGCACCACATCCCATGTTTTCTCATCCCATCAGATCTCTGCAATCTGTTACCCCAGCACTCAGTACCTGCTCAGGAAGCAAACGCAGCCCCTGCAGCTTGAAGCAGGACGGTGCTGACAGCTGACTGACAGGAGAAATACAGAGTGCATCTGAACAGCAGCAGGTTTGTGTTTGGTGCTGAACAGCTGACAGATGCACGAGGGTTCTTCAGCTGCTAACTGATCCCTGTTTTCACTGCTCCAGGGCCAGGCAGCAGTAAGCAAGGCATGGCCTTTCCCAGCACAGGGAGAAGGTCGTTCCATCTTCTTTGCATCATCCCTGTCTGGCTCTAACAGCTGTGCAGGGCTTTTCTGAGCACCTCCTTCCCCCAGGGATGCACTGCCACACGGGCACGTTCTGGAACTGCACGTTCCTCACTTGCTTTCTGCAAAGATCAAGTTAAGGGAGCTTCACGTAGGCTGGTTTTGATATTTAAGGTTGGATAAACTGCAATGCAGTTTTTTATTCATGTCACACTGTGCCATCAGCAGCACACACCCTCAGTTATTTGCTCTGGACAGTTGGATCTTTACCTGTTTCCGTACCCTGTGACATAAAACACACAAGGGAGTGCACCTCATGGGGATCAGCTCCTCTGCAGGTGATCAGTAACTTCATTTTTAAATTACAGACAACTTTGATTTGGACCTGAAGGATTGGTGCCACTGAAGGACTGAGCTGTCAGTCCCAGCTCAGCGTGCTCTTTCACAAGGAATCCAGGCAAGCAGCTAAAAACTGGGAGCTCTCTGTAATCGTGTCTGCTCTCCAAGAGCAGTAATGATTATCAATGGTTCAATATTCATTGGGAGAACTACTTTCCTATTGAAATATGATCAGAGTAATTCAGGGATGCAGCTCTGAGTGAATTGAAGGTCCCCTGCTCTGGGGAGGGGTCTTGGAACAAGATGAGCTTTAAGGTCCCTTCCAACCCAAACCACTCTGATTAACCTGACCAGGGATAAAGGACATTTTGCTATTTACTAACCAAAATCCTGCTTGGTGTTTATGTTTGCTTCCTTGATAAGATGCAGTGTTAACCTCTCCCAGTTGAGTGCCTTCCTGCTGCTGCTGGGGCTCAGACACAGCTGTGGCTTTATGTTAAGATAAACATGACCACGTGATTTCTCTAGGGTTAATCATTAAGCATCATTTGTGTCAGTGCAGAACCTCCCACAGGATTTCAGCCTGGCAGAAGTAGGTTACAGGCTGAGTGGACATTAACTTCAGTCCTTGCCTCTTAGGGTTCCTGCTGCTACAGGAGGGAAACTCCCTGGATCCCATACCTTGGAATGCAGAGGATTCCAGGGCACAGCCTGGACTGCAAGGTCTCTTGGGTAGAATAGAGTTTTATCTGGTTTTCTCCCTGAAAAGGCATCATGCCAGCCACTTTCAGACCACAGAGCTGGGACAGGATTGTCCAATCCACTTCCTCTTTCCCTCCTGAGCAGTCTCAAGATGAGTGTTAGAGCATCTGCACTCCTCGTTTTCAGGATGACAGCATGGTTTGTTACCTTCCTGTTATGAGTATGCACTTGGCATGATTCTGAGTAGTTAAGGAAGTGCAGATTAAAAAAATCCAACCACCTTGAGCAGTATCTGGTCCTTGATCAGAGCCCTGCAGCAGGAGCACAGCTGAGCCCTCTGTCCCTGCAATCTGAGCCCAGTTATCTGCTGGGAGCAAACTTCCCAGCTCAGAACAGGAACAGTGCTGGACTGCTCAGAACAGCCACACTGCAGGCTTTGCAAAAACAAAACAATTGTTAATTGAGTTCTGAACCATCCTGACAGTTGTTCATGGCCTTTCTCCGTACCTTTCTCACTGCAGCTGCTTGGGGGAGTGGACCAAAATCTTACTACAAAAATTCCCTGCCAAGAAACCAGGAAAGAAATAGACTGTTCAGAAATCTGCTGACTTTTTGTTCACTTTCTCCTTCAGACTCCTTTCAGCTTCAGAGCCCCAGTCTGCCCCTCAGAGCTCAGTGTGCTCTTCCACAATGAAGCCAGTCAAACAGCTCAGGAGGCTCTGAGCTTCTCTTCATCCTCCCTCCTCCTCTCTTCTCCGAGTGCAATAATGATTATCAATATCTCAATATTGGTCCACATCATGCTGTGTCCTGGGATCGATGTTTCTGCTTGCTGGGCCTACCTGGACCCCACTGGAGGCTGGTGTTTGGTGAAGGGCTGCCCAGGCATTCTCCTGTGTCATCTTTTCAACATGAAACCAGTGCAGAAGGAGCTGCCAGGTGATGGATTTGCATTAAACTCAAATCCAGTTTTCTACAGCAAAGACAACCCTGGCAAGGACCAGCATCAGTGCCAAGGCTTTTGTTAATCCACTGTCACATCCAGATCCCAAAACGAGGTTGCTTTCAATTGCTCCCATTTCCCTTCTCACTTGCTAAAATTCCTCTCCTTTCCAGTGAGGAATTTTATTTTCAACAAAACAGTTTAGAAATTTACCCTATTAGGTCTTAGGGCTCACAGCTCCCTCTGCCATCACTTCCATGACTCTTATTCGAGTGGAATCATTCATTAGCTTCAGTTTCTAATGAGGCCAGCATTGCATTTTCCAAGTCCCTAAAACAAGCCTACACAGCATCCAAGAAATTCAAATGAAATTTGTGTTTTTCCATCAATAAAAGTCTTTGGCATAAACAAATGCTTGATATTTTATTCAAATATGTACAAGATTTCTAATCATCATCACCCTGAGGATCATTTCCCACAGCTGCAGAAGGCACTTCCTGAAGAGCAGCAGCTATCCCCCCAGGAGAAGCCCATTTCTGGACATGATTTTCACTGCGAGTGGAATGTGACAAAGGGCAAGCTGCCCGTGGGGAGAGCTGTCATCTGCCAGCCCTCATTCCTGACTCCTTCATTGTCTCAAAGCTGCCTAGAATTTCCTATCTGCTAGAATTTCTTTTAAAGCTGTCTAGAAGTTTATGAAGTCTTTGCTTATTGCATTTGAGTGTAGAAGCTCTACATAAATAAAACTAATTAATAAAGATCCTGTCTGAAGAGGAGCTGTTGTAGTTGACAAGGTGGTGATCAGTCAATGGCTAGACTCATTGATTCTGGAGGTTTTTTCCAGCCTAATTCTGGGATTAAGTAATCTTTGAAAACATGATTGCCACGTTTCTGCTCAGTTTTGTTCCAGTTGAATCCAAAACACCCAGGCCAGGTTGCTCACGAGCACGAAGGCTCTCGAGTCGTGCTGGTTTTTCTTCCCTCGGCAGGAACTTCAGGCAAGGTTTTTCCATCGTGTGCCATCAGCAAGGGACATTTCTCACGTTTGGGGTGGGATGCAGCCCTTGCTGTGCCCTGAGCGTGCCCTGTCAGCGTGGCTCAGCGCGGCCCCGGGGCGGTGGCGGCGCAGCGGAAGCCCAGGTTGGACGCGGAGCTGTCGGGGGTGTTCTGGCTCCGAGCTGCACAGCGGTACCTGTAGCAGTAGGACTGCACAGCAACACAGAAAAGGAGCTTCTTAGCACAGCTGGGGCTCCTCAGGCAACAGCTTGTTAGATTAACAGATTAATTAGTTAGATTAATGCAGCAAAACGCTGCCATCGCTGCGGGACGGATCGATGAAGTGCTACGGATGGAAATCGCCGTGTTAGAAATGAGGGAATCCTACACAAAAACCAGACTGAATGGCAAAGTGTCTGATAAAGTGCCAGCCAAGAATCTCTCCTGCTCTGGGAAAAAGCCAAAACAACCATTCAGCTTCCCCTCAGAGGCTGAGCTGTGTATCCGTGTGCTCATGCCCCACTGGAATGGACAGGTACTGAACATTTCCCTGAATGAGGTGCCAGACTTTTGGGATGGGATGTAAAAAGGTGCAACTTCAGGCTCTGTCAGCTCTGAGAGGGAGAAGAGCACCAGCACACCAAGATCAGTCTGAGCTGGTGTCAGGCACCTAATAAAGAGCCCTTGTACTAACCGTAGTCAGTGGTTTTGTCTTGATACACAGCCTAGTTTTATCACCTACAAAAAAAGACTAGGGCAGACTAGAATCTTCACAAACCTTCAAAATGGGTCATGTAATTCATCACTGAAGAGCCTATTCCAGTGTTAATTTAATCAAAACTGCTAATTAACATCTGACATTGATTTCACCTAAGAAGGAAATCAGTGTAGAAAATGGGATCTCACTGTAGAAAATTTAATCTAATTATGAGAGTGATTTGCCAGCCACAGGCTTTGCAAGGGAAGAACAGGACAGCTGTAATGAAACAGGAGATGTACAATGAGGGCTTTTAAGCCCTGCATGAGCAGAGTTTAAAGCACTGGTTTGTGTCATGAACAGCCATCACTCAGTGGTGACATCCTGGCAGTTCTGAAGGATTTTCAGGTATGCCACCAACAAACACTTCATCTCCCAGCCAGCTCTGCAAACACCTGATATCACTGAACCATGGAATTACAAAAGGGATTTGGGATTAAAGGGCCCTTAAAGTTTATCCAGTCCCAACCCCCTGCCCTGGGCAGGAGCATCTTTCCCTGGACCAGGTTACTCAGAGCTCCATATCCTTTCTGGATCAAAAACCATTCTAAAACTTAAACAACAAAGTCTCATCCATGCTTTCCACTCTGACAAGCATTGCTCAAGCTCTATCATGAAAACACCATTAGAAGCCTACATCAATTTTAAGTTCTGCATCTAAACCCCATGATTAAAAAAACTTACTTGTTTTAACTGCAAGCTAAGCAAAAAGAGAGGTCCTTAGGAACATCAGGTGTTGCTCTTCATAAATCCCATGAGACCCCTTGACAAGCATCCAGGCTGCCAGGAAACTGTCAGAGGATCATGGTCAAGTGTTTTCAGAGAGAAGAGGAACAGGAGAAGAGCACCTTACCTTGTGGCACATGTAGGATCCACCCTTCTTCACTCTGTCCGTGCCCGAGGCCGGCCCTTGCTGGGGAGGGAGGACACTGGTCAGTGCTCGGGGAATAACTGCTGATTACAGGGACTGAGGGGATGGGGAAGGAGCAATCATAAATATTCCAGACACAGATGTCAGTGGTGCAGACAGCTTGAAACAATTCTGCCCTACAGGATCTGCAGGTGGCAGTAACTGTGCTCCCTCCCAGCGCTGCGAGTATTTAACATTCCAGGTGCTGCCCACTGGTAACAGGGGGGCTCCTAAAGAGGGTTTACCAGGAAGGAAATGAGCTCCAGCTTTCCTCAGTGACCACCCTGCTCACACCTGCCATGGATCCCGCTCTCCTGGCCTGTCTCAAGGAGTACAGTTGTCTATTGCTGTGGGTCTTCTGGGCAGTCAGGACTTGCTGAAGGGAAGGAGAGATCTTGACTCCATTTCAGAAGGCTGGTTTATTGTATTATGATATATATTACATTAAAAAAGACCACACTATGACTATACTATAGAGAACAGAGAGAAAGATTCATCAGAAGGCGAGACAGGAATAGCAAGGAATGGATAACAAAGTTCTGTGACTCCAGAGAGTCCGAGAGCTGCTGCCCCCTGGATTGGCCACCAAGCAGAAACATCCCACACTGAGCAATGGAGGAAGCACCTGCTGCATCCCACAGCAGCAGATCACAAATTGTTTACACTTGAAGCTGAGGCCCTTCAGCTTCTCAGCAGAAGAAAATCCTAGCAAAGGGATTTTCATAAAATATCACAACCACAGTTGTCTCCCACCCAGGTCTGCATTACCAGGGGTAATGTTCTAGAAGAATCTACCCCAGAAGAGCATTTGTAACTGAACATAAATCCCAGGGACTGTCAGAAAACCTTGAGAGTTGATGTTGATACTCCAGAAGCTCCTGCCTGCACCCCCTGAATTTGCTTTGTGTGAAAGTTCACCACACCAATTGCAGCAGCTTTATGTTTACTGCCCAAATTTATACATGTGAAAAAGAATTTGGCATTTAATGGCAGACAAATACTCAAGGAAAGCCACACCCTGAGGCAGCATCCGCTCCTTCCAAGCCTGGGTGCTGCTCCACAGCACAGCCCTGCTCCCACTGGGAGGCCTCTGGAAACTGTGCCCACAACACCTGCACAGCCCCTGCTCTGAGCTAAGCCTCCACCAGCACGGTCATCACCCAGCCTGGTAATCTCATTTCAGGGGAAGCCAGGAGAAAACTGACCTAAAAAAAGTTCTGTGGGAACAAGCCCAAGCAGAACAATGGGGCTGTGGAGCAGGATTTCCCCTAAATGCTGCAGGGCTGAGCAGCAATCTGTGCAACTGGCTCCAAAGACATTTCTGTAAATGAAGAGGAGCATTTTTGGTTAGGGTTAGAAAGCCCTAAATCTGTCATGTGTCAGCAGGTACCAAGGGCTGACCTGTTCTGAGCAGCGTGTGAACCAAAGGCTCAGATATTAACTATAAAGATCTTCCACCAGGCCAAATCTGAGCATCAAAGGCTATTTGGTAACAAAAAAAACCAACTTAAATTGACCCCCACAGCCACTGAAGAGGATTACAGCCCCGAAACACTTCAGCACCTGCAGAAATCTGCTCTAGTGTCCTCCATAAATCTGCTCCACTATAAAACATCATTATCGTATTTAAAATCACTGAAGGTAAAGAGCTTATATCAAACAACTGGCAAAGATGTAGAAAACCAACAGACAGCAGCAGCAGCATTTGCAGTGTTAATATTTGCTTGTGCACATATCTCACTGATAGATGAAGGAAACTGCCTTGGCTGTGCTTCCCCCCACTAAAAGCTAATCCCAGCCCAGCAATTAAGGTCACATTTGATTCAAACAAGCAAATCTCTGTTCTATCAAACACCACTGTTTTATGGCCTGACCTGGAGAAGTGCACCAGCTGGTACTGAAGGGGAAGGACCTTGGTGCAAAAGGCCAGAGCTGTCCAGACTTTGATCCCAGATTTAAACCCCAGAGTTTACTGTAAATTAACAAGGTTATTCTGTACTAGAATACTGCAACAGCCGTATTCCAGTCTGATTACATAAGTGCTTGTGCATTCCATTACCAAAGCTCATAAAAGTAGGATTGTTCTTTTAAAAGTTACTAAAAAAAACCCAGAAGCTTTTTTTTGTTAATGAAAATAAAGTTGTATTTCTTTGATTACATCAAAGAAATGCTTTCTGGTGGTGCATGGTGATTTCCAGAGCACAGCCACATGCTTACTCTGTTTTGAGAGAAATCAATTTTCAAACAGAGAACTGCAGCTCATACAAAAAATCAGAGCCAGAAGTCACCACAGAATAACCCCTAAAAGGACTCAGGTTTGATTGACTGTTGCTTTGATTTTTAAAGATTTGTTTTAAGCTTTCTGATGTTTACATTCTTGTAATGAATTTTTTTATACACTTTATGTAAATAACTCATTGTTTTGCATTCTTTTATGGAGGAGGAGAAATTTGACAGACTGTTGGTTTGCCCAGTGTCGTTGGAGAGGTGGCACTGTCACCCTCCAATCCACTGTCACTTTTGGAAACCTATAAATGTTGGAGTCAGAAAATGAAAAGCCCTTTTTACCTTGAGAACAGCAGTGTCTGCATCATGTTACTTCATGTCCTATAGTGACAATTGACCCCAGACACACTTGGCTCTCTCTGCTAAAGGATCAGTTACATTTTTAGTGAGGAAATTGTTCCCTGCAGGGTGGGCAGCCCTGGCACAGGTGCCCAGAGCAGCTGTGGTGCCCCTGCATCCCTGGCAGTGCCCAGGCCAGGCTGGACACTGGGGCTGGAGCACCTGGGACAGTGGGAGGTGTCCCTGCCATGGAGGGATGGCACCGGGTGGCTTTAAGGTCCCTCCCAACCCAAACCATCCTGGGATTCAGTGACTGCAGTGAGGCACGTTCATTATAATTATTTATTTGAGACATTCTGGGGTTGGTGATGCCAAGGCAGGAGCACTTCCCTGCTGGATTAAGGTGATGGTGGGGAACAACTATCCTGTGAATTCTGCTGTTAAACTCCAAAAGTCTGCTGAAGTTTTAAGCCCAGACACTTCAGGAAGTATTTAAAAACTAGGTGTTAACGATGAGGCTTTTAGGGGTTTTCATATGCAAACTGACTGTCGGAATCCAGCGTCTGAGGCAGAGCACTTCAAAGTGAATTCCAAAGGGTTTTTCTGGTTAAATGGGTAAGGAAACTGCAGCTCCTCCTGTGAAAAGGTGTCCCAAAATAGCCAGGCTGCAGTTATCTTCTGAGACATCAGAACTGATTAGCACCAGATCTATCAGAGCCCAGCTCTTCAGTCTCTGCAGAGCACCAGGCAGTGTAACCTAAATATAGGATGTGTTCTCTGGGCTGAAAAGACTCTGAATTCTTCCAGAGGGTCAGAGCTCAGGCAAAGTTTTTTAACATATTTAGTTTAACAGCCGAAATCTTCAAAGCAGCTTTCTAGCACTGGAAAGATCTGGGCCACGCTGGGGGTTGGTTACAAGGAATGGATGGAATTCTGCACACAGATTGTTGGGGGGGTTCCAGAATTGATTGTCTTGCCTTCACGAGTAATTACCAGGAGTAAAAATAAACCTGAAAGTGTTTTGTAAGTTGTGAGCAAATAAAAACCACTGTACTTGGTGGGGTTTTGAGTGACAAACTCTACGTGGCCTTACTCATGGGATTTACTCATCCTGGAAAACTGGGAGAGGAGCAGATCTAACTGGAACTGGAATCTGCTGAGACAGAGCATCAGTGACCCCTCACACCTCACCCTGCAGGAACCTCCATCTGCCTGCCACAAAGGAAAACAAAGAGCCTGCTGACTTCTCCTAAACCTCAGTTTTATCACATCTTCAGTTTAAAACAAGCTACCAGAAGGCAGAAGGATAATTCACCATGGTTTGTTCTCTGCCTGGGAGGGGGAAAATAGGTACAGCTTGTAGCAATGTAAACGAACCAAAACCCTTTTTGTAAAGAAGTCATTCCACAAATTCTTGATTTCTGCAATATGAAGCCAGTTGGGAAGCATTCAATGGCTAACCAGGTGTGAATAACTAACCAAGCATCACCAAAATTGCACCAGGGCACTGTAATTGCAGCGTGGATGAGCTGTGCTGTGATGCTCCCAATCCCCCACCCCAGGAGCACAGAACAGAAGTTTTCACACAGCAAGGTGACCCTGGTCACAGAGGGGATGCTGCAGATGGTGCCAAGCAAACACTCACAGGGTTGTGGAGGTCCTGGGGGGAGTGGTGCACAGCCCACCAGTCCGACGTCCACTCCCAGGCGTTGCCCACCATGTTGTAGAGGCCATAACCATTGGGGGGGAAGGCAGAGACCTGCACAGGACAGAGAACAGCTCTGTGACACCCCAAGCAGGGCTGGAATCCTCACTCCACTCTGCTCAAGGTGCACCTTGAGGCACAGACCTGCACAGGACAGAGAACAGCTCTGTGACACTCCAAGCAGGGCTGGAATCCTCACTCCACTCTGCCCAAGGTGCACCTTGAGGCACAGACCTGCACAGGACAGAGAACAGCTCTGTGACACTCCAAGCAGGGCTGGAATCCTCACTCCACTCTGCTCAAGGTGCACTTTGAGGAGCCCCAAAAGCAGATCAGCAGTGCAGACCTGGAACACTTCTACATCCTGCAGGATGGAAGGTCCCTGTTCCAGGGTGACACAGCATCCCTGGCTGGCTTTGGAGACTGAGCCTCTCCAGAGAGGCACTGTTTGAGCAGCAGACACACCTGGCACTGGTGACTTGACCCCACTCACAGCTCCCAGACTCCCCTCCCACCAAGGAAAAGCCAGGGTGGCTGCCAGCTCCTGCCTGTGCAGACTCCTCTTCTGATGGAACTTTTGGACTTACTTAAATACCATTAAATAATTCATTCACATTCTTGATTGCCTTTAAAATTCCACTCTGGTTGTTATACTAGATAGGCTCAACCTTTCCCCAAAAGGGAAGTTTAATTTCTTTTAAATTATTGTGTGATTTTTGAGTTCACAAAACTGCAAGGCCAGAAGTGCAGGCACAAAGTATTTCAGCTTCTGACTACAAACTGACTGGGAAGGGGGAAAAGAGGTCAGTTTGAGAGGAACTAGAGGTTAAAATGAAAGTAATCTTTACTTTTCAATTAGCTTGTAAAAGAGTCCCTTGATAGTGTTCAAGCCTGCAATGAAATTTAATGCAACTTAAAATCTAAATTGAAAGAGCACAGGGATAGAAAACAGCCACGGCTCATCCTCCTGAAGACAGACCTTAATTTTAGGAAGATTAAGATCGTTTCCACAAGCTGGACTGTCTTTGAGACACACTTACAGGTGCAGTCCCCTTGTAGCCATCCTCTGCTGTGTTATTGGTGGGGAATTCTCCTTGCCACACATTGGCATAGTGCTGCCCCTTGGGCTGCAATTTGTTGCCCCATGGGAAAAGCCTGAGGAAAGACAAACAGAGCAGCTGTCAAACACTGGTAATTAAAGGTCAGTTATATAGAATCCCAGACTGGTTTGGGTTGGGAGGGACCTTAAATCCCACCCGGTGCCACCCCTGCCATGGCAGGGACACCTCCCACTGTCCCAGGCTGCTCCAGCCCCAGTGTCCAGCCCGGCCTTGGGCACTGCCAGGGATCCAGGGGCACCCCAGCTGCTCTGGGCACCTGTGCCAGGGCTGCCCACCCTTGCAATAAATCCCTTTTTCCTGATACTCCATCTAAACCTCCCCTCCTTAAGTTTAAAGCCATTCCCTGTGTCCTGTCCCTCCATCCTTGTCCCCAGTCCCTCTCCAGCTCTCCTGGAGCCCCTTCAGGCCCTGGAAGGGCTCTGAGCTCTCCCTGGAGCTTCTCCTCTTCAGATGAGCCCTGCCAGCTCTCCTGGCAGAGCAGTTCTGGGGGTAACAGACCCCTCAGAAGCCCTGCCTGTGTCCCCAGCCCAGCTGCAGCCCCTCGGGGGGCTCCCCTGGACAGGTACCTGTTTTCCAGGCCCCCTCGACAGCTGTACTCCCACTCAGCCTCCGTCGGCAGCCGCTTCCCTGCCCACCTGCAGAAGGCCAGGGCGTCGTTCCAGGAAACGTGAAGGACTGGATGGTCCATTCTGGGAACAAAAGGAGCAGGACAGGCTCCTCAGGGCACCAGGCAGACTCAGGGCTGCACAGCACAGTGTGACACCCAGGCAGGGGCACACAGCACTGAGGAGTTACAGCTGCACCAGGTGACTTTGCAGGAAAGTTACTTAAGGAA
The DNA here is from genome assembly GCF_015832195.1 of Motacilla alba alba. NCBI lineage: Eukaryota > Metazoa > Chordata > Aves > Passeriformes > Motacillidae > Motacilla > Motacilla alba. The sequence goes on along the minus strand of NC_052027.1, from coordinate 1,597,756 downwards.
AGGCAGCAAAATGCTGGAAGGGAAATGCAGCCATCAGAGGGAAGCAAGGAGAAAATAATTAACTTCTGTTAGTCTCATGTTGCTGCCGCCTCCAGCTCTCCAGTTATTTAGGGTTTGTGGTTTCTCAAGTGCAGCACCCAGAACTGTCCATCCCCTGCCCTCTGGGGGAGCCTGGGTGCTCGCAGAGCCAAAGGAAGCACTGGAAACCTGCAGCATCACCACTGCCAAAGCAGCCTGGCACAGGGCATCTAGCACCAAACCAGCCTGGCAAGGGCCTCCTCAGCCAGAAGGCAGCATGCTCAACAGGAAAATGCACTTTGCAATTTAATGGAGACTGTTCTTCCCTCCCCTGTGGCTCCTCTCCTGCCCTGGGTCCTGCCCTTGCTGTGGGGCTTTGAGGGAGAGGTGACGTGAGGAAGAGTCTCACCAACATCAGCTTTTGCAGCCCCCTGTCCAGGAAACTGAGCTGCAGAAATACAGCTGGGAAGTGATTTTCCTTGGGTGCTTTAAGCAGTCCACACTTTACACAAGAGCTCCTGTCTTTAACGGGGGTTGGCTCCAGGACTGACATTAAAATCCTCGTCCCTTCTTCCAGAAAAAAATGCCCAGGCATAATCCCCATCCAAGCCTCCAACAGACCAAGATGCTCCCAGAGCTGAGGGTGCAGGAGAGAGAGGAACTTGCTGTAAACTCCTCTTTCCTGCCCCATGTAAGAATCCAGAGTATCCCTGTTGATCCATAGGGTCATTTCCACGTGTGAGTTCCCAGCAGCTGGGCCAGGCCAGGTCTGCACCAGCCCAGAATTTCATGGCAGGTTTCCAGCTCCTGTCTGCTGCCTCTGACCTCAATTCCTGGCTCCCCCTAACAATGCCTCCAGCTATTATCTCTATTTTTGCCTCAGATAATTCTTTCCTTGCCCTTGGAGAGCAGATAACTCGTTACTGAGCGCTTCAGCCATCAGATGATGGTGCACTAACAAAGTCCTGTCCTTAGAGGACTCAAAAACCTACTAGATCTAGGCTAGAGTCTGACTTGATTTCCAAATGCTATTAGAAACTTGCACTAGCTGATGAAGTGCCAACTTCTTTGACACCTGCCTAGTCAGAGGAGCAGCTGCAATGTTAGAGGCCCCAAATGAAGACAGTAATTTGATTTTCTAGGCCTAAAATTCATCCCACTTCAGAATGGAAAGCAATTGTATGAAGACAAGGATCAGCAAGTTTCAGGGTTTGTGCAGACAAAGGGTGGCACTAACTGTAAGAAAAAGCAGAGCTTTCCAAAGCATTCAGAGGTTCTACATAGTGACAACTGATTTTTCACAGAGTCAGAATACAGTAAAAAAAGCACAGAACTCCTGCTGCCAGAGAAAGAGGCTTCCAAACCCCACATGGAAGAGTTCACAGTGCCCAGACTCCTGGAGTGTGCACACAGTGAGGATTGATTCCTCCCCTCCAAACGCAGGTCTGGAGTTTGTGACCCTGGCAAGATCTGCTGTGCTCCCTGCTGGCACACAGAAAGGAACAGCAAACACTGAGGTCAATCAGCACGGTCCTGACAGACCTCTGTGCTCCCCATCACTGGCCACGGCCTCGGAATGCTGCGTGCAACTCATCCCAAGGGGGAAAACAGCCCCAGAAGCAGCAGCAGGCAACAGGTGACTGAATGAAAGCCCTCTCCTGCAGCCCCTTTGCCGGTGGGAGCCACAGGGATACTCCCTGTGTTTTATGGGGGAATGGGTGCTCATGGCTCACCTGCTGGAGATGCTGGAGTCAGGGCCCTCAGGGTGCCTCCAGCTGGCTCCCTTCACAGGCAACCACCAGGGAGCAGCTGCCACCTGGAAAAGGACAGAGCAGCAGGGAAGGACACTTCAATTCCCAGCGAAGGGATTTTCTGAAAACCACCAGATCCCTTCCAACCCAAACCAGCCCGTGCCTGTGTGAATTTCAGCTCCTGGCTGACTTCAGTCTGATACAATCTGCAGGCAGGAAAACAAATACGATTTTGGCCTAAAGAGCATTTTCACCCTAATTATTTACTCCCTGGACTCAGTGTTTTGACATCACTGAAATAACCCCCAGTGATGCCCTTTAGCTGGGAGTCAAACACTCATCTTGCAACACATTTGCTTTCCAGGTCATTAACCCACTCAGCTGATTTTAAATTATTTGCTCTCATCTTCCAGAAGGTGGAGACAGAAGAACCACACAAGGGAAGTGAAGTATGAAGCCTCTTTTTTTTTTTTTCTTTTTTTTTTTTCCCCAGCTGGTTTGCTGGGAAACATCCCACAGCCAAATTCATCTGTAGCAATGCAGACATTGAGTAGTTCTCTCAAAACAGAAGTCCCAAATTTGTTGCTTCAATGCCAAAGAGTTTTTCCTGGAAGACATTCTTTAGGGATTTCTTCTAGAAGGTTTACTTCAAAGCAATGTTCAACTGTTCCGATTCATATTCACTTAGAAATATTTATTTTAATAATGGGGCCTTCACTGAGGCAAAGAAAGGAACATTTATGCCGCCCATCAACAGTGGGTTTATTCCAGCAGCTTGCAAAATACTCCTATAATAGAGATAATGTCTATAAAGAACAAAAATCAGAGAAAATAAGCCTGGAATGCTTTAGGAGGTAAACAAGCCAGAGGCTGGTTAGTCCCAGACTGACTTTGTCAAGTGTTACTCACAGAGGTAGGAAAGGTGCCAAGAGTGTTACCCTTTAACTCACCAAACCTTCAGAGCAAAGTCCAAAAAGTCACTGCAAGCTGGTATTGAGGAGACCCAGAATCAGTCTGGTCAAACAATTTTAACAGCAGCTTCTAGGGGGAAGCTGCATCCTTCAGCAGAACATGTAATGACATGTGCGTGGGACAAAATATTACCTGTGTCACACAGAGATTGTCAAGAAAACTGCTCCAAGCTACACATCAAACCCCTCTCGTGGATATTTCAGTAGCAAGGGTCCAAACACACATTACCCTGGGTTTAGAGCCTCATCAGGCTGTGCTGACACTCCCTGAGAGCCCTTCCCTCCTCCCCTCCCAGCACACACAGATTTGGCCTGCAGCACATCTGGGTATCGAAAAGCTGCCTGGAAATCAACAGCAACCCTGGACTAAAGCTGCAGAGCTGTTGCTCCAGCTCTGAGCAGAGCCCAGAGCTTTGGGGAGCCCTGGGGAAGGGCTGTGAAATGCCTGAGGAGGCTGCAGGGCTCCTCCAGGCTGGGAAGGGGCTCACACACAGCGTGGACACCCTCCCTTCCCAAGGGAACTGAGTGTCAAGCACCAAAGGAACCGAGATGCTCCCAGCAGCCTGCTGGTGACCCAGACACTGTCCTCTGCTGTCCCTCTCAGTGGGACCCCCCGGGCAATGACAGCTGTTACAGACCCTCTCTGCCCTCCCCAGCAGGACAAGAACATGAATCAACAACACCAACCCCAGCTCTGGCCCGGTGTCTGACAAAGGACACTGTCACCCCAAGCACCCACCAGCCTTGGCAAAGAGCATGAGAAATATCTGATCTGTCCAGGGAACCACAGCTCTGTTACTGAGCATTCAAACCCCAGAATGAGGCCTTCCTGCAGATACTCTGCTCAACTCCACAGCACTAAAGCTTCAGAGTGATGGGGCTGCTAAACTGATACAAGAGTCAAGAGGTTTAAAGCTAGTGCCATTTAACCAATTCCTTGCCCATATTGAGGCTTGACCTTTAAACTACACTGAAAATAGGACAGAAATCCAAAATTAGCATTTTACAGCTATTTAAGGAAAAGAAAAGAGCAGCAGAACCACTTGCTAAAGTTAAAATCTGAAAGATCACAAGAAAGATTTCGACAGTTTCTAAGCACAACATATTTTCGTAAATTAAACTGCTGGGTTTTGGATAAAAACATCTCTGCAGGAGACTGCAAAGATTTACACTTTAGACAACTTTAATTTTGGAAAACATTTTTGTGATGCAAAAGAAAAAGCAGATGCTTTCAATCAGGCTGGTTTATTTTAACCCAAGAAAAATGTCTCTCCACAGGAAAGCACTGAGTGTGCACAGCTCCCGGCTGTGGCTCTGCTGAGCACCAAATGGCTGCCAGGCTCTGCAGAGCACCCAGAGCAGTCACACAAGCAGGGCTGGGACAGGGATGACAGGGGGAGAGCACGGAGAGCCTGCAAGAATCACTTGGAGACTCATCCAAGGCAGCCCTGGCTCCAGTGAACACACCCCGAGCTGCTCCTTCCAGAAATCTCCTACCTGAAATCTACAGTTCTCTCCCAAAACTTCTCACAAGTCTTTAAAGCTTTTAATTGCTCTAAATCTAATTAGCAGAAGAGCTAATTAGACAGAGATATTACAACATCACAGTTAATACAGCCAAGTCCTCCCTTGCCAATAATGAGCTTAGTTACTTTCATAACACTTCACGTTCTGCTTCCCTCAGAAACAGGCTCTGTGCTCTGGCAGCAGATCCCTGCTGCCCAAACAGCAGCAGATGCTGCTGAACAGATCTGGAATCAGGACAATCCCCTCCCCTTTGGTTAATCCTTGCAGCGTGTCACCTGTGGCAGGTTACCCACCCCTCCCTGCAATCCTGGTGCACAGGGAAGCATTCCCAGAGCAAAGCAGAGGCACAAAGGCTTGGTTTGGTCTGATCCAGCTGGAAACGGGGATTATCCTGCTCTCCCCTCCAGGATTAAACCTTAAGAACTCCCTGTTCTGCTCCTTACAGACCCAGAGAACTGAGAAAAGACAGCCCAGCGTGCTAACGCTGGGAAGAGCTCAAACAATGAATTCCAGCCCACGAGCTTTGCACTGGGGGGAGCAATTTGCAGAGCTGGAGCCTGAGCTGCCACTAACAGCCTGCAGAAAACTCTCCTCCTAAGTATTCCATTTTCCTTTCCAAGTGGGCTGGGACAGCCTAACTTTAATTGCTCCATTACCTCACAGTGTCAAGATTTTTAATCTACTTCACAATTAGCTTGAAGAAAATTCCTTCCTAAATCTATGTAGAAAAGAAAATGAGAGTGGGGAACATCAGCAAGCGAGTTTCATTGTCAGCATTACCCTGTGGCTGCTGCTGCAGTAGGGGAATACCCCTAAAAACCACCCCAAAGCCATAAAAGCATTTATTATTCTGGCACTAACCTGTCACGGGCCACATTCAAGAGAAAAACAACCCCCACTTGAGGAGCAAATCGCAAATTCAAAGCAGATTTATGTATCCAAAAAAGTACCAAAAATAAACTGAACAGAGGAGCTCGTCTTGGCTGAGGCTCCAACATTTCCATCAAGTAGCAAGTCCCCTGAAATGACAAAGCTGTGGATTTTAGCCTTAAGGCAGGCCCACAAGATGATGACAAATTCATGCTGCTGTCCAGTCATACAGCACCAAACCTCAGCTTTTTTTGTGCTGCAGCACTCTAATGCTATTTTAATAAAATAGTTTAAAAGCCTTACACCAGGTCAGCATAAACAGCTGGAAAAAACCAAAAGGGACTGCAGAGTAAGAACTTCAGAATTAACTGTGTGAAAAGAGATTCTGAGTGAAAAGCAGCCCAAGTCTGGAAACCACTTGAAGAATCATTTATTAAGTGGTAGGTTCTTAAAAAACACTCCAGTTCAGAGGCTGACTTAATAGGTTACCACTTGTTTCAGTCAGATGGTGTTGAGCTCTGTACATCTTTAATATGCAAAAGGATCTTGTTAGCATTGGTAGGATGTGAGGAAAAATTTGTTATTCAGTAAAGAACATATTTTTTGGATGAGGTTTTATTTTATTCATGTAAGGCAGATACACATAAATCTCTGACAGCTCTTCCTCCCCCAAGCCAGGTCCTAAACCTTGAGCACTGATTAATGAACTACTGAAGAAAGAGGCAGACAGAAAATTGAACATTTTTAGTAGGGTGAGAAGTTGAAGGAATAAAAATAATTTCTGTGCAATGGATCCACTTCCTTGTCCCCACAGAGAGCAAACCTGCTGTAACTATGCACAAGGACTGAGCCAGGACTGGGAAATCCTGCACACACACACCCAAACTCACAGTGAGCAGAGGATTCGTCCAGCAGGCAGCTCTCACCTGCATCAGGGGCTGGACTAGAGCATCTCCAGAGGTGCCTTCCAGGATTCTGTGAACACCTGATTTTACCAGCTCCTGCAATTCCCATGCTATTTATTCCATCAATTAAAAGTCCCAGCTCCCCCAAAGCTCTAATTACAGAAGAGTCTGCTCTCACTCTTAATTTCTAATGTTAATGGCCTCCCTCATGAGCTCAGGAACGGAAGCAACAAGGGGGTTTGTTTAATATTGAATATTATCTGCCTTCAAATCCAGTATTTTACAGCAGTTTGCAACTGCACACCAAGGAAAGGCAGCAGCTTTAAAACAGACTTAATTTTACTTTATAAGTCATCACCTACAAAAAATATTCCAGACTTGATTGGAAACAAGCACTTTTATGGAGAGACCTTTTCTTTGCATAAGGAAAGGTCATTGAACTTCAGATCAGACAGTGTACAACTTCACAGCCCTGTCAATCCTCCAAGAAAAATAACCACAAATCCGTGATGCTCAAACCCAGTCAGATTCATTAAGTGCAAGTTTTGGAATCAGAAGAAGCTTCTTTTGAGGAACTGATATTCCTGGTGAAGGCAGACACCTCTGCAAGTCTCATTTCCAGCCAACATCTAAATCTGCACTCCAACTGGTCATTTTTTCCACTAACCAAGAGCACACGAGCTGCAAGGAAAGGAGATGTGCACGGATTTCTCCTGAGGCACAAACCATGCCCTGCTTCAGACTGCAGCTCTGATAACACGGGCTGATGTTCCTGGCAATCCCCAGGGAGAATTCCTGCACATCCTTCTTTATCCCAGCAGTGGGAGTAGAGCACAAAAACCCACAGAGGAGCAGCTCCATCTTCCAGCTCCTTGCAGGGAGGAGCTGAAGCTCTGGGGGCTGCCAGAACAGCTCACCCTGCCCACGCTGGCACTGCTGTCCCACCTGCAGCCAGGGCTCCCTCAGCAGCAGCCTGGGATGTTCAGCTGAAACGCAGAATGTTTCCATTTGGGGTTATTGTGAAATAGGCAATTTGCAGAGCTCCAGGCCACTGCAGAGATTTCCATACAAACAGGGATGAAAGCAGCATCCCACAGTTCTGCATTGGCCAGAACTTAGTGTTGGCTTGAGCTGCCAGTGAGCCAATCCCATTGCATTCCAGACCCAAAATTCCATACCCTCAGAGAGGCAGACAAAGGCAGCACACATTTGTATGCTCTCAGGCTCTTCAGTGCAGAATTTATCTGGTTTTGAAGCAAAAAATTAATTTTTCTGCCTTCCACGAGCCAAGAATAACAACATCCCCACTGCTCTCCAGTGAGCAAAGACTGAGGCTGCACTCCTGTGGGGCCATCCTGGTGCCCTGTTCCATGGCACCTGGGCAGCAAGGAAACTCCTGCAGGGATTGGCCAGAGCTCTCAAACCCCTCAGAATGAAATGGAATTATGGAATGATTTGGGTTGGGAGGGACCCTAAATCCCATCCAGTGCCACTCCTGCCATGGCAGGGACACCTCCCACTGTCCCAGGCTGCTCCAGCCTGGCCTTGGGCACTGCCAGGGATCCAGGGGCACCACAGCTGCTCTGGGCACCTGTGCCAGGGCTGCCCACCCTGCCAGGGAACAATTCCTGCCCAATATCCCATCCATCCCTGCCCTCTGGCTGTGGGAAGCCATTCCCCTTGTCCTGTCCCTTTCCAGAGTCCTCTTCCATCTCTTCTGGAGCCCCTTTAGGTCCTGGAATGGGCTCCAAGGTCTCTGCAGAGCCTCCTCTTCTCCAGGCTGCATGTGAAGAATTTAAGATGTGAAGCTCTCATAATTTTTTAAGCCCACACAAACAATTTCAGCTTGAAAGGACCTTCCCCCCTCATCCCAAAAAATGTTTTTCCATTTGAAGGAGCCCTCCCCAGTTCCATCAGTAGCTCCCTCATCTGGCACAGCACTAAATCCTCCCTCTGCCACGTGACCACCACAAACTTGGAGGCCAAAACTAAAACCTGAGTTCCCAGAAATCTGCAACAATTCCATCCTTGGCCGCTACACCCCTTTTTACTGCTTCCCTTCCAGAGGCTGAGGCCAGCCCACATTCCTGTCAGTGGCTATCTGGGAGCCCACCTCACCTCCAGGAAAGGCACACCCAGAGCTCCAACAATCGCCCTGGAGCTCAGCGGGGTCACTGCTCAGCAGCTGCCACCAGCCCCAGCTCTGCCCTCAGCCAGCAGCTCTGATAAATCTGCTTTAAGAACTGGAGAAGACAAAGCACCCAAACAGAGCAAAACCCCCAGCAGACACACACAGCCCAGCATTTCTAAATTATCTCGTTTGGTACTTCCACTTTCACCCTTCCCCAGTTATTTCACTGCGTGTGAAATACTGCTTTAAAAATTTACATTCCTGTTGCTTTTCCCCTATATTCACATTTACATTTCACACCCCTGTGCTTCACCTGGAGAAAATCCTTGTCGAAACACTCCTGAGCCACTGAGGCAAAGGAAAACCACAGTCCTTTCTCCCACTGGTTGGCTGGAGGGGTTTGCAATGCCACTAACACGCCAATATTTCTATCTTATTCCTGCTTTTCATCTGAGAGTTGTGATTGAAGAAGGTGACTTGTAACAGCAAGTTTACTTTTAACAGCTCCAGAAAAGCTTCAGAAAGCAGCAGCCAAAAAAGACCCCTTTGGGCTCCATCCCAGGCCTCTGGCATAACACTTGTCCTGTGAGCACTGCAGCCAGCACTTGGACACCTGGCTGGCACACTCAGCAAAGTGGCTCCCAACACTCTGTGTTTACAAACCTGCCAAGGCTGAGCTAACAGCAGCATTCCTGGGGTTTGTTTGTTTGTTTTAAAACACAAACTGATTCAGGGATTTCTGCAACAGAACAAGGAATTTCTCCAATACTGACTGTTGGGAAGATGGGATGAGCCATTCATTTTTTTATTTGTATTTCTTATTATTTTTATTATTTTTATTTTAACAAATCCATGGATGGATTTACCATCAGTTATGCTGGTGGTGGGAACTGCAATTTAGCCTTATCTCTCCCAGTGCACAAATGCTAGTCTTGAATTAAAAGATTACAAACTGCACTTGTAATCTTCCTCCCCTGGCAGCAGGAGCCCAAATCCCACGTTCTCTGCCAGTCCCTCAGAGCACATACTCACTCAGGGCTTCCTGAAACCTCCCACCTCTCAGGCTGCCCCTTGAAAACAAAAATCAAACTGTGCCCTTCAGAGCTGAGGGTAATTCTGACAGGAGGGGAGCTCAGGAGGTGATTTTGTCCAAACCTGTGCTCAGAGCAGATCAACTCATCCAGGAGATGACAGGACACAATCTGCTTATCTGCCAAGAGCTGCAAAGGGGACCTGAGCTGCTAAGGAGGAGGTAAATGAAGCTGAGGAAGGCTCAGCAGCACATGCACAACAGAAAACGAGGAAAGGGAGGGCAGGGAAGATTTATTACAGAACTTTCTTTCTTTTTAAACCAATATTCACTTCCATTCAACAGGAAACCTGGATCGGGTCCCGAGGAGTCAGCGCTGCCCCTCCCAGGATCACTGTGGTGCCCAGGGGGATGAGGGGAGCTGGAAAAGCAGCAAATGAACACAGGGTCCTCTAGAGAGGAGGAAACGTCATCAACTCCAGCCACTCACAACATAAGGAATCCTACAGACTCAGCCTGAACTTCTCAGGTAGGGGGCAAAAAGAGACAAGGGGTTGATAGCAATTTTTGCTCCTCAGGAATTGCTGGTTTTAATTGTTTTTTAAAGAACAGAGAACAGATTGCAAATCCTCCCCGCTTCAGCCCATGATTCCTGGCCAAACACCTCTCCATAGCCCCCATTTTTGCACCTGGCTTTGGGGACATCACAGAGTTCAGTGTCCCCAGCTGTGATTGCCAACAGAGGCCAGGGATTGCTCAGGGAGCTTCCTCCTGCTGTGCTACTCACTGCTTGGTGGATGTCAGCCTTCACTGCCTCACTCAGCATCCCCTCAAACACAAAAGAGTCACCAAACTTCTCTGCCTGTGGAAAGAAGAGAGGATTCAACCATTATGCCATCAAATGAGAGCTGTTCTTGGAACCACACTCAACATGTACAGCTTTGTTTGATCGAGGGTAAGGAAATTCAGAGAATCATTAAGGTGGAAAAAACCTCCAAGGCCATCAAGTCCAACCTTTGACCAAGCAAATTTGAGTTCTCTTTCAAAGAAGCTGTTTTGGAACAGAAAAAAGGGATTTTTTTTCCTCTGGATGTTGTTTTTGTTCAGCAGCCACGGGGCAGATGGCAGCTCACTGAGCTTCTGCACATGTTTTTACTTCTATGAATTAAAAATGCAGTTCTGATTGTCCCAACTGCTTTCAAATGCTGCAGTCATCAGTCTAATATGAAAGGGCATGTTTCAATCCTCTTGTTTTTCCTTTGGGAAGCACAGTAAAAGACTCGAGCCTCATCGCTTGCTGCTCCACCATCACTAGTACCACGTTTAAAAGTGCTGCTACAACAACAGAGAGTTAAAAGTAACTCAATCATTCTATCTAGCATTACACCAACCCAAATGAATAAAAGTTACAATAGTTCCCATCAATCACAGTGCATTACATCAAGAGAAAAGAAAGGGAGGAGGTGTAAGTGGAGCCCTCAAGGACACCAGCTGAGCCGTGGGGTCTGCCACAGGCTCACGTGATGCAGTTCCACCTGCCAGGGCTCCAGGAACATTTGGGTAACACCCTCAGGCACAGGGTGGGATTGCTGGGGTGTCTGTGCAGAGCCTGGGGTTGGACTTGATGATCCCTGTGGTCCCTTCCAGCTGAGGATGTTCTGGGATTCCACACTGAACCCATCACAAAGGTGCTCATCCCAGAAGCTGTTTGCTCCAAGCAAGCTTTGTTCCAACCCAAAAGAGTTAAACCTCCCTTTTTTTCATAATGATGGAGCTACGAAACAGGAATAGCAGACAAAAGAAGCTCCTCATCCAACCAGAGGATGCTGCCTTCCCAATGAGAACCAGCTCATCGAGTGAATCCAGCTAAGTGCCTCCTTGGAGACCTGCTCCTCACCAGGCTTCATCCGCCTGAAAGGGCTGTCAGGGCTTCGTCACAGGTTTTGTCACAGCTGCGTAGGAACAGTCACTGCCAGGAGGGATCTGAGCTTCAGGCACAGGGGGCTCCTTTCTGGCAGGAACCTCAACATATTCTGAGTCCATTGTTCCCAGAACAGGCACACAATCATCACTGCAGCTGCTGCTGTCTCCTCCTGAGGCACAGGGCTCTGTCACCAGCAGGAGCTGTGCTCAGCCAGCCCGCAGAGTCCCTGGCCATCTCAGTTTGTTAAATCCCTTCTCCAGGTTTCTCTAAAACAAGGAAAATCCAACCTGGTACGAAGAGCTCCAGGACCCAAATACCAAAAAAAAACCCCAAGCAAACCACCCCAAAGAAGCCTGTAGAGACCTGCTGGCCTCACGCAGGCTGCAGGACAGATGTGAGCTCAGGTGACAATGACTAAACACAACAACAAACACCTGGCTGCCCTTTCAGCCCAGGACAGCAGGGCAATTGCCTCTCCCCACTCCCCCCGCCAGAAATACTGGAGCGTGCAATTCCCAAACGAGTGCTGTGCCACCCCTCAAAAAGACAAGCCCGGGTTCCAGCTGGGACTGCCCCGGTGCCTCACCTCAGTGACGTAGCCCGTGGAGTTGACAAAGCTCTCGAAGTCCAGGTTGCTGACCTCGTACTGGTCCATGTAGAAGCTGCCGAGGCGCACCCTGCGGGCAGGGCCCTCTCCATCCTGCTGGATCTGAGGCTCCCGGGTGCCCATGGTGAACACCCCAGCTGGGATCAGCACCATCTGCACAGCAAACAGCCCCAGCGTGGCACAGTGAGCAGCCCAGGCTGCCCTCACCCTCCTGCTCCTCACCCGTGCAGGTGCTTTTCAAACAGCATTCTGGCCAGCCCATTTGGGGAAACAGCAAACAGAACACACACTGGGGACAAATCCCCATGGTTCACAGCAAGTCTGGGTCACGCTTGTGCTCTCATGAGGAGAAACACGCCGTGGTTCCTATGTCATTGTTATGTTATATATGTTATATGTCCTGTGCTGTTATTTCTGCAGCTACAGCACTGCCAGGGCAGCAAAGGAGCAGAAAACGAGCTCACAGCAGCTCCCCAGCACCTCTCCTGCCTCTTCAGGGCAGGGAAATGAGTATCTGGCACCCCCTTTCTGTGTTTCTCCTCCACTCTCCCACTCAGGTCTCTCCCAGCCACCCCTAAAATTCACACAACCTGTAACTGGCCCATAAAAATGCTGCAAACAGCTTCTCCTTCAGACTACCCACACCTGAAGCTGGCTGTGTCCTCACAACTTCCTCCAGCGAGAAGAATCTGAGCTCTTACAGACAGCCTGAAACTGACTCCATAAAAGGGCTTCAGGATAAATTTGCTTACATTTTTTGGGACTTAGGAAATGACAGCGTGGTGCAAAGTTGCACCACTTCCTCCCAATCTCTCTCCAGCCCTCGGTAGCTGGAACAACTCCCTGAAGAGGTTTCCAGCCAGGCTCAGAGCTCACTGGGCTAAAACCAGTGCAAAATTACCTCTTGCTGGCTCTCCAGTTCCACAACCATGCTGGAAATAAACAAAGCCATTTGTGGGTGATGCAGAGACCAACTCTTCTCTCACTTCACTGCTGGTAAAGATGTTTCCTAGCCGAGCCTCACCAAGCTATGCTGTGAGCACCACTCAAAGCAGCAGCAATTAGCTTTCATTACCCACTGCCGGAGCTGCCAGCTGCATGAAGGATTTTCATCCTCCAGACCCACAGTGAGCCGCTCAGGTTTGTCACACAAAACATCCATGGGTGACACGGATCCCAAGCACAACGGGGATTATTCACTTCATACTCTTTAAACACTGCCCAGTTTGTGAAGGGCAGCCTGAACAGCAGTCACAGCTCCCGCTGCTCCTCTTCCACTCAGCGACTTCCCCCACTGCCTGTTGCTTTTCCAAGCTGATGCAGCGTCCCAGCACTAGAGCAGGCAGCTGGAGATGAATTCCCTCACGTTTTCCCGTTCTCTCCATGAGGCAAAAGCGAGGTGGGGCCGCCAGCAGCAGCCGCGCCCCAGCCCAGCTTCTCAGGGGTTCGCCCCACGCGCCTATAATTCAATTTAACTTTCCCCACAGCAGTTCCCCGGCTGCTCCGTTATCCCGGAGGAAGCCGCGCTCCGCCGGAGCCGCCCCCTCAGGTGCCTGGGCCCCCTCCCGGCCCGGCCCCGCCGCTCACCGGCCCGCGCCCGCCGCTCCGCCCGCTGCCCGCCGCCTCCGCCGAGTAGCGCCGCGCCGCCGCCTCCCGCCCGTCCCCGGCAGCCCGGCTGGCGCTGCAGCCGCAGCCCGCGGTGCCGGGGGTCCCGGCGGCCGCCGCCACGGCCGCTCCCGTGGCCAGCAGCAGCAGCGGGAGCAGGCGGCGGCACCGCCGGCTGGGCGCCGCCATCTTGGCGGCGGGGGCACGTGCAGCGCGCCGTCACGTGACCGGCAGCGCCTTAAAGGGGCCGCGCCGCGCCCTGAGGGGCGGGAACGGGGCTGTCCCCTCGTGACCCCACTGTCCCTCCCTGACCCCTCCTGACCCCACTGTCCCTCCCTGTCCCCTCGTGTTCCCTCCTGACCCCACTGTCCCCCACATCTCTCGTGTCCCTCCCTGTCTCCTCCTGACCCCACTGTCTGTCCCTGTCCCCTCATGTCCCTCTCTGTCCCCTCTGTGTCCCCTCCTAACCTCATTGTCCCTCTCTGTCCCCTCCTGACCCCTCTGTGTCCCCTCTCTTTCCCTTCCTGACCCCACTGTTCCTTCTGTCCTTCTCTGTCCCCTCCTGACCCCTCTGTCCCTCTTTCCCTTTCTGACCCCACTGTCCCTTGTGTCCTTCTCTATCACCTCGTGTGCCTCTCTTTCCCTTCCTGACCCCACTGTCCCTTGTGTCCCTCTCTTTCCCTTCCTGACCCCTCTGTCCCTTGTGTCCTTCTCTGTCCCCTCCTGACCCCTCTGTCCCTCTCTTTCCCTTCCTGACCCCACTGTCCCTTGTGTCCCTCTCTTTCCCTTCCTGACCCCTCTGTCCCTTGTGTCCTTCTCTGTCCCCTCCTGACCCCTCTGTCCCTCTCTTTCCCTTCCTGACCCCTCTGTCCCTTGTGTCCTTCTCTGTCCCCTCCTGACCCCTCTGTCCCTCTCTTTCCCTTCCTGACCCCACTGTCCCTTGTGTCCTTCTCTGTCCCCCTCATGTGCCTCTCTTTCCCTTCCTGACCCCTCTGTCCCTTGTGTCCTTCTCTGTCCCCTCCTGACCCCTCTGTCCCTCTCTTTCCCTTCCTGACCCCTCTGTCCCTTGTGTCCTTCTCTGTCCCCTCCTGACCCCTCTGTCCCTCTCTTTCCCTTCCTGACCCCTCTGTCCCTTGTGTCCTTCTCTGTCCCCTCCTGACCCCTCTGTCCCTCTCTTTCCCTTCCTGACCCCACTGTCCCTTGTGTCCTTCTCTGTCCCCCTCATGTGCCTCTCTGTCCCTTTCTGTCCCCTCTGTCCCTCTCTGTCCCCACTGTCCCCTCATGTCGCCAGGCACACGGGTTCCTCGGAGCTGGCGCGGGCTGTGGAGCAGCGCTCTGCTGAGCCCTCGCTGGTCCCGAGGGGGGCTCGGCCATCCCCACACATGCCTCAGCTGCCCACGGCAATCTCTCCCGGCCATGAAACACCTGCAGTGCCGCACGGGGACCTGCTGAGGGGCACCAAGGGCTTCCAGCCCCTTCCCTGGAAAGGGGCTTTGGGATCCCCCTGTCCGTCAGGGAATCACAATTCCTGTGCTCTCATTTTCTCCCGCAGTTCACTGCAGTTGTTGGAGACTGTAACATCTTTACTTTCTTGTGGGAGCTTCTCTTGTATTTGCAGGGTTCCCAGATGAAGGAAGGAATGATGAATGTGACTCCGTGTTCTCAGAAGGCTAATTGATTATTTTATGATCTATATTATATTAAAGAATGCCACACTAAACTAAACACTACAGAAAGGATACTTACAGAAGGCTAAAAGATAAGAATGAAAACTCGTGACTCTCTCCAGAGTCCTGACACAGCCTGGCTCTGATTGGTCATTCAGTCAAAACAATTCACATGAATCCAATCAAACAATCACCTGTTGGATAAACAATCTGCAAACACATCCCAAAGCAGCAAAACACAGAAGAAGCAAATGAGATCATCTTATTTTCCTTTTTCTCTGAGGCTTCTCAGCTTCCCAGGAGAGGAATCCTGGGCAAGGGGATTTTTCCAGAAAATGTGAATGTGACAAGTTTCTGTTCAGAGCTGTCAGCAGAACGGATCTTCTGCATCATCCCCCACACCGAAATAAATCTTAACTCATCCTGCGGGATATTAATTCAAAATACTCAATTTAATTTTGGCTTATACTTACAGCAAAGAGAAGCATGAGTGAAGGAGGGGTTTCATGGTTTGGTGTGTGTGAGTGCTGAAAGGAGCTGCTCTGGGAAGTTTGTGTGTAAAATGGCAGTGCTGGGAGGCCTCGCAGGGATGAATTCCAATTATCCATCATTAGTCCCTTTTGCCTTGTGAAGTGCTCCAGAACAGCATCAGAGTGCAGGAAAACAAATGAGTGCAAACTTAATTATACAACTAACCCTTGGTGCTTTGGGGTCGGAAAATGGAAATATTCCTTTTGCACTCGACACGACGATCTTTGCCCTTTGTTAAGGAGTTAATGCCTATGAAAATGAGAGTGAAATCCAACTTCTTTTCTCCTGCTAAATATTTCCCAACACAATTCACTGAAGCGAGAGCAAAAAGTAGTCATCCAAACTCTACAGACTTCTAGAACTGAACACAGTCTGCCAGGATAACCTCCCCTTAATAAATCCCTGGGATTCTGGCTGTGTGGTGCTGGAATTCAGGAAGAGCAGCTGATTTCCAGCGAGCCGGGACAGCTCTCTGGTGTATCCTGCCCACTCGTTCTCATGGCTCGTTTTCCTGGAATTCTTGTGTGCATCATTTGTGTAGCTCCATCAGGAGGGTTCATATTCCTTACTCTCCCTGGAGAACAGATGAAATAATTACAGTTTGCTTCTGAGCAACATCCACCCTGAGATCCTGAGGACTTGGAGAACTTTTGCTGCTGTGGATCATTCTGTGCTCAGCCACGCAGGCTTTAGTTTTTCTCTCTCCCCACACCGAGTCCCCACACTCCTCATCTTGCTGTTATTAAAATGTGATGGGAATGAGAGATTTTCCAGCACTTCACAAGAGGCTGAGGTGTTCTGGGAGTGCTTTTCATCCCTGAGTGCCTGCATGGATCTCCCTAAGGACAGGGAACTTCTGGGATCATCTCCCCCATTGTGAGGGCCAGCCATGAGCAAGAGGAGACAGGTTGGTCCTCACTGGAATATCTTCTGCTCTCATTTTTCTTCCAGGGCTGTTGAGCTGCAGCTGACAAAAGAGACAAAACCAAAACAGCAGAGCCAAAACCCCTGCAAAGCCACCCGGCAGGCTGGAGGTGCAATGTTTCCAAAACAGCCAACGGTTAGTTGCAAATTTGTCAACATAAAGCGAGACAATAGAAATAAAAAAAGCAAATAAAAGACTTCAACTTTCATTTTAACATCTTTCATCAGTGCCGAATTTCCATAATTGCTAAAAATAAAGTAGGAGTGGAGCAGAACAAGGCTTGAAAAGGAGAAAAAGAACAAAGTACTCCAATAGCAAAAAAAGAAAATCCCTCACAAGTTGTTTTCCTGTGACTGAAACCACATGTGAAATTGGGCCAAACATTCACAGTGCAGCTCCCAGGGATGAAGTGATACCTACCAAGTAGTGTTTTTTCACTATTTCCTCTCTGAATTCTTGAGTTCGTTCCCTCGACCCTCTGGGGGTGTGTGGGCTCCAAGCCCAGCCCCCATTTGCTGCTGAGTGAACAGGACTGTTCCCATCTCAGGACTGCCTCCTGTAGGTCCCAGTGCCAGGGAAAATTCCTGTAAGGGAATACTCTGGTCCTTCCCAAGGTGACCTTTCCCACTCCCACACTGCCCTGCAATTTTACCTCTTTTCAAGGCTGTAAGATTATAGGAGCCCCATAAACTGCCAGTGCCTGCAGCAGCAGCCCAGAGCAAGCTCCTAAGGACAAATGGAAACCTTCTCCTGCAGTGGAAACTTCCATGATGATCTTGTCTTTGCCAGCACCCCTTCAAATCTAGCAAGCTCTTTGCAGAGCTTGGTCATTATTTTTGGCTGAAGGCCCAAAAATTGGTGAGGGGCCATTAGAGCACGTAATGACAGGACAAAGGGGAATGGATTCCAGCTGACAGAGAATAGGGTTAGGTTGGAGATTAGGAAGAAATCCTTTCCTGTCAGGAAAAGGGCACAGGGTGGCCAGAGAGAGCAGCTGTGGCTGCCCCATCCCTGCGAGTGTCCAAGACCAGTTTGGATAGGGCTGGGAGCAACTCGGACCATTCTGGCATTCTATGAGCTCCTCAGCCTTTGAAGAGCTGACCAAGACCCAGAACCAAATGTAGTCTACAAGCAAAAATGTGGCCTTTGGTGTTTGGTATTTGTGGGGAGGAATGTCTCCAGAGGGGCAGACTCCACTCCCTCCCTGGGCAGCCCGATCCCGTGCTCTCCCCCAGCGCTGCTGCTCGGATTCATCCCTCAGTGCTGGAGCTATTTTAAGGCACGCTGTCTGCAGAGCTGCTCAAGGTGCTCAGCAGGCACAGCTCTGCCCCTGGCCCTGGTGACAGCCCTTCTGTCACTGCCCTGGAGCCGCTGCAGCCACTCACAGCCTCCGCCTGCTGAACCCATCCAGAGATTAGATTTGATTACACAAGAATTCATTAGGATTATCTAATGATATTAGGCACCACTGCTCTGCCAAATTCCTGATGAGTAATGGCTTGTAGTATTGCAGCCATGGAGGAAACCCATAAAACTCTGTTCTCTGACCTTCGCTTCAGTTCCTGAGTCACAGGCTCCAGCTTCTGCATATCCCTGCTCCAGAGCCCCAGCTCCAACTCCTCTAGAGGTATTTTTAGTGGAGAGCCAGTGCAGGGGAAGTTATGTTGATTTCAAACTGGCTAATCTGGGCTCGTTCCCATTCACCAGCGTTCTCCTGCTGCTGTGGAGAGGGAAACAAGCGAGGAGCCGGCACCATTCCTACCTGTTACCCACGGCAGCACGTGGCTGTGGGTGACAGGGAGGGAGGGAACTGCTTCCTCCACCTAAATCCCAGTTAAAGCCATACAGTTGTTCTGCAGGCAAACACTGCATCCACCCCTGCGCGGCTCCAGGCGCTGCCAAGCAGCCACAGAGGGCAGGAAAATCAGGGTGGAACTGTGGGGAATAACCTCGGCTAATATTTAAGGACAAATAATTACATAATACAATAAATAAACGAAATATTACTATTTTTTGATTCGCTGCTGGTCATTCTGGCTGAAGTTGCGATGTCCTACCCCCGTGCAGTAATTTTAGCGAAGAGGAACTCCAGTGACATTCGCAGTTTGGAGCCGTTCCTGCAGAACAGCCGGGACGCCGCTCAGCCATGGGGTCACACCTGAGTCACGGCACAGGTGACAGCACCTGTGCAAGCAGGTACTCACCTCAGCCCTCACTTCCCGCTATTCTGCGCTCCCCTAACAGCGCTGATACCTGGTTTACTCAGGGTTTACTCTCGCAGCCTCTGTGCCCGGTAGTCCTGCACGCTCCAGGGCTCTGTACGGACCCCCCGGAACAAAACACATCTGCGTCCCTAACCGGGGTGGGTTCGCCCCCATCAGTGGCCGCACAGACAGAGAAGTCCATCCCCATCACTGACTGCACGGACCCGGGGATCCGTCCCCCTCACGGACCGCGCGGTCCCGCAGGGTCTCCGCTGTCCGCTGCCCCCGCCCGGAGCGCTGCGTGGGGCACGCTGGGATTTGTAGTCCCGTGGGCCCCGCCCCCGCGGCGGCGCGGCAGCGGCAGGACTCGCTTACCCAGCGTGCCTCGCGGGCTATTTAAGGCGCGGCGGCGGGCGCGGAGCGCAGTGACCATGTGGACGCGCAGCTAAGGCGGCGGCGGGCGCAGCCTCCGGGAGCGGGACCGCCGCTGGTATGGAGCTGCTGAGCCGTCCGTAGCCCGCCCCGCCGCCTCCGCAGCCAGGTACGGCCGGGAGAAAGCGGGCACAACTGGGCAGGGAGGGAGGTGGTGAGTAGCTGTCGGGGCAGCACCGTCCCGCAGCCCGAGGGATGCAGCGGGTGCTGGGTGGGGATACGCGGGGATGCAGCCCGTTGCTAGGCGGGGATACCCGGGAATGCAGCCCGCTGCTGTGCAGGGATGCCTTCCTGTGCTCGGCGGGGATGCCCGGCCGCCGCAGCTCTCGCAGGACCGGGCAGAGCCCCCTCCGGGTCCCGGCGGTCCTGCAGCGCCGCCGGAGCGGGGTCCCGTCCCCCGGAGCACCGCGGGCCCGGCAGCGGAGCTGCGCGTCCGCTCCAACTTTCCCCGTGTTTCTGCCCCCGTGCTCGGGGCTCGGCTGCGAGGGATGTTTGGCGTTATGTAAACACTCGTGAGCGCCGATGGGGACTTGGCTAGGGGCGATCTTCCTCTTAAATGGTCAAAAAGCGGGCAGCTGTGGGTGGATGTTTCGGAGGGTCCCGCTGACTGGCCTGACAGGCCAAATATTTGGCTGTTTCCTGGACTACAATAACTGGACTTCGGCGGGGGAAGGGGTGGGGGCACATGTGCATTCCCCATGCGTGTACGTGGGATGTGCCACGGTCCCGAGCGGCTTCAGGGCTTCGTGCCGAGCGCCCGGGCCCTGCGGGTCGTGGGGGCTCCTCGGGGGGCTCCGTGTGCCGCTTGCTGTGCGGGCCGTTCCCCGCAGGGAAAACGCTCCGTGCAGCGGGACCAGCTGGGGCTGCCTCAGCCCTTCCCCGCCCGGCCCCAGGTGGGTTCGCTGCGGCCGCCAGGAGTTGGTCTGAAAGGCTCCAACAGGTGAAGGCTTGAGTTGGATGTGTTGCCGTGCAGCGGGGCTGTGCCTGCTCGGCCGCGGATGGGCTGGGCTGCGCTCCTGCCGCTCGCAAATCAGCAGGGGAGAGCGTGGCTAATGCAATCCAGATCTTTGCCTGATGAAGATTTAGTGACTGGGACTCGTGTGGGGAGTAGCGTGTGTGGGACCCGCTGGTTTTATTTATTAGCGAGGTACCTGTGCGTGTGTTTTATTTCCTAAAGTGTGTTTAGTTGTTTGCCTTTGAGGCTGTTTTGCTGGGCTCAGTAATTCTCCTGCTATCCCGGGACTTCCAGCGGTGTAGAGCCGGAGCTTGGCTGACTCTGAGCCCAGGCCACAGGCCCTGGTGGAGCTGTTTTCCTTGCAGGGCTCGGCTGTGGTGCCATGTGAGGCCAATATCCCTTCCTTCCCCTCTGTGCTTCCTCTGTGGCCACCTTAATGGGCTACCAAGCACTGGATTTCTTGTTGATTTCTGTGCCTTGGTTTACACCAAATTCCTCACCCAGCAAGTATTCCCTGGCCTGGATGCCTGGTGGCTGTGCTGGTGTGAGTGCCTGAAGCAATAGCAGCACTGCAGGGTGCCGTGGCTGGAGCAGGGCTTTGGCTGCCCAGTGAGTGGAGAAAGCTGGTGGCATCCGTCAGGCCAGAAATGCAGCGTTCACAGGCCCCGGGGTGGAACAAACGTGGGAATTGACCACTGTGGGACTCAGCGTGAAGCTGGAGTGCGCTGTGCGCCTAAACCAAAAGAAGGAATCACTGTGAAAACAAAACCGCAGTTGCAGCGTGTTTCAAAACAAGCTGATGCTGAGCTGATTATTTCTAATGTTTTCTTTAAGCTGCCTCTTGTTTGTCAATAACAGGGGTTTTTCTTGTTAAAATACCTTATTTCCCCAAGATTAGAGTGTTTGCTTAGATGAGGGATTTTTCCCCCATCTGCTTGTTTTGCAGTGTTGATTAAGCCTTGAAAATAGTTTCCTCTTACCAGGTTTCATAAATTAGGAAGTAAACAAACAGGAGTAACTTTGGTTTGCCTTTGCAATCGTGGGGTGGAGCTCAGCTCGGGGAAATGGTTTTTATGAGATGTGCTAATCCTGAACACCATGGTTGGAGGGCGGAGGAGGCCTTAGTGAAGAGCACGGGAGGGGGAGCATTTGGTTTATTTCTTTGACAGTGCTTGATGGAGCTGCAGGTTTGGATGGGTGGAGCTGTCCTGGGACTGATGAGCAGGGTGGAGGGGGAGTAAGGGACAGTTGTGATCTCTGGTTATAAATGAGAAGTGTAATTTGGGCAGGAATTCTTCACTGAAAGGGCTGTCAGGCATTGGCAGGCTGTGGAATCCCCATCCATGGAGGTGTCCAAGCAACACTTGGATGTGGCTCTCAGTGCTCTGGGCTGGGGACAAGGGGAGGGCACAGCTTGGACTCGATGATCCTGGGAGTCTTTTCCAGCCTCAGTGGTTCTGTAACATGATCTTATCCACAGCACCATCAATGCTCTCATGTTCCCTCAACAAACCTGTTTGTAGTCTAGAAAATGCACGAATTGAGTTAAAGTGAAGAAATAATCTCAAGTCCTGGCAGCTCACAAGTGAGGCTGTTGCAGCTTAGAGGGAGAGCTGCAAGGCACAGTGTGCTGCTGCTGTGTGGTGGGAGCTCTTGCTCTGGCTTGGTAGTAACTCCTCTGCTAAAGACAGCCCTGAATGTCCCTGACAGCGTGGCAAGCATGAGGACAGGGCACCTGCAGGGGTGGCAGGTTTGGGGTGAATTTTGGGGATCCAGCTCCTCCCTACTGTGTGTGTGCCAGAGAAAAGGGAACAGCCCCAGGGGCTGGTCAAGTTGGGTGGTCTAGAAGTCTGTTCTGGAAGCAGAAGCTCCTTTTGGCTGCTTCTCGTCAGATGAGCTGGTCTCTCCTGGTAAATTGCTGAAATGGACAGCACTGAGGTGGAACTTCTTGTTCAGTGCTGTCAAGCAGGATGAAAGCAGATCCCAGATACCCTGAGCCCTTGTCTGGTACCAGCCCTCGAATTTGAGCTGTCAGAAGAGCAGGTGCTGCTTGTTCTGATGAGCTCCTGGAGCAGGTGTAGCTGCTCTTGGCCTCCTGGGCTCGTTTGTGCCCAGGCAGGCAAGAGACCAGTGCCACCAGAGCTGCCCCAGCACGGGAGTGGCATCAGGACCAGGGCAGAGCCTGTCCCTGGACTGGGCACTGCGGGGGCAGCTCTGGGACCCTTGGTGCCAGAAAAACATGGAGGGGCTGGAGCGTGTCCAGAGATGGGAATGGAACTGGAAATGGAACTGGGGAGGGGAAGGGAGCACCAGGAGCAGCTGGGAAGGGGCTCAGTCTGGAGAAAAGGAGCTCAGGGGGGACCTTGTGGCTCTGCACAACTCCTGACAGGAGGGGACAGCCAGAGGGGTCAGGCTCTGCTCCCAGGGACAGGAGGAAAGGGAATGGCCTCAGACTGGGCTGGGGAGGCTCGGGTTGAATATGAGGAAAAAGAACTTCACTTGAAAGAGTAACCAAGCATTGAAATGGGCTGCCCAGGGAAGCTGTAGGGCTCCCATCCCTGCAGGTGTTCAAGGACTGAGCAGATGTGGCTCTTCCTGGCAGGGTTGGGTGGGCACCATGCTATCAGTTCAACTAGATCCCTGGAAGGTCTTTTCCAGCTTCCATGACCTGAGATCCTGGCTGCTTTGTTGGCTGTGCTGGCTCCTCAGTGCACAGCAGACTGCTTTGGAATATCTGATGTGTCAACTTGCAAAGTGTACTGGGAGTCTTTGAGACATTATTACCCCATAAATACAAGATAGTTGTAGTTGTAGGATTGTCTTAAAGCCAGGAGGAATCTCAGGCTCCCGTGGGAGGTGGGATGAGGGTAGTGGCTCTGTAGTAGCTGGTAGACGAGCTGCTGGCTCGCCCGTGGGTGAGTGTGAGGGAAGGCGGCCTCACCAAAGCAGCTTATGGAGACCAAAGGCTTTAGAGGCAGAAAATCATGTGCTGCTAGAAGGTTATGTAAATGTAACATCTCTGTCACAATGAGACCGTGGTGTAAATCCTCATTCCTAAAGATCTGCAGTACTGTATGTCCCAAATTAGTTTCTTCTGCTAAGATAGCAACAGAAGCTGAAGGTGCTTGGGTGGCTTGGAGCCTTTTTTTGTGCTGTTTGTGTGATAATGCACAAGGCTGTTAAAAGCTGCCCAGTTTCATCCAGTGGCCTGTGCTGGCTGGGGACAGGTGCTGCTTTAGAGGCTGTGAGAGCAGTGGAGAGCGTCCTGTGCTGCAGGGCCGGATGCTGGCTGTGTCCATGGCTGTTCCAAGTGATTCCTGTGCAGCCCAGCCTCTCCTGGAGGCTGCTGCAGGAGGCAGGATGCCAAAACTGCACGGGCTTTGATCTGGCTCAATATTCCTGTCTAATTTCTGCTCCCCACAGACACTACAAAAGGACTACAGCAATTATTGCCTCGTTCTCTGTCTTGGCATGAGCAGGCCGTGGCTGGGGATGGAGGCAGATCCCTCTTTCCAGGGTGCTGCGAGTACTTGTCAGGTTGGCAGAGGCATCCAGAGGCTCCTTGTGTGGCTCTTGCTTGTGCTGTACCTGTTGAGAAAGTACATTTCCAGGTCTTCAGGGAACTTGTGGTTTATGGGATCAAATTTGCTGAGAAAAGCTGTGGCTGCTCCATCCCTGGAATGTCCAAGGCCAGGCTGGATAGGGCTTGGAGCAATGTGGGGTAGTAGAAGGTGCCCCTGCCCGTGGCAGGGGTGAAATGAGATTATCTTTAAAGTTCCTTCCAACCCAAACCATTCTGGGATTGTATGCTTTGAAAAAGATGAAATGGAAACTACAGGAACTGTAATTCAAGCAAGGAAAGCTGCAACATTCAGCTGTGGATTCTCAACTCAGAGGAGTTTCATTTTCATGCTTGTGGTTTTGGTTAGGCTTGTCAAAACTTGGATCAGAACTTCCTAGCAGCGTTCTGTGGAGAATAAAATGTCAGTTGATATCTGAGCAAGTTAACCCTCTGGAGGGAAAATGGGTTGGAAACGTGCATGGAAGTCTGCGTTCCTTGATTGTGGATTTGTGGCTGTGTAACTGCGTCCTCGCGTGCCAGAACACCAACATGAAGAGTGCTGCAGGAAGCTGAGTGTTCAAATCTCACTGATGATCTTCCCTGCAAGTGTCCAAGGCCAGGCTGGCCAGGGTTTGGAGCAGCCTGGTCTAGTGGGAGTGGAATGAGATGATCTTTCAGGTCCTTTCCAAGCCAAACCAGTCTGTGACTCTGTGATCATTTGGCTGCAGAGGTATCAAAGGAGGGGGAATAGCTCTGAGAAATGAAGTGCCAGATGTTTCTGGGCTCAGATGTTAGGTGATGCCTCTGCTTTTGGAGTAACATGGTGCTGAGCTCTGAGGGAAGAGGCTTGGTTGGTTGAACCCAGTGTCACAACGGACACAGGCAGTTCATCCTCTCCTCATCTGGTGCGTGATCTTCTGTGGTCAGAGGATGATAATCTCTGAGCATGCAAGTGGAAGACATTTCTGATCACAGTAGGCCAAAAAATGGCTGCTGCCCAAAGGCTGTACGTTGTTTTTTATTTTATGCAATTGTTTAGTGGCAGTTTTGCATGAAACTTCTGTAAACATTTCTTTTGTGCCTTGGCCCATCCTGTCCGCTTCTTCAGAAATTCAGAAACCTGCCAAGAAGCTGTGAAGAAGAAAGCTTCGTTTGCAGTCCGGCTCTGTCCCATCTGCATCCCAGTCCAAGGAGAAACACGTGGCCACAGATGCAGACGCCGACCTCAGCTGGCTGATGGTGTCTCATCCCAAGGGTTAATTGAGAACTTCTGGTTAAAATAACTCTGCAGTCCTTGGCTGTTCCTCTCTTAAGTGTTCCGTAGATTCAGATGCTGATGCTCATGGGTGGTTCAGTATTTTGAACCTTTGCCTTCTGGAAAATTACAGTTGGGAGGCCAACAGGTACAAGCCAGCCTGGGAACTGGAGCCTTCATCTGTAACGCAGCGCGGCCCATCGGGGCTTTTGAGCTCAAAGTAGGTCCCTTGGCCACCAGTGGCTCTCCACACGTGCTCATCATGTGCTGGCAGTGGCTCCTCCTCTTGGGCTCCTCCCGGGCGCTGAGGTTTTATCCAGCGAGCCGGGAGCCAGCCGAGGTGTCCGGGAGGGACGAGCAGAGAGCGGCGCACGGGAGCGTCCTGCCTTGGGGACAGCACAGCCCTCGGAGCCTGCAGGAGCAGGGGCTGGCCGGAGGAACACAGACCTGGCCTTCTCTGCCAGAGAGGACCCAGGTGTGCCAAGGCACACCCTGCCAAGCCCAGCCCTGGAGACCGACAGCGCGCCCGCCATGGAGGAGAGGGAGCCCCCGCCGAGGTGCGGTGCTGGGGAGAGAGAGGAGAGGGACTGGGGGCCAGGGAGAGAGGGGCGAGGGGCTGGAGACAGGGGCCAGGGCAGTGGGGAAGGGGTCAGGCACTGGGGACACAGGGTGTAGGCAGCTGCAGGGGGATGGAGGCTGCCTGGGGACAGGTGAGCAAACTGCTGAGTTCAGGGAGTGTTGGGTGTGCTGAAGAGTGCCGAGGGTTGATGTGGGGTGCAGGAAGCAGCCCCTGCTGTGGTGAGCCCTCAGCAGATACCTGGCCATGCAGGTGACATTGGGACTGTTCTGTACCCTCTTCTTCCCTGGCCATCTTTGTTCCTTGGCCAAGCTCCAGCTGGTGTAATAAACCAAGCTTGCTCTCTTTCCCCATGACATTGGTTGTCCTGGTCCTTTTGGCGTGTTCCAGCTCTCTCCTGATAGAAATGTGCTGGAAAACATTGTGTGCTCATCGGGGCCTCGTCCAGAGGCTGACATCCAGGCTGCCTCCTCCCAGCAGGGCTGGAGCCAGCAAGGATGGGCTTCAGGAAGTATCAGCTTCAGCAAGTGCTCCTTACTTTTAATGGGATTAAGAAGATGCTGTCAGGTTGTACTTAGTTTGGAACAAAGAAATGATATTTTTCCCCTGACAGTGTGTCTCTAATAGAGTTTCTTTTTCCAGCTGCCTGCAGATGCCTGTCAATGGGACCTGTCAGTCATGTTTCTTACCTCAGTCAGTGGCTGCTGTGTAAGGGGTTGCTGTCAGAGTGTAGCTTCCATGCTTTTGACTTGAATTTTCTGTAACTAGCTTGTCTGGTTGCACTGGGCAAATACTCAAAAAAAAAAAAAAAGTAAGCGCCCTTTCTGAGGAGAAAAGAACATTGTGCACATTTGCTTTCCTGTACTGAGGTTTTATTGAGGTTAAAGTTACCGAAATGAGTTGCTTTATCTGTTTTCTTAAACTGCAGTTGCACCTATGAAATAGTAACTTTGAATAACTTTGTCACTGATATGATAAATCTATTTATCTGTGGAGTGGCGAATAGTATGAATAGAATGTAATTAACTCGGCCCTCATCTTGCTGTGTGAATTTACAGCCCTCTTCCTACTTATTTTTAGAGGAAGGGGAAGTGTGTGCTTGATTAGATGTGCAGCGAGTCTGCTGTCCCTCCTGGGAGCAGAGGGGAGTGATGGGGATTTGGGAGACCTGGATTCAGATCTGGGCCCCGAGTCTGACCTGCTGCATGTCCTTGAGAAAGTCACAGTGCTGTGCTGCTCCCTCCTTCCCCTCTTCCCCAGCCTCCATCTTGCCTGTTCAGCCTGGAAATTGGAGAAAAAATCTGCTGCATTTTGAGCGTCAGGAGGAAAAAATCCTTGGTCTGAGCAAGTGCATTTCTCCCCCTTAATCTAACGGTTCATCAGCCGCCCATGGGAGGCAGAGAGCAGCCTCCTGGACATGAAAGGTTGCAGCTGAAGGGAAAGCAAGATCCTGTGGTAGATAAATGTACTGCACTGATAGGCTTTTTTAAGGTGCAGTCTCAGATGGAGCTCCATGTGCACAAAGCGAGCAGTGCTGAGCCCTGCCAGCGCTGTCCCTGAGCTGGGTCCCGCTGCAGGTGTGGGAGGATCCTGGTGTTCAGGGATCCACATCCCAAAATCCCTTCATTTGCCTTTCCCTGGCCAGTGCAAAGAGCTCTTTTGGGATTTGCTAAGTCAGAAGCTTTGCAGATGACAGTGCTCTGTCCTCAGCCCCAGCACGGTGATTATTCACTGGGTGAGCTTTTAAATAAAGCACTTCCTCCCTTCTTTGGCTGTTTTAATGGGATTCTTGGGAATCTTTCCTGGCATCCTCGGGGAGGAAACCTTCCTTTTTTTACTGAATGAGAAACATCAGGTCTGGGCTCAGATTTTCAAGTTAGCTGCACCTGGGAAAATACAGAATGCTCTGTGGGTTTTATCCAAAAAAACCACATGAAATCTTGATTAGTCTGTAGGGCCAAATTTTCAGCTGAGTAATCTTGTAAAATTTGGATTTACCAGATTATCTAAGCACTGGATTTTCAGGATAATACAGTGTTTGGTTGCATTTAAAAAGTGTTAACTTGCTTGGCCTGATTTACCAATTTTAATGACCCGATTCCATTTAATTCAAACGCAGATTTACCTGGTCTTGGGGGTTCACAGATCTGTTAATTTCTGGCTGATTCTGCTTGTGCCATTAAGCAGTTCTTTGTGTTTGCTTCTTTGTTGTCTCCCTGCCCATAAACTCTGGTCTTGCTTCTGTCAAAAACTGAAACAGAATTAAACTTTCACTCTGGAATTTCCTGTCGGCAGTAATGAAGTTGAAACACTTAAGTACAGTTGGAGATTCTATTCTTAAACAACCGAGATAGTGAAAAAGACTTTGATAAAGTGCTGCTCCAGTTTTGGTACCAGTACATAGAGAATTGCCAGCGTTTATTGAATTGAGCACTAAACCACAGTGCAAATTTACCAGGAGAGACCTGAGTGCATCCTGGGACTGCAGGGCACAGCAAGGAGCTTTTTTCTTGCTCTAAACAAACATCATTAAAGCATCTTAGAAAGACGCAGGGGTTTGTGTCCCAGTTGCTGGGAATCGGGCAGTTGGCAGTAGGACACATTTGGGCTCTTTCTTTTACAAACAGGATCTGCGGTCGCGGGGTAAAGAATTAAAATCCCACACAAAGCAGACGCGTGAGACATGAAATCAGGGAAGTAGCTTTGAATTCTTTGAAAAAGCCTTTTCACAAATGCTGGAGATGAGCAATGTCAGGGCAGGGATGTTGTCACAAACAGTCCCTGTGAGGAGGGACTTCAAACGGGGCCTTGACTCGGCTCTTCAAGGAAAGCAGACTCCCAGCGTCGCTCTTGGAACCCGTTTTTTCTGACTTAGCATCGGGAGTGAGATGAGTGATGGGAGAAATTAGTGTGAAATGTTTACAAAGCAGTTGCATTTCCCGTTCCGAGCGTTTCAGAAGGCAGCTGTCTCACTGAGGTGTTGGATACTGAGCAGTCGGTTTGATGTGGTGGTGTTTTCACTGGTAATCCTGCTTTAACTGCCCCTATGAAATGTGTGTTCATGAGAAAAAGGATTGCATTTCAGGGACTGTATTAAGCTTATCCTGGCTTATTCAAGGCCATTAGGCTGAGCGTATGCTCCGCTTGTGTCCAACAAGGTCCTGAGAGCTGGTGGGAACTGTTCTGGGTCTGCAGAGCTTCTCCTTGGCTTTGGGGACAAACCGTGGCCCAGGGCTCGTGCAAACCCTTCCTTTGCCTTTCAGAACTGCTTCTGTTCAGTGCTTTTCACTGTAGGAAAAGCAGCTTGTGTTGAAGATACACACAAGATAATCTGTAGTAAGAAATAATCAGAACTGAGCCCCGGAGCTGTGTCACTTTTTGTTCAGTCAGAGATCACTCTCTTGGTGGTGTGGTGCAGATTTGGGCTCACCAGAGCAGGGGGAAGGTCCTGAAACTCCTGGGCTGAATAGCAGGCTTTGCTGGCTTTAATTCTCTGCCTGAAATTAGCTAATGCACGTTCAGATCCAGCCCCATAGAGCAGAGCTGGCAGCAAGACTTGTAGGTCAGTTTCTTGAAATTCACATGAAATTCAGCAGATTTTTGTTTGTTTATTTATTTTAGTCAGTTTCTTAAACAGAAACTTGATTTTTGTTTTCCTGTGCAGATAAACTGTATATAAAACATCCTGAGACCCTGACTTTGATATAGACACGAGGAAACAGTCACCAACAGAATTATAAAGATTCAGGCTTTCAGGGCTTAAAAAAAATACTCTAGAATGTGTTCATAGCTCAGGAATTTTTTGATGTCTGTGGGCAGATATAGTTAACTTCTCAATGTACAGTCCACTTTTAGTTCACGTTTCTTTTGTAGCCTGGCAAGTCCTGTCTGTTAAGATGTGAGCCTTCAGCTTAGTGAGAGAAGAACATTATTTTTACAGCTTGGGTTGCTGCTGTTGACGTTGCTGCCACCTGAGTTAAGCTGCTTGGAGAAACCTGACTTCATTTTTGCTAGATAATGCCACGCTTATCAGTGCTTCATCTTTGATTTTTATATAGTGAGTTTACCTAGAGGGAATCTTGTTTTCCTGCAGTGTTTAAGGGGAAGAGGAGGACAGTGCTCCCTGGGTAACAGTGCTGTGTTTCAGCTGGAACAGGATGAATTTCCTGCAGGAATCCCCTCTTGCAGGGCTGTGAAAGTGCCATTAAAACCGGGATTATGCACAGAGTAACTGCAAATGTTCTCTTAGGGCCGTCCCCTCATCTGGTATAAATCAGTTGCTCTTGGCACTGGCATATCTAAAATAAATAAATAGTGGGGTAATGGTTGTATTTGTCCATGGAGCACAATTGCCTTTGGAGCAGCGTGATTGTGCTGAGCCCACGAGAGCCAGGTACTGGGAGGCTGAAAATCCCCCTGCCCTGCACTTCCAGGGAGTTCTGGTGGTCATCCTGTCTGCAGCCAGTGCCTTGGGGAGGGCAGTGTCCCCTCGCAGCCAGGGGGACACACTTGGATGCTCTGAGTGACCTGTCCAGGGGCAAACCTGTTCTCCTCAGTCCCTGTGGTCTCCCTGTGCTGTAGCTTGGGATAAATGTGCCAAGGCTGACAGATTTTTACTGCCTCTGCTTCTGGCTTGTCCTGCTGAAGAAGATAATCAAAGATGATCCCCACAGAGGTCTGCTTTTGGGAGGATTAGTGTGGGCAGCTGTTGTTGACAGCATCTTTTAGAGAAAGGTTTCCAGACTGGGTACCTGGAAACTTTGCTCTTAAAAACTTTCCAGTTTTTGCTTCACATTTCCCAGTTGTCAGAGGTAGGAAAAGCCTCCATTTGAGGTGGCTGATCATTTAGTGTTCGATGCCAGTAACTGGAGTGGTTTTGCCCGTCCCTTGTGAGGAGGCTGTAAAAAGCTTTGAAGCTGAATTAGTGTGGCAATGACTCTGTTCCCTCCTGTGTGGTGGGGCCTGTGGGGTCACTGAGTCCCTTCTCCATCTGCCAGTCCAGCGTGGTCCTGAGCCCTGGCCAAGCTGAGCGTTTGCAGGGAGAGGTGTCAGTGGGACTGCTTTTGGCTGTTAGAGAATAGAGGTAGCCAGTGTGCATTTGGGCTGTGGGGATCCTGAGGACAAATCAGTGTTTTAGGAGAGGCTCACCGCAGTGGGAATTGGCTCCCTGCTTCCCCAGGTGGTGGAGCATCTCCTGGTGCATTGGGGATGGCATCACACTGATGGGTGTCAGTATTCAGAAATTCAGGAGAAGGGGGAGTGAGGACTTACAGGGCAGTACAGTACATAGAGAGTAGAGTACTCCAGCCTTGGCAAACAAGGATATTGTAGCCAGATCAGCCCTGGTGAAGCCTGACTCCAGCACAGCTCTCCTGGGGGAGCAGCAGAGGCTGGGGGTCCAGGCTGCACCCCAAACCCAGCTCTGCAGGGATGCCTCTGCAAGCTCCTCCAGGAGTTCTAGGGATGATCTGGGAAGAACCCAGCTCTTCAATTCACTGAACTGCTGCCAGACTTAACACCACCTTTCTGATAACCAGAACTCTGTGATGGTTCTGGGTAAAGCTGATAAACATTTTATTGGTGGAATGGTCAGTAAATTGCAGAAGAGCTTTTTTGGGGGGGTTGCACTGTCATGATATGTCAGAGTTACAGTTTCATGGTATTGTGGGGGTTTCCTTGGTGAAGAAAATGTGAGAAAATTGAGGCTGTGTCCTGGAAAGTGGTGCAGGAGTTTGCTTGTTCATCCCTGAGCCTGGTTTGGGGCAGTGGTCTGAAATTCTTTTTTTCTTATTTTTTTTTTGCCAAGAAAAAAAATCTCTAATGGAAGTCACTAAGTCTGACCTTCACATTCTCTTGGGAACAGCTGTGGTGAGCACCTGCCTCTTGTGAGGAAAAAGTAATCCCCCCACAGCCTGGAAAGGGAACCTTACTGCTGGGTGGAAGGGGTTAATTGGGGAGTATCTGTGGTTTTTGTTGGCATAGATAGCTTTTGCTTTGGGCTGTATTAATTCAGGGCTGAGCATAATTTTGAGGGACGAAAAGTTTTTTAGTCTGAAGTTGGTAGTTCAACATCCAAGTCAGGAAATGGGGAAAGTTGTATTTCCAGTGCTGCTAATTCAGTCACTCTGCATATTTCTGTATGTTTCTTGGCATATATCTTAAAATAGGTAGCAGTGTTTTTCTGTCCACTTATCAAGAAAGAATGGGAACAGACTGTGTAACATGCAGTGGCTGAAGGACTTGGCGTTTAACAAGCAGCCTGGAGCCAAAGGGTTTGGTTTTGTGTGCTCCCAGATTTGATTCCAGAGGAGCTGAGACCCCTTTACCTGCATACCAGCCTGGCCTCTTATCTCTTGGTTTTCCTGGATTTGCTTTCCTTGTACCAGTGGCACAGATTTGCAGGGATAGAATGTCCACGGTGTGCTTTGATTTAATAATAATGAAAGTTGTTGTTGTTGTTATTCCCAGCAGCACAGATCTTTTGGGAGTGAGGAGGGAGAGCTGCTTGGAGCTTTTCAGAAGAAAAGTGTAACTTTAGTTTTTTATTGCCCTTTCGTAGCAGCAAACATCACCTTTCAGATCTCCATGAACCTGTCCTTGTTGAGCTCCAAGCTTGCCTAACAACCTGCTCCTTATGCTTTTGGTAAACAAGATAATGCCCAAGGAAAGGGGATATTTATCCCTGTACAGGCAGGGCTGTGCTCTGGAATAAGCAGAATTTCCTGCTGCTGCCTTCCTCTGCTCTCAGAGCACTGAGCCCCTCTTTGGGTGTGATGGAGAGAGAGGGAGGAGGTGTGTTGATTTTCTTGCCTCAGCTGTGGAGCCTGGCCCTGGGCAGTGCTGCCTGGCAGGGCTCACAGCCTGCCAGGACGAGCAGCTTGGTGCTCCTGCTGTTTGAAACCTCAAGCACAGGAGCTGCTTGGGCCTTTTGAACTCGCTGATCAAAAAGCAGGGCTTGGGAGGATCTCCAGGAAACCAGTGAATGGGCATGGGAAAGATGTCTTTGAAAATCTGTTCTGTTGGGTTTTTTATCTGGGCTCGTGTTGGCTCTTTGTTGCTGTGACAGATTGAAACTCAATTTTTTTCTATATTTATTGAAATGACAGGTGGATCCTGTGTCATTTGGACTTGGGGCTTTAGAGAAAATCAAGTTCTTAATACAGTTGAAGTTGGCAACACTCAGTGTCTGTCTCCTCAGTGGTACATTTAAGGCATCTATATTAAACCCAGGATTGAAGAATTACTGATTTCACAGGGATTTGGTTTCCTGGTCAAGCAATTGACTTTGGAAAATCTTCATCTTTATGTTTTAACATGCGAAATCTGTTGTCAGGAATGCTGAGGGGGTCTTCACCTAATTCTGGTTTTGGGGCTGCAGGTGTAAGTAGGATGCTGCTGGTGTCATGTCAAAATTCTGTCAAAAAACATTGCCATGAATTGGGTCAATATTTGGAATTCCTCAGGAGCACCACTCCAGCACAAACAGAACTTTTAAAAGATGCTTAAACCTACCTTTAATTCTGGCAAAGAAACATGATTCAGATGCAAACATGGCTGAAACTGCAGCAGTTCCCTCTCCCCTTTTCCCTCTGGCAGGTGGGATGGAACGGGTTGGTGCAGCTGCACTGAAATCCAGCATCCTCTGGGATGAATGCCTGCCTGTGAAGCAGTCCCACGTGGAACGAGATGCCAGTAGCTGCTTGTTTTTCCTGGTTTATTTTTCCAAGCAAGCACTCTGGCCTGCTGGGTTTTCTTTGATACCTGAAGTTCCACTGTGAGAACTTGCTCGGTTTTTCAAACAAACCAACAATCAAAGCAAAGGCTCCTGTTGCTGTAACCTCTGGTAGCTGCACCAAGGAATTCTGCCTGCTTCATGTTGTGCTTTATTCTTTCTTCTTTCTTCCAGGGGCAATAAGCCAGAGATGACTGACAAGATGTCGAGCTTCCTTCATATTGGAGATATTTGTTCTCTCTATGCAGAGGGCTCAACAAATGGATTTATTAGCACTTTGGGGTAAGAACAGCTGTTCTCCTGTATTAAAAACACTGTAAGAAGGACTAGCAGAGCTCAGCTAGCTCTCCTCAGCCTGATCCCAGGGAATACTGGTTAAGCAAGGGAGCTTTATGGATAGACTAGGCCCGAAATTTAAAAATGGCTTAAAGTGAATATGGCGAGGTAGATTTGGGAGGCTGGGGAGTGTATCCACAGCTGTGGTGCAGTTTTGTATCCTTGGTGGGGAGGAAGAACCTTGTCAGGTGAAGGGGTAGAGGGGAATGAATGCAATCCAACGATTTTCATGTTGTTGTCTGTCCCGTGTCCATCCGTGTGTCCCGTCCTGTCCCTCCCTGCCCCTTCCCCCAGTCAGGGATGAGCAGACCCCAGTGCACTCTGCTGACTGCACAAGGGATGTAGCACAGGCAAAGAAAGTAGAGTAAAAAACATATATATCTAACAAAAAAAGAAATCAAATCCCTGAGCCAAGTGGTTTAAATACCAGTAACTCACCATTACAGCTAGTTTGGCTTTAAAATGGAGGTTTAATTTGAGGTTTCTCCTACAAACAAAATTGTTTTTCTCCTATCAAAGGAGAAGATGTCTTGACCCTTGTGCTTTGCCAGCGCTCTGGAGCTGCAGCGGGAGCTGTGTTGTGGCAGCTCCTGCCCCCTGTGCTTCCCACAGAGCCCCTTTGTGCTGCCTTCCCCAAGGACAGGGGCAGGTGCTCTGCAGCAGGAGAAGGGAATGCTCCTCCGTTAACCACAAAAGTAGCTTTTCACGTGGGAAAAGCACGAGCTGGCAGAGCAGAGCCATGGGATTGGAACACAGCTCTGAGGAGGGCCAGGGAATGTTTGATCCTGCTGAGGAGGAACCTCTGCAAACATCAGGAGCTGGGTGCTGCCTGGGGAGGAGCCCTTGCAGGGTGAGAAGCTCCAGGAGCACCTCTGGCCCCCGTTCCTGAGGAGAGAGCAGCGTGTGGCACACGGGGCCGTGCCCAGCAAGGGGCACGCACACAGCCTGCTCTTGCTCATTTCCAGTAGCCCTCAGGGCCTCAGGGTGGGTGCAGTCACAGCACACTTTTGATGCCTACAGCCCAGATGCATCTGATAAATGGAGCTCCCAAGCAGGGTACACAGACAGCATCCTGGTAAGTGCCTCGGCAGGAAGCGATGGGCTGGAATCTCACCTGAGTGACTCCAAACTAACTTGTAGGTTTAGTCCTCTAGCTATTAGGATTCTGGAAAATAAGGGGGCAGAGAAGGAAGCAGACACTGAAGATGCACCATGATCTATTATAGGAAAGAGAAGAAAATATGGGATGCTGCCAGAAAGGAGAGAAGGTATGATAAAAGCAAGGGATATAGTAAGTAGGGTTGGTCGAATAGTATTTGGCAAATGTATTTGACAAATTTCCCAGGTCCTGGTCAAATATGACACGTGCACTCTGCAGCCCTGGATCAGCTGTGTGACGGGCCAAATACTATCTGCTGAGCACTGGCAACATGAGTTTTCCTCTACATCTGCCTCTTGTTTCTCTTCCCAGCCCTGAAGCGAGTTTGGCAGTAAATAACTCCAGAGCCAGTAGAAATTGTTCTGCCATGTGGAACCCATGCGGTGCATGATGAACAGTGTGCAGTGGCTGTGGCTTCTGAGGGCATTGCTGAGCAGATGTTTTTCACCATGGCTGGTCCTTGTGGACATGACAGGCCCCAAGCACGTGTATTTCCTAGGCTTGATGAGGTGTTCTCTCTCATGGCAGGCCTAAAGACCCCTCAGTGCTCAGGCCTCCTCTTTGATTTGGTTAGTGCTGTTTTAAGGTAACTGCATTATATAATGGCCACATCTCTGAGCCTAATTTAAGCCAGAAATCCTAATTGCTATGTGAAACATGAAATGCATTATCATCTTAATAAGCCTCTGTAATCAAATTAGTTTTGTCCCATATTTAATTTAGTCTTTGTCCTGGAGAAAATTAAAGCAGCAAAGGCAAGATTTGGTGTAATTGTCCTCCAGCCCATGTGGAGTTTTGACAGTCTGATGTCATAACGATGTGTAATGACTTGTTATGTGGTTCCTGAAGGTTGAGGAGCAGATACCACTCAACATTCTAATGCTGTCCTAAATCTCTGAAGAGCGTTCCTATTGAATATTCCTATGACATGTTGCTTAATCAGAACTTTACTCTCGCTGTTTCCCAAACTCAGTGCTGTCATCATGATGATTACTGGTGTACAATATATCCTCTTTTTGTGTTCTCACCCTGTAAAATTTTCCTCTTACTAGTTTGGGAAGTTCCTCTTTATTTTCAACTTAATCTCAGATGAGAGGGATGTATTGCACTGAGATTATCTGTCTGGGATGATCAGAGTAACCTATTTCCTGGATATTTTTGGCCCTTTGTTCACCAGAAGCAGGTGCTTCAGCTCAAATGTTAATACCATTCAAGTTGGAGCACCTATATATATATGTATAAATAGTACTGAGTAGGGAGAAAATCCATGGGGAAAAAGCAATTCACTCTGAATGTTTGCATATGCAAATCTTAGATGCATACAACTGTTGAGCCCTCTTAGTTTCTCTGATCTCTTAATTTTCATGCACTTCCTTATTTTCTCTAATTGTTGTCTCAAGATGCTCCCTGCATGTGAGCAGCCTCTGCAAGGAACAAGTCTCATATTCTAGGTCTCAGTCTTCCTCAAGTTGATTCTGCATGAGAATGGACCTCTCAAACCTTTGACCTTGGAGTTTTACTTTCTACGTTTGTGTAGAAAGCCTCTTTGACAGATTGGTTGTAAGGGGCCAAATTGAGTCATTTGGGATCAAATCAAGCCCCAAAGTGTTTGGTGACAGGTGCAATTTTCCAGTTTGGAAGCAGTGTTTGGGAAAAGCCCAATTCCACCTTGATCCAAAGCTGCTCAGGCAGAGCGGTGGGAACAGGGGCTTCCCAACTATTCCCTTTATTCTGTGGGATTTCAGCTGACCCTGTGGGAGTTGTGCAGGGACAGACAGCTCTGTCCTGGCAGTCCCTCTTGGAATCTCTTGGGTTTGCT
Organism: Motacilla alba alba; assembly: GCF_015832195.1. Lineage (NCBI taxonomy): Eukaryota > Metazoa > Chordata > Aves > Passeriformes > Motacillidae > Motacilla > Motacilla alba. Next base: position 1,561,263 of record NC_052027.1, on the reverse strand, counting down.
TGTTGAGCTCCCCCTCTTCCTGGCAGAGCAGGAGGAGGTTGGCTCAATCCCTCCACTCACCTCGTGTTTGGCTGGTGAGCAGGAGGGTGCATTTGTGCCTTCCTTTCTCTCAGGAGTCAATTTTATTGTGGCAGTTACTCTTCCTGCCATTTCTTAATACTTGAGGGCTCACAGGGTCAGTGTCCAGTTTACATAGCTGTCATACTTTCCTGTTCTCTGTTCATATAAACACATTTGCAGCGTGACTCAAATCTGTCCAAGAGGCAGGAGCTGTCCTGAGGCTGTCTGTCACCTCCCTAGAATATGGGCTGTTCTGTCTGCACCTCGAGCAGGGGACATAAGGATGATGCAGAACACAGGAGCAATGACTTATTTATTGTCCCACCTACCAGGAGCATAGCTCTGGGCAACAGTAAAAATCAGCTGCATGCTTCTTAGAAAGATTTGGCATAAGTTGGCATTTGGGGAATGTCTTCTGCTGAAGTGGCCACTCGGATGAAATATTGCAAGTGAACGACTTTGGTTTTGTTGGTGAGGATGGAGGGGGCTGCAGGGGATGGAATCTCACTTCACTGCTCATTTCTTTGCAGCCTTGTGGATGATCGGTGTGTTGTACAGCCAGAAGCAGGTGATCTTAACAACCCACCCAAAAAATTCAGAGGTAAGTTGGTCAGACAGCTCCTTACCCTTCTGCCTAGAAGTGGTTCTTGGTTTTGTGCAGTGATGTGTAACAATTTGTGACCTCTGTGCTTTCTGTAGCATATTTTAGTGCCATCTTCTTCCATGGATGGCAACCCACGAGGAGCAGTCTGTGTGTTGAATGTCTGTGGGACTGTGGTGCTTTAACCTGAGTCAGCCCCACCCAGAGGGATGAGGGGGAGAATTGGGAGAGGAAGAGTGTTCAGATAAAGCAGTTCAGTAGATAAAGGAAAAGCTTCACCCAGCAGCAAAGCAGAAGAGTGAACTGATTCCCCATTTCCCATGGGCAGGCAGGTGTTGGGCCAAGAGAAATGCCACCTCTCCAGGCACTCCCAGTCTGTATCCTGCTGTGATGCCCCATGGGCTGGGACATCCCTGGGCTTGGCTGTGCCCCCCAGCTCCTGTGCACCCCCAGCCCTTGTGGGGAGCTGAGGAGCAGAGATCTGCTCAGCAGTAACTGAAACACTCCTGTGTTAGCAACAGCTTCCAGCTCAAATCCAAAATGTGGCTCTGCCAGCTACTGCAAGGGAAATTAACCCTGTCCCATCCAAACCTAGGAATGAAGAAAGCTGTGTGAGGGAATGGGGTTGAGGTTGTCAGTTGTTTGCCTTTCAGATCTGTCCAAATGTTCACAGTCCCTGGGAATTTCATTTCTTTTCCTCCATTCTATCACACCTTCTTTCTAATTACCCAGTACCAAACCTCAGGGAGGAGGAAAATAAAAAGGAGCAAGTGTTAGCCACAGCTATTGTTATCTGACCTAATTTGATACGAGCTACCTTGGGCTTTGCTTTCATTCTGCCAGGAAACTTATGCTCAATGATAAGAAATAAGTGCTCTGCTTTTCAGTTTGGCAAGGGCTGACTCGTTCAAGAAAGGCCTCAGACAGGAAGAGAAGCCCTCGCTGGGATTTTGTTTGCAAAGACCTTGAGTTCTTTTTCTCACCCCTGGGTTGCATCTTTCACCCAGAGGATAACTCAGCCAAATATTCTACAATTTTGCTCTGGATTTTATTGTTTCAGGTGTAGCATCACCTGTGTCTTGTTTCTTTGAAACAGATGAATCTGTTTCCTTGGCTGTGCTTTGCCCTTATCAGGATCTCAGAGTCACCATAATTCTCTTCAGGTTTGGCCAGACCTGCAGGTGATTGCCCTTGACAATCATGTACAGTCTGTACTGCTGGTTTTGCTTGCAGTTTTTTGGGTGGTTTTGGAGGGTTTTTTTGCCAGACCATGATGTTGCATATAATGAAGCTCTCCTTTTAAAATATTGCTGAAGTCTGTGAGTTCTTGTTGGTTTTTCTCCTGTTTTTCCTGGAAAACTGAAGAGCTGATAATTGAAACACTAAAGAGGCAACCTGGGGAAGTTTCAGCATTCAGTGGTGAGCTCTCCAAGAAAGAACAATGTTGTTATGGGAAGCAGAGCCTTGACTTCTGAGGCATTCTTGATGTTAAAATTGTATGGAAGAATAAAAGCAGATTTGACTGAGACTGCTGGGTGCAGAAGGAGGAGGAGGGGGAGACAGAGAGAGGAAAGAATGAGAAAAAGGCAATTCTTGCTAGCACAGTTTAGGAACTGCAAGTACAGAGAGACATTTGTCTGACATAAAACACCGTGGTTAGACATTGTAAATGTTCTCATATTACTTATAATTTATACAGGGAGAAAGAATGGTGTGAACCTTTTCCAACCTTTGTAGTTACTTCAGTGAAGCTTTCATGGGGAGGTTTATGCTTAATGGTAAATGGCAACAAAAGTCATAAAATTTTAGCAGGCTTTTCTGTTATTTATACACGTACTTTGTTAGTGTAGTCTGAGATAAAATGCTTTCCGTGATAAATACGTTCAGAAGAAGTAATTGTGGAGTTTATCACCTCATCTTCACCAGAAATGGAAAATACCCCAGTTTTTGCAGCAGTTGGGTGGGGTTTGGAGCAGCCTGGGGTAGGGGAGGGTGTCCCTGCCATGGCAGGGGATGAATTTTGAGGTCCCTTCCAGCCCAAACCATCCTATAAATCATGCTGGTCATCACAGCAGCTGCAGGCCTGAGGAGTGGGGTCAGGCACTGGTGATTATGAAGGAATGTTCCAAAATCTTCCTGGAGCAAGAAGAAAATGAAACAAATGGGAGTGATTTGGATTGTACCCTTACAGAGGACTGGGAAAACACTTCTGTGCTTCTGTGACCTGCTTTATGTTCCTGTGCTCCAAGGTGTCCAGATGCAGGTCAGTCCCCTCCTGGGAGGATCACTGAGCCTGTCACCTTTGGCCATGCTTGGGGATCTTTTTGGTACCACTTTATGAGAAATGCCATTCTGAGCTGCTTAGAGCAGCTGTGTCCTCTGTGGGCAGATGTAAAACTGTTGTAAATACAAATTTCACGCCTAATCAACGTGAGGAGAGATCTCTAGAAGCAAGATGAACTGCTTAGATATGCATAGATGACTCCAAGAAAATTCAGTGTGAAACTCAAGCCTGTCTATCCAGTGGCACAATGAATCCACCCTGCTTTTTCCCCTAAGCACAGGTGCTTCAGGTTGTAAAAAGTGATGTTGCCAAGGCTACATTTAATCCCTTGCACCCGGTGGCAGCAGCAAGGCCCTGCTCGAGAGGGTGGGGGATTTTCTTTCTGCTTCAGCCCCTTGAAATGGAGCAGAGCTGCTGTGCACAAAGTGAGGGGTGTGTGCACCACCCCTGTGCCTAAATGTGAGTATATTCTGTCACTGAACGCTGGTACCCTGCTGCTGCTGTGAGAACAGCCCTGCCTGAGGAGTGTGTTCCTAAAAACAGCCCCTTCCCAGCCCAGGTGGGGTTTGTGTGCTGGGAAATCGCTGCCTGGGAAAGGACTGGCTCGGAGGCAGAGAGGGAATCTGGGAGGGAGTGAGGTGGGACAGGAGGATGGGCTGGAGCTGGGAGGGACAGAAGGAGCAGAGGCATCCTGGGGACAGCAGGACTGCCTTTGTTGACAGAAGTTGTGGGAAAAGTTGTGACAGATGGAGCTGGAGGTGGGGGAGCCCTGGAAAGGGTGAGGTGCAAGAGGCAGCTGAGTCACAGGGGGAATGCTGGTCAGGGTTGGAGTGTGGAGTAAAAGTGCAAAGGAGATGGTTTGAAAAAAAAGACAATTCTAGGGTTATTAGATGGACAAAAGTGAGGTGCTGGAGTTGGAAGGAGCTCCAGAGGAAGGTAGTGCAGCACACTCAAGTTCCTGTGAGTGTTTACCTGCAGTTACTCCACATGTTAAATGCTGTGGTGCCTCTAGGTCATTAAAATACTCATTTGGTCACTGGGAGGTGTGAAGGCTGATTCTTTTTCTTACTATTTTCCACCCCAAGCAGAATTATTTAGCCCCTGAGGTCAGTGGTTTGAGGTTGGATGGCAGTTATGGTCTAAGATTTCAGTGGAGATGTTTTTTATTCTGGCTTTCTGTGTCCACTTTAAATACAGTGGTTTGGGTGTGTTTGGGTTTTTTTTTTCAAGTGCAGCATTTCTCTGGCCCTTCGTGCCTCCAGCTCCAAACAATTCCAAAGTCCTCTAAAATTGCTTTTCAAAATGTGAAGTCTGAAGAGTGCATTCATTAGGGTGTTTCTTTTTAATGATGTTAATATTGAAAAGAGGGTGTTTTTTACTTAACTGTTGTAAATGTGCTGTGTGCAGATGAGATTCCTGGAAGAAATCCTAGTTGTGTGAGTCTCCAGAAGAAGAAAGAGTGTGACATTCCCTTAGTTGTCTGCACTTCTTTCAACAGAAATTTCATGTTTTTATTAAGCTCCAGTTGCCATCTTTGAGTGTGACTGTGCAGCTGAAGAGGGGCTATAAATGCATTTCCTTTTAATGTGCATGGATTGATGTGGGAAGTGTGAACTGGAGCTGCCCCTCAGCTGGGCTGGAGCCCCCTGTTCCACTGGAAACCATTCCTGCTGAAAGACACACACAGATCCCTGTTCTGCCAGTGCCACTCAGCCCTGCCCTGGTGCTGGAGCTGCAGCAGAGCCTGGGGCTGGGGGTTTGGTGCTGGAGCTCTGTTCTGTGCTCTCTGTGAGCTGGACTGTGCATTTGCAGGGGTTTATTGGTGGTGGAGCTCTGCTCTGTGCTCTCTGTGAGCCGGGCTGTGCATTTGCAGGGGTTTGTTTGTGTTTATTGGTTCTGGAGCTCTGTTCTGTGCTCTGTGAGCTGGACTGTGCATTTGCAGGGGTTTGTTTGTGTTTATTGGTTCTGGAGCTCTGCTCTGTGCTCTGTGAGCTGGACTGTGCATTTGCAGGGGTTTGTTTGTGTTCATTGGTGCTGGAGCTCTGCTCTGTGAGCTGGACTGTGCATTTGCAGAGGTTTGTTTGTGTTCATTGGTGCTGGAGCTCTGCTCTGTGAGCTGGACTGTGCATTTGCAGAGGTTTGTTTATGTTCATTGGTGCTGGAGCTCTGTTCTGTGCTCTGTGAGCTGGACTGTGCATTTGCAGGGGTTTGTGTTCATTGGTGCTGTTCTGTGCTCTGTGAGCCGGACTGTGCATTTGCAGGGGTTTGTTTGTGTTTATTGGTTCTGGAGCTCTGCTCTGTGCTCTGTGAGCTGGACTGTGCATTTGCAGAGGTTTGTTTGTGTTCATTGTGCTGGAGCTCTGCTCTGTGAGCTGGACTGTGCATTTGCAGAAGTTTGTTTGTGTTCATTGGTGCTGGAGCTCTGCTCTGTGAGCTGGACTGTGCATTTGCAGAGGTTTGTTTGTGTTCATTGGTGCTGGAGCTCTGCTCTGTGAGCCGGACTGTGCATTTGCAGAAGTTTGTTTGTGTTCATTGTGCTGGAGCACAGCCCTGCGCCCAGCCAAACGTGTTTGTTTAATGCAAGACACTGCTACTACAGCAGAGCAGTCTGTCTGACAGGCTTCTCAGGAAATTCCTTACAGCTCTTTATTTGGGATGCAGAGCTGTCTGCCAGCCTTCCAGCAGCTCTGCAATAGCTGCTGGAAACTCTGGCAAAAAGGGCACTCACTGGGTTAATTTGTCCAGCAGCTCCCTCCTTCCAGAACATTGTTTTAGTAGTTGCTGGGCAACACTCTTTTTTTGGCAAGATGTTCAAGGAATGAACCCATATCTTAGACTTAAAATACCCTCATGGAGAAGCAGAAGAGGAGTAGTTCAAATTCTGTTTGTTCTTTTGATCCTAATCCACGCTGTGCTCCTGTGGCTGCTGCCTCTGCAGGTGTTGGGGCCAGCCCTGGGGGCTCAGCCTCGGAGCTGCAGTGGGAGGAGCTCCCCAGGCAGCTTTAATTTACAATGATATGGCTATAAAAACTGTATTTAGTGTGGATCGTGGGATGCCTTGGACTGGAAGGGACCTCAGAGCTCATCCAGTGCCACCCCTGCCGTGGCAGGACCTTCCACTGTCCCAGGCTGCTCCAGGCTCCATCCAGCCTGGCCTTGGGCACTTCCAAGGATCCAGGGGCAGCCCCAGCTGCTCTGGGCACCCTGTGCCAGGGCCTGCCCACCTTCCCAGGCAACAATTCCTTCCCAATATCCACAGTTTTGATGGATATTCTTGCCTTATCCCTGTGCTCAGCACGGATGAAATCAATGTGCTTCTCCCTGGCAGAAATGTTTTCTATTTTGTCCTTCACAGCTTTGCCACCACTGATCTGAAGCCTCCCCACTCCTGCTTTGTGTTACATGAAGGAAACTCCATATGAAGGAAAAATATGAAGGAAATCTGTGATTCATGCAGGTCTGCTGGAGGCTCTGCAATTCTGTTGCACACATACACATTATTTACCCTTATTTAGCCAGGGCAAGCTTGTTTATGCTTTGGCATCAGGGCTGAGATTAGGGATTCTTTCAGCTGGAGGGTGACATAGTTAATTTCCCCAAACACTTCTGAAAATGAAAAAACAAGCTGAAACAAATAACCAGGTCCCTGTGCCTGTTGGTTTTGGAGGAGTCTGAGCAGCAGATAGCCCTTGGGGTGCTTCAGTGCCACCCCCTGTGTCCATCAGGAGTTTTCTGTGGGATCAGCCTGGGGCTCCTGTGGGCAGCCTTGAATCCTGGTGCTCTCCACAGACACTTGTCCTGGTCTGCTGTGGTGAAAGGGATGGTATCAGCGTTTTAAACTTGGATGTGAAATAGCCTGAATTGTTGGACTCTCCCAGCTGAGCTGGAGTGGGTGTTCTGCAGAGCTCTGAGCTGGAGTGATGGTGAAGAGCATGGGCTAGACCTGAGCTGCACAGCCAAGCCTGGGCTTCCTTTCCTTCCAAGCAAGGAGTTTCAAGCATTAGAAACTCTGAAATGCTTGGATGCATTCATTATTAAGGTGCCTGGGTTTCTTTAAGGAATATTTTACCTAGAGTCTAAATATGACTTCTTTTTTTCCTTATGATAGGAGCAGTTCAAATAGCAGGATGTGTTTTTCGTGCAGGAAGCAGAACTTTGGGGAGTGCCTGAGTGCTGAGGCCAAAGCCTTCTTGCAGAGACATCCATCACTTGCAGTAGAAACTCCTTTCCAGTTTTGAGATGTCCAAGTCAGATTAAAATGCCTGTGCTGAATACCAGAAGTAGAAAGTGGAGCATAATAGTGAATACCCGCTTACCAACTTCTCTGTTTTACAGCCAAACACCATAAAAAGAAAAAAGATGCCTCTTACCCCCTTTTCAAAAAGAGTAAAAATCAAAATAAGAAGTGTAAAATCCAAATAAGTTGTTTTAAGTTGTTTGATGGAAGAGAAAAATGATAAAAATACAGTCTGTTGTTGTGCCTATAATTTTTTTATTCAAAATTGAAGCACTGAGCATTTTGAGTAAAAAAAAAATCTTTCAGTCTTGCTGAATTAGGATGTAGTTAAATCTAAAATACATTTTGCTGCCTTGATGAGGAATCTTTCAGTATTTATAGAGCTGCACTAGAAAACTGCCAACTGCTTGTATGCATTTGAATTTGCTGCCCTTTATAAGATGAAGAAATCCTGAATCCTGTCTCTGAATTGTGAAACTTTAGCCCACTGCAGCCTACGTGCAAGCAGATGTTGGGGACGATTGTCACTGCAGCATTTAGATCTTTTAAAAAAGCTGGGGAGTTGGAAGTGTTGCTTCTCCATGCAGACAAGTTTGCTTTGTATCTGCTGAGGCTTGGGATGCCCTGATCAGGGGGAGGCAGGTATCCAAGCGAAGGCTGGTTGGGGTTTTTATCATGGAGAGTGAATTGGAAAGTTGTTTTTATTTCGTTTCCCACATCTCTTGTAGTGGTTCCTTACTGGCCTGTGAACCCAGACAATCTGTGGGAAATTATTTGTGATGGAGTACCAGGATATCCCAAAGACATCCTGACTCTGTGGTGCTTTGTTGCCCAGAGCAGCTGTGGCTGTCCTGGCAGTGTCCCAGGCCAGGCTGGATGGTTCCTGGCACAGTGCAAGGTGTCCCTGCCATGGCAGGCTGGGGATGAGATGAGCTTTCAGGTTCCTTCCACCCCAAACCCTTCAGGGATCCCGTGTTGATGTGCTTAGCAGAGATAAATGACTGGCTGAATAATTCCTGGTGGTCAGGATTACTTCTGTGAGATGGGTGGGAAGGGAAGATCTGTGTGGCACAGATCAAGAGGGTCTGTCCAGGTCCATGTGACAGCTGGGGACAAAGGAGGAGCTGGCTCTGGGGCACAGAGACTGCAGGGCTGTGTTTGCCCCTGCTCCGAGGGGCACAGAGACTGGCTGGGCTGTGTTTGCCCCTGCTCCGAGGGGCACAGAGACTGCAGGGCTGTGTTTGCCCCTGCTCTGGGGCACAGAGACTGGCTGGGCTGTGTTTGCCCCTGCTCTGGGGCACAGAGACTGCAGGGCTGTGTTTGCCCCTGCTCTGGGGCACAGAGACTGCAGGGCTGTGTTTGCCCCTGCTCTGGGGCACAGAGACTGCAGGGCTGTGTTTGCCCCTGCTCCGAGGGGCACAGAGACTGCAGGGCTGTGTTTGCCCCTGCTCTGGGGCACAGAGACTGCAGGGCTGTGTTTGCCCCTGCTCTGGGGCACAGAGACTGCAGGGCTGTGTTTGCCCCTGCTCCGAGGGGCACAGAGACTGCAGGGCTGTGTTTGCCCCTGCTCCGAGGGGCACAGAGACTGCAGGGCTGTGTTTGCCCCTGCTCCGAGGGGCACAGAGACTGCAGGGCTGTGTTTGCCCCTGCTCTGGGGCACAGAGACTGGCTGGGCTGTGTTTGCCCCTGCTCTAAGGCACAGAGACTGCAGGGCTGTGTTTGCCCCTGCTCTAAGGCACAGAGACTGCAGGGCTGTGTTTGCCCCTGCTCCGAGGGGCACAGAGACTGCAGGGCTGTGTTTGCTCCTGCTCTAAGGCACAGAGACTGCAGGGCTGTGTTTGCCCCTGCTCTGGGGCACAGAGACTGGCAGGGCTGTGTTTGCCCCCTGCTCCGAGGGGCACAGAGACTGCAGGGCTGTGTTTGCCCCTGCTCTAAGGCACAGAGACTGCAGGGCTGTGTTTGCCCCTGCTCTGAGGCACAGAGACTGCAGGGCTGTGTTTGCCCCTGCTCTGGGGCACAGAGACTGCAGGGCTGTGTTTGTCCCTGCTCTGGGGCACAGAGACTGCAGGGCTGTGTTTGCCCCTGCTCTGAAGGACACAGAGACTGCAGGGCTGTGTTTGCCCCTGCTCTGAAGGACACAGAGACTGCAGGGCTGTGTTTGCCCCTGCTCTGGGGCACAGGGACTGCAGGGCTGTGTTTGCCCCTGCTCTGGGACACAGAGACTGCAGGGCTGTGTTTGCCCCTGCTCTGGGGCACAGAGACTGCAGGGCTGTGTTTGCCCTTGCTCTGTGCCCAGATTCCTGTGCCCAAACAGCTCTCTGCCAACTTGTGGGCTTCAGGAGCTTTCATCTGGGATGTTCTGCACGGAGATGAAGGCAGAGCAAAGCCCCTTTGAAACAGAAAGTGCCATTAATATGCACAACTGGAACACTGTGTGTGAAACCCAGTCTGTTGGTTCAGGTACAGCAGAGGAAGGAGGGAGATTTAATTTATTATTATCTCTCTCCTGGGGCGAAGTTTGATCCGTGCACGTGGTCCCTCTGCAAATGGGGGTGGCAGTTCCATCCTGCCGTGTCCCTGGGTGGGACAAGGGGGTTGACTGTGCCCAAAACTGAAGAAATAAACAAAATGCTCTTTTGAACACTTACTCTTTCTCAACTCTTGCAGGTCTGAGCCTTTTCCCCGTGGAAAGCTCAGGGTATTTCAGGTAGGATCGAGGAAGGATTGCCAAAAAGCAGTGCTGAACTATTAAGTAGAGCAGTTGTGTTAATAAACCTGGTCCCAACCTTGTAGACAAAAGAATACTGTGGCTTTGTTGCCATAGTTTCAGTGCAAAATCTGACCTTAGCTACAATAACATTCGGTTAGAAAGAACTAGCTAATCAGTTTTCTAAAATTAGTGTGTTCCCTAGTACATAAGCCAGTATGAACAGGATATTTAATGAAATATTATACTTAGTCACAAGAGCCCAAGGGAGTGAAATGCCTTGATGAATTGTGGGGGTGGGGTGACATTGGTGCCTATCTTTTAATATAGCAAAGTTATTAAAATTTGTGGCTTACTTAATATTTAGAGTAGTCAAGTGTGTTCTTCTGTGCACCCCATTGATTCTGCTCTGTTCTTGTGAGAGGCTCTCAGTCTGTCTCTGAGCTGGCAGGATTGAGGTGCTGGGGAGTCTCATCAGTCCCAAGCACTTGCAGAGGACCTTCAGGTAATCCTCAGGGTGGGTGTTGTGTTTGCTGCCAGCACAGGCTCTGCTCTGCAGAGGAAGGAGTCTCACTCCTTTAGAAGGATGCAGACAGATGGAAAATGCCATAAATTGTGTGGAAAAAAGCCCTGTGTGTGAGGAAAGAAGCCTCCCAGGTACTGGGAACATCTTGAGCTGTACATTCATTATCTAAAGTGCTGAGAGCCTCAGGTGAGGTGTGGGGTGTAAAATCCTGCTGGCACTCCAGAACACCTCTGAGAGTGCATTAATTGTGCCCAAGCTCTGACCTGGCCCCGGGTGAGGTTTTATCCAGCTGTGGTAACCTAGAGCCAAAGATTTGTTTCTTTGCAGTACAGGAGCTGTGATGAATTGTTTTCTTATGTGCAAGTTGGTTATTTGGGCATAAATATAAAAAATACAAAAGAGACGAGGCTGGGGTGGGAGGCTGGGTGGGCTGTCTGTTCTTCACTTCTGTTTGGAGTTTTTGGAGCTGTGTTCACCTGCTGTTGGGTGCTCGAGATGCCAAAATACACAGGGAAAGGTTTTTTAGGCAAGGATCATCTAAATGATGCTTCCCAGTTTGGTGGGAGCTTTGGGGAGTTGATGGCCAGTGGATTAAAGTTACCAGTGGAGCAGGTACTTGTGGCAGGGCTTTGTAGCTGAGGTAGAAAGTGCTTGTATTGGTCTAAAGCAGCTGTAGTTCCCTTGATGACAATCCCAGGACTTAGCTGTGGGCTGTGCTGGGTGTGTGGGAGCGCAAGCATTTGATGCCAAACACACTCAGGTTTGGTTCAGAAAAGCATTTGCAGCTTGGAAGTGCTGACACTTGCAGGAATGAGCCTCAGGCACAGCCTCCTGGCTTCCCTGGGCTTGATGATTGCTGATGAGCACCCAGGGAAGGTGTGATGTGTGCTCCTGGATCCTCCAGTTCACACCTCGGTTTGCATGTTGATGCTTCAGGAGTTTTGTTTTTAGGTCTGCCTTTCCCAGTAAGCTTTAGGGAACCACATCTGGCCTCTCAAGCTTTTTGCCCTTGGCATTTCTCTGTGGCCAGGTTTGGTTTCCTCTCATCCCTTGACTTGCTGTGGTCATGAGGTGTTTGGTTGTTCAGAGGGAGCAGGTGAATGCCCTGGGACACCCCTGGGGAGCTCATCTGTGTCAAACTCCTCACTCTGTTCTGTGTCATCTCCCTTCTCTTGCTTTTAGGGCACTATGAAGCTCTGTGCTGCTTGCAGTAGCAGGAAATTTTACAAAAGAATTCATTTTACTTAAAAAATAAGGCTTTATAATTCAAAATGAGTTACAGTTCATGAGTATTTTCAGTTCAGGTTATTTACTTAGGAAGACAAGAGAGAAATATGCCAAGTATCCATATCAAGGAGGCCCTACAGGTGCTGTGTCCAAGTGCCACATGGAAGTCATTAGTCCCAGAGGAACCCAACCCAGAAGTTAAATAATTTCATTTCTGGTTTTCTGGGCAGCCTGTTCCTCACTGAGCAAGAGTCTGACTGCAGTGGTGGTGTCTCAGGGAGGTAAAGCTGTGGGTGCTCGTGTTTGAGAGCAGTCAGAAGGAAAGCAGAGCCAGCCATGAGAACGTGCTGTGAGGGAAGGCAGACCTTGCCAGGTGTCAGCAAGCACCCTGTGCCACTCACAACTCCCTTCTCCTGCTGGAGATGGAATATTCTGCCCTTCCCCTTGCAGCATCTGGATTCATCCTTCAGCATGAAGTGTGGTACTTGAAGTGCCAACACCTGAGTGGGATCCCTCTCCTCCAGCTCCCACTGCAGTTCCAGCACCTCCAGCTGCATTCTTCACATTGCTGCCTGCAGATCCAGCTGCCAGTGCTGATCTGTCAAGCTCCTGCTGATTTGGGGCCTGAGTGTATAAAAACCTCCAGGCTTTCCTGCCTGACTCGAAAGTTTGTGATCCAAACTCCAGGGAACAAGTGAGCTGTTGGTGAGGTTCTCGTCTCTGCAAACTGCTTTGCATGTTTTTGCCATCCAGAGAGGAATTTGCTGCTTTGAGGTCAGTCTTGAAAAACACCTGACTGGATCTTTAGGAATAAACTGTTTGTCTCCTTGCTTGGCAACTGGCTGGCTGGGGGTAGGGAGCTGAAAAAATCCTGGATTAGCTTTAGTGGCCCCTGACAAATGTGTGGAAGAAGCCTTACATCTGACATGAGGGTGGGAACACCGGAATAGCCATTACAGATTGACACTGACTGCAGTGCTCCTTGAAAATTTTATTCTGTTGAGCAACTATTCAGTCAGAGAGGAGCTCGAGGGACTTGTGTGTTAGGGCTAACACTTCTTCATTCCTAATTTGTGAAAATAGTCAGCACTGAGCCCTCGGTGCTGGCAATGATCATCTGTTGTGGTTATGTAATGTACAGAAGTTCAGGAAAACGTAACTCCTTGTGTTGTGGTGGAAGAGCCTTTCTGTAGCTCTCAGGGAGATGTTCAGAGGAAGAAATCTCCTGCAAGCTCTACTGACAGCAGAGAAACCATGACAGTGCTGAAAACACTGCCACAGGATCCTCCCCTGCCTGAACCAGAACAAATTAAGCCTGAGCTGGGTTTTATTGAGGATGCAGAGAGCTGTGCTATGCAGAAGCAATCTGGTAGCACTTAGACCTTGCATTTAGTGAATGTCAACCCTTTTATTTGTCGAGGTTAAAAATTATACAAGGAAAAAATAAACACAGAACTTGCAGGCATGAGGAAGTGAGGGAGCTGGATGAGGGAGCAGTCATCCTGAAAAGGAAAAAATCTGAGCTAGAGCTGCAAAAATGCCTTCCCTCCCTTTGGAGCAGCACGTGATCCGCAGGCAGCACCAGTTGGCTTTGAGCAGCCCCGGGGGCAGAGGTTTGGGCTGGTGGTGGCCCAAACCTCTGGGAGCCAGTCCAAAGGGGCTGGTTTGTGTTGGGGATTCCAGCCCTCAGCTGCTCCTGCTGCCCTAAAGCTGTGTTTTATTGTCAGAGAAAGAGGAATAGATCTCAGCATTATGAGAGTGTGAGCAGCAGCAGTGTGAGAGAGGGAGTTCAGTCCCCTCTGAAGGGGAGGACAGGACCAGGGAGGGCTGAGCTGGATGTTCCCTGGGGTGCTTTCCCAAACTCCTCCCAAAAGCAGGAATTGCAGTGCTGATCTGGCAAAAGCTCCAGGCTCCCAGCTTTGATTTCCCAGCACCAAGTGCTGGATCTGTGCTGCTGCCTGGTCACAGATGGCTTCAGCACAGAGCCCTGCTCAGCATTTCCATGGGCATTTAACTGGGTTTTATGGCAAATGCATCCAGGTGCCTTTGACTTCTTGCTCGTGTCTTAACACCCGGATTGAGCAAAGAGGCTTTTTGGAGCCTTTAGTGCAACTTTGATCAGGTAGCATGGACTGACTTTGTTCTGACCTTCAGAAGTGCATTTTCCTTGTTGATTGGAAAGCAAATCATGTCCCTGTTTAGGTGACTGCCACAAAAACTGATCAGAAGCTGAGGTCCTGTAAGAGTGCCTTGATCACCACATTTTCCTGGGCAATAAGAATTGTGTGTTTGCTCTAGGAACATTGGGCAGTATTATGGGATGGTGGCTCTGTAGGGAGAAAGATCCTTCCCTGCTGCAAAGTGCATCCTCAGTAAATGGGAATGGCAGCCCCCTGAGCTCCTGCCTTGGGGGCTGGAGGTAAATCTGAAGGCAATATAGATTTTACAAATAACGTTCTTGGTTGGCATTGACGAGCTTTAAAATAAGTGAAGAATTTTTCCTCCCACTCCCTGTCAGGCAGATGGCCTTGGTCATGAAAAATGACAATGAGGAGAAGATCCTTCAAATATGATCTATAAGATTTAATCCCAAATATAATTTTTTCCATATGCAGCCTGTCATGTGCTGCAAGTTTTTGTGTTCTGAGACGATTTGGGCAACTTGACAGATGATAATTCTGCACTGGGATCAGAATTTGCCTGCAGAGAACTCTGGGCTTTAACAGCTTATTTGTATTGCAGTCTCCTTACAGGTTCATGTGTATGTTTCTGCATGTGTATATAAACAAATAAACATTGTAGGAGAAAGGAGTACAAGGTATAGAGATCATTTTATGTTTAATCGTAGCAGCTTATGCTCTGAATATCCACTAATATTTCACAGCAGCTCCTTTTAATCTTAATATCACAGTTGACATTTCATTTGTAGTTTTTATCTGATGCAAAAATAACTGAGAAGGATGTGTTCTCATGTTTATTTTTTAGTGTTTAGGTGCAGTTACCTTGAAAGATCAGAAGGCATCACCACGGCTGCTCAATGTTTCCATCCTCAGTGCTGAGCAATATTGGGAGGACCTTGAAGGCAGAGGAGTAGCAGGGAGAGCTGTAAAGGGAAGAAATGGGATTTAATCTGTGCCTCTATGTAGTGTGTGATTGAGGGGGAAGCCCTGCAGCTGTGCTGAGGCTGAGCTGTTTCAGGATGTGTTTCCAGAGGGGTGTCACAATGCCCTGTGCTGCCTCTGCACCCACTAAAAGGATGGGAGGAAAAATCTTAGCAAGGTTTTGAGATGTGGAGTCCACATGGAGTTCCTGTTCTTTCCACTAATGAGTAGAACAATGTTCAGAATTGAACAGGAGAAAATATTTTGTTCTTCCAGCTCCTCCATGAATCCCTTACTGAGAAAAAAATACGAAAATATCCAAATTTTTCATTTTCTGAAATTCAGCAGAAAAAAGAAGCACATCCCAAAACCTCAGAGAAAAAGTAAAGTTCTTTGGGGAAAAAATTTTATAAAAATGGGTTCTTGTTTTCAGGCCATTGCCAGGGACAGGGGATTTTTCTGAGCAGAAGTTCCTTTCTTTGAGCTTTCAGTGTTATTTTCCTACCTGATGGCTGCATAGATTTGCGCTGTCCTGAGGATCTTTGTGATCCTTCCCCAAGGTTTTTTTCTGCCTAAAACCAGGAAGGGGTTGGGGGGAGCCCTCTGCATCTCACACTGAATTAATTCCATCTTGCTGTACCTTGTGTTCCCTCCAGCTATTGGCACTGTTTACATTTGCTCTTCTCTTTTTTGTACCTTTGCTGGATTTGTCTGTCTGCTCTGGGTTTTTAGAAGTCTGCTGAGCCTGGTCCTTGCTCTGATGTTTAATGCAGGATTGAAGTTAAACATTGTGTTGGGAGCTGGATATCAAAGTCTTCACAAACCCAAAATATAAAAGGGGAAAAAGTGTGAAGTAAAGAAGCTGCAGCCTTAGACTGGAAAACTCAGAACTTTAAAAGAAAAACTTTTATCTGTCAGAGATTTTGAAGTGCCTGTCACTTAATGTTCCTTCCTTCAGTCCTGGTTGGAGGCTCATTTCAGAAAACCACAGTGACTCAGCTACTTTGAATATCTGTTCTGTGGCGCGTGTTGGAAGCTCCCAGAGTTTCTCCCACCTCCAAATGTGGTTTTTATTGGTGGATAATTCACTGGCAGTATCTTGTGCACTGTGCTACTTTAAACCACACTTCCAATATTTAGATTTTTAAAGTGTAAAGGCATAGTGCCCTAATACTGGTAAGTAGAAAGGAGAACCTTTGTTTATAAATATTTATTATTTTCAAGTGTAAAGGTAAGCTTACCTAGATTTTTGTTCCAGATAAATGCTGAGTTCCTCTGTACAACACTAAATGTCCTTGAGGGTGAGATTCATCTTGTGCTGTTTTATGTCCTCAAGCTCTTTGGGAATTGGTTCTGGACAGAGCTCTTGCTGAAGCAGTAGGTGACCTACTGAGAGTTTCTCAATGTGTCAAAGGGAATTTTTGAGCAGATCCGGAGTGAACACCCACAAACCGGAGCAGATCCCGAGTGAACACCCACAAGCCAAAGCAGATCCCGAGTGAACACCCACAAACCAGAGCAGATCCCGAGTGAACACCCTCAAACCGGAGCAGATCCCGAGTGAACACCCACAAAGCGGAGCAGATCCCGAGTGAACACCCACAAAGCGGAGCAGATCCCGAGTGAACACCCACAAAGCGGAGCGGATCCCGAGTGAACACCCACAAACTGGAGCAGATCCCGAGTGAACACCCACAAACCGGAGCAGATCCCGAGTGAACACCCTCAAACCGGAGCAGATCCCGAGTGAACACCCACAAACCGGAGCAGATCCCGAGTGAACACCCACAAACCGGAGCGGATCCCGAGTAAACACCCTCAAAGCGGAGCGGATCCCGAGTGAACACCCACAAAGCGGAGCGGATCCCGAGTAAACACCCTCAAAGCGGAGCGGATCCCGAGTAAACACCCTCAAAGCGGAGCGGATCCCGAGTAAACACCCACAAGCCAGAGCAGATCCCGAGTGAACACCCTCAAAGCGGAGCAGATCCCGAGTGAACACCCTCAAACTGGAGCAGATCCCGAGTGAACACCCTCAAACCGGAGCGGATCCCGAGTGAACACCCGCAAAGCAAAGCAGATCCCGAGTGAACACCCACAAACCGGAGCAGATCCCGAGTGAACACCCACAAACCGGAGCAGATCCCGAGTGAACACCCTCAAACCGGAGCAGATCCCGAGTGAACACCCACAAACCGGAGCAGATCCCGAGTGAACACCCTCCAGCCAGGGCTAGTGGAGTGTACAGGAAGGAGCCACCTGGCTGTGGTTGGGCAGCAATAACCTTTTTATCCCTGTTTTACCCTCCTGAGGATGGCAGGAATGATGATGGGGATTGGATATTTGTGATGGTTGGGAAAGGAAGTACCCAGTGGAATAACCTTTTCCCCAGACACGGCCCCACAGGAATTCTTCATCCATCTGTGATGGAGCTCTGACAGGCTCCTGGGAGGGCTTGCTGTGCTGGGTGCCACCACCACTGCCAGGTGTGGCTTTTGGGGCTCACATGGAGCCAGTCCCACCTCTGGCTGGAATTTACACCAGGGCTGAGCTGCTGAGGTGCCTCCCTGGCTGTGCAGCCTCTCCTGGAGCCTGCTGTGCAGGGCTGAGCTCGCAGCACCCATCTCTGCTCCTCTGCTGAATTTCCCCTGTGCAGGGAGGGTTGCCATGGAGGAGAGCGTGGGGTGGGAGTGGGCAGGAGCAGCTGCCTGAGGGCACCGGGGGAGGATCCTCCAGCGAGGCTGCTCTTGCAGGCAATCCTGGGAACTTGTGCTGTCCAGAGCTCTGTGCATCCCTTGGGGAGAGCCCAGATGGGTTGTGGGGAAGGGTGGAGCTCTCGTGTGGGCAAAGTGGCTTTCCCTGCACTGCTCGGGAAGGAGGAGGTGACAATGTCGTGGGCATGGTGGCCTTCACGGACCTTTGGGTTTCGTCGAGTTCCTTGTCCATCCTGTGTGCATTTCTGCACTGTTTAAACTGATTTAAAAAAGACTGAACGTGGCACTCAGTGCCGTGATTTAGTTGATGAGGAGGTGTCTGCTCATAGGTTGGACCTGATCTCAAAGGTCTTCTCTAACCTAGTTCATTCTGTGATTCTGCTCCTTCAAGGGTGTGCAGAACAACTCTGTTACTTCTTTGAAAGTCCTCTGCAAATTTTTAATCTCTGCTACTTCTTTGAAAGTCCTCTGCAAATTTTTAATCTCTGTTACTTCTTTGAAAGTCCTCTGGAAATTTTTAATCTCTGTTACTTCTTTGAAAGTCCTCTGCAAATTTTTAATCTCTGCTACTTCTTTGAAAGTCCTCTGCAAATTTTTAATCTAGCAAAAGGGTGTTCTGATGGTGAACTGACAGATCCATCTGCTCCATCACAGTAGGTTTATCAACAGTTTCAGTTTAAATATTTTTAGTGAAAAAGTTGATTTGTGTATGTAGCAGGCATATGGCTTAAGGCTTGTACTCAGCAGCTGTTTGGGTGTATTTATTAGGAAAAGTACCACGCAGGGGTGCTTGGTAAGAAAATGTTGTTCTCGGGGTGAGGTTGGGGTGTGTGCAGTCACTCAGAATCCACGAGCAGCCCAGCAGTGCAGCTGGAAGCCTTCTCAGCTGAGCGGTCATTTGTGTCCCCAGACGTGGGACACAGTGTCTGACAGTGTGGGCAAGCTGATGACAACTTTCCAGACATGTTACATCAAAGAAATGGAGATAATGTGCATGCAAACTGTCACACTTGGCAGTGTCTGTGCTAGTGCAGTTCAGGGCTGGAGTAGCAAACCTCTTCCATCCCTGTGTGCTGTTCTGTCCCTGCTCAGAGCTGCTGTCACACCTCAGCCTCAGTATTGTCCTGTGAAGAACACAGAGTTGTTCTCACATGTCCTGGAAGGGATTTGGCTCAGCAGCTGCTCTGCAGTGCGCGTGATTCTCCAGCAGCTCATCTGCTTCTCCTCAAGTACAGAGTTTTTGTCACATTTTTAACCATGCTTGCAGTGGCTTCACCTTGTTAAAAAAAGCTTTTTGAATGAGCAAGAGGGGAAATCTGCTCAGTGAAGTGCTGCCACAGGGCACCGGTGACACTTGTGCTCATTAATGGTTCTCTGTTTCTGCAAGAGCTGGAGATCATGGAAATGCAATTCAATGAGTTTGTGCCAGCCAATATCTTTTATTTAGACCCATAATCCTTTCCTGAAGAAGTTTTTCACCTCACTTAGGTGTAGTATCTTAAGTGGTCGTTAATAAAAAAGAATGGATTTGTTCTGCAAATCCCTAACGTGCAGTTTGTGTGTT
This sequence comes from Motacilla alba alba, assembly GCF_015832195.1. Classification (NCBI taxonomy): domain Eukaryota; kingdom Metazoa; phylum Chordata; class Aves; order Passeriformes; family Motacillidae; genus Motacilla; species Motacilla alba. Next base: position 1,542,242 of record NC_052027.1, on the reverse strand, counting down.
TGAGTGGAAAGTGGCAGATTCTGGAATGTTTTTAATGAACAAAGAGAAGGCACGGTTGGGATCGTGAAGTTCACCTTATAAAAGTCCAGAGACTTGGCAGACAAATTTACCTTGTTTCTCCTAGTGGTGTCCTCTTCACAGCAGCTCAGTAGAATGGGAAATACATGTGGAAAGTCCCAAGTGCTTATCCAGATTGAAAAGCTCAGGAAACTGCAGATAATCAGCTTTCACATCTTTTTCATGTAGTTTTTTGGGGTTTTATTATGTAATTTCCTTATCCTCAGATGTTGTGAGGGGAATTTTTGTTCTGTTTGTGCCATTTATCTTGGAATAAGGTTCAGATATTTCATCAGGACAGTTTGCACTTTGCATGATGGAGCCTTTAGATAACATCAGTTGTCTCTGGGTTTCATTTGGGATTTGCTGAAACAGTTATTTCTGAATCTATTTTTTTGAGCATCTCTAATACCAAGGACACTTGCAATCCAGATTTCATAACTTGTGTCTGGTTTATCATGTGGGAGTTGCTTGTTGGATTGAGAAGATGAGAATCTTGTTTTTTCCAAAGGTTGGAATTGTTGTGGGTAAAAATTATTCCCGTGGTCAGCAGGTGAGTGACACAGTCTGGTGCTGCCTCGTGCTGCTGCAGTTTTCCTCTGGAGTCATAAGTGTGGGAAGCATTGTTTGAAACTTCCTCTGGGGCAGAGCTGGCAGGGGCACTGAGCCCTCCTGGAGCTCAGGGTGCCAGGGGCTGCATTTTAGGGGCTGGAGCAGCAAGTGGCACCAGTCAGGTGTGCTGAAGTTCTGAGAACTCCCCTCAGTTTACAGCAGAGCCAGAGAGGGCTCCAGGAGCTTTGGAATGCTCCAGCCTGGCTGTGGAACCAGTAGGGTTGGGTCCTTCCGTGGGGCTAAATCTGAGTGTGGCTGCCTTGGCCCTGTGTCACCATTTCAGGCTGTCCCAGCATGTCCCCAGCAGAGGCTTTCACCTCCTGCTCTGCAGACCCTCAGTTGGAAATTGATATTCTCAAATCTGTGGCATAGAATCAGATTTTTTTTTTGGTTGCATCTGCTGTTTCTGAATGCCAGGATTTTGTGCAGAAAAGGAAAATCCATCTGAAACCTGATTAAATTAATCTGAAACCTGAAATCCTGCAAATCAAGGCACAAAGCTGGTGTAGATCTGGAAGTAGAGACTGGACCACCTGACACAACCAGAAAACAGTTTTAATGCAATTCTGATACAATTAATAGTTGGAAATAAAGACAGTAATTGAAACAAATGAAGGAAGAGAACGGAAAGGAGCAGACAGTGCTAAAAGAAGATTTCAGTTCATTTTGCTGAACTTGGAAGGTTATTTCTGCTTGGAGGCTACTGGCAGGGGTGGTATTTGTGAGCCAGGAGGACTCTTTGCTGACTCTGGGTGGATGTGAGTGTGGGATGCTTTCAGTGGTGCAGCTGGTGTTATTTAATAATTCTCCCAGCCCATCCATCACTTCTGAATCCAGCATTCTCCCTCACTGATTCATGTGTTATCATTGTGTCAGTAAGGCAGCTTGAAAGATGGCTGAAAACAGTGAAAATACCTAATTATTGTTCTTTGTGGAAAAGGAAGTTTTTAAATAGCTGTAGCACAAAGCAGCTTGAATACATTTCTTTTCTGTGGAGTTTTCAGGCGCACACACAGGGTATTCTTTTTACTGGGTGTTTTTGTCTCTAGGATTTCAGGGCAATAAAGGAGGCATTGTCAGCACCTAAACCAAGACTTCTTTGCTTTGTAGTTGCACATGGAGTTAAAGAAGTGAATCTTGTGGTTTTCTTTGCAGGTGTGTTTTAACTCCTGGGCTTATCCTGGGAAGTTTTGGTGTTCCTGGGGGCTCTTACAGCCCGTTCTCCTCAGCTGTGATAAACCAAGGAGCCAGAGAAGCTGCTCTGTCAGTTGGAAAATAGACACCAAGTTAACAGAGTGTTTATTTCTGCAGAAGGCTCACACTGGGAGCGTGGATGAAACATCCCTGAGATGGATGATAGCGTGTTCCGCTGCTTTTGCTGGAAGACAATGAGCTAGTAGAGCAGGCAGAAATAAATTGAATTACATCCATGCGTTGAAAAAAGAGAGAAGAGAGCAACAGCTCAGCTGAAGTTGAAAAAGGAGCAGTTTCTCTTCAGCAGCTCTGTTTGTGCTGTGTGGAAGCACTTGGGCAGCTCCGTGCACCAGGTGAATTACATCCCTGTGGGACACACGGAGCATCCCCAGCATTTGGGATTTTCCTTGCAGGCTTTGTCTTAAGCTGCACCAAGGCAAGTTTGGGTTAGATGTTAGAAAAAAGTTTTTTACAGAAAGGGTGATAAAGTTCTGGAATGGCTGCCCGGGGAGGTGGTGGAGTCCCCATCCCTGGGTGTGTTTAACAAAGCCTGGGTGTGGCACTGAGTGCCAGGGTTTAGCTGAGGGGTTGGGGCTGGGTTGGCCTCAGTGATCTTGAAGGTCTCTTCCAGCCTGGTGGTTCTGTGGCTCTCAGGTGCTTCAGGAGCTGGCAGGTGCCCCACGTGTGTCTCACACAGCCTCTGGGGCTGGCGTTTGCAGTGGCAGCCCTGCATTACCCCACAGACCCGGGGACGTGCTGCCAGTGGGGTAAAGCCTGCAGGCCCATCCTGGCAGGCTCCGCTTGCACTCAGGGCCACAGAACATTTGTTCTTCCCATCTGCAGTGCAGCCCAGCAGGGCTGGCTGCTCCCCATCCCATCCCTCCCTGCGCATCCAGCGCGGCTCTGCTGCCTTGGCTCCCGCCGCTCGCTTCCCTTATTTGGTAACGCACAGCTCCGAAGCTGTGCCTGCAAGGGGCTGTTTTACTAGTTTAGGGACTATTTTCCACTTTCATTTTTGATCTCTGAAGCTGTGGATTGTGTTTCAGCAGCGGTGCTGGCACAGCTTAACTCCTAAGTGCTGTCAGACTGGAATATTGTGCTTTTTAGAAGTGCTTGGCTGTTTTACTTTCTGCTTTGCTGCTGCAGAGGCAATATATGGCAGCACTTGTGTTTACGGGGTATATACACCTTGTCAGCATAACCTGCTTATTAAAATGACTTCCAGAGTGCATCCTTCAGCGCTAGGATTACGTTCTGGAGGCCAGATTTTAATTAGCTGTATGATTTGTTGGCGTTTTCCGTGCTGTGTTCCCGGGAGGGGAAGCGGCGCCCAGCGCCGGAGCGAGCTTGGACAGATTGAGCTGCATCACTTGATAGGGCTCAGCAGAGCATCTCTGGGCCCCTGCCAGAAAGGATGGGGACTGTTTAAAGTGGAGAGAAGGGAGAGGCCTTCAGGAGGTGAAAGATTCAAGCCCAGCAACAGAAAGCAAGGAATCAAACTTCCAGACTCAGAGCAGATGTGGGCAGGGGTGTCTTGCTGGGTTTGCAGCACAGCTGGGCAGCAGGACTCTGCTCTGCTCAGCTCCAGGGTGTTGTTTCCTAGAGTTAAGGCAAGCCTGGGATTTTTGGGTTTATCTTTTCTTCATTAAGCCAGTTTCTGGAAGGCTGAGCATCTGTGGCAGCTCAAACCTCCTGAGTGCTGCCGGTGTCTGCCCACAGCGTTGGTCACAGCTGGCTGTGCTCTGTGAGCTCTGCAGAGGAGACACCAGCTTGGAATTCACTCGGAATCTGTCAAAGACTGCTCTCAGTTGGCTGCATCCAGAGAGGAGGAGGGTGGGCACGTGGCAGTGCGATAGGGAAGGATCCATGGTGTGGGAACTGTCGTTGGAAAAGGAGTTGTCAGTGCTGTGCTGTGACAAAAAGTGCAGTTGCTGCCTTGAAAAATACAGAAAAAGAAGCATTGCTACAACCAGTAATTATTTTTTCCAGTTTTGCTTTCTGGCAGAGCCTCAAGTGAAGTTTCTTGCACTTCCAGAAAGGTTTAAGAGAAAATCCAGGAGGGAAATGGGCAGGAAGGCCCCTGACCAGTCTTGCATCTCAGTAGGTGTGGGACAGAGGAGCCTGCAGGAACTGCTGGGAGAGGGAGAAGTTCTCTTCTGCCATGTCCATGTGGAGAGGGAAGCAAATCATGGCAGGAAACTGTAAAAATGAATGGGTTAGATACAGAAAGAGTGGAGTGCTGGAAGGGATTGCCCTGGGTGTGCCAGGAATGGAGCTGATTCTGCCCTTGGAAGGGAGGGATGAGCTGAGGAAGTTCTCCAGGGGGCTCCCAGCCCTGTGAACCTGCGTTTGGAATTCTGCAGGAGGCAACAGGCTGGCAGTTCATGAGGGCAGCACCTGGTGCAGAAGAAACAAATAAGTAATTCAGGCATGGGATCCCTAGCGCTTCATTAGCCTAAGAAAAATTGAAGCACTAAATTCAATTTTATTATTTCTTCCATTCTTCCAAGCAAGACCTCAATAATATTATCAAATATTTATTTAATCTCCCTGCATCTCTTTTTTTGGCAATGCAGTTTTTCTTTAAGCCAAATCCATTTAAGAGCTGAAAATGGAGTTGCTTTATTGAACAGCTGAAAAATTTGCCTTTTCCCTTGCGTGATGCTGTGGTGGTTCATTCCTTGAGAAACACACACGAAATGTTTTTAAATAGAAGTGACTTTTATTATGCTGTTCAGTCAGCTCTGTCTAATAGCAGAACAGTATTCTTTCCATGCTGGTCAACAGTGACGCTTCCAGAGGGGGTTTGAAATTTGATCTTCCTTGTTCTTCCTGTGCTCAGACCGTCCAAGCTTTCCCTGCCTCCTGCCCCCACTTCCTGCCCTGTTTTCAGCAGGAACTTTCATCCGGAAAAGCGGGAGCAAGTGAAGAAGCAAATGTGAGAGTGAAATCCAAGGGGTGAGAAGCCAAAATGAAATGAAATTCGGCCAGAAAATAAATATGCTTTGGCTTACTGCCAGGGTGAAATGTAGACTGAAAAGACCCAAAGATTTTGAGGAGGGAATGTCACAGGGTTCCTATCCTGAGAATTGTGTTGGTGTCTCACAGGGAGATTTGTCATGGAAACTATTGAAATGGAGATTGTGAATGGCTTCCTGGGTCAAGGATCCAGCTCCCAGGCTGCGACAGAAGCTAGAGCCACAACACTTTACTTAGAACTGCTTCTGCAACTCCTATGACATTAGTTTGCTGAATTCCCTTCATATGAAGTACAACTCCTTCTGTGTAAAAATTGATTTTCAGTGCTTGTGAGGGAGAGAAAGGGATGGCATTTCAATTTGTCCAGGTGACCTCTTGTTCAGGGCTTCTTTTCATGCTGGACCAGAGATGGAGCTGAGGCAAGACCCAGAAACCCTCAGTGGGGCCAGCAGCTTCCTTGGGATCCTGGGTTACTCTCATTAGTGTGTGCAGCTCTGAACCCCTCACTTGAGCTTTCTTTCCTCTCTTTTCCCCTCTCCTCAGCATGAAGAGATTTTTTCCTGATTTGTATCTATTATTAGCCAGGAGCCATCAAGGTGCTTTGATGATTTTTAAAGAGATGATTCTAAAGTAGCTTCTCCTGGTTGAAGTTCCCCGTTGTGTCCATAAACGAGGCTGTACCTTAATGCTTGCAGGGATCCTGGTGCACTCACTGGGTCCTTAGCAGCTTTCTCTGAGGGCACTTGCTCTGCTTTGCCATCTCGGATCTCTTGTAGCCAGTGTTGCCCGTCCACATATCACACATCATCCATTGTGATGGCAAGGAGAGGAATGGTTTTCTTGCTTTTCTAGCCTGAATGGATGTCAGATGGGATATGGTGTAGTTAAATCAGTGGGGTTTAGGGTTTTTTTCCTTTCTGCTTGTGCTGCTCTCCCTTCTGGCTCTGTGTTTTCACCCAGCATCTTCCCTCAGTACCAGAGATAGAAAAAAGCATCTGGTCTTTCCTGCAAATGTTTCCTTTTGGAACTGCCTGTATATCCAGTGTCTAAATATTTCTCTCTTTTCGAGTAGCAGTTTTCTTTTTGAAGGAGACCAAAGAGGTTACGTGTAGAAATAAAACAAACACCGGTGTGTTCTGAGCTCTTTGGAACACAAGGTGTTTACTTAAAGGTGCATTTCTCAGGTCAGCTTTAGCAGACATTGATATTCAGTGTCCAGCTCTCAGGTGGATCATTTTTCTCTCTCTGAAATCTCTGCTCAGTCCTCTCCCTTTGCTTTGATACCTCAGCTCTAAGTTAATAACAATTACATTATTTCCTGTGTTGTTACAGCTTGAACAAATGAAGCAGCAATTCCCACTGGTAGGGCTTTGCATAAATGAATATAATAGCAAGAGGGTGGTTACCCTCGTGTCTTGCAGATAGGAGTTGAGGGTGGTTATTTTAACATAGAAATTAAAATATATTTAGATCACAAATCGTGCACGCTCTCAATTTAAATGTTGGTTGCAAGGGTGATTTTCCCCCTTTATTCTGCTTTAAAAAGCCAAGTGTTGAAAGCCCTTGAAACACAAGAAGCACAAAGCAGGGAGGTAACAGACGTCACCACAGCAAAAACCACTAATAAATTCTGTCATGTAATTAGTCCAGGGTTTGAATCCTGAGTGATTGGGCTGCTTTGCAGAGGGATGTGACTGCTATGGGATCTTTGGGCCTGGGATAGAATCCCAGAATGGCTTGGGTTGGAAGGGACCTCAAAGCCTTGCCATGGCAGGGACACCTTTCACTGTGTCACAGGGTGCTCAGAGTCCCTCCAGCTGGCCTTGGGTACTGCCAGGGATCCAGGGGCAGCTCCAGGTTTCCCTGTTCCACACCAGTGCCCTGCTCACTGTACCTCAGTTTCCCCTCTTGTGGAATGGCAGAACTGTTGGCAGCATCAGGCTGGAATGGAGTGGAGTTCTTCACCAGGCTGGATGTGCAGGGTCCAGGTTTGGTTTCTTGCTGGGGTGGAGCTGTGGGTGGCTGGAGCTCCTCTGGGACCACAAAAAGCCTGTTCTTATCTGAGCTGCTCCCAGGGAAGCTTGATCCCTGCAAACTGAGAATGAAAGGATGTCTTCTCGTCACAAAGAGAGTCATTTCAGTAGGATCAGGTTCTTTTTTCTCCCTCTTCATGGAAATGCAGGAATGATTAATAATCAACACATTTCTGTAGCTGCTTTTGTTCTATATTCTTTGAACCTCTTAGGCTGTCATCTATTAATTTTAAATCTCAGAGGGAACAAGTATAAAATAGATGATGGAGTAATCCAAGGGTTTCTGAAAAGGTGAAACTTGTCTGTGATTGAATATGTGCATTTTGTGTTATTCTCTAAGTCTCCTGTGTGAAAATACCGCATTTGAGCACAAGAGAGGTCTTCATTTTGTCTTTAAGTAAACTCCTCATCTCGTGGAGCATTACCATCCTTGTGAGTGTGTTAAAGCTGTGCAATTTCATAAACACTAAGTCAACAACTTCTGTTTACAGTGTGTCCATCATTGCCAGCTACATTACTTCTTTATTGCTGCTATTCTTTCATATTTTAAATAAAAAGGGAAGATCCTATCAGTGTTTATTCTCTCCTGTGAGCAGGCTTTGGCCTAGAGGAAATATCAGGTATCTAAGTATAGAAAAGTCTGAAGAGAAAATGCTAAATTTCAGCAGGGAATTGCTGGTTTTCTTTTGAGTTTTGCTGCGCAAAAATGAGTTTGGTTTTTCCAAGTAACGAAGAAACAGCTGTGTTGGTGTTAAATATTCAGTGGATTTGTAAGTGACTTATTTGAAGATTTTCATCTTTATAAGATTTCCCTCATTTGAAAGTGCCCTAAAGTATGGTTTTTGTGAGGGGGAGTGATTTCTCCTGGTTCTTACCTTTCTCCAGTTGGCATTTTGGAGAGTCTGGGTTTAAAACCCAAAATAACGACACACCTTTTTGTTGCCAGCAAAGTATTTGATTCCTGCTCTCTCCAACTGCAGAAAAGTTGGTGAAGACCTTCTCCTAAGTGCTTAAAATAGGCAGTGGAGATTTGGAAAAAATGATGAGTGGCGGATTGCACAACCAGCCTGGCTGGAGCTGAAACTGCTTCCAGATCCTTCTGGAATGGCTGTGCTGGAGAAGGGAAATGGGCTGGGGCCCCCAAACTGAGCTGAGCTCTGGCAGCAGCCAGGATGGTGCCTCAAGGAGCTACAGAAAAGAGAGGGGAGAGACTGCAAGGGCAGGGAGGGACAGGACACAGGGAATGGCTTCCCACTGCCAGAGGGCAGGGATGGAGGGGATGTTGGGATGAAATCCTTCCCTGGCAGGGGGAGCAGGCCCTGGCACAGCTGCCCAGGGCAGCTGAGGCTACTCCTGGATTCCTGGCAGTGCCCAAGGCCAGGCTGGATGGGATTTTGAGCAGCCTGGGACAGTGGAAGGTGTCCCTGCTGTGGCAGGGGTGGCACTGGATGAGCTCCGAGGTGCCTTCTAGTCCAAGACATTCCATGATTCCATGAACCTTTGCCATTCGCTGAAAGGTGTTGGATGTTGTCTGGGGGAGCTTTGGGTGGCAGCCGTGCGTGTTCAGGAGCTTTCTGAGCTGTCCTCATAGACCAAGGGTGGAACTGACATAGTGGCAACACTTAATGCCTGGAGTAGTGGGAGAAGCCTCTGAAGGGGAGGCTGGAATTGCATGGGAATGTTTGACTTAGGTATTTCTAGGCAGTTTTGTGTGAAAGAAGGTGATGATGTCTTGAGTGAGCTCCGAAATACTCGACTCCCTTCTGTCATTTCAGCATCTCTAACCTTTTTGCAAATTTGCAATTTTGGCGAAGTCTTGCATTATATTTTCAAGTAATCTTATTAATGCACAATGTAAATGTGAATTAAATTCCCATGTGGTGGAGTCCATTGTAAGAAAAAGAAAAAGCTGTCTTTGTCAGGTTTTTCACTGCGCTGTGAGAGCAGAAGTTGGGCATTTGAGATGTGGCTGCTTGGGCTTGGACTGGAGGGAAGGGTTGGAGGTTTGGAATCTGCTGGCTTGGGAAGGAGCACAGTCTAGTCAAGAAGGGAATGTAGAAGAGAGAAGAGCAAATGAAAAGCATGGGGTGGAAGGAACTGGCAGTTGGAAAAACTTTGCTGGCATGTTTCCCTCTTCCTTGAACCCCAAAATACTTCGGAACACGGGGGTTTCTACCCTTCCCAGGATCCTTGCTTTTGCCAACTCCTCTGTGCTGCTGGTGCATGCGGAGGGTAACCAATCCTGGCTGTGATATTTCGGGGAGCTGCAGGTGGCAGAGGCCCACGTGGGCTGTGAGTGTCCCACCAGTGAGAGCGTTCATCTCTCACGTGGCGCGGTTGCAGCCTCGCTTTATCGCGTGCGGAGCGGTCGCTGAGGGAGGAGCAGGATTTAGCTGGGAAGAACTGAAAGGCACATTTCAAACGTGCCCATGGAGCATTCCTCACCCTGACGGGCTGGTGTAGGATTATGCAATCCCTTTTTCCTGCAGGACCTTTGTTGGGTGCTCAGGCTTGATGTATCATCATTTCATCAGCAGTGACGTAGTATTTTATTTTTATACTACCTCATTGTGCAATTCTGCCATTTTTCACTGTGTATCATGAAGATCTGAAAGGAAAATGCATTCCTTCCTGGTTAATATGCAACAAACAGTCTATAAAAAGATGTCGTTACTGTGCAGTAATTGCTTTATTTATCACCTTTCCTATGTGGCTAAAGCTGCTCGAATCACTGAGCGGAGCAGGGAGCTGATGCTTTGGGCTGCTTTGGCTTCACTTTTAATTTTTGGCGTTGGATTTTTGGCTCCTGTTGTAGAACTAGACCTAAATTCCTTAAGGATGGTGTCTGACCAGCACGGGTTTATCTTGCACAGTCATCAGGACTGTGGGTTACAGATCAATGACCACGATGGTACTCAGCCAGCACATCCTTGATTTTGTAAACATCCAAGGCAGCGGGGTCTGGAGATCTGAAAGTCTTCTGGCCTGAAAGTTCATGTAGTTTGACCTGTGGCGAAATACATTTGACGGCCATATGAAGGTGAATAAGGCAAAGTTGAACTTCTCAACCACTTCAGAAATAGATTTCATAGAACAAATACTAGAAAAGAAATATATTGGGTGCTTTTTATTGTTTGTTTTAGATCTGTAGCTTTGTTACTAGGGAGAAAACCTAAGGAAAACATGCTATGCCTTCCCTTCTTGCACTGGACAAGGTCAAGCTCTTGTAGCCCTCTCTGGGTGCTTCAGGCAGGAGAGGGGTTACTCGCAGTTAACAATATGGAAGTTAAACCTAACTTGACAACTTTCTTGACTGAAAAAAGGATGTAAAGAAGTGCACTGTGACTAAATCTAGCATACAATTAATTCTTCTCTGCAGTTCTGTGTGTTAATTGCTGTCATTGTGTGAACTGATGGCTTAAGCAAAAATAGAAAATTTTATAACTGGTGTGTTGCTTACAATGCAGAGTCTTAGCTCCAAGTGCCAGCCCGCAGTGGCTTTGTGAATCTCTGCTGTGCTGTCAATCTCTGTGAATCATCCCGATGGAAATGGAGAAAGCGGTGGGGAGCGCAGACCTGGGAAGTGTGGTTTGCACTTTTCCTGGTGCTTCAGCAGCCCCAGGCTGGCAGTGGGGATGAAGTGGAGCTGAGTGTTTCTGCAGAGATGGAGCTCAGTCTCCCTCCTCGTGCCCTGAGCTCTGTCCTTCCCCGGTGTCACTCTGTCAGAGGGCCCCAGTGCCATGCCCAGCTCCTGCCGGCTCTGATTCTGGGGTCCTGGGCTGGTGAACCAGGATAGAATGGGATGATCTCTAAGGTCCTTCCAACCCAAACCGTTCTGGGATTCTTTGCCCTTCTGTGAAGGGTGTTTGATGTTGCCTGGTGGGCTCTGGGGTGGATTGGGGGAAAGGCATGAGAAGAGTGACGGTGTCCATCTCAAGCAGCATCCAGAGGTGAAATTACCAAGGTGTGTCTCAGCCCCTGGCAGAGCTGCCATGACCTGTCTCCAGCATGGGGTGTCTCCCTTTCTGGTTGATAAGCATCCAGAGTGTCCATGAACAAGCAGCTCTGCTTTTCAGGCACTGAGGATAAACCCCAGGTGGGTTTCTCCTCACCTTGCTGCTTCCCAAACTGCGGTGCTTGTCCGTGGGGATACACCAGGAGCCTGGACAAAGGCCATGTGAGCGAGGAGCCTGAAGCCTGACATCCCCTCTGCTGCTAGAGAGGCTGGGAACAGCCTCCTGGCTCTTCTGGCACTTTGTTTGAACTTCTGAGCTGCTACTTTAGGCGCTGCCTTTGAATAGCTGAATTTATTTTTTTGCGTGTTCCGTTGCTTAGCGACGACAGGAGGAAAAACAGTCACTGCAGCTCATGTGGGTTTATTACTGATAAGTTAGCATCTCTGATACAGAAATGTATTTTTAATAAGACTAATGAGCTGTGATTCCTGGCTTTAGCCAGGCAGAATGTTAAATAAAGTGTGTTGCTGCACTGGGTATGGAACCTGACACCCTGAGGGGTTTGATGTTACCTCAAGCCATGCCTTGAATGTCTGTGCTTGTGCAGGCTGTTGTTTGAGGGTGTTTTATGCTGCTCCCACTTCATTAGGTGAGGAGTTGCTCCTACTTTTTTTGCCCTGTTTTCCCTAGCAGTAGAAGGGATTTAAAATCTAAACTGACAACAACAGCAGTGAAAAAATCCAAAGCAAAAGGCCCCAAGCCTGACAGAGTTTACCTGCTGAAGTACAAAAACTCCAAGCTCAAAGTGCAGAAACCAAGTCTGTTTGCCTGGGAAAGCACTGGAACGTGTTCCCGTTTTAGTCTGGTACCATTTTTGACTGGGACAAGTTATAAATTTTCTGGTCTTGCATCAGATGTTGGCAGCAGCAGTTAGTTTTTATCACGCACGGGGCGACATTCCTGTTGCTCAGAAAAGCATTCGTCTGATCAAGAGCTTTTTGGAATTTGTTTATAAAGCTTTCCTTGCCGCTGGGATAGTTGGAGAGCGTTGGAATCCAGATGATTCTGAGTGGCTGAAGCCATGGCTGTGTTTGTTCCCTGTTTTTCTAGATTGCCTGTTCAAGCTGTGTCCCATGAACCGCTACTCGGCACAGAAGCAGTTCTGGAAGGCAGCGAAGCCAGGAGCCAACAGCACCACAGATGCTGTGCTGCTCAACAAACTGCACGTGAGTATCCCTCTGCAGGGCCCTCCTCACACCCATCCTGCTCTGAACAAGCGTTTCCAGCCAGCTTGGCACAGTTAGTGAGGAGACACTGAGTGTGTGTAGAAATAAATCAGCGTGCAGAATTCCTTTGGAGATTTCAGTCCAAGTCTTCAATCCTCTGATTTATGGCAAAATCACAGAATAAGCTGAGTTGGAAGGGACTCACAGGGATCATCCCAGCTTCTGGCCCTGCACAGACACCCCCACAATCCCACCCTGTCCCCAAGAGTGCTGTCCAGTGCTCTGGCAGCCTCAGGGCTGTGCCCATTCCCTGGGGAGCCTGGGCAGTGCCCAGCACCCTCTGGGGGAAGAGCCTTTCCCAAAAATCCATCCTAAACCTGTCCTGGCACAGCTCAGCCATGCCCTGGGTTCTGTCTGAGTCACACAAAGTGGACAGGACCCCCTCCTGTTCCTGCTCAAGGTCTGTGTCCCCCAGTGCTGTGTCCATGACACTGAGGTAGCTGTGGGAGCTCTTGTCTTTAACCTGAAGTAGAAATAATGGTGCTCCAGGGGAGTACTTTGGGTGTTAAAAGCATAAGAAAAGGAACCCTTAAAACAATTGCACAGAGGATTCTCAGGCACTGCATCCCAGCATGGGAAACCAGGAGCTGCTGGTCTCATCAATCTATTGGGACTGCTCAAACAAACACTGCTGCTGTTGATATATGGAAAGGTTGATGGGTAATTATGAGTAATTATAAGGCCAGACAGCCTCTCCTTCCTTATTAGCTTGCAGTATTTAATATTTTCTGGGTAAAATGTTGACATTCAGCAGCTGAAAACTCAGTAAGGCAGTTGATTGCTGTTTTTAGAGCTCCTATATAAAAAAAAAGCCAACTTAACTTAAATACCATCTGTTGACTTTAGAGTTAAATAAACTCAGTGTTTATGTTAAAATTACATAGCTGGAGTACTTCATGTCAAAATTACAATTCTAAATATTTTTAGGTTCTTTGAGCCTATATTAAGCTCATTGTAGCCTGGAATATGAAATGGCCCCGTAGGAGAGTGTCACTTGCTGATTGCCATATGGCTGCCTCGCTCTGCACTTCACAAAGACCCACTGGTGGACTCCTTCTGCTTCAAGAAATGTATTTATAACCCAAAAGTATCAGCTTGGCAGGGACAAAGCTATTTTGGTAGCACAAAGCTCCCTCACCTGGGCCGTGTTTCTCATGTTGATAAGGGAAGGAGGCTGTGGCAGCAGCTTTAGACTGATGGGGGTTCTGGGCTTGGCTGCTGGTGCATCAGGAAAAGGGAGAGTTCGTGGGTTTTTACAGAAATTAGAGTCTAAATACTGCAACGTGTAGAAGAAAAAGGCTTTGGTATTGCCCTGGGTTACATTCTCATGCGGAGTTGTCTCCCTTTCCCTAAGTACATCCCAGTGTGGCTGTTGGGGACCTGTCCCTGCTCATCTGACGCTTGAGCCTTTTGTGCCAGGGTCCTGGGAATGCAGGATGAGATTCTTCCAGGATGAGATTTTCCCAGGATGAGCCTGAGCCCAGCAGTGTTTGCACAGAAATGTCCCACCAAGACCTGCTTGATTTGGAGAAAGGGTTTGAGTGCCTTACAGTTCTATTGGGGATTATTCAATCTGCATCCCTTGGACATGAACTCTGATGGGCTGGATCAGGTCTGCAGTGAGCCAGGGCTTGAAAATAACTGAGTCCCATGGACATCTCTACATCAGAACTTCTTCCTGCCCATCCTGTGTGTCCATGTGTCACCTTTGCCTCTTGCTGGCACATGGAGAGCTCTGAACCCCTGAGCCTGTGAGCTCTGCCCAGGATGAGGTTTCTTTATCAGAGCATTGCATTTCCAACGCAGCTGATGATGCAAGATGTGTTCATCATCATCACTTGCCTTTTTTGGCTTCTGTTTGTCTGCTGGTGGAATTTATTGTCTGCCATGGAGTGCTCCGTGCTGAGGTCAGGTTATTTTAAGTTAATGCCATTTAAGGGATTTCAGATCTGGGACACTTGTCTCTCTGTGGTCGCAGCATCCGAGCGGCTTGAGGAGCTGACATCTAGTGGCCAGAAAAGTGCTTCTCCTGGAGTGACTGTCAGGTTTGGGCAGTGCTTTTGAAGTACATCCTAAGTCCTAGTTGTACTTTCACAGAAGAAAATTGGGGGTTGTATTTATAATAAATGTGGCACCCAGTGGGGCAGGGCAGTCCTGGCTGTGGTTGCTGTTATTTTGGAGGGCTCTGGTGTTTTTAAGAAAACTTTTCGTTGCAGAATACTTGCAAATCAAGTAAAAAAGCTGTATTTTAGTAATACAGAGAAAATGGTGTTGCAGTGCGTGACTGAATAAAACTTTGGATTTGTAAGAGCAGCTCTATCTCAGGTTCTCCTGGAATAAGAGCCAGTTTTCATACCTAGCACAGCATCTGAAAACAGCACATTTTGAGTGAGCTGGAGCTGGTACAATTCTCTTAACAGTGTGCAAGTAGCTGCTCTTTTGTCCTGGTACTTCACCTCACTGTAGTGAGGAGCTGTGGGCACTTTTCTTCTCCAAGAGAAATCTAGACACACCACAGTCCTTGAGACTTGAGAACCAAACCATAATCCCTGATGCTCAGCCTCCTAAAAAGTCCAATTTTAAATTGCTCTCCACCTCCAGATAGCAGTTAAAGCAAATACAGATTTATGTTTTTAATTCAAAACATCATCTTTCCTGTGAGGTGAAGAAGTTCTTTACCAAATGAAATTGTTCAAAAACAGCCTGGGCCAAATAGCTCACTTTTAAAACAACAGTGGCAAGAGGCTCATTGTTAATTATTAATTAGGGCTTTGTGTCCTTAGAATAATTCAGTTTTGCAAGGGTTTCCCCTTTGCTTTCCCTGCCAGTGTGGTGCAGGAATGCTCAGCTGTGGCACAGAGGCTCCATCACCCCAGGGAGCACAAGCCCGGGGGGGAGTGGGGAGCTCTCCAGTCCAGAGCTGCAGTGGCCATTGTGTGTGCCTTCCCCGGGGTCCTGCTGCATTGGGAAGGGCACTGGAGTCTGCAGAGAAGCACAGCCTGGAGGGCAGCTGGAGCCTGTATTGCCAAAGGAAAATAAAGAATCAGCGTTGAGGTTCTTTCATTCAATTTGTGTAGAAGTCAGTAGAAAGGAAAACAGAAGTCCTGGCTGGAGTTGTTACCCCTCCCTTTTTCACCTTTCCCTGCCCAGGTATCTGCCTTCTGTCTTGTCTGAGCTTTTCATCTCATGTTTTATTCCAGAGTTTTGCCCAATTGTACCCAAATTACGGTTTACTTAAATGATGTGTGTCTATCTCCCCAAACAGTTGAAAAAGGGAATTGGAAATTACATGTTGGAAGCTGGAAAAAGAGGAAATTAGGCTCTTTCAGATGCTCGCTGTTTTTCCAGTCCTTTGAAATAATCTTGAAGAAAAGGGAGTTTTGTAAAACCCCCTTTTCTAAAACACTCAGCAATTGAACTGTTCTCCTTTAATTTCAGCATGCAGCAGATTTGGAAAAGAAACAGAACGAAACTGAAAACAGAAAACTGCTGGGAACAGTCATCCAGTATGGGAATGTCATCCAGGTAGGCTGTGAGCATCTGTGCAAGCTGGAGAGGATTTAGTTGAAAATTGCCTGCTCAGTGGACTTCAGATTTCTGGAATTGATGATCAAGAGCCTGTAGTTCTGCCAGGTTTCACCGTGCTCTGGAGTGGGATCCTGGGAAGCAGGGCCTGGGTGTTACATCTGTGATGAGATCATTGTTTTATTGTGGGTTAATTGTGCTTGGATTTGAGGTCACCATTAATTGTTTTCTTCAGAAATCCTCATTAGAGCCCTCATTAGAATTGTTGGGAGGTGGCACATGTACAACTCCAAATATCCTCTCACAGCGGAATGTTGACACTTAAATCATAAACTGACACAGAGAAGGAAAAGCAGTAGAAATAGAAATAATAAACTGGCACAGAGAAGGAAAATCAATAGAAATAGTTAATTTTTTTTTTGTTAGATCAGACCAAGCAAAGCAAGAGAAGAGCAGCTCTGCCTCTTACCAGGAAGAGCCACTTAGTCCCCAGCATTTCAAAAGTTTTGGTCCTGGGTGTTTTTTGAACAGGTTGTTTTAAAGTGGTGAGGGCATGTCCATGTGTTTGTCCCAGCTGGGCAAGGGACAGCTGGATTAACGGAAGGTGTTTTGTTCTGTGTCTGGGTGTGAGTGGAGCTGTGCCTGGGTCCCTCAGGATTTGCACAGAACTCGGTTTGCTCTCCTGTGTAGCACTGCAGTTGTCTCATGCACGCTCGGGTTATTGAGGGGAGGAAGAGGAGCATTCTTAGAACTGAACTCTGATTCTTATTCTAGCTGCTTCACTTAAAAAGTAACAAATACTTAACAGTAAATAAGAGGCTTCCAGCCCTGCTAGAGAAGAATGCAATGAGGGTGACCTTGGATGAAGCTGGAAATGAAGGCTCCTGGTTCTACATCCAGCCCTTCTACAAACTGCGCTCCATCGGGGACAGTGTAAGTGCTGGGAGCAGGGTCCTCACACATCCTTGGGGCACAGCCTGCACTTGGGAGGCCTGTCTTGCAATTAATGCAATGCACACATCTCCCAGGGCGTGATGATGATGCAGGAACAACCTTTTTGCTATGCTGTCATGAGGGGGAGGAAAATTGCTATGGTAACTTGTATTTTGGAAACGTGGAATGATCTAACATTGGAGGGAATAAGGGACCTAATTAGGCTGGCCTTGCACAATTCCTGCTCAATTCAAAATGGTAGGAAGTGTTGAGCTCCTTCAGGAGGTTTGGAAGGAATAATTAGCATCTTGGTTTTCAGTGTTGTCAGCTTAGAATCAAAATTCGTCATCACTTGGGATGTGAGGAGTGAGGTAATAAGGAAGTGAAATGCTCCTGCTCATGGGAAATCTTTAAATGCATTGCCATTTTAATCCCTTCTTTTGCAACAGCTGAGTCACTTGGGTATGGAATCTTCCTAAAACCAGGAGGTCATAAACTTCAGTGTGCTCTGGGGTTCAGGCCAGGTATATTTGGCACCCAAACACAGTGAATTAATCAGTCAGCCATCATTTATCCTGTAGCCCCATCTGTACCAGAACTCAGTCTGCTTTGTCTGCAAGGTAATGAGTCCAGTAGCATAGAGGTTTTTGCCTCAGTCACTGAGTTTGGTGAGCTAAATTCTGACCCAGACAGAATTCTGGTGGAATACTCAGACTGGTATCTCTCCAGACTGCAAAAAAGTGATTTCCTCCCCTGGCTCCCATTAAAAACAATAAAAAAGGAAGAAAAAGAGCTTTCTCAGGGTGCAAATTTGTCTGATGCTGCACTTCTCTGCAGGTTGTCATTGGAGACAAAGTAGTCCTGAATCCTGTCAATGCTGGGCAGCCTCTCCATGCCAGTAGCCACCAGCTTGTGGATAACCCAGGATGTAATGAGGTAAGGGGACTTTGGCACAGCTGGAGCAGCTGTACAAACCTCTCTGTCCTTCAGCTTAGCTCTTTGTACATGGTTTGGAATTCAGCAAGTTGGTTGGTACCCATGGCACTGCTTATTAGGAATGGTTTTCCTGGTAATCAGTGATTAAAAGAGGAGTTTTGGAGCTCTGCTTTCTCTTGGGTGCTGGCAGA
Source organism: Motacilla alba alba (assembly GCF_015832195.1). Taxonomy (NCBI): domain Eukaryota; kingdom Metazoa; phylum Chordata; class Aves; order Passeriformes; family Motacillidae; genus Motacilla; species Motacilla alba. The sequence continues at coordinate 1,524,540 of NC_052027.1, read as the reverse complement.
GGTTTGGGTTTGATCTCTTTTGCATGACTGGCTAAAAGCAAGTTGTTCCTTCAAAATCAGGAGTTGTGATGTGCCCCGTACTAGTCACTGTGAAGAAAGTTAAATCTAGCAGCACAGATGTGTAGCAAGTGGCTTCCAAGCAAGTCAGCTCTGGAATTACTTGTTCTGGAGCAGATACAGAAAAGACTTTGATTCTCCAGAGCAATGCAGCCAGGCCTGCAGCGTTCTGGTGAAGATTGTCTAAAAAAAATCAGGCAGTGGCTGATGGCAGGACCTTGTGCAGGCACAGGACAGTGGGACTGATGGTCTCATTCTCCTCCTAGGTCAACTCAGTGAACTGCAACACCAGCTGGAAAATCGTGCTCTTCATGAAATGGAGCGACAACAAGGACGACATCCTCAAAGGGGTGAGAGGCAGAGCTGTGCCTGGCTGCAGCTGGGGCCCTGCCGGGCACTGCCCCTGCTGACCCTGCTGCCTGCCTTTGGCAGGGGGACGTGGTGAGGCTGTTCCACGCCGAGCAGGAGAAGTTCCTGACGTGTGACGAGCACAGGAAGAAGCAGCACGTGTTCCTCAGGACCACGGGCCGGCAGTCGGCCACGTCTGCCACCAGCTCCAAAGCCCTGTGGGAGGTGGAGGTGAGGACTGCACCCAGGCTGGGGCTGCCTTGGGAGGAACAGTTCCTCCTTCTGCTAAAAACACTCTGTCTGGGTTTCTCACTCTAGGTAAAATTTCTCTGGTGTTACAAGTGAAATTAGAATTGCTTTGCTTGCTTTCTGTGCACAGTCCCAGTGGAGCTCTGCTCTCTGATGGTGCAGCACAGAGCTCTCGAGTTCAGGTGCTGTACAGTTCAGGAAAAGGGCACAGAGAAACATCAATGAAGTCATTTTCTTACCAGTCACTGAAGTTTAACAACAGCTTATAATTTCCACTGTCCTGCTGAGTGTACTGAAGGCTCTATTTTTGGTGTGGAATAATGTGATTATGTATAGCCTCATCTGATCAGAGGCTGCAGCCCCTTGCTAGTCTGTCTGAACTGGCTTTTTGAATTCACTTGGCTTTTAAACAGAGTGACTAACACCTTGGCCATCAGTGGCTTCTGAAAATAGCCTCAATCTGTTGGTATTATTAGCATTAGTTTATGATTTTAAATCTGATTCAATTATGAAGTGCGTATAAGAATGAAAAAATAAATTGTCATGATGGAGAGGTGTTTTTGTATTCCTTTTCCAGAAGTATCTGCTGTGACAGTCAGCTTCTCCTGTATTTCAAATGAAAGTCTGCCTGTAATTAGCATGACTTTGGCATGTTAGCAGTCTGTGGTAACTCTCCATGTGTGTGCAGTTACCTGGACAGGTGAGAGCCCAACCCACAGAGTAGCCAACATGGGGTTACAGGTGTTTGAGGCACTCCTTGCCCCACTTTGTCAGTAAATATAAGTATTTATTCTTTTGTACAGCATTGTTGCATTTAAAGTATTTCCAGATGTCTTCCCTCATCCACTTTAAACGGGCAAAAAATAGTTATAGCCATAGGGTAATGGATTTGTTGCCTTCTGTAGGGGTTTGTTTCAAGACCTGGCAGCACATGCACACAGAGCCCCTTCTTTAGTTCATCCACAAACCGAGGGCAGCTATTCCCAGCCAGCTCAGAGCATTCCCTGCACAGTCCTGCTCACAGATAGAAGGTGGCTTTGTCTTTTCCCAGCCCCTGGTTGTGTTTGCCTTTCCCTGCAGGTGGAATGAGGCAGGTCCTGCTGGGAGGGGGGGTCTGTGCAGCATTCCAGGTGTGTTCCCTGTCCCTGCAGGTGGTGCAGCACGATCCCTGCCGGGGAGGAGCTGGCTACTGGAACAGCCTCTTCAGGTTCAAGCACCTGGCCACGGGGCACTACCTGGCAGCAGAGGTACGTGGGCTGGGCTGGCACCTCTGCCTGCCCTCACACTGTGCTCTCCTCCTTTGGCACCTTCTCAAAACCTGTCATTTCCCACCCTGAAACTGGACACGGGGAGGGGAGGAGAGTGGTCCTTTGGATTGATACAAAAATAGATGCTAAATGTAGGAGATGAGATGAAAGAGCTGAAAGAATATCGTGGTTTGGGGTAGTCATGAGCTGATTACACTTTTTGTGTGAATTCTAGAGTCAAGAACTTCTGCTGCAAAGAATAGGCACTAAATAGTATCCTGTCATGTGGGCACTGGAATCAATGTGACTTTATTAACTGATGAATAAATGGTAAATGACTGAGAGCCTTTGGGGGAAAATGAATTCAAGTGTTGATAATTTCTCTTGAATCACTGATTTTTGAGCAGAATCGTAGGACTGAGTATAAAATGAAAACACTGACTTCAGACCAGTCTGTAAGAACTGCAGATAGAGAAAAGTCCAGATTAAATATTCCATTTTACATTCTTCTGATAAGCAGATTAGAAAACCAGAAGCATTTTGTCACATGCGCGCTGCAAATCCTTTTCAGTAGTGATCCAGTGTAGAGCTTTTCCAGTAAATCTTGGGTTTTCTAATCAGCCAAAACAAAAACACGCTCTTAGATCATGCAAGAATATCCCAGAGGAGATTGCTCACCTGATCCCTGGTTAGAATAATGTTTGTTCTAAAAGATTTCCAGCCAGTAGTTTCTAGCTGGAAATTCCACTTGAGATTAAAACAACCAAAAGAAAGCATTAACTGGTTAACTCTCTACTCTTGCTCCTGTAGTGATTCTCCTGACTGAGATAACTCTCCCTGCATGTTTGCAGGTTGTTTAGCTGATTTGCAGCCTGCTGAGCCGTGCTGGGTGTGGGCAGTGTGCCGTGCAGGGCACTGGTGACCACGGCAGTTCAGGTGATGCTCAGGCTGTTTGCCCCTTGCAGCTGTGCTGGAGTTTTGACGTGCCTGTGATTCTGTTCCATCAGGTAAACCCTGACTATGAGGAAGATGACCTGGAGTGTCAATCCTCAGTAAGTATAGGCAAGGGAATGCTCCTGCCCCTGACTGAGGAGGGCTTGCACAGGCCCAGGGCTGCCCTGGCCAGTGCACAGCTGGTCCAGGCTTCGTTGTTAGTGAAGAAACTAAAAACCTGACAGTGCTCTGGAGGCTTTTAAGGCCTGTCCAAAGAGTGGGTGTTGACACCTTAGTGCAGAACAACCCACTTGGACCTGAATTAACACGTTACCTGAACCCCCCTCAGCTCCTCCCTTTGTGGCATCTTTTTCTGTCTTCCTGTTTCCTCAACCTTTGCTTCCTTGGAGCTCTGTCCTGCTGTGGGCTGGAAATCTGCTCGAGGTGACCCCAGATGGGACTCATCCCTGAGGGAATGTTCCCCAATGCTGTGCCTGTCTGACCTCTGTGGTAAACAGCAAATTTGCTGTTATTGTACCTTGTCCCAGGAAAGCAGGAATGGCAGGGGAGGGTGATTCCAGTGCCATTCCTCTGGTTTTCCTGTGGGAGCCAGTGTGTGTTGTCAGTAAATGTTGTTGTGTCAAAGATTGAGTGTGTGGTGCTCTGTATTGACAGAAGCTTCTCTTTGGTGGCAGAGGGAGCCAGCATTGCTTCAGGAGTTGAAAACAGAGAAAACTGGACCAGCACTTTGCATTGTGGATTTTATTTATTTAGTTGGATTTGATGATAGGCTTATGCAGCATTCTTGGTCATGTATCCTGTATTATGGAGGATTTGCACCATTTGGGTATGACAAAGAGCTATTCCTTCCGTTCCTAAGAGATGGATGTGATGCTTGGAAATCCTGCAGGGTGCATTTTTCCTCCTAAAAGGATTTTTTCATTATAGCCTGGCCATTAAAATGTTTCCCTCGCCCTCAGATATTGAGCTGTTTTCCTGATTACTTCTTGGTGGCATTTGGCAGCTTGACTGCAGTAAACATGGCAAAAAAAAACCTGAACAAACCCCACCCATAGCTGTTCCCTGGGGTGTGGAGGGAATCCAGTTCTGAGGTGATTTGTTGGGTTAATTTTTTGAAAGCTAATCAATGTTGAGGGGCTTTAGGTGACACCCCGATGTGTCCTGCTGACATGTGCATGGATAATGTTCCTGCTCTGTCTCAGCTCTCTGGTTTTTCCCTGCTCTCTCTTTACCACTAGATGGCAAAAATAGACCAGCAAGAACAGGACCAGGAGCACATAATTCAGCTCTGACAGGAAATTGCCACATGGTTTATCCTTCACTGGTGACAGGAGGGTGTAGGCTGCTTTATCCAACTTCGTCCAAACTCCAGCAAGATCCAAGTGCAAGCTGTCTGCAGGGTTTCTGTGCACAGCACATTGGTAGTGTTGGTGCTTTCTCCTTGTCCCTCAGAGGACTGTGCAGGAAGGGTTTCCATGGGCATGGGTGAGGTGCCAGCTCCACCTTCCAGCAGCAAAGCTCTTGTCACCTTTGGGGTTGAATTTCAGTGCTCCCTGAATTGCCCCTTTTCCTGCTTTTTGCTTTATTGCTTGTGTTCAGCTTTGCCCCAGTTTGAAGTGACCAATTGCCTCCCAAAGGACAAGCAGGCAGCTGTATCCCTCACTGTGCTCCCTCCCCTTGCTGGGGGGGATGAAGGAGACAGCTGAAATTCAGAGAATTCATTCCAAGTGAGCGAATTTCTCCCAGCATCTCTCTCCAGATGGACTCTGAGTGTAGAGTTGCTCCTTCCCTTGAAGGCACACTCCCAAAGTGTATTTCTGTTCCATACAGATAACTGCCTGTTCCCATGTACAAAATCAGACTTTAAATGTCACTGCTTTGCAGCCAAGTTCATTGGCTGCAAATATGTTCACTTGGGAGTATCCTGAGGCACAGGCAGCACTGGATACCTTTTCCATCTGCTCCAGGATGGCAGTGCCTTACAGCAGGGCTTTGACAGGCAGGTGCCTGAGTGCTGACTCCCTTGGGTGCCACCATCACAGAGAAGCTGAGAAAGTGGTTTCTTGGTCACCTTGAGAATTGCAGGCAGGATTTAGGTGGTTGTGCATGGACTGCTGGTTCCTGTGTGACAGGGAGCAGCTTCTTGAGGGACTAGTGACAGCTGGGAGTTCCCTAGGAAAGGATTTGGAGAAAGTTGTTGTTCCTTTTTCATCTTTGTTTTTCCCTCCCCTTTTGTTCTTTCATCTGAAGCCCTGGGGTTTTATCTAAATGATGGATCTTTATTTTGCTGGAGGAGGCTGTGGATTGGCTGGAACCTGGGAATAAAGATCCTTCTGGTGCCATGGCCTTTGGAGCACGTTCTTGTGCTTGAGAGCAGCACAGGCTGTAGCGTGAGCAGCAGGACTTCCAACTCCTTGATTGGCTTTTTGTTTCTCTTGCCTGGGACTGAGGGATGTGGCTCCCATTTTTGTTGCTGAAGCTGATTATTTCCCAGCAAGGTTGTTGGTCCATGGTGTGGCCGGGTTTTTATGTTTTCAGCTCATTAATTACGTGGTGAGAGGGATCATTGCAATGTGTGGGGTGCGTTTGGAGAGCTGGTAGTGTCAGGGTTGGGGATCTCAGCTGGTGTGTGTTGTCAGAGAGCAGTCAGAGCTCCCAGCGTGTGTGGGGTGAATGGCCGGGGGGGTTTGTCTCTTCTGGCACTGTCTGTGAGACATGAATTCTGCGTGGAGGGGCAGTTGCTGTGCTGGCACTCAGCACTTACCCCAGGGCCAGAGCAGCTGCTGTCAGTGTTCCTGGTGTCCTGCGCCCATTCCCCTGGTCCGGAGTGCCCCCCGTGTGTCTGGGGCTGTGTGGGGGCCCTGCAGGGCTCCCCTGAGGCCGTGGGGTTTCTCCACAGCTGGACCCCGAGCAGGAGGCGGCGCGGCGGGGCCGGGGGCCCCAGGAGAAGATGGCCTATTCCCTGGTGTCCGTGCCTGAGGGCAATGACATCTCCTCCATCTTCGAGCTGGACCCCACCACCCTGCGAGGGGGAGACAGCCTCGTCCCCAGGTACAGTGACCTCTGCAGCTCGGGGGTTCTTGTGGGCTTTTACAGTAAAGCTGCCCCAGACTGTCTTCCTGCCATCCTTTGGGATCAGGTTCCTCCTCTAATGAATGTAGAAGTAATTAGAAAATGCCTGAAGCTTGGCTTGAGTGCTTTACAATTGAGGTATAAGTAAGAGAACACCATTTTACAGACAGGGAAATGGAGTCTAAGTGACTTCCTTGCCAGGAATGATCTGGGACTAAAAGCCTTGGGTGTCCTATCAAGGCATTCCTTCCTGTGACCTGTCTGTATTGTCTTAGGATGTAACACCAGCTATTTAGCACTGGGTTTTCTGCTGTTTGTGTGTTCTTTACTGTTCATGTGGCACCTCTTGGTGTTGAAAAGCTGCTGCACCCTTCCAAGTGCCACGCTCTGCATGCAGCTCTTTGCTGCTGTTCCCACTCAGAAAGCAGCAAGTTGGTTCCATCTTTTCAGCAACTCCCCAAATCATCAGGTACCCATATTTTGGAGTTATCAGGGAGTTCTGGGCTGAAAACCCCAGAGGTAAGGGGAGAAGGTGGCAGCTCACAGCAGTGGAAAGGTGAGGATGGGAAGAGGTTCAGATTGTTGCTGAGCAGCAGCTGGGTTACAGCAGCTCAGAGTGGCTGTGGTTCTGTTTTAGAGCAGAATCTCTTTCATTGCACAAGACACCTCCCTCAGGTGAATTCACAGAGTGAGCTGAGGCAATAGGAATGTTGCTCCAGTTGTGGTATGCAGTGTGGACAGAGATGACACTTCTTTTCCACTTGTTCCTGCCAGCATCTCAAAATGCCAGCAGTGCAAAAGCTTCCCAGCTGGGAGGCTGACTCATGCTGGGGAACTCCTGACTTTCTTGCAGGAACTCCTACGTGAGGCTCAGGCACCTCTGCACCAACACCTGGGTTCACAGCACCAACATCCCTATTGATAAAGAGGAGGAGAAACCTGTGATGCTGAAAGTAGGTTCTGTGACTTTGTGTAAGCACATCCTTTGATTCCTGTACTTCCACAAAAGTGTTGGCAGGAGTTTCACTCCCTGAGCCTGTCACAAACTGAGCATGTGACAGTAACGAGCAGTGCCTGTGCAAAATATTTGTTCTTAATGGCTCAGTTTCCTGGTATTTTTCTAGTTACACTGTGCAGCTTCTGCTCCACAACAGTCACCAGGAGCAGGATATTTTTTCCACTGGCTGCAGTGACGTTTTGCCATCTCACCTGCTGCTCCTTTGAATTTAGGGACAGCTTTGAGCTTGCACAGAGTGTTCTCAGAGTTTGGGTTCAGCAGTGCTCCCATGCTGCCTGAGCAGAGGGTGGCTTTTCTTTCATTATCACTGAGTGTGAGCCACTGCTTTGTTCCTGCCTTGGGGTTTGCTGATAAAGCTTCTCTGGCTTTCAGATTGGGACCTCTCCAGTGAAGGAGGACAAAGAAGCTTTTGCTATAGTGCCAGTCTCGCCTGCAGAGGTTCGGGACTTGGATTTTGCAAATGATGCAAGCAAAGTTTTAGGTTCCATCGCTGGCAAGCTGGAAAAGGGAACAATAACCCAGAATGAAAGAAGGTAAGGAAGCCAGAATTGGGAACAGATAATGTTGTTTCCTCTAGTTAGTGACTGTTTCTTTGACAGTTTTATCAGAGTAAGCTATAGAAGAGGGATTTGGTTTCCTCCTTGATGGGATTTGATGTTGTTGTGTCCATAGTGGAGGTCCTCAGCCCAGGTCTGTCCAGCCTTTGTTGTCCTCCATGAGGTGAGAGCATGAGAATTGTTGTGAGCTTGGGGGACTAATCCCCAGCATACCTCTGCAAATGGAGTGTGGGAATTCCTAATCCATCCTGTGAGGACTGAACATGTGACTGGCTGCAAATCCTCTGACCGTGTCTGTGGAGATGTGGCCACACAAAAAGAGCACAGGGGTGGCTGTGTCACACCAGGGCCCATGTGCTTCCACAGCCAGTGCCTTTTATTTGGCCTTGGGAGAGATTATCACCTGATTTATGGTTTGTGGCAATTGAAAGAAGTGCCAAATAGAACTTGGCAAGTGTAGAGTTGTCCTAAAAGGATTTTCTTGCCTTGCTGCTGCTCTGGTTTAGCTGTTGGACAGTGAGGCTGCAGCAATGGAGGAGCATTAGTTTCTAATTTTAAGTTCTAGTGCGAACCTCTAAGCTTTATCCAATCTCTAATTGCTGTTAGTTTTTCACTTAGCATTTAGAAATCTGTGTAAACTTACCCTGGCACTGCTCTTTTAGCACAGAGAATTTGTATTCTCCTGTTAACAGCTTCTGGCTTTTCCACAGATCTGTTACCAAGCTGTTGGAGGATTTGGTCTACTTTGTTACTGGTGGAACTAATTCTGGCCAGGATGTCCTTGAGGTGGTGTTTTCTAAACCTAACAGAGAACGGCAAAAGCTGATGAGAGAGCAGAATATTCTAAAGCAGGTAGGCTGGGGTTTTCTGAGCTCTGCCTATGGGAAGAGTTCTTGGAAAAAAGAACCTGGTATCAGAGAGCCTGGCCAGGCTGGATGGGGCTTGGAGCAGCCTGGCCTGGTGGGAGGTGTCCCTGCATGTGGCAGAGGGTCGGAGCAAGATCATCTTCATCATCCCTTCCAACGCAAGCCATTCTGTGGCTCTGTGAAACTTTGGTCTCAAATTATTGGGACCAAGAGGTGCTGTGAGTTCCCAGCTTTCAGCAGGCTCTGGGCAGTGGGCTGTAGGCTCACCATTGCTGCAACTAAAAATGCCAGCAGATGGTGTTGAATAAAGGTGAGCAGCGTCTTCTGTCCGGGCTGCTCCGTGGCCAGGAACCGTGGTGGCTGCAGCATATTTCTGATGCACCTTTTGAAATACAAAGGCACAGAGCTTTGGCACTAGTTACGAGCAGGAGGAGGCAGTGCCTCATGGGGCCGTGTCTGTGTTTTTTACTAAACCTGTAGATTTTCAAGCTGTTGCAAGCACCCTTCACGGACAGCGGGGACGGGCCGATGCTGCGGCTGGAGGAGCTGGGGGACCAGCGCCACGCGCCCTTCAGGCACATCTGCAGGCTCTGCTACAGGGTGCTCAGGCACTCCCAGCAGGACTACAGGAAAAATCAGGTTGGAAATACCTCTGTCATGATCAATGGCACCAGCGTGGTTCCTCTGCTCAAATGAAAAAAAGGCTTTGTCCCATGAAGTGAACCTTGCTCTGCTGTGGCTGCACAGTCAGCAAGAGGTTTTGGGATTGCTCAGTTTCATTCTGTTTTCCATGTATCAGAGTAATGTAATTAGCACTGGTTCTAAGTGGGATTTAAGAAAACAACAGAATTTCTAACTGTCCCACACAGGTCAATTATAAGACTGTTCACTCTTGCTGACTACAGGCTCCGTTGAAAGTTGTCCTGTAAGTTAAGGCTGTTCAGTTTTTGTTGCCATGTATTAGAAACAAGGTCCTGTCAGATAAGTATAAATGCCTTGCTGCTGTCTAGCCCAGGAAGGATGGAGGTTTTTGAGGTTGTCTGTCATTGTTTGCTTTCTTTCACACAAACAATTTGGATCTAACCCAGCTTGCTCCTTTGGATGTTGGTATTGACAAACATCCACCTGTTTTCTGTTATTATTTTGAATTCTGAGGGCTAATTACACCCCTTTCCTCTTTGCCTGTGTGTTTTGAAGGAATACATTGCCAAGCAGTTTGGCTTCATGCAGAAGCAGATTGGCTACGATGTCTTGGCTGAGGACACCATCACAGCCCTGCTCCATAACAACCGCAAGCTCCTGGAGAAGCACATCACAGCTGCTGAGATTGACACCTTTGTGAGTCTCGTGAGGAAAAATAGGGAGCCCAGGTGAGAGCTGCATTTCTGAATGTGTGATTACCCTTCTCCTTCTGGGAAAAGTCTGTACCTGCCAGCTTGCTCAGGAGGAAGCACAGCCAGTTCACTGTGTTCTGGCACTCGCCCTGCCGTCCCCTCGGGCAGCAAGTCTCGCTCTGCACTGTTCAAATGGAGTTCTGAATGTTTGCTTCCTGGAGTGTAGATTGCTTCAGTGCAGATCTCAACGGTGATTGATACCCTTTTGGCTCGTGCTCTCCAACAGGTTTTTGGATTACCTCTCGGATCTGTGCGTTTCCATGAACAAGTCTATTCCCGTGACACAGGAGCTGATTTGTAAGGCCGTGCTGAACCCAGCCAACGCAGACATTCTCATTGAAACCAAGTAAGTTTGTGCCTTTCAAGATGGCTCTCCTGGTGCGAAGCAGAAGGAAGGTGGCTCAGAGCTGAGCACGCTGCTGGCACATCCCAGGGAAGCAGGGAATTAATTGTGTGGGATCCTTTTCAAACACAGGGAGTAGGGCTGGGCACAGCAGGTGTCTGCCAGGTGCATCCTCAGCCCCGCAGCAGAAACCCCTCAGATCTCTCCTGTTTGATCCAAAGCACACAGGCTTTGCAGGGAGGTGTGCAGGCTCCTGGGCTGATCCTCCCCAGCTCTGAGGGAGCTCAGCTGGCAGCAGAGCAGAAGGTGCTCCAGCTCTGCTCACCTTTCCTCCCTCTGAGGCAGGCTTTGGGTCTCCAGCTCTGCTCTGCCACTGCTGAGGCCTCAGAGCAGGCACCAAATCCTGTTTGTCTTTGGTAAAGATGGCTTTATTCAATATAGGTGCTAGGGAATAGATAACCATTATCAAAATACTGCAAAAGGGAAGCAGGTAGTATTTAAAACACAAATGGCTGAGAGTATACTTGCACATTTAATTCTTGTCATGAAATCATAAAGGCTGTATTTACTTCCATGAACTCTTAATATTGGTACATGGCTTATTTATCCTTGAGTATTTCATTTGGGGTTTTTTCAGATGTTAATATTTTCTTTGCTGGAAGCCTTTTTAGTATCAGCAGCTCATTTATTTCTAGTTACTTCACCACATAAACAGAAACTCTGATCCATTTGGCATTTATGGGATACAGAATGAATCAATTTTTTCTTTCCCATATCTTTTCCTGGTCTGTTGAATGATCTTTGAACCAGCTCTCCTGTAAAGAAGGTTTTGAAAGTCCATTATTATGTGTCTTTAACTTCCTTGTTTTTTCATAATTTTCACTTGAAAGGAGCTGAAATGTTGATCTTTGGAAGGTTGAATGGAAAGCTTATAATCTAATGCTTCTAATACTACACCCCAGTGGTTTGGTATAGTAAAATGCTGCTGCTGAAAGGGCAAAATACAATTTAGCAAGTGTCTTAAAAGAGATGTGAAGGATGTGTGTGGGTCTGGAGTATAACCCCCCTTTCTCCCCCAGGCTGGTGCTCTCACGATTTGAATTTGAGGAGGTGTCCAGTGGAGAAAACGCCTTGGAAGTTGGAGAGGATGAGGAGGAAGTGTGGCTGTTCTGGAGGGACAGCAACAAGGAGATCCGCAGCAAGAGCATCCGAGAGCTGGCCCAGGACGCCAAGGAGGGGCAGAAGGAGGACAGGGATGTGCTCAGCTACTACAGGTGAGCAGCACGCAGCACTCTGAGCTCAGCAGGGCTGCCCGGGGAGCTCTGTGTGCACAGGGTGTGCTTGGGGAGCAAAGCTCCTGCTTCATGCACAAAGCAGCCTTCAGAGAGGGAGGGTGAAGGCTCTCAAAGTGAGAGCTGAAAGCGCAGCTCCTCGTGGTGAGGAGTCCAGGTGTTGACATGAGCCAGATTACCCTGATTTTTAAAGAATAGTTCAGGCTTTGAGTGCGTTGAATTTCCCAAGCACTTTGTGCTTGGTTTCCAGGAGGTGGGTGTTGGAAAATCCCCTGCAGGTGACCACTGGGTTGCCTGTGAGCTTGGGGATTGCAGGATTTGGGTGCGTGGATGGCTTTGCTTTTGCTTTGCAAGAAGTCACTGCTGTTCTCTGTGCCTCCTGCTTTCTCCCCAAGCTTTAGTGGTTCTGTATTGGCAGCAGCACCAGCATGAAGCTGTGTTGGTGCCCCGGGCTGGGTGTGGAGGGTGTGCAGGGCTGTTTGCACAGCCCAGGCCGTGCTTTGGGCAGCTCTGACACGGGGGAGCTTTCCAGATGACTTGACAAGACACCGAGTTCTTGGCACAGTGTAAGGTCAGGTTTCAGCCCAGACCAAATTCCTGTGTCTGGGTTATAAACCCCTGAGAGTCATTTGACAGGCTCAATTGTGGCAGTGCAGAAAGCACAACTAGATTGTTTGTTTAAATAACCATTTTGTTTTGAATTGCTTCTTTCATTGAAATGATTCTTGCAGGAAAATTCCTAATACCTGGTTTTATTTGAGCCTGTTGGAGCTCAAAAAGAGAACTCTTACATAAAAGTTTTTTAAAACATACTTGCTTTCAAAGTAGGTATTTTGTTTTACATGGAGTTGATGAATTTTGGTGTGTGTATATATTGGCATAACAGCAGTAGTGTTAATTGTTTGTAGTCTACATTATACCTCATAAACATGCCTAAAGAAGGGCTTAGGATATGGTTTGGTTAAATTCCATGAGGACTACTAAAAATGAAAGGACTTTGCTGTCAATTAAATCTTTTCTTTAGGAAGCCTCACACTGGCAGTGCTGAGCAGCAGCCTGTGAGCACTGCTGAGTGCTGGGCACGTGCTCTGTGGCTAAAGGTGAATTATCAGCCTGTGGGCTGCCCAAAAGTGAGGTGCCAGTGGGCAGTTCATGGTCTGAGAAGCTGAGGACTGAAGTTCAGTTGTTCTCTACCTGTTCTCTCACTGAAGGGAGCAGAGCTCAGTCGTTGTTTCATCATTTTTGATGACTGCAGCCATCTGTGTTGCTGCCTCAGGGAAAAGTGTGGCTTCAGCCCCTGTCAGGAGCCTTTGGCCTTACACAGTATTTAGGCTCAGTTGCCTGAAGTGTTGTTTGCATTCTGCTGCAGCTTTCATAAAAAACATTATTTGTTATTTCTTGTGAGGGCACAGGTGCCCAGAGCAGCTGGGACTGCCCCTGGATCCCTGGCAGTGCCCAGGGCCAGGCTGGACACTGGGGCTGGAGCACCTGGGACAGTGGGAGGTGTCCCTGCCATGGCAGGGGGTGAAACAGGGTCATCCTTAAGTGCCTTCAGTGATTTTATGATATTTAATGAGTGATTCTGTGTCATTGATTCTGCGCTGTTTGCCTCAGTCTGTTGTTCCACTGTTTGCTAGTGTTTGAGTGCTTTCTTCTTTCCACAGTGAGGATGGAGCTGTATTGACAGACAGTGTAATATTAGTTCTGTTAATACACCAGGGTGTGTCAGTATACTTCATAGTAAGCTTTAAATGTTTTTTTATATACTTTCTATATATGCTTTATATTTATTTATGCTTTGCTTTATATACAATATATATAAAGTATACTTTGTATATATTTACTTTGTATATATTTATATATGCTTTGTATCTGATGTCTAAAGTTCATTGTATATATATTTATATATACTTTACGGTACTCAGGAAATTAAAGCTTCAAGCTTACATAAATTAAATAATATAATTTCTTCTTTTTTTTCCTTTTTCTCCCTGAAGATACCAGCTGAACCTCTTTGCTTTATATATACACTATATATATATATCTTTATGTATATAAAGTATACTTTATATATATTTATATATGCTTATTTATATATGCTTTGTCTCTAATGGTTAAAGTAGATTTTATATATATACACTTTATACAGGAAGTTAGACCATAACCTTCAAGCCTACATAGATTAACACATATGATTTTCTGTTTTTCCTTTTGCCCCAAAGATATCAGCTGAACCTCTTGCTTTATATATACACTATATATATATTTATAAAGTATATATATATTTATACACTATATATATTTTTATATATTTGCTTATTTATATATATTATGCTTTTTTTTTCTAATGGTTTAAGTAGATTATACATATACTTATATATACTTTATCCAGGAAATTAGACCATACTCTTCAAGCCCAGATAAATTAACACATATGATTTTCTTTTTCTCCTTTCCCCTGAAGATACCAGCTGAACCTCTTGCTTTATGTATACACTATATAGATGTATTTTTATGTTTATAAGGTATACTTTATATATGTTTATACATCTTATTTTTTATGTATTTATATATGCTTTGTTTCTAATGGTTAAAGTAGATTATATACGTATTTATATATACTTTACATAGGAAATTAGACCATAATCTTCAAGCCTACATAGATTAACACATATGATTTTCTTTTTTTCCTTTTGCTGCAAAGATACCAGCTGAACCTCTTGATTTATATATACACTATATATATGTATTTTTATGTATATAAAGAATACTTTTTAAATATATATTTACATATGCTTATTTTTATGTATATAAAGCATACTTTATATATATATTTATATATGTTTATTTAAATAGGCTTTGTTTCTAATGGTTAAAGTTGATTTTATATATATATGTATACATATTTATATACACACACTTGACACAGGAAATTAAACCATAGCCTTCAAGCCCACCTAAATTAACACGCATAATTTCCTTCGCATACAATTTCCTTCACCTGCAATTCCTTTTCCCCCCTGAAGATACCAGCTGAACCTCTTTGCTCGCATGTGCCTTGACCGCCAGTACCTGGCCATCAACGAGATCTCGGGGCAGCTGGACGTGGACCTGATCCTGCGCTGCATGGCCGACGAGAACCTGCCCTACGACCTGCGCGCCTCCTTCTGCCGCCTGATGCTGCACATGCACGTGGACAGGGACCCCCAGGAGCAGGTGACCCCCGTCAAGTACGCCCGCCTCTGGTCCGAGATCCCCTCCGAGATCGCCATCGACGAGTGAGTGCGCGCCGGGCGGGCGGGCGCTGCTGGGGGCACCTTCACACCCGTCTTTGTTCCTCACAGCCCGCGTTTGCCTGGCTTTCTGGAAGCATCCTGTGTCATTCTTACTCAGTTCATTGGTTATGAGTTGCTAGAGCTCGCCAAAGACTTTCTTCTCTAAAGGCGTCAGCCTTCTTGTGCCGTGGGTACCGGTCCCTCCTCTCCCAGGTGCAGGTTGGTTCCCAAGGCACAGGGGTGACTGCTGGATTGATTCTGACGTGCAGGCTGATTCTCACAGATCCCTGGCAGCCCAGCCATCAGCTGTGCTTAGCCCGAGCACCAGGCCTGAGCCATGACTTTATGAGGTTTCACCCATATGCAGCAGCTGTGGGGTTTTAAGGCAGCATTGGTGCTGAAGCCATGCGTTGTTTATAGAGTTGCTGTTTGTAAATAAATTAAACACCCTGTCAGGTGCTGCTGAGGGTGAAATAAGCTCCCTGGTAGTGGTGTGAGCTCAGTGGTCACAGCTTGTAGGGGTGATGTGACCATGGAGTCACCCAGACCTGGACCTCTCTCCTCCTGCCTCATTTGGTTGGAGGAGGAACACAGAATTGTTAAGCTTGGAAAAGCCCTTCAAGCTCAAGTCCAGCACTCACCACTGAGCTGTGTCCCCAAGTGCCACATCCACGTCTTTGGGTCACTGCATGGATGGTGATTCCACCACTGCCCTGGGGCCCTTGTTCCAGGGCTTGACCACTGTTCCAGTGAAGACATTTTCACTAAAATCTCTCTAAACCTCCCCAATTTGGGGCCATTTCTTCTGAGTGTGGTCCCCTCAGGACAGATTGTCCTTGTGGGAGCTCACCACCACCAGCAGAAACAAGGGGGAAGATGCTCAAACAAGGACACATTCCTGAACTTCCAGTGGAAAATCCTCTGGCACAGTGCTCAGAAACCTACACAAAACCACAGCTGGAGCAGGCATGTGGTTTCTTGACCACTTGGATTAACTTCATAATTAATAATTCCAAATTTATAGTACTCAGCTCTTCAGGGCTCATTTTTTTTCAGTTGGAGAAAATGAACACCTAAAATTGAAGTTATGTCTGAGGAATTTAAGTCTCGTCACTGTTAATGCAGGTGTTCAGAGGTTTCTTGTATTTCCCTCCTTGCCAGCCTGGTTTTCTCTGCTGAGAGAGATGCAGTAGATAATAAATCAAATTTCTAGGCCAAAATATGAAACCAAATGGTTTTAGCTCTGGCAGAGGCTCACCAGTGATAAGTGATCAAGCAGGAAGCAGAAGTATTATTTTGTGGGAGGTGGTGGGATTGTCCTTCTCAAAGTCACTCTGCACGTACTGAGGAAAAAAACCTAGAATTTATATTAAAAATTAATATCTGCTTTGCATATATATTGGTTTTATTTGGAGGAAAATACCATCCCCACTCAGCCTCTCTTGGCCACCCTTTCTCCTGAGTGCTGCACATCACTTGTCATTGTTTCCACTCAAATAATGAGGTTGCTTTTTGTGCTTTTTTGGGACAAAATTATCTTTTTTTTTTTTTGTTTTCCTCAGATGTTTTAAAATAGTACCTAATGAGCATATGGGATAAACCAACAAAAGCCAGGAAATTCTGGTGTCAGTGTCCTGACTCCCTCATTTGGATAAATTATTTACCAGCCTTTAGCTTTTCTTAGATTTTGACAAACCAATGAAAAATTGTACTGGGGGGAAAAGAGCCCTGTGTATTTGCATGCTAAGTTTTGTTTTGTTTTCTTTTTGTTTTGTTCTTTTTTTCCCCTCTTCAGCTATGATAGCAGTGGAACTTCCAAAGATGAAATTAAGGAGAGATTTGCACAAACAATGGAATTTGTAGAGGAATATTTAAGAGATGTGGTGTGTCAGAGGTTCCCTTTCTCTGATAAAGAGAAAAATAAGCTCACTTTTGAGGTAGTTATCCAGTTCTGATTTTATCCTATTCTTTGCTTTTGGTTTTTTTTGTGGAATGTTGGTTATTTTTTCAGCACCAGGTAGTTTGGCAAGTAATTAGTGGGTGTAATTAATGAATGCTGAGCCTCAGATGGCTCCTTTCTGCTCGTGCAGATAATCCCACTGCAGTTTGTGAGTTTGCAGTGATGGTTCTTGAAATACAATTAGTGCATGTCAGTTGATGTCTGAGGTTTGCAGCAGCCTTGTTTGCTCTCTGTGCTCTCAGTGTTATTGCAAAGCCAGGCTTTACTGGAATAAATAGCTCAAAAATTAAACACTGTGTGCACACACAGAGAGCCTCCAGAGCTTGTAGTGATGTTCACCAAGAGAAAAACTGTCCTGTGACTTGCTGACCTGTTCAAATAGTCTGTGCAAATAAAATGTTGCAAATCCATGCAACAAATAACCATTAATTTAAGAAAAGCTGTAATATCTTGTAAAAATACAGTTGATGTCATGTACTTCTAATAATGGGTCTACATTAATATTTGCCCTCTATGTGATATTTTAATGTGGGTCTTTATGGGGTGGGCTTGTGGGGGAGCCTTATAGCTTGGAAGTTACAAAGCTCACCTTTATGGGTGTGGTATCCTTTTTGTAAGACAATGATAAAAATTACCTGTACCTTCCCTGTAGTCTTGCCCTGTTTTATAATGAGACAAGTACAGTCTGATTTTGTAGCTATGGAATATCAGTTGCAGATACAGATACCAACTGCAAGCATTGCAGTATTTGTAGGCTAGTAGAAAACTTTCTGCTGTGATACAGAGCTAGATAGTCTTGCAGAATTCCCAGGTATTGTGATAAAATGTAACCCTGAGCCAGGTTCTTGATCTTGTCACTGTGTTAAGACGACTTGACTGTGATAGCAAAATGTTTAGTATTAATCAGGCTTTTTATTGTTATTTTGGTAGGTTGTTAACTTAGCCAGAAATCTGATATATTTTGGTTTCTACAACTTCTGTGACCTCCTCAGACTAACCAAAATCCTCCTTGCTATATTAGACTGTGTGCACATCACTACCATCTTCCCTATTACCAAGATGGCAAAAGGCGAGGAAAGTAAAGGTAAGGCTGGAAAGTGCAGGGCAGAAAGTGCTTGGGTGGCTCTAGTTCAGCTCAAAATGTCACTGTGGGGTGGAACAGTGGAGTCACACAGCATCCTGAGCTGGAAGGGACCCACCAGGCTCACCCAGCCCAGCTCCTGGCCCTGCACAGACGCCCCAGATCCCACCCTGGGCATCCCTGGCAGCTCCTGGAGCTCTGGCAGCCTCGGGGCTGTGCCCCTTCCCTGGGGAGCCTGGGCAGTGCCAGCGCCTTCTGGGGGAAGAGCCTTTCCCAAAATCCAGCCTGGCCTGCCCTGGCCCAGCTCCAGCTGTTCCCTGGGTGCTGTCCCTGACCCAGGGAGCAGAGCTGGGAGCTGCCCCTTGGGAGGGGACCCAGTGAGGTCTGACCTCAGTGTGCTCTGCCCTGCCTGGACAGACCAAGAGATCTCAGCTGCTCCTCATATCACTCCTCATCTAGTCCCTTTCCCATCTTTATAGCATCCTTTAGGTGCTTTCTAACATCTTCAGGTTTTACATTTTGGCCCCCAAAACTGCCTCCAGGACGGGAGGTGAGGCTGCTCCGGTGCAGAGCAGAGCAGGACAATCCCCTCCCTCCCCGGCCAGTGATGCTGGGCTTGGAATCTCTGTCCATGGCTTGGCTGTAAAGCTGAGTAGTGCCTCTGATGGGAAGGGGAGGGGGCATCTCCAAGCACTGCAGTGCTTCTGTTGGCTTCCCCTGTCCCCAGGGTGTGGATGTGTCGTGTTGAGACCATTCCCTTTGCAGGCTGTGGCTGGTCCTTGCCCTGTCAGTGCAGTGCCATTGCAGCACACTAACCTAGCTGTTTCCTCTCTGAAGGGAGCAATGTGATGAGGTCAATCCACGGCGTGGGGGAGCTGATGACCCAGGTGGTGCTCAGGGGCGGGGGGTTCCTGCCCATGACTCCCCTGGCAGCTGCCCCCGAGGGCAATGTCAAGCAGAGTGAGCCAGAGAAGGAGGACATCCTGGTCATGGACACCAAGCTCAAGATCATCGAGATACTCCAGGTACCACATGGATGCAGCTCCTCGGGCTGTCCTCCAGCATTAATTGTGCCCTGCTGCCTCTTAATGTACTCCTGACCTCAGACTGGGGAAGTATTGCAAGGGTGACCCTGTCAGGCCCAGGGCTCTGCCATTATTGAAAGAATTTATTAGAAAAGAGTTTGCAGTAGACATTTGTGTATTGAGCAGTGATTTGTGAGTATCTGACTTGAGGCAGAGCTGTCGTTTTCCACCCTGTTGTCTTCCCAATTTCTCTGATCTGCAGGGCCATCTGAAGTGCCCTGAGGAATGGGAGATCTCGAGACTCCTCTTGGCAGAGCCATCAGCCTGCCATTTTTTCAGCATGCACAGCCAGCCTCTCTTCCATCTCTGCCTTTCTCACTTGCTCACCCCAGAGTCTTTGGGATGCACACGTTTTTCCTCGTTAATGACTCAGAATTATTGCACTGAGATGCATCTTCCCTCTCTGGGTGTGGGAGTCCTCTTTGTTCTCAGTAGCTTCATCAGCCAGGCCCTGGGGGTCAGCATGCTGCCAGAGCCTGGTGGGCGAAGGCAGGAGAGCAGCAGGAGAGCCCTGGGGTTCCTTCCCCGTGGGAGGCTCTGCCCTTCGCTCGGCAGCAGATGCAGCTCAGGGGAGGCTCCATTCCTTCCTCGCCCCGTTGCTAATTTCAGCTCAAGCCAGAGCTTCTCTCGTGGCCTGGCATGTGCAGGGGGTATTTCAGTGCCAGTGTTCCCTGCTGCCAGGGGCCATTCAAGCTGGCATTAAGCATTTTCCCCAAAAGCTGCAAGAACTCTGAGTGTTCTTGGCTTTGTAGCTCCTTCCTCAAGAGGAGGATTGTGGAGAAGGTGGTCTCTGCTAGGCTGGAGGTTTCTGTGGCACCAGCTGGTCCAGCCCAGCTGAAGTGGTGACTTGTATGGCACAAGCTGGCTCCTGGCAGCTCGTGTCCTGCTCCTGTGTCCCAGCACCCCGGGAGAACAGCAGCACGTGTTCAGGATGGAGATGGAGGTGCTGCTTTCCTTTCCTGGGGGACGGGGTGAGGATGCCAGCGTCATGCAGGAATGAGGCACCAAAACCCTGCCAACATGTTTTACTCATCAGTATTTATTATGTGTGTGTATCATGCTCGTTGAAATCCCTGGAAAATGTTACTGAATTCTGAGGGTTTAGAAGGTGATATTTACATATCATGGAAAGATGGAATCTCAGAATGGTTTGTGTTGAAAAGGACCTTGAAGCTCATCCAGTTCCACTCCTGCCATGTGCAGGGACACCTTCCAGGGTGCTCCAAATTCTGTCCATCCTGACCCTGGACACTTCCAGGGATCCAGGGGCAGCCCCAGCTGCTCTGGGCACCCGTGCCAGGGCCTCTCCACCCTGGGTAACTTTTCCAGGTTAAATCCTCATCTTTACTCAGTTGATGTTGCACTTTGATAGCTTTGCTTTGTGTGAGTTGTAGATGTGGTGGAAATACACAGATTATTTCAACATTTCTCCTACCTCTGTGCCATCAGTTTATTCTGAACGTGCGGTTGGACTACAGGATCTCCTGCCTGCTTTGTATATTTAAACATGAATTTGATGAAAGCAATGCCCAGATGTCTGAATCCACCTCTGCAAGCAGTAGTCAAGAAATGCCAGCTAATGTACCAGGTGGGTTATTTGCCAAGGAATGAGGTTGTGTGGCTCAGGGAAGACTCTGCAATCTTCAAGGGGATAATGGGATGATTGTTTCAGGTCCCCACTTGCTGTTTGAAATGTTTTTTAAGCTGGAAGAACATGTTTGCTGCCACTCTCACCTCATGTATTTGTCTTATTTTTTCAGGAGCCCTGGACTTTGAACACATTGAAGAACAAGCTGAGGGGATCTTTGGTGGAAGGAAAGTATCTCTTCACAGGTGCTAATTGAGAGGAAGTCCCCAGGCTGGAGGGATCCCAAGGAGTGGGGACTGGGAAAAGGGCTTCATTTTCCTAAAGTGGCTTTGCACCTCAGAGTAGAGTCTATTTGGATCAAAAACCAGAGATCAGGTTCTTCAGCCCTAAGGATCATCAGGGGAGGGCTCTGTGCTGTGGGTGAAAGCCAAAGTGCAGGTTCAGGGCACCTCAGCTCGATGCTGCAATAAAATCTCGGTACAATTTCCCCCCCTTATTTAAAAGTAATGAAAAGGTTTCTGTCACTGCTAAAAGGACTTAGAACGTGCTGGGACCCTGAGTCTAATGTGCTGGTTAACTCCTGCTGTGTTTCCAGTGAGGAGAACACCCCTCTGGATTTGGATGACCACGGGGGCAGGACTTTCCTGCGGGTCCTGCTGCATCTAACGATGCATGATTACCCTCCCCTGGTGTCTGGTGCATTGCAGCTGCTCTTCAGGCACTTCAGCCAGAGACAAGAAGTCCTTCAGGCTTTCAAGCAGGTACCTGTGTGTCTGGAGAGAGTTATTCCTCATGTGAATGTATTCATGGCAGCTGAACCCAGCCCTTTTTGTGCAACTCGTGGCTTTGCCTCCCTCTAAGGTTCAACTGCTCGTTACCAGCCAAGATGTTGACAACTACAAGCAGATCAAACAAGATTTGGACCAGCTGAGGTCAATAGTGGAGAAATCTGAGCTCTGGGTGTACAAAGGCCAAGGTCCTGATGAGGCCATGGACAGTGTGCCAGGTGAAAACGAGCACAAGAAGAAAGAGGTAATTGGGTTGTGTTGGTGTGAATTTGGGTGGGTATATTTGCAGGGTGTAGCTGCTGTCAGAAGTGTGACAAGGCCCATCTTCCCAGCACACTGCCTAGGTGAGGTTCTCTCTACTGCTTTCAGGTTGAGGCAGGAATGAGAGGAGAACTTGAGGCAGGTGATGCCCAGTAGCAGCCCCTGAGGTGTCACCTTTAGGGTCTGACAGGGCTGGTTTGGGTTTGCTCTGGCTCCCCAGCTGTGTCTTTTCAGCACTGACCAGTGGCAGGGGATTGTGCAATCAAAAGTACCTCAAGTAAGGTAAGGGCAGAGCTGTGAACTGCTCAGGTGGCAGCAGAGAACTGTGCTTTATCTCTACCTGATAACAAAGGATTTTCCCCACATGCACATCTGGCTTAGAACTCTTAGAGTATCTTGTTTCCATGTAATTTGCAATCACACAGGAAAGATTGGATGAGGGGATCCAAGAAGCAGTGCCTGGTTTAGGAACATTTATTGCTGGAAGTAAATACAAGTAATCCACTTGTTGCTTTTCTTGTCCACATTGCTGTGAGGAATCTCTTGGTATTTGTGCAGTGACAGTTTAATAATAGACAGGGAGAGAAAGGAAGGGGTTTTTTCTGAGGGGAGACTTGATTAGAGACAGAATGTGACAGGCAAAGGACAGGAGGTTGCTGCCTCTGAAATCATCCCTCCCTCACCTTGTTTTGTGTCCTAGAGGTCAATGTGACTTGACAGGATAATTGTATGTATTTTTCTGAGGCTGTCAGAGCTGGAGGATGACAGTCCTTCCCAGGAGGAGAGCGGGCGCTATCCTAGAACGGTAATTTTAGCCTTCATGTAGACAGTAGTATAAGCTACTAATAAATTGTCTGATTTTATCCTCAGGAAGGTCACAGCAAGTCTCAAAAGCCTGAAAGTACTAGCAGCTACAACTACCGGGTAGTAAAAGAGGTAAAACTTTGCTTCTTGATAGTTCACTGGAAGTGTAAATGAGTAACAGAGCTCTGGAGAGCTGCAGTCAGAGGGAGGCACCCAGGAAAGTCTGAGTCACTCTGCCATTGTGGAAACTATTTGCTGAGTAATAACAAATCCCAGCTTGAATGAGAAGCCAGGATAGAATAAGCACGACGTGTGTATTCTTTCCTTAAGAATGGATTAGTGAGAAACGTGACGTTGGCTGCTGTTTCAATGGTAACACAATATTTGTATTGTTAAGGACATCAAAGGCAGTAAGCAAGGGGAGAAGCCATTTAATTTGCCCTGTCCTGAGTACTTTGCACTCAAAGCCACTGTGCTGTTGAATTTAACGTAGAAAATACCAGGTGAAGAACGTGCTGTGGTGCTGGTGTGGTGTGAGCTGAAGGTGTGTCTGTGGCTCTGTTGTTCACTTGACATGGCTGAGTTCTGCAGGAGTGTAGAATCTCAGAACTGTAGAGTATCCTGAGGTGGAAGGGACCCACAAGGATCATCCAAGTCCAGCAGCCCTAGTCAGATGCCACGGATGGAGCCTGGGCCACGAGGGGCTGCCTGGAGCCGCTCTGCTCCTGCAGATGAGTTGGTCCCTGTTGCTGCTCTCTGGGACCTGGCGTTCTCTGGAAGAAAAGCCAGAGTTGGGGCTCTAAGGCTAGTGTCTCCTGCAGATCCTGCTGCGACTCAGCAAGCTCTGCGTGCAGGAGGGGGCCTCGGTGAGGAAGAGCAGGAAGCAGCAGCAGCGACTCCTGAGGAACATGGGAGCTCACGCCGTGGTGCTGGAGCTGCTGCAGATCCCTTATGAGAAGGTGGGGCTTTGTGTCATGCTGACAGGCTTTTCATACCTCCTCTGAATCTTCCTGAGCCTCCTCCCTGTGGATTGGATGCACGGAGGCTGGTTTATGTAGCCTTACAGTCCATAAAATACCCACTCTCAGGAATAGGGAGCTCAGGGAAACTCTGTTTATTTGAAGCCTGTGAATATACAGATGGCCTGAAGAAATATTCACAAATCATACTTCAGAATTAAGGCTCAGCTCTGAGCTTTTCATGTGAGGCAGGTGCTGCCTTGAGGTTCAGCTGTGTTGATGGAAGCAAGACCCTCATGAGGCAGCTGTGTGAGCACCATCCTGGGGACAAGGAGGGAAGGGAGGGTGCCTGGTCCCCCAGGGCTTTTGTGAGCAGTGTGTACAGACCCTCCCCCAGCTGCAGAGTCCTAAACTCCCCTTAGAAGTGAATAAATACCCACTGGCTCTCCAGGTAAGGTCGTCTGCTCCTAATTGGCCTTATCAGGGCTAGCACTTGGCAGCTGTGCAGGTTGGAGCCCACTGGGGCTGGGCTGTGCCTGTGAGCCTGCAGAGCACCGGGCTGTGCTCACACAGCACACCCCAAGGTCATCACGTTGGCTGCTCATTAATCACAGCTGACAGGTATTTATCAGTACTGAGGTGAGGCACCTCTTCACATTTTCCTGGTCACTCTGCTGTCCTCTCTTTCAAACTCATCAGGTTTCTGAGAACCAGTAATTCTACACAGTAGCTTTGATTAATGTTAATTCTCGTGGTTCCTTGCGTCATATTTTGCTAAAAAAGCAGCAGCAAAAACACCTTTCAACGCCTTCTCATCACCTTTCTGTCCCCTACATGTGAATGTGCAGTGTGGAAGGGGTTTCACCCTTGGAAAGACATGAAATTCCTTAAAGCTAAAAACAGACAGTAATTTTCCAAAGCGCGGCTCCTGCCGTCGTGGGTTGGGAATCCACGCTGACGTCAGAGGAAGGGCACTGGTTCCTCAGCAGTGCTTGGGAGGCTGCAAGGAGCGTGGAGGTTCCAGTAAAGATAAATTGGGCTGAGCTGGTGCAAAAAGCAACTTTCCATCCCTGCTTTGCCGTGAGCTCCCCCGTCCGTGGCTGCGGGCAGGCGCTGCAGCGGGACGTGGCAGCTTTCCTGGGCAGCCCCGAGGTGATGATGTGTGGCTTGGCCAAGGGGCTGGGATGTTCAGAAGAGTAGAAGTGACTAAAGCACGTTGCTGGCAGGCCTGGCTGTGGAATAGGCACTTTTAGAGAATAAACTACTGTAATTTCTATTATGGGCTTTATTTTTGACGCTCTTTGGAAGCGTGGAGCTGGCCCAGCTCATCCCAAACGTCTGTGAACTGGGTGGAGGTTTGTTTTCCTTCAGGGTGTGAGAGACGTGACAGTTCCCTTGCTGGAGCTGTGGCTCATCCTGTGCTCACCTCAAGGTGAACCTTTGGATTCTTTTTAACCCCCTCTTCTTTGTCATGCAATCCCAGGCTGAAGACACGAGGATGCAGGAGATAATGAAGCTTGCACACGAGTTCCTGCAGAACTTCTGTGCTGGGAACCAACAGAACCAGGCCTTGCTGCACAAGCACATAAACCTGTTCCTTAACCCAGGGGTAAGAATAACCTCAGGCTGTGATTTATTTTTTTGTTCTAGCAAGAGAAGGGACCGCACTGTCCTTGGTGATACCTCTGGAGCTGTTCTGTTGCAAGATTGGTTGAGGAGGTCACATTTTGTTTTCATTCTAAAGCCTCAAAAGTTGGCAAGATGTTTGTTTAGGGCAGTTTCAGTGTAGAAAGTTCAAGAGGCTGAAGTGGAGTGAAAAATAGGCTGAGATAGGAGCAGTGGTGTTGAAAGCTGAGGTCCTCAGCAAAGTTCCCTTCAGCCCTGTGCCCACAGGAGTGTTGGCTTTACCCTAACCCCGGTGGGGATGTGTTGGGTTGTCGATTCTCTGACTTTTTGCTCCCTTTCATCCCCTCCATCAGATCCTGGAAGCAGTGACAATGCAGCACATTTTCATGAACAACTTCCAGCTCTGCAGCGAGATCAACGAGCGCGTGGTGCAGCACTTCGTCCACTGCATCGAGACGCACGGCAGGAACGTTCAGTACATCAAGTTCCTGCAGACCATCGTCAAGGCAGAGGGGAAATTCATTAAGAAATGCCAAGATATGGTAATGGCTGAGGTGAGAGCTGCAGAGATTTGCAGGGTCTGAACAGAAGTTTGCACATAGCAGTTGGTGAACATGACAAATTGATCCTCTCGCTTCGGGGACTGCCAAGAAGCTGACAGCTCTCACCATGCAAAAAGAGCATTACAGCTCCCAGGAAGCTCAGGCTTTTTGTGACCAAAAGCTCTCTGAGCTCCTGACTCACAGGTGTAACGAGGGGTTGGTTGTTAATGGCACAACTTACTTCCCAGGCCTGTACCCAGCAGCATGTAGGTGGGGTTAGGAAGCAAGGGTGCCTTTGTCTAGCAAAATTGGCTTGAAGAGAAGTAGTTTAATTTCAAGAACACTAAAGCAGAAGGAGAATTTCACCATGATAGCATTTGGATGAGAGTTTTTTTATGAAATTGTAGAATCACCTTCCATTATCCCAGGGTGCACCAAGCCCCATCCAGTCTGGCCTTGGGCACTTCCAGGAATGGGGCAGCCCCAGCTTCTCTGGGCAAGGGAACAGGTCCTCACCACCCATATTTTTTCTGTCATCTAAACCTGCTCTCAATTTGAAGCCATTCTCCTTTGTCCTGACTCTCCAAGCCCTTGCAGAGAGTTTTAGCAAGATGTGCTTACTCAGCTGTTCAAGTGTGAAGGGGAAGAAGATGAGGATCAGCTTCAGGTGTGTGGGTAACTGGAAACTGGGGGGCCAGGATGAAAGGCAGAGGTCAGAGAAGGGTGAATGCATGCCTTTAAGGGGGTTATTGGATGGGATCTCTTTGGCTGATCTGCACATCTGATGGAATGTTTTGGCCTCCTCAGCAGGGGGAGCCCCAGGATCAGATTTGTCAGATCTGACTTTTGAGCATCAATCCTGATGGGTGGATCAAAAATCTTTCATATTTTGTTGTTCAGCTCAAAACCAGCTCCATGAGCTTTTCAACACTTAGTTGAGTGTGAGATGCTCAGCAAGGGGCTCCTCTAAGGTCAGCAGCTGCCCTGGGGCTTTTTTCTACATTTTATCTTGCTGTTTTTCCCAAACCCTGTGGGAGAACAGCCCTGGATCCCTCCAGCTGTGTGCTCAGCAGTGGACCAGGGCTCAGTCTGCTCCATCTCCTTCCCTTCCTGGAGTTCCAGGAGATCTGAGCTGCTCTGAAATCATGGCCAGCCAGGTGTCAAATGTGAAGCTGATGGAAATCTTCAGTGTGTGACTTGACGTGTCACTCCCTGGCCATGGAAAGTGGCTGGTGTTTGTTGGGAGGGGTGGAAGGAGTGAGCCCTGCAGTCCTCCCATGCCTGTGCAGCTCTCCAGCAGCACAGGGCTGTCCACAGCTGCCTTGGGGAGTCACCTGGGGTGACATGGAGAGGCACAGTGGAAAGTCACAAACTTAACTTCTTGGCAAAGCTTCTGGCTAGCAGGCAGCTGGACTGGCTTTGAATTTCCTCAGTGGTTCAGAAGGGGTCAGTTAAATGGGAATGTCCTCCTGGAGCCCTGTGTCCCTGAGGGGCTGGGGAGCAGCAGTGGGACAGCCCCCACGAGGGGGATGCTGTGAGGGGATCCCAGCCTTGGCTCTGCTGCTGGAATGTTCTCCTTGGCCCACAGCTGGTGAATGCAGGGGAAGATGTGCTGGTGTTCTACAACGACAGAGCCTCCTTCCAGACCCTGGTGCAGATGATGAGGTCGGAGAGGGACCGGATGGATGAGAACAGCCCCCTGATGTACCACATCCACCTGGTGGAGCTGCTGGCTGTGTGCACAGAGGGCAAAAACGTCTACACAGAAATCAAATGCAACTCCCTCCTCCCTCTGGATGACATTGTCAGGGTGGTGACCCACGAGGATTGCATACCTGAGGTGAGGGCTTGCAGGAGAGCTGGGCTGCTTGTGTTAGAAATGTGCTGGGTTTGGGTGAGAGAGAGTTGATACTGCTGGGTCTGACCTGGCAAGGGGGTTGGTGCAGGTGGGCAGCGAGCTGGGAGCTGGAGTCCTTCCCTGCTGCTGCTGTTGGCACCCCCAGCCAACCTGAATAGTCAAATTAAATCCTTTTATACTTCCTCCTTATCCTGGAAGTGGGAATGTGATGCTGTACTTGGTTATTTTATAGGGTTCCTGAGGCAGAGAGGTTTATGGATGTGCGGCTAACCTTGAACAGATGGTCCTGCAGAACTGGAAATTATTATTATGCTGACATTTTGTCTGCAGTAATCCTGGTGGTTTTGTATTGGATGGTGTCTTGCTATTCATGGCATTAAATTTCAACTGTGTTTAAAGTGAAAGGAAGAAGTAGAATTCCAAATGATTTATGTAGCACTTTTAATGTGACATTATATTCATTCATACCACCATTCAGGTTCTTATTCTTTATGAATTATTTTCTCTACTTTTAGGTCAAAATAGCGTACATCAACTTCTTGAATCACTGCTATGTGGACACAGAAGTAGAAATGAAGGAGATTTACACCAGTAACCACATGTGGAAGCTGTTTGAGAACTTCCTGGTGGACATCTGTCGGGTAATGTCTCTGCACCAAGGAACTGAATTCAGCTTAAAAACCTCTTTATTCCAGAGCAGTAAGGATAAGACATCCCAGTGCATCAAGACAATAATACCCTGAATACTCTGTTCCTGCAAATATGTGCCTCCTCTTCCTTGTGCCTGTGGATTTCATTAGTCATATTCCATGGAACACATTCACATTTTCCTTTTTAAAAGAAAAAATCCAAGCCCAAACCAAAGCTCGGTGAAGCTCCACACCCTGCTCATTTGTCCAGTGCCTTTTCTGTGCTGCCACCTGGCCTGCTTATTCTGGCCAGCATCACTGAGCTCCTTCCTGAGCAGCGCTCAGTGCTTTTTGGCAGGTCAGGACAGATTGTTTTCCAGCCTTGGTGTTTATTTGGCCATATGGCTTTTTGCCTGGGATTCCAAGTATTTCCCCATACGAAAGCATGACACCTCAGTCCTCCCCATCCTGCTCTTGCCTTCCTCCAAGACACTGTGGTTTGTTCCCTCCCCCAGGCATGCTCTGGGCCAGCACACCAAACCAGGAACAGCTCTGGCTCTGCTCTGGCGTGGGCTGGAGATGCCCCAGTGTCACTGAACTGGGACCAGGACACTGTGAGATGAGGAACTCCAGTCTCAGCTGCCCTGGTGAGCTGCCCCTGACCCTGCTCTGGTTTGTGCTGCAGGCCTGCAACAACACCAGCGACAGGAAGCACGCCGACTCCATCCTGGAGAAGTACGTGACCGAGATCGTCATGAGCATCGTCACCACCTTCTTCAGCTCCCCCTTCTCCGACCAGAGCACCACCCTGCAGGTGGGGAAATGCAGACACAGCAGGGAGAGCGCTGCCAGGGCACTCGTGTGCATTCCACTGTGGTGCCATTTACAGCGCAAAGGAAACGCAGGGGAGCAGTGGTGGTGTAACTGGGGAGCAAAAAGTCGCTGTTCTTGGTGACCAGACTGGTCTTCTTGCTGTAGAAATGGAAAAATACGTAGGTCCCAGTACAAATGTTCTTCTAGAAAAGCCCACGTGTCACACTAATTCATCAGTGCATTCAACTCTGGGCTACCACCAAGGTCCTGTGTTGAGAGTTCTTGTGTGCCATTGAATCCCAGAATGGTTTGTGTTGGAAGGGGCCTTAAAGCCCGTCTCAGCCAACCCCCTGCCACAGATACCACAGAGGGAGCAAGGGTGATTGGTTAAGGACTGCATATTTTACAGAAAGATTCCAATTTCCCTTTAAAAAAAATTATTCAGAACAAGAATCCAGAAGCTCTCATGTGTCTCACCAAGTAGATTTTTGCCTAGTTCAGAAGTTGGGGAAATGTGAAGGATGAGCTTGGAACACTTGTGAAGGGGAGAAGGCAGAGATTGGTGCAGCAGAGTCAGAGATAACACTGTTCTTTGTGCATAAATAACTTTCTGGGAGGGTGTGTGTGGAGTGGTCAGGTGTCTGGCAGCTCTGGCAGGAGGCTGAGAGGGGCAGTTGTTGAAACTTGATGCAGCCTGGTAGTGCCAAGGGCAGGTGTTTGCAGTGCAATCTGCAGGTCTCAAAGCTCATCCAGTCCTACCCCTGCCACATCTCTGACCTCACTTGAGTGAGCAGTGCAGCAGCTGATTTGCTTCTCAGGTGGCTTTGGTTGCTGCCCATCACCTCTGTGCTCATCAAAGTGAGAAGTGGAGACTGTGGCCCTGTCCTGGGCTCTGCCCTTCCTCTGTGCCAGGTACCTGAGCTGCCCTGCTCACTCGTCATCTCTGAGATGCAGCATTTGAATACACATCTTGCCATCCTATTTTAGCCATCTGTTAATGTTATATCAGCAGTTTTTCTTTAGTTTCTCAATCTCCCCCTCTGTCTAGCAAGATGAAGTCACTTGGTTCACCTCTTTTCCCATCTCAGTTGATAGATCTGCCTTGTCCTAGATTCATCTTTCCTCCCCATCTCCAAGTTAGAAGTGGTTTCTCTCCCTTTTCCTGCCTGTCAATACTCTTGCCTGTATGCAGGGATTCTCCCCCCTGAGGAGCACAGCCTGTTGTCCCACCTGCCTGGTGTCCATCCCTGCTCCAGGTGGGATTTCCTCCCCTCTGAGGTGCTGCAGGTGGGCTGGTCTCTGTAGGCAAGGGATGTGGCCACTCTGCTCTGGGTTCAGTCCCTCCCTGCCCTTCCTGCTGCACCTTCCCATCCCAGCCAGCCTCCTCTTGCCTCCTGCTCCTTCATGTCAGGGCTTGTTTCACTGAAATTCTTCCTGCCCTGAGTCAGCCTTGCTAGTTCAGGGAACACCTTGTCCATCCATCATGTGGTTCAAATCACATAAAATTAGGAGAACACAAATCTCTTGGCAAAGGACGGCTGCCCGCAGCTTCTCTTCAACAAACATTGTTCAGCCTGTTGGCCTCCAGAGTTGCTGCTGCCCAAGGTTTCCCTTCCCAAGTGCAGCTGGAGACAGCAGGGGCATGGAGTAAATTTCCTATTTGATTTATTGACCTTGTTTAGGCAAATGAAACATCTTCAAGGGTTTTTAAGACCAAAAAAGTCTTTAGGCATGAACTGGAAGGAATATGTGGGTGGTTTAAATCCAAACATGCAGGTATTTTCAGGGCCCTGTGCGAATGCTGTTGTTTGCCATGGTTTTTGGTGTTTGGCTTACTTCCAGAAAGGATAATGGGTATTTGCCTCTTGGCAATTCTGGGGGCTTGAATTTTGGTTCTCCTCTTGTTTGTTTTGTAATGGTGTTTTATTTACTTGATCTAATAGATTTAATTAGCTAATAGATTTGGCTTTTTACTCTAACTCCCCTTTTTTCTTGCAAACAGGCTTTACTGTTGGCCAGAATAAATGAGGTATTTTTTCCCTGGTTCCTAAGTCCTGTGGTGTTTGCACTGTGGTGTAGTTCCTGTAGCTGATAGAAGCATTCCATAGCTAGTGGGGACAGGGACACAGGGTGTTCCCTCTCAGATTGAAATTCTTAAAATGCTCTTTCCTACAGGTTGTAAAATGTTGTTCCACTAAGTAATCACTGTACAAAACCAAATGGAGTTTTGGTCAGGATTGTTGGGCAGCTGCAGAGGTGAAGGAACAGAGCTCATGGGCTTGGGTGTGTTGGAACAGCTCACCTGTCTGTAGTGGAAGATCACCTTGTGAAATTCAGGGGTGAAAACCACACCTTGATTTTGGCTGATCCTGTAGCAGCTGCAGTGTTTGCCACTAGCCACTGCCCGTGTTCCAAATAACACACGGCTGCTTTCTCAGTGAATTGGATACCAGCTAATGCTTGCAATGATGAGTTTCCAACTCTGGAGCTCTGCTGTCACACAGCCAAGCCCCATTTACCTGTGGCCTCTTGAGTCAGCTGCTGGTCAACACTAAAAGAGGGATCTGTGTGCCAGGGCTGCTGATAGCTCTGATAAAACAGATGAAGGTGACTGCTCACTTCCTTTGCTTAGTCAGGCCTCAATTACCAGGGCTTTCTGCTGCAGAAGCTCCTGTTTCATTTTCCCTTCCAGCACTGGTTCCCACCCTTCCCATCCAGCTGCTGATCCCG
Organism: Motacilla alba alba; assembly: GCF_015832195.1. Classification (NCBI taxonomy): domain Eukaryota; kingdom Metazoa; phylum Chordata; class Aves; order Passeriformes; family Motacillidae; genus Motacilla; species Motacilla alba. Next base: position 1,493,144 of record NC_052027.1, on the reverse strand, counting down.
TGGCAGATACCCTGCCACCGCGGGGAGTTGCCCAACGAGTGCTGCAGACCAGCTGGAAGGGACTGGAGAGCGCCAGCTGGGCTGGGAGCGGTGACTGCTCGGGGTGAGGGCTGTGACTGTGCTGTGCTTGCCTTGCAGACCCGGCAGCCCGTGTTCGTGCAGCTGCTGCAGGGGGTGTTCAGGGTGTACCACTGCACCTGGCTCATGCCCAGCCAGAAGGCCTCTGTGGAGAGCTGCATCCGGGTGCTCTCTGACGTAGGTAAGGAGCGGGGCTGAGCAGAGCTGCCTGCTCCAGGACTGCAGCCATCCGGGCTGGCTGCTGGTGTGTCGTCCTGCCACAGGGACAGTGTGGCTTGTGTCCTGCAGGTGCCACCTGGGATATCTCATGGTCCAGGCTTCTGCTGATCGATCGTTGTGGTTGAGCAGTGGGTGTTGTCACTGTCACCTGAAGTGCTTTCCTCTGTCTAACCTCAGAACTCCCTGCAGTCCTGTTGATCTGCAGCAGGGAGATGGTTTTCATGGAATTGCTGAGGTTGGGAAAGCCCTCCAGGATCATCGAGTCCCAGCTGTGCCAATGCCCACCTTGTCCCCAGCCCCGAGCACTCGGTGCCACCTCCAGCCTTTCTTTGGACACCTCCAGGGATGGCATTCCAAACCTCCCTGGGCAGTTCCAAAGCCTGACCACCCTTTCCATGGAGAAATTGCTCCTGCTGTCCAGCCTGGCCCTTCCCTGGTGCAGCTGGAAGTACCACTCCTGCCTATAACATTTGCTCCACTTTCAGTGTCCACAAGAGCAGCGTGTACTGGATTTGGGGTCAGGTTCTGCTGCTGTGTGTCCACGTGTGCCAGCACGAGCTGTTGGGGGTGTGTGTTTAGGGATGGATTCCTACTCCCACACCTCAAACAACAGTAGCAGCTCTGAGGTGTGGAAGCCTCTAAACATAATCCTGCCCAGGCCTGACCTGCCCTGTTTAAAATGCACTCAGAGAGTCAGGGAATGGTTGAGGTTGGAAAAGATCTCTTAAGGTGGTCAAGTCCAGCTGCCAGCCCAGCGCCACCACTGTGTCACCAGTAAAACATGAACTTTAGTGCCACGTACAAATGGTTTTTTACCACTTCTCTGGGTGCCCTTTCTAATGCTTTACAACCTTTCTGTGGAAAAAGAAGTCCTCATGTCCTAATTTCCTAGTGTCTAATCTAAACCTTCCCTGGTGCAACTTGAGGCTGTTTCCTCTCGGCCTGGGAAGGGCAGTTTGTAGAAGGAAGGGACTGCCTAGACCTTGGTCCTGTTTCTGTGTTGGTTCACGGGCTCAGGGTCTCAGTGCTCTTCCTTGTTGCAGCCAAAAGCAGAGCGATTGCCATTCCCGTGGACTTGGACAGCCAGGTGAACAACCTGTTCCTGAAATCCCACAACATCGTGCAGAAGACGGCCATGAACTGGCGCATGACGGCGCGCAACGCCGCGCGCAGGGACTCGGTGCTCGCCGCCTCCAGGGACTACAGGAACATCATCGAGAGGCTGCAGGTGACTGCACAGCCCCCTTCCCCCTGCAGGGCCACAGCAAAACTGAAAATCTCACCTGACCAAACCCTGAGGGCTTTTAATTTGTTCGGGCAGGACAGACCTAATTGTCCTGCCCCTCATCCAGCGTTAGTGGAATGAATTCAGCTCTAACGTGTGTTGGTAGTGTTTGTCTGAACCTGCTCTGGTTGTTCCCCAGGACATCGTGTCGGCCTTGGAGGATCGCCTGCGCCCTCTGGTCCAGGCAGAGCTGTCAGTGCTGGTGGATGTGCTCCACAGGCCTGAGCTGCTCTTCCCAGAGAACACGGATGCCAGGAGGAAGTGTGAAAGCGGAGGTTTCATTTGCAAGTAAGTTGTCTTAGAGGTCTGGCTTGTTTTGGTTTTTCCCAGTCTTCCTGTGCCCTGTGGAATGGAGCCCTCTTGCCCAGCTTGGTAAATGCTCGATATCCTCTGAAATACCTGTAAAAATCAGTATTTTGTGGCATGGTCAAGGTAATTTGTCCTTGGTGGGGAAGAAGAACTGCTTGTGGGAATGGGGAAAGACTGGTTGATATGTTCTCCCACCTAATGCTTAAAAATGTCTGTTTGCTGCAGGATGCAAATGTGCTGAGCAGTTGTATAAATGAGTTAAATTTGAGCTGATCCAGTTTTTGATACCTGCCTTCACCCCAGGAATGTTCCCGAGGTGCTAGGTGAATACATCAGGGTCAGTTGTTGTCATGGGCATCACCACAGCTAGAGGGAAGGAAAAGGGAGATTACAAGGTCATTTAGAAGGCAATTGAGAGCAGATCCAGCCTTTCCCCTCACCTCCTGGAGGGGTGGGCTCTGTGCAGAGCTTGTGGAAGCTGGGCACTGAGTGCCCAAGTGCTGGGTGGGATGGATTTGGGATTGCACCCTCCAGGGCTCTCAGTCTGTTTTTCAAGCAAGTGGAATAGATTTCTTACTGTTAACTGGTTGTTCTGGAGTTCCACCAGGTCGTGGATCCCACTGATTCCTTGCTGCCTGCAGCCAGAGGGGTTTTTTGTCTCTTTTCCTGCCCACAGCTTCTTCCCCTGGTAGCTGTCAGGTGTTGCTCTGGAGAGAAGGCTCCAAAGTGGTTGTGTAACAGTGTGGTGATAAACCTTGTTTGCAGCATAAACCAGTAAAGATAAGCACATATATCTTGCCCCATTTTTAGAATATTTGCACTAACCTGATTGATGGCTTTTTTTCAGGTTAATTAAGCACACAAAGCAGCTGCTGGAGGAGAATGAGGAGAAACTGTGTATTAAGGTATTACAGACGCTCAGGGAAATGATGACCAAAGATAGAGGCTATGGAGAAAAGGTAAGGTACAGCCCATCCTTCTGTTAAACACTGGCTTTATTCAGTAAAGGAAAATAAAACTCCTGCTTTTTTAAAGCTGTTTTGTATGTGTAAGCACTTCTAGGCTGGAGCAGGGACAAAACATTTTTAGTCAACTAATACCTTTCAAATCATATTTGAAGTTAAGCTTGTTTCTGCTGCTTTTCTTCTTGAGACTGGCAAGTTTAAGTCTAATCCCTGCAGTTGCTGGCGCTCTAAAATATCAAATTTGTTACCTTTTTCTGAAGGCTATAACATCTTTATCTGCTTCCCAGGTCTAGGTGACTCTTCAGGTCATGTAACCTTGCAACCAGAGGGTGTTTTCTAGTTCATTTGAATTTGTGTACAACTGAGTAATCTTGTTGTGGTTTATAGGTGGAAACTCTCTGTACACCCACCCGTGTTTCTTCTTTCCCTTTCCTACATACAACTCTTGACTGGTTGAGAGGAACATTTTTCTGTAGGTACAGACCTGTTCTTTATTTCCATCAGGACAGTGTATGCTCCCATACGTTTGTGTTCCTAGAGGTGGTTGCAGCCAGCTGAGACTGGGATTTGGAGATTCTCCTGGAATTCTGATCAGCTGAGCTTCTTCCCGTGCCACCCAGTGGGTGCAGAGGAACACAGCCTGCAGTGAGGAGTTGGGGAGCAGCTGGGAGTGAGGACTGGGGGAGGCTGTGATGTGGCAGGGCTCTCTCTGCCACCGGGAGGCAGTGCCCAGGAGCAGATGGTGTCTCAGTCCAGTTCTCCCCCACAGATGGGTTTGGAGCTGTTGCTCATGCTCAGTTCACAGCAGAAAGGGCAAAAATTTCAGAGCTCAGAGTTGGAGAACAGCAGGAATGGTTTGTAGCAGCTGCCAGGGAGGGAGATGCTCCACAGGCAGAGGAACCTGCAGCATCCTGGCCGGCTGGGGATGTCAGCAGGAGGCAGGAGCAGGACGTGGTGCCAGGGCTCAGGGGAGGGAGCAGTGGCAGCCTGGCACACATGGGTGTGCACGTGTGGGCTGCTCCCAGCACACCCAGGCTGCACAGGCAGTGCCAGGGAGAGGAGACTCCCAGGAAAATGCCCTCAGGGTAGGGATGGCCAGGGCTGTGCTCCCTGCCCTGCCAGGAAGGCTCTTCCCAGGGCTGCCAGCCCAGCCCAGCTCCAGCTGCTGCTCTGCTCCTGCCTGGGGACTGTCTCCTGTGCAGCAGCAGGGGTTTGGAGTGAATTCATGGGCTTGAGGGAATTCCCTGGCCAGCTGCAGGAAAGCAGCACATCCCTGTGGGAGGGCACAGCTGCAGGTGGCAGCTTGGGGCACACTGTCCTCTGCCCAAGTGGCTGAATCCTGTGCTGGGGTGTCACCTTCTGTCCTCTCCTCAAGGTCCCCCCTCTGAGACATCCCAGCTGGAAGGGGCTGGCTGAGCCCAGGCTCCTGGGAAGGGAGTGGGACTGGTGATCCTCTAATGGGTGCTGGTATTTCCTGATGTTCAGCACTGGGGCTGTAACAGACTCAGTGTAACCACAGATCACATCTTACACTTCTCTAGCAGATCAGTGTGTCCTCTCCTGTCAAAACAGCCAGGAGCCCCTGTCAAGGTCATCTTAAGTAATAAAAGCAGTGTGTGATGCATACTGTGTGTACTAGACACCAGTGAAACCCAAATCAGAGCTTTGAGAGTTTTTCTTAAGTGTAATTTGCCACTGAGAGATCTTCCAAAATGGAAATGAATTTCTAGAGTTTCTTCCCCTTCATTCAGCTAACTTGGATGAAGCAGTATTTTGAGAAGCTGCAGTTAACATACCTTGCACCTTTCAGACCATGGAGAACCCCACAAGCTGCTAAAAAATCTTCAAAGTGTGGCAGAAGCATTGATTTCTGAAGCAGTGGCTCAGTTACATAAGGAGTCAGGATATGCCTGTGAAGTGATTTCTGAGTCGGAAGAAGCAGCTGATTGCTCACAGATAGACTGTCAGTAGTAGTAGAACAGCTTTTACTGTCTGGCTGGGAGCACTGCAGTCAGGTTTATTCTCCCTTGTGACTCAGAGAACTGAATTTAGTCACCACCTAAAAGGCAGCACCTTTTGTTTTTAAAATCATCCTGTAGTGTAACAAAAAAAAAGAGAAGGAAAAACCCCTCTTATATTGTAAAAACCCTGCTGTAAATCCTGCAGTCCCTGCCTAGTGGTGGTTCCATCCATCGAGGTGCAGAGCTCACCCTTGGGAGCCTCACTGACCTCACAACCACAGAGCCATGGGAAGGCTTGCCTTGGAAGGACTTTAAAGATGACCCAGTTCCCTCCCTGCCTTGGCCAGGGACACCTTCCATAGCCCAGCCTGGCCTTGAACCCTTCCAGGGATGGGGCAGCCATCCCTTCTCTCCTGGGCAGCCTGTGCCAGGGCCTCCCCACCTTGACAGGGAAGGATTCCTTCCTGAGAACCCCTTCAAACCCCTGGCAGTCCCTGCCCTGTCCCTGTGCCAGGGCTCTCAGCTGTCCCTCCACACCCGTGTCCAGCCCCAGAGCTCTGGGGAGGCCCTGGCAGTGCCTGTGGTCCTGCTCAGCCCCACGTGGTGCTCTCTGGAGCAACCTGACTTACATAAGGATGGGCTCCTCCTCTGCTGTGCCTCTCCCAGCCCACAGATCGCCTCACCCTGCCGGCCCGTGTCCCTGAGGAGGGTGGGCAGTGCGGGGGGACACGGGGTGTGCTCCTGTCACCCAGAGCTCTGGTCCCACAGCTGGGGCTCCTCAGCAGCGAGCAGAACCCGTGGGCAGAGCACAGATGCACAGAAGCCTGTGGGAAGGCTCAAATTTTTCCATATTGCTGAAGACTCCTCGCTTGGCACGCGCTCAGGATGGCTCAGTGACGGGGAGCATACTGTGGAGTATTTAATAGGCACAAAACTGCACTACATTGACAGTGTAGGCTAGACCCAAGTTTTTCACTGTGCTGAAACATGTCATTCATGCACGTCTCTCCGGGTGCCTAGCAGCTGACTCGCCTCAGCTCTGCAGGACTCGCTTTGGGAAGCTCCATTTTCCCTCCCAGAGTGGAAATGTAGCCCCTGAGCTGCTGCTGCTGCTGCTCAGGGCTCGTGACACTCCCGTGCCCAAGGGTGAAGTCCTTGGCTCTGGGTCAGCCAGCCCACGTGGTTTGTCCCTGGCACAGGAACAAAGCCAGGGTACATCCTGCCTCCCAAGCTGCCTGGCACAGCACTCCCAGCAGTGTCTGTTCCCTAACCCGGCGCTGGCAGATGTTCCTCATGCTGACTGCAAAAATAATGTTGGATTGCAGCACTAAAGTGTTAAATGATTTATAAGATCCTTACATGAAATTTATGTTTCTTTTCTCTTACTAATACTTGCTTTCAATTCTTCCCCTTCTTTCTTTCCCAGCAGATTACCATTGAATTGGATAATGCTGAGGTTTTAATTTTATTTCTTCTCTCCAGTGTTGTTTCTATGGTGTTTGTTTTACCAGTAGCCCTGTGATCTGTCCTGTCTCTGCAGCCCTGAGCGTTCTGATCTGTGTGCCTGTGTCAGTGAATTAGTGGAGTTTTCAGTCTGCTGTGTGTCTCTCCTGGGAATAGTTACCATAACTAATTCCATGTGTCATTTCTTGGAGTATTAATCCAGATGGAGTTATCATTTTTGGAGTCTGCTCTCAGTTGGTGCCATGGTAGATCCTGTGAAGTTTAGGATCAGATTGGAGGGTGACCTGCTCTAAGCAGTCAGCATTTAGCACCTGGCCACCATTCCTGTGTCATATGTGAAGGGCTTATTTCTTCTTACTTGGAAAGCTAAATGGTGAGCTTTAACAGTGCCCATGCAGGAGCTGGGGGAAGGTGGGTGCAGGTGGGACTGGTGGGACTGGAGAGGGGCAGCTCCTTGTGCAGAAATTGTGCTGCTGCTTTTCCCAAGAGGGAAAGTGACAGCCCTGCAGCTCCTGAGAGCAGTGCAGTGCCCTCGCTGTGCCCCAGTGGGGTTTGGTGGGAGGCCACGGGATGGGTGGTGTGTAACCCTGAGGAATTGGTGATTTGGGAAGCTGTTTCTGGGTGAAAAGCCCTCTTTGAGGGAAAACTTGGAGTTTAGCTGACGTGGAGCTTTCCAAGGACTCTGACAAGCCTGGTGTCTGGTCGGGGCAGCAGCACAGGGCGGAGGGAGCTGAGCTGCCTCTGCTGTGCAACTTCCTCATCAGCTCAAAAAAACCCTGGTGTGGGTGTGGAATTTGCATAAATGTATAATACTGAGAAAGTGATTGACTGGCACCTTATTTTACTGAAATACCACGGAAAAAAGAAATATTTTCCTCTCAGTGCTTTGTTTCCTGTGTTCTCTCCCAAGCCAGCCTTTTATTTGGAACCAAGCTGAACCACTTAAAATGTCTAAAGCATTTCTGACCTTTATTTAGTGGAGTAGGTCATGAAATCTACAGAAAGCAATTTACGGTGTGACTTGTTGATTCTGATGTTAACCACCTGAATTCACTGGGTAAACTTCATTCTGAAAATGAAATATTTGGGGACCATGCCTGGTGAAATGGATTTGAAGGCCACACTGTTAGTCACTAAAGTGGACAAATACTGTGCACAATACAGAGCTGGCCTGGAGGGTGTTTTCCATTCAGGGGGGCTTTTAGGGCTGGAGCTGAAGGTCCCTTCCCTAAGAAACTGATTTCCCATCACTGGTTTTGGCCCAGAGTATGATTTTGACCTGAAGGACAAATTTCTTGTTGCACAAGTTCATTAACTGCCGTGCCATCACCCCTGAGCTGTGCTGGGATGAGATCTCAGGTGTGTCCCCAAGCTCCACACACACTTCTGGCATTACAGAGGTGCTCTGCTGTCTGTTTCTCTTTTTTTTTTTTTTTTCCTTAATAAACCTTGTTTCTCCCTCTTTTAACCTGGGGCATACACCCCAGCAGCCTGCTCTGGTTTCCAGAAGTTAACCTGTAGCACAGAAGTGTTTCCACCAGGCCAGGTCCTTTAGATGATGTGCTGCTGCAGCTTCCCAGAATAGCACGTGTGTATATGTATAATTTTAGCTTGGAGAAACTTCAGAGAGAAAGTTGAATTGTTTAATTGCAAATTAAGTCATAATGTGAAACTCTTTCCCCTTTGGTTTCTGGCTGTGATGTGCTGTCTTTGCCTGCAGTAAATCAGCCAGAGTGTGCAGAGCAATTTAGGATTCGGTCTGGAGGCTGCAAAGGAGGAATTTTATTGCTCCTTAATGGAGCAAGTGCATGGAAGGAGCAGGTGTGTGTATAACCATCAGCTCTGAGCACTGGCTGCGTCGGGGAAGGGATTCAGATGGAGCTGGAACCACTGGCAAGTCTCAGAAATCCTGGGGTGTTCTGGTTTCATTTTCTCCCCCCTTTTCAGCCCTGAAAACTGTAAACCTTTAGAGCAAAGAATACAAAACTCTGCGTTATTAGTAAAATTATTAACTTGCTTTTCTGTCAAAACTATGCACACTTTAATTGTTCTGATCAGCTGAAATGCTCCTTGTTCCCTCAGGGGATACTCCAGTTACTGAAGTCACTGTTGATGGCTTGATTTCATGGTGGTTTTTTATCTAAGTTGAGGTATCTTGGTTGTGTCCTGCAAGGCAGTCCCAGTGAGCAGTGGGTCCCAAAAACAAAGGATATAAAAACCAACAGGAGATCTGTGTTTGTTAGTGAAAGTTGTGACAGAAAGTCATGACAGACCCTCTTTAACGTTTTTGTGAGTGAAGAAGGGAGTGTCCTTTGGAAGTGGGTGAATAATGCTGGAATTCACCCAGTGGTAGGAAATCCCCTGAGTGTGGGGTTGGCACCAGCCGCGGAGAACTTTGGGCTGAGCTAGGGGCTTTGGGTGCTGGAGAAGTGGAGTGGAAGGGAACAGCAGAGGTCATGCTGTTGTCCTAACTCACACTTTTATTGAGGGTTTATGTGTAATTCCCTTTGTGCAGGAAAGGAGGGACAGGGAGGAGCTGTGGATCATTGATAGAAAACCCAAACCATGAGGAGCTGTGTCCCACCACACTGGCACCACGGTTGTGTTGGTTCTCTCCTGGTTTGGGGGAGTTGTGAGCTCAGAGTTGGCCTTTGGGTTGTTCTGTGGCTGCTCTTTGCCCCTCCTGGAGCATGGGGTGGGAGCAGGAGCTGAAGGGCTCAGCAGGGTGTGTTTGACATGGGCTCTGTGCAGGTGTCTCAGGTGATAAAGCCAAAACCCCAAGGCAGGGCATTGTCCTTAGAAGCCCTTGGGCTGAGTCTCTGTTGGTGGCCTCCTTCCTGGGCTGGAGCTGCTCTAATCCTGTTCCTGATGGAGCCTGTGCTGCTGTCTCAGGGAAGAGCTGCAGGCCAAGGTGAATTCTTCCACCAAGTGTGAATCTTCACACAACAGCAAGAGCTAAACCCTGCTTGTAATTAGACACAGCAGCTTAATGTGCTGTTAATGCAATCCTCAGCCCGCTGAGAAGTGCAGGCGTGATGCAAATGCAGATTTCCTGGTGTTGCATGCTGAGCTGCACCGTGGGCTCCCTGTGCTCCAGCCCAGCCCGGCGTGGCTCCCTCCCTGCGGGGCACTGGGAAAGGTTCCTGTCCATCCTCCCCGGCCGGGGCTGCCGTTTGGGGACACCGTGGCCCAGTTTCCACCTGCGGTGCGAGTCCTGGGTACTAAAACACGCTCGTCCTGGAGGAGCCATGAATCTTTGATGGCCTGCCAGGCAGGGCCCCGTTGGTGCTGACCTGCAGGTGGCACGCGCAGGATGCCGATCGCGCTGTGAGATGGCCTACTTTGCTGCCTTTTTTTTTTTTATATTCCTTTTTCCCCTCCCAGCCACATTGCAGTGAGCTGTTCCGCTGGGCACCTGCCAACATTCAGGCAGCAGTTACATAAGAAGAGCTTTTTTTCCTGGAATTTAGGCCCGCTGCTGATGTGTGACCTTCAGCAGTAATTGCCAATAAAGGCGCTGGGGATGTTTACAGGCCCCGCGGCTGGCCCGCGGCCTGTGCCGGTAGCGCCGGGCTGGGGCTGGGGCTGGGCTGCTGCTCCCCGGCCTGACCCCGCTCCCCTGCAGCTCTGCTCCAATTTCCAGGGTAAAATCGGGGTGCTCTGCTTCTCCCCAGCCTGACCCCACGCCCCTGCAGCTCTGTTCCAATTTCCACACTGCAGTCGGGGGTGCTCTGCTGCTCCCCAGCCTGACCCCACTCCCCTGCAGCTCTATTCCAATTTCCACACTGCAGTCGGGGGTGCTCTGCTGCTCCCTGGCCTGACGCCGCTCCCCTGTAGCTCTGTTCCAATTTCCACACTGAAATGGGGGTGCTCTGCTTCCCCCCAGCCTGACCCCTCTCCCCTGCAGTTCTGTTCCAATTTCCAGGGTAAAATCGGGGTGCTCTGCTGCTCCCTGGCCTGACCCCACTCCACTGCATCTGTTTCCATTTCCACACTGAAATGGGGGTGCTCTACTACTTCCTGGCCTGACCCCACTCCCCTGCAGCTCTATTCCAATTTCCCGGGTAAAATCGGGGTGTTCTGCTTCCCCCCAGCCTGACCCCACTCCACTGCAGCTCTGTTTCATTTTCCAGGGTGAAATGGGGGTGCTCTGCTTCCCCCCAGCCTGACCCCACTTCCACTGCAGCTCTGTTTCATTTTCCAGGGTGAAATGGGGGTGTTCTGCTGTTTCTGGGGTATGGGCCAGCAGCAACCCAAGCAAATCCGGCACGGAGTTTCCCTTGTAGTTATTTGGTTATTTGTTAGGGTTGTGTTGGTGTTTTATCTGTTTTTTCAGTAGTGACACTTCTTTATGCAGCTGATACATCTACAGGCAGCTCTATCCAGTGAAATGCTCTTGCAGACTCACTCAGTACAGTTTAGGTTTGGGGTTTTTTCGCCTCTTTGCATTAGTCTTGAGGTTTCAAGTAGGTGGAAAGGGAACTGAAAATCCTGGTTCAGAGGGGTTGCCTGAATTAACCTTTTCCCTGCTCTTTATCTATAATAAACTAAAATTCCAATGGCTAAGCTGCAAAATATATGCTGGTTTATGCATTTTGATTGGAGTTAGGAAATATATTAACCTCTTCAGAGCTGCAAAGCTGCACTTGGGAATTATTTTCCTTGTAGAGATCTTACTCTGCAGTCATTTCTCTTGTGTATTTTGCACTTAGACAGTGCTTCACTTGTTATGTCTCAAGCAGAGGAAATGCAGGCACTCATAAATTTTTGTGGGCTGCCTTATATTTTTTTTTCCCCTTGAGAAATCCTGCGATCTTTGGACAGGGCTTTTTCTTTTTTTTTTTTTTTTTTAACACAGACTGGGATTGGTGAGCTCCTTGGAAAAGGAGACTGGAACATTTCTTACAGTTACTTGTCACCAAAAAAATAGTAGTTATTCCGTCTTACTGCTAATTAAAACTGGTGCTGTAAAATGTGTTGTGAAGGTAGTTCTCAGTGTATTCAGTAGAAGTCCTGCAAGACAGAGGATTTAAAGAGGAGGAAGTGCTTGCACTCCTGCTGAAGGGCAGACACTGAGGTGTCCAGCTCCTGGAAAGTCCCAGCCCAAGTTAAAACATGATTTCTCCACTGAAAAACTCTGGAAAATGAGGGAAGGCATTCCTCTAGGTACATCTTGGTGACCTTGGAGTGCAGGCACTGGCAGCCCTTGTGGCAGATCTGCCACCTCCTCGCCTGGCAGTGCACAAATCTCTGCACGTTCCCTGAGACGAGGGAGGATGTTCAGCTGTGTCCCTGCCCTGGGTGTGTGACAGGCTGGGAGCTGGGGGCTGTGCCTGCCCCCAAAATCCCACGTGCCTTCTGGGGGACCTGTGCCAGAACAAGGCGCTGCCCCACATCTCCTGCTGCTGCCTGATTTAGGCAGGGCTGAGATCCTCCATCCCTGAAAATGCAACGTGGGAAGTTTGTCAAAGCAGTTCAGTGCTCCTGGGTCCCAGTTATTCCCCTCTGCCCTGAAACTTCTCCATAACAAGTCAAATGCTTGTTTGACAAACACCTACAGATCATCTGCAGGGGCTAGAAATTTCCTATCCAAATTTCTCCTCAGCTCCACAAGGTAACAGTGTTGGCTTTACAAAGGGGACTTGGCAAGGGAGCTGCACAGTTTTGTGGTATTTTTAAAGAGTTATGAAGGACAGCAGCATAATTTGTGCTCTAGTCTGTTGCCACGGATCAGACAAGGTGATGCTTTTGCTGTGTGCCTTTCAAGGAAGAGCTGATGGTATTTCCAAGGGAAGAGCAGAGACGTGCAGAGAAGGGAGGAAAAAGTGGAAAGGGACTTGCAGGATTCAGTCTGAACAGCCATTCCCACTGGAATTCCAGCTCCTACTGGAGATGGCAGTGCAGGAGCTGAGGCAGAGGCTTCAGAATAACATTTATCTGAGGTCTTCACTCTAGTTCCTCGCATCTGGATGTACAACCTGGCTATGAAAAGCTTAATGTGCAATTTGGCTGACTCTGCAGTTGTGTTTTCCCTTTTTATTTCCTCTTCTCTGCCAAATGTCTCCCCATGCCACCCAGTAATGAGATGCCATATGCATGGAGTTGGGTCAGTTCCTGAATTCACAGATTTTGGGACCAGAAGGGACCTCTCAGTGATTGAACCTGACTTCCAGCACAGCCCAGGGCATCCCACTCCTCACCACGGTCTGTCCACGGAGCCAAATCCATGGAGTTTGGCTCAGCTTCCTCAGAGTGCTCAGTGATGAGCTCAGGCACCTCCCAGGACAGGAGAGAGGATGTTTGGAGAGACCTGAAGGAATTGTGTGGAGATTTGGAAAATGTAAGCAGTTCAGAAATCTGAGGTTTGTCACCTCTCAGTCCTTTGGACACTGGGGCAGCCTGAAGTGTAGGAGATTGGTGCTTGGAACTGTGCTGGTTTGTCCATTATTTTGTCAGAATTCCAAAGTCTGGTGAGGCCAGAGAGAAAAGGGCCAGGTTTTTGAAGGTATGTTTGTGTGGTCACACAAATGTGAGTTTTCTGATCAGATGATTTCCCTCACATTAATTACCATGTGAGATGTTTTCCAGCCTGTTTTGCTGAAGCCACTCTCTGGAGCAGCCCCAGTCTGTGAACTGGAATCTCCACCAGCCTTTTAAGTGCATTTCAGGACTTTTCACTGCTCGGTGGTCTGGGTGTTCACTGCATAGTTGTGTAAAAAAAGTGGAGAAAAGCAATTGTGATGCTTCAAACTTGAAAGAAAATCTTTCTGCTTTTCCTCAAACCTTTTCCACTCTACCACAGCAGTAGTTTGAATTTTCTCTGAAGGATTAAGCAACTTTAATTGTGATTGTTATTTTGAAAGCAAATGAGACTAAAACTTAGAAGAATTCCTCCAAACTGTAAAAGAAAAGGGTGGAAAGCTCATCTGTATCTCAGAAATTGAGTTCACCCTGGAGCTGTCACGTGCTCTGGTGGTTTTTGAGGGCCATACATGCACTCTTGAGTCAGACAGTCTGTTCTGGGAAGCACACGTGGCCTGTGCTGGGGAAGTGGATGCTGGAAGCACTGCGGTCACCAGAGGGTCAGGGATTGTGCATCTCCACTCAGGGCTCGTGAGGAGTGGTTTATTGGCCAGCCTTGGGGGAGTGGAAACTTCAAAGGAAGAGAGAGGGTTTTGCTCAGCAAGTTGAAAGGACCTTTCCCTACTGCCCGTAAAAAGCACAGATGTTGGATTCTGACCCGGCCACCCACTGGGCTCCCGTTTAAAAGCTGTCCACTGTGTCCTGCTGATCACCTGGCTGTGTTCTATTCCACAAACCTGCCCCTGCCCCTACACCATCCCTTTCTTATATCTGGAGACCTGAAATACAGGGAGGCACAAGAAATCTTGGAATATGACTGCTTTGGGCTGCTCTCCCACCCTGTTCAATCCTTGTAAAGCATCAAGTGATATTTTGCTGTTGCAGCACACACAGGAGAGTGCAAAGTGTAGCACAGCAACAAGAGCTCAATAATTCTTTTGCTCTTTGACCCCATTTTGACTCAAAGAATAACAGTTTCAGGATTTGGAGTTTATATTCTTACTGGAAGATGGCTGAGGGCTGTGCTGCTGTGGTGATCCTGTGGGCACTGCCCAGGGCAGTGGTTTTGCTGCCAGCTCAGTGTGTGGGGCTGGCTCTGATGTGCTGTCTGTGCCACAGAGGGAAGGAATTTGTGAGCTGGAATTTGTAATTTTAGCTTGGGAAAGAGCAAACTAATTTTATGCTCATTCTTCATCTGTGCTGCTTTTCAGCCCCAAAATGTAGATGTGTGTTTGGTTGAAATGGGATCAGGGTATCAGCCCAGGAATCCCAGAATGGGTTGGGTTGGGAGGGACCTTAAAGCTCATCCAGTGCCACCCCTGCCATGGCAGGGACACTTCCAGGCTGCTCAGAGCTCCATCCAGCCTGGCCTTGGACACTTGAAGGGATGGAAAATCCACAGTTTCTCTGGGAAACCTGTACCAGTGCCCAGAAGGAAACTTTTGTTTGGAATCCAGAGTCCAGCAGTCATGTCCACTTGACCTGTCAGCTTCAGTCTCCCCTCCCCAGGAGGAAGGGACCTCATTTCCCCTGCAGGGGAACAGGCCTGGTTTCCTTGCTGCTGTTGGCTCTGGGGAAGGCAGGGATGTTTCCTGTGCCCCAGGCAGGTTGTGCAGTGGGACAATGTGCCCGGGCTCCCCGTGAGCTGTCAGCCTGCAGCCTGGGAGCAGGGCAGGGCAGGACGGTGTGTTCCTGTGCAGGAACCTGCTGCTTCCTGTTCACTTGTGCTCCTCTGGGTTCAACCCTCCCTGCTTCCACTTGGCCACACAAGGGGCTTGCATGCTTGAGATGTGTCCAAGAGCAATGACAATGCAAGGAAGCCACCACCAAAGGCCATGGGAGCTGGCCAGGAGCAAAGTCCCTTAGGGGGAGAATGGAGAAGGGTCTTTTTCCTGGCCAAGGAGCCCCTGCAGGGGAAGTGCTCACTCCTGGGGCTCCTTCCTGGGAAATGCACTCTCATTATTCCTCCTCTGCATCTGTGGCCTCCCTCTGCCTTTGCTGGGCTCTCCCCAGGCTGCAGCAGGTGCTGGGCTGCTCTCCCAGTCTTGCTCTGTCGGTCTCTCTGTCCCTGTGGCAGACATGGCCAGGAAGGCCTGGCTCAGCTTGGGGCTCCAGGATTGTGAGAGTGTTATTTCCTGGTGTCTGCTCCTGAGAAGTTGCAGCAATTTCCCCACAATTAAGTCAGCAGTTGAGTTTGAATGTTCAGTTCTCTGTTGTGTGTCTGTGCTTGACTAGATAAAAGTTACTTGTCTTCATCTGTTTCAGTTGAAGATCAGCATTTTAAATCTGAAAAAGCTGTCACCATTCAGGCCCTTATTTCATTGCTCCTGTTTGGTGCTGTGTCGTGTATCTTTTATCTTGAGAAAAGTATGTTTATAGATGAGAATCCACAGAATACATTTTTTTCAGCTAAAATTATGAGGCTGCTACCTTTGTGATACGCAGCCCTGGTTCCTCCTCCTCCCCACTGGGGTGGATGTGCAGCATTCCAGTGATAGATCCTGGGGGTGTGGTCCCCAAAATTGCTCTGGGCACCTGCAACTATGTTTTTTGTTTTGCTTGTGCCTCCGAGTTCATGCAAAGCAGTTTGGGATGTTCAAAGGATACCTGTGAAATTTGCCAAATGTGGCCTTTTTAGGAGCAGGGTGGGAGAGTGTAAACAGTAATTACAGCTATAATTCATTTGTGATGATTCAGCTGAAGTCAAGTGCTTTGCCAGCTCCCTTCCCCTCACTGTTGACCACTGGATTGCTGTTGGGATGAAGGATTCTGGAGGAATGACTAATTTTTCTGCATTTTACTTTCAACTAGCTGCCGCAAGCTCCAGAAACGGAGAGCCCTGTAGAGGTGTGTCAGCCACCTATATTTGTACAGCACACAAATATTGGTGTTTCGCTAGTCCTAGTGGAGTGTCTTGTTGGTAAAAACCCCTGTGAAATGTGTGTTCCTGCCTGGTGTCAGACAGTGGAAATAAGTAGATTTCTTCAAGTGCCTCAGTCCAATACAGCATTAGCGTGGTAGTCTGAAAATTATAAAAATTTGTGAGCTAATCCTAAGTCTGTTCCTTTCAGCCATTTCCTTTATTCTTTAAGGGTGGCACTGGGAAAAGTCTCCTCTCAGATTTTCCTACATTGGCAAAATGAGACTTCATTTTGGCTCCTAATGCAGAATTCGGTTTTCCCTTTGCCTCACATACTTAAAAACTTCAATACTTTAGGGAAAGGGAAGTTCCTACTGGAAGCTTCACAACTCCAAGAGCAATTGGTGTCCCATTTGAAATGTCCCAGTGGACAAGCTCAGGGTCACTGCACATTGTCAAGGCCACTGGTTCTAAGGGAATTGGATATGTGGAAAAATGTCCTTTATGAAGCAGATTATTTGCCAAAAAGAAGGCAGGAAAATTTATCAAATCTTAAATTCCTTTGAAATTCATGGGACATCCAGACATGGCATTGGTAGATTGTACAACTGGGTGCCAAATCAATGCCAATCTAAATGCAACAACATGGGAGTCTAAATCTGGGAGGGTGTTGATTCTCTGAGCTGTGAAGTTTTTATAAATGTGAGATCATGTAGAAGAAGTGTTTGTGATGGTTTAGGCCTTTGTATTTGTACATTTTGTGGAATAGTGTTTAAATGTAACCTGAAACTCTGAGTGGTCATCAAATGGATTTGAGATGTCTGGGAGATGGCTCCTGGTTTCTGATGGGTCCCTGTATAGAGCTGTCATTCTGCACCTTTTGAGATGCTTTAAAGCAGCAAAACCCCAACGTGCTTCAGCTTTGCAAAGTGGAAGTTGCATTCCTGGCAATGAATATCTAAAGTGAGAGAGATTTGATTTGGAGTTGTGCCTGTGCCAAGGGGCAGTTCAGTGACTCCCCACTGACATCCTGGCCATTGGGAGGGAGCCCCCAGGCTGGGCCAGAAGCCCTCCCCAGTCTCAAATGAGTTTCAGTGACCACGGTGGGATGTGTTGGGAGTCCCTCAGCCCCAGAGTGTGTGTCCAGGGGGCTGGGGGGTGTTCCTGTGTGTCTGTGCATGGGCATGCGTGGGCTGAGCCCCCCAGAGCTGTGTGTGTCCCTGGCAGCTGTGACACCAGGCAGAGTGGCGTTTCCTGGAGCACTGCTGGCACACGTGCATGCCAGGGGGGTGTGTGAGGGTGGCAGAGCAGAGGGCTCAGGGCTGGCAGAGGGCAGGTGTCCTGTTTTGGTGGCTTGTCAGTCTATCTCCCTCATCTCCCCCCTTGCATCCAGCTGTGACTCCCCCAGTATTCCCCATGAGTGCCAAGGTGTTGGTTGGTCTCTCTTGAGTGTTGTTCTGCTTTAAAATGACCTTTCTGCACGCACAGCAGGAGCTTGATCAAACTCTACCCCAGAGGCAACTGGAGGATCATAGAAGGGTATGTACAGCAGTCAAGCACACTCAGAACTCATCTCTCCCTTTCCCCTGTAAACAGTGAAGCCTAAGTCATGTGAGAAACTGGTGTGGTTAAATGCTGGCTGGAAAATCCTAAAAATGAGCCATGTGGACAGAGTGAGGTGCTGGAGCCCCTTCTCTGGGGTTACATGGAAGGGACGAGTGCTTGGCTGTTCAGAATTGAGCTCTGGTCCTTCCTGGTCTGGTCCATTGCCACTGACAGAACCTTCCCCTGGGTGCTGATCACTCAGCTGTGAGGTGACATCCATCAGTGCTCCTGGAGTTGGCTCCTCTGGCCACACCACCCCTTTCTAGCCAGCCAAGCTGCCAAATCAGCATCGTTGGTCCCTTTCTCCATTTCTTTTGCTCTTTGTGTGGGAACACAACAGCAACAACTTAAAACTGCTTCACTCTAAAATATTAAGGATGCTCTGTTTTAAAGCTTCTAGCAGGTTTCTGATATCACTTAGAGTTGTGTGTTGCATCTGCACTGCTGATGCATGTACAGTGGTGTTTGTGTGACTTTACCTGGTGTGAGTGCAGATGAAACTGGACGCTGTTGGGTTTTTTCCTAGGTGCCATATTTGATTTTTCTGGTTACTGCCAAACATCTGATATTTGTTTGCACACTGCCCTCGTCAAAGTGGTGCACAGCACTAACAGGATGGTTAAAGAACTGTTCTGGAGCCAAGCACTGCAGCTGAATTAATTGGAACATTTCTTAAATACCACTTATTTTTTCTCCCTTCTGCTTTGATCACATACTCATATTTTGTTAGCTGATACCATGGGGTTGGATAAATTTGTAGGAGCCAAAGCTTTTCTTCCCAGTTAGAGTTTGAAATGCTGGTGACTGTGTATTGCCAGACCTGGATCAGCACACTCTGACTAGAAACAACTGCTTGATACTTGTTCCTGCTGTATTTTCTGGTGATTTGTCTTGTTTTGGGTACACAACACCTACAGACACCAGAGGTGCCTGTCCTGCTCAGGTCTCCACTCACCCCAACTATTTTGACCATGGAATAGAAGTCACCTCCTGCTCCACAAGGGGCCAGAAGGAGAATCAGGGGGCAGCTCCAAGAGCTTTAGTTGCCCTCCTGAATTCAGGCAAGGTGGAGTTGGCTGAGCAGCTGTTCTTGAGGCTGGATATGTGTTATGTTTGTAGTAAGTAGTAAAAATCCCTGGTTTAAATGCCATTTGACAGGATGACTGCCAGTTAGTTCAACAGAGGAGGAAAAAGGTGCTGTGAGAGCTCCCTTGTAGCCATTTGTGTCCTAGGGCCCATCTGGGTGTCAAGCTGCCTTTCCAATCAGTGCACATGTACAAGGAAGATGTAGTTCAGGGGTTTTTTTTGTCTGGCTTGGCCTTGTTCTGTCAGGTAGCCTCCCTCACCTGCCAGACTGGGAGCAGGGAGGTGGATAAAGCACTGCCTCGTGTGCTAAGCACTCCCATGTCGCTGTCAGTCGCAGGAGCTCCTCCAGGACAGGCTTTGCTGGAGCTCCTGAGCTGTCTCCTGCCTCTCCCACATGTTCACTCTTTGGCCCAAGCTGTGATGGGAAGCGTATGCCCCTTGGAGCAGTGCTCATCTCCTCCTACTGTTGTTTCCACGGGAGTTTTCCTTTTTTTCTGCTGTTTGGGAGCTTTTGGAAGCAGCTGGTTGGAACACTGTGTTTATTTTGCATCCTGTTCCCTGACACTTGCTCCTTCCCCATCTGATCCCGTGAAATGCAGCTCCTGTGCTGCAGCTTTCACGCCGAGAATCCGCAGGAACCATTTCTAAGCTGCTGGATTGTGGGGACAGGGTGGCAGTGGGAGCCCTGGCTTGAGCCCCAGCCCTGTGGGGAGGGCAGAGATCCCTCACCAGCTCAGGCATGTGTTGAGCTTCTCCCTGTGGAAGTGATTTCTGAAATTTGGTAAAGATTTTGCTTATCAGACAGGTTTTTGTCTTTTTCTTTTGGGCTATAAAGATCTTTTGAAGTGACCTTTGTGAGTGCCAGCTGTGTATAAAATCAGTGGGACTGCAGCAGGGCTGGAGTTCTGTACAAGCCAATTAATGCACATTAATGTTGTTCCATTTACTTGTATTTTAAAGGCCTCCTGTGAAATTTTAAAGAGTAAGACTTCACTTTAATGACAGCTAATGTATTAAATGGCATCTTGAATCTATAGTCAGACATTCATTAATCTATAGTCATGACATCTTGAATCTATAGTCAGACAATTCAGTAATTTCAATTTCAGTAATTTCATTTGAAATACAACTGAAAATCAATAAATCAGCGACAAGCACATTTTTTTGGATGAAACTAAAGATAAGATGCTTTAGTTCATTTGCCATATTTTTAATATGAAATTATTTTTGGCTATTTTTTTTTCTGAATCCCCAGAAAAGCCCTTCCCTCCCCTGTGCAGCACTGTCCTGGGATGGTGCTGCTGTAACCACACTGCCATTAGCAGGGCAGGAGCTCCTGGTGACAGCAATCCTTACAAAAATCCCTTAATCCCTGTGCAGAGTTTGTGTGCTGGCAGTGCCTCCAGCTTTGTCCAGCTCCCAAATCCCAGGGAATTCCTGTGCAGGCTGAAGTGGCAGCAGTGGGGTGATGTTCCACCTGGAGGTGTTGGATCTCCGCTGGCTCACGCTGGAGCCGTGCTGGAGCTCTGGGTGCTCTGGGATTTGGGGTTATGTGAGGACCTGCCCTGTGCTGGGGTGGGTGCAGGGGTGGGAGGGCTGGTGTGACTCGGGCAGCTGCCAGCAGGGAACAAAGAGCCAGGATCCAGCGGGATCACTCGGGTTTCCGCTCGGCAGCTGATGGATCCTGTCAGCTGCTGGTGGAGGCACAGCGGAGCACGGCCCTGCAGGGTTGGTGGGATGGCAAAACAGGAGAGGTGTGAGGAGATTAAATTGTTCCTCAACACCATTTCTGGTGTTCCTCTAATCCACCTCTTGGTTTTGCGTTGGTGCTGTGCAGATGCCACTCCTTTGCACTTAAGGCCTAGACAATAGAACTTAATTAAAACGAACCTCTCAGAAAAGTAAATCTGTCTAGGAAGCTGTGCACAAAACCTGAACTGCAGCTGTCTCTGTGCTGCATGGGTGAACCCATAATCTTATTGAGCCCCATGAGACCCCTCCAGTGCCCCAGCACATCAGGAGCTGCTCTGTGGGTTTCTCCAACTCTCCAGGGTTTCATTCCCCCCTCCCTCACCGCGAGAAGGGTGCTGGTAACAGCAGCCCTGCTGCCAATGAACATGGGTGGTTGGCTTGTTCGTGGAGCTCCCACGGTGATTCCCTTGTGCTCTTTGCGCGCAGGGCGAGGCCCTGAGGCAGGTTTTGGTGAACCGCTACTACGGCAACGTGCGCGCGGCCGGCCGGCGCGAGAGCCTGACCGCCTTCGGCAACGGGCCCCTGTCCGCCAGCAGCCCCGGCAAGGCCGGCCCGGCAGGTAGGACACGCTCTGCTCCTCCCTGGGGCTGCCCTCCCTGCCCGGGGATGTGTGTTCCTGACCAGTCTGCACCCCACGGCTCAAAGCGGGGTGTTTTCCTTCGTGGTTTTGTCTGTGAGCTCCCAAAGAAAGTGAAGCTGTCCGTGTGGGTGACTGCAGTTGGGAGCGAAACTGGCAGACAGAGCTCTTAGTGCTTTTCAGTCACTGCTCTGGGTTGGCTTGATGTTTGGGACATGGCTTCAAATAGAAATCCTGATCAATTTAATATTTGCAATAATATCTAGGAAATGTGCCCATAAGGATGTCAGATTATTAACCGTTTATGAAAGAAAACCATTTCCTGGTATTGCAGAGATTGGAGGGTAGAATGGGCAAAAATTCCATATAAAGCCAGTTGTACAGTAAAGTTTATTTAATTTGAGGCCATTGCTAAAAAAGTCACTAATGGACTCGCAGAATGGGTTGGGTTGAAAGGGACTTTAAAACTCATCCTGTTCTCCCCCCCTGCCATGAGCTGAGACCCCTTCCACTATCTCAGGTTGCTCCAAGCCCTGTCCACCTGGCCTTGCCAGCCCCATGGGGTCAGTGCCAACCTGTTTGTCCTGGTCACCTTTACAGGAGGAAGCTCTGGGTCGAGCTCAATGAGCCGAGGGGAGATGAGCCTGGCAGATGTCCAGTGCCACCTGGATAAAGAAGGTGCTTCCAACCTGGTCATAGATCTCATCATGAATGCCACCAGTGACAGAGTCTTCCACGAGAGCATCCTGCTGGCCATTGCCCTGCTGGAAGGTGGGAACACCACGATACAGGTAGGGAAATGGAAAACTCCATCTTGTGACTGAGCCCTGTCGGGAAGGGAAATGTTTTTATGAAATCCAGGAAATCTGAGAGGGTGAAGGAGGCAGGAGTGGAAATTATCTGAATGATCTTTGACCTGTAATTAAGGAAAATATTAATGTGTGCCATGCAAAAGTGAACTTACTGAATGTTTGCACGGGCACTGAGTACATGAGGTGTTTTCCAAGGGCAATATAGAGGAGTGTGTAATAAAACAGCTTTGTAGATAAGTGATTGACTGCTCTTCCAAATAACTTAAGTGTAATGTGCTCTGAGACTATTACAATGAGCTGTTAAATTCAGACTGGAATTTGACATAAGGGTATGGTAAACTCCAGACCACCACCATTCTCCAGCAATCTCACTGTTCTTCCTTTCTGTGTTTTCAATAAGGATTAGATTCCCCTAAAAGAAAATTGTCCCTGGTGTGGATTAATGAACACACACCAGCGAGCTCTTACATTCTTCCAAATGGAAAGTAAAACCTTATTACAGCAAAACTTGCTTACAAAGATGATTGAATCTGTGATATCTTATTTGTTTAGCTCTGCACGTGTTGTGTTTGCAGTCTGCCTGTGGGGCTGAGTCCTGACCAGTTGTAACTGATTGTTGTGGTTGAAACGCACACTAGATCCCTACAGCAGCACCTCCTGTGTCCATGCAAACTTCCCTTGAGAGAGCAGGGAATGTCTCTGGGCTCCTTCAGTCTGTCTCTGTAATCAGTGCCCTCATTAATCCCCTGTGTATAAGCTCTGGAATGAAACTTCTTTGCAATGGATAAAGTGGGAATTGAGTGTTGAGAATCCCGTGTCGCCTTAAACTGCAATGACAGGATGAACATTCCGGGGGGACAGTCACTCCTTTAAATTTCCTGCTCTTCTCTAATGTAGAGGAAGCTGAGCTTTCATCCTTGCAGCTCTCAGGGAGCCTCAGGTAACCTCACACTGTCAGGCTGGAAGGAAAAACAAACTGCCCCAGCCTGGAGAGATCTTTGCTTGTGCTGGACCTCAGTGCTAAAGGATAGAGCAGAGTCGCTTCCACAGAGCACAAATCCGTGTTGGAAGCAGATTCCTTAGCTCGCCCACTGAAAACCAACAGGAAAATCTGCAGTCCCTCTCCAAAGACACCTTTTTACCCAAAAGGGAGGCAGTTCAGTTTGCACTTGCTGTCTGTGAGCGGGAGCTGGGAGGCTGTGGAGCAGCCCTGCGGTCAGGAGTGATGGATGGCTCTTAGGGCATCTTCTGCCCCACGCCGTGCAGTGCTGCCAGGTCCTGCTGCGCTCCAGCCTCTACAGACGTGCTTCCACAGCCCAGAGTGGCTATTTTCCATCCTTTCCCACTCAGGAAAAAGCGCTTGGCAGGTGTCTGTAGGACGGGCAGCCAGCAGTCCCTGTGTGCGTGCTCCGGCGGGATGGGCTGGGAGGGGGCTCTGCTGGAGTGTGGGCTGCTTTTAAGTACACAATGTTTTAGGAACCAAATGACTTGTGATGCCTACAGCTAATGCTGTGAGCTCTGAGGGCTCGGACACACCCAGCAGCTCTTACTCATGCATGCAAAGCACGAACGGGATGTTATTGAAAATATCCCGTGGAGCCGTTGGGATGTGGATGTTCCGTGCTGCAACACTCCATGGGCTTGGTAGCAAAAGGCAAAAAAGGAGCATAATCAGTGCATAGACGTGTTCTGTGGCTTTCCTCCACGCTGGTTAAACTCCTGGTGGTAGGAAGAGAGTTTTCTGGTGCCTTGCAGTGGCTCCAGCACGGGGGGGCCCGTGGGACGCTGGCACTGGCAGGCAGGAACAGCACGTCCTCAGCACTCTGAGCTCTCAGCAGGGCTTGAGAGAGCCAAGTCAGGAGGACTCCAGTGGGGAAAACACCAACCACAAAGCTTAACTTCTGGGTGGGAGAACAGCTGGCTCCACACTGGGAATCAAAGCCAAGGTGGAGGCTTGCTCTTCAGCAAGATCATCAGTTCAGGGCTGTATCTCCCAGGGTAATTGCTGAGTGATGTGATGGCCAGGGTAAACTGTGTCCTGAGTGATGTGATGGCCAGGTTAAACTGTGTCCTGAGTGATGTGATGGCCAGGTTAAACTGTGTCCTGAGTGATGTGATGGCCAGGTTAAACTGTGTCCTGAGACAGGGAACTCATGTCATCAGGCTTTGCTGTCCCCACACAGGAAGAATGGCTCACAATGCAGAGGTTCTGGGTGCAGCCCAGCTGTTCAGGAGAGCTGTGTGGGTACTTGCTCATCTGCAAAGCTGATTGGTTTTGTGCAGCAGCCTTTGGCTGTGACACAGTGAAGATTTACTGAGTACAGCAAAATAATGGTCTCCCCTTAGCAGGAATTCATTTTTACAACACATGCTGCAAAATTTGGCTCCATAGGAAACAAGATGCACTTGGGAAAATTACCCTGATACTTTCCTTTTGTTTTATCCCAGTCTCTCTCTAATGTTCTTTGATAAGTTTTGCAGAGTGGGTAGGTAGGCCTTGGCAACCTCTGCAACCTGCAGAGTGGATTTTCTGCAGTTCTGCAATTTCCAGTTGGTGCCAGTGGAAGAGTCATCCCCAGTCTCTGGACTAGTAACTGTGTTCATTTTGCATCAGATGCATTTGTCATTGGGAAAGTTGACCTAGCCAAACCAGCCAGCTTTGTCTTTGAGGTCTAACAGAATTTATCTTCATTTAACATTTTTTTTTGTTGTTCTTTTTAGCAGCTTTTGATTGATAGTGTTCCAAACAAGTTTGTTCTGTGCTCAGTTTGAATAATTTCTACTGAACTTCAATTGCCTCTATCTACAGGCCTTTGAGAATAGGAAAATGGAGGGATAGGGACAGGTTATGTAAAAAAGGCTCTTTGGCAGCAAAGCCAGAAATGTGTCACCCCTGCATGGCATTCTCTTAACTCCAGGTTTTCACACGGGAAATTGATTCCGCCTGGAGTGCAGCAGAAGGTTTGTACCAACACACAGGAACTTGCACATGATGATTGTAATATGGTTAATAATGGGAGTTCCCAGGTAACTCCCAGGAGCTGCAGTGGGAGAACAGATCCCCATGATGCTGGGAAGGGATAACTGCAATAGGTGTTGCTGTTTCATTAGGTGCAGGCAGGGCCAGTATTAAGGGTAGGCAAAGTAGGTGGTTGCCAACTCCAGCAGAAAAGCAAATCTCGAAACGTTCCTTATTGTAATTGGTAGGAGGGATTTTTATTGTATTGTTAAGAAAATGAATGTGGGGGAGAAGCAGGACAAGAGAAAAGGCTCCTGGTTCACCTCAGGAAGGAGGCTGAGCTGGTGGTGTGTGGCACCCTGAATCCCACGCTGCTCCGTGTTTTGCTGCAGGGTGAATGTCAATGTGGCAAATTAGCTCTTCTGGGAAGGTCTTTGCCCGCTTCCAGCTCTCTGGGTGGAAACTTTCTGGACTTCAGCTTTTGGAATTAACTTAGAAACACTGTCAGGTTCTTTGGGAGCAGGGTGGTGGTGACCTTGTGGTGGCTGTCACTCCGGCTCAGCAGGAGCCCTGGGTTTCAGTGGGAAGCCTGCCCTCATTTGCACAGAGACAGAAGCAGAGGTGGAACCACGGGGTCAGCACCAGACAACAAATTAACTTGACAAATGCTGCAACTCACTGAGCTGCAAATTACATCAACCCCTTTATTAATTTATATAACCCTGAGCATCCCCCTGGGGAGCGCTGGCTCAGCGGTTCTGGGCAGCCGTGGGGGTGCCCCACGCTCTGCTCCAGAGGATGAGGGCTGAGCCTGCCCTGGGTGCCAGTGCCTGGCTGCTGTCCTGGTGCTGCCCTGGGCTCCCTTCTGCAGAGCAGGGAATGCTCTGGTGGGTGCTGGTGCTGGTGGGCACTCGGGGTGCCTCTCCTTGGGAAGGGATGAGCGCTCCGTCCCTCCCCACACGTGTGGCCAGCCTCTCCTCTGGTACAGAGTGAGTGACAGTGCAGGAAATTGCTGAGGACTCCTCCTGCAACTCTCATCTGCTAACTAAAAATTCTGTGTGCTGTTGCTCTGCCTCACCTCTGCCTAGTTTGGGCTTTCCTTGGTCGGTGGAAGTTAATGGCGAGTAAAGCCCCTTACATAACACCTCTCCATGGAGACTCTGCTCCCTTAATTAGGGATCTTCTCAGGAGTCAGCTTGCGTGACAAATTACCCACACGCACACGGTGGGGCTTTCAGCAGGGGAAGGTAAAACGAGGTTGATGACATTGGCTGTTCCAGGCAGTTTTTAAGTGCTGCCCCAAGGTGACACAATGCACCTCTGCCACTTCAGGGTGGGGGTGCCTCAGTTCCCTTTGTCCACCGCTGTCCTCTAGGTGGGCTGCAGGCACAGAGGATGGGAGCTGGCACACAAGGAAAAGGTGATTTTTTTCAGGAAGTGGGATTTGCTCCTGGCTTTAAGGCATCTGAGCAGAGATGCTGCCCTTTGCAGAGGATGATGGTGGGATGTGCTGCACAGCTCTGTGCCCCAGCAGCTGAGGATGGGGTGAGGACCAGGGGCCACTCTGGCTCAAGAGCACCAATGAGCTGGTGGTGGTGGAGAGCTGTGCCTCCATCACAGCAGGGCAGGAGTGAATCAGTGCTGTATGGAGTGGTGGCTTGGAGCTCAGCGGGGTGTGTGAGGCTCCTTTAAGATGTGACAGTGCAATAAGCTTGTGTCTTTGAGCCGTTTGAACTTCCAGGGCTCTTGGCTGAGCCTCCCCAGAGGATCCCTGTGCCCTTCCTTGAGTGCAGCCTGGGGCTGGGGGCTGTGCTGTCCCTGGAACAGGTGCCATGGGTACAGAAATCTCCGCAGCCAGCTCCTCACTGTCAGCTTTGGTAGGAAATTCTGGCCTGGACTCACACAACTCTCCCATCCAACCCAGTCTTGCTCCATACTTGGACTCAGTTGATGTTTCTCAACATTTCTCCTCATGCGTTGCCACCAGCGAGGAAACTCCACCAGAGTGAATTGTGGTCTCCTTTTCTGTGCCTCCAGCTGTCCAGAGATGATTGATAGTTATTACATAATTGCAGGATTGATGCACAAAAGGAATTGAATCCAGAGCTATCCAGTTTTGTGTTTCTGACACTTGGGGGACCCAGGAAAGCCCAGAGCTGGGGGTACCAGCCACTGGTGCTGGTCAGTCACAGCCCCTGGGTTTGAGAGAGCAGAAACTTGAAGACAAATTTATGTCCTTGAGTTCATTGTAGCACTGACTGTGAAATACTGTGGCCAAAATGTCCTATTTGGTGGCAGGAACACTTTGTTTCTTTTCTTATGTGGCTTCAACTGCCCTGCACAATGGGGAGAAAACTCTGCAAGGAAACATTCCAGGAGTACTTGGCTTAGTGACACAACAGTGCTTTAATTTGTGGTTTGGACTTCTAAAATCAGATTTATTTCTTGCAAGATTTGCAGCAGTCATAGATATCAGTGAGCACAGGCAATTGTATGTGATGGCAAAGGCTGCAGAGGCAAGAATGTCTTTGGGTCACTAAACTTCTGTAAACGGCACTTGAAAACTTTTGATCATTGATAAAACAAGTCCTAAATTTTCTGTTTGTTTCGAACAGACAATTCTGTGGCTCAGGATGTTATATTTCTCTTTGTATTGTTTTAATGGTGCCTGTTTAGGAAACCAGTGCACAACCAGCAATCTCTTGGCACGTGTTAAACAATCACCTGCCTGTGTCTTTCACTGTTTCAATGTGTTTTTACTCAGGATAAAATACACCATTTAAAAAAAATCTGATTATGTCATGAACATGACATTAAAAAACCTGTTGATAAAGACCTGCAGCATCAACTGTGGGCAGAGATCTTGTCCTTTTCTGAAAGAGCCCTCTCCAAAATGAAACCTTGTGCAAATCCTGACCTTGACAGTGGAGTTGCCTTCCAGAGAAGGCACAGGCCCTGCAGCAGCCATGAGGAACCTCTGATGCTCTGCTGCTCCACAGCACGTGAGGAGACAGGGCTGCCAAGCTTGTGAGAGCACACCCATCTTCTCCTTGGATATTTTGATGTATTTAGCATGGTGAAGTCTCAGTGTCCCTCAGCTGTTGGATCCCACCATGTTCAAAACAAGCCACCTCCCCGATAATGCAGTGTGAGGAATGCTTCCTGCAGGGGAGATTGCATTTTCATTCAGGGCACTGGGATGCCCAGGTGAGACTGAGGCTGGATGAGGTGAGATGATAACCATAGCACCTTGTCTTTGCTCCTGAGCTGCAACTCCTGCTGCTTCCTGAGGTATGTTTGGGCCATCATTATTCCTGGAGCAGAACATCCTTCAGTCCTTTTCCCAAAGGGAAGTTTCCTGCTGGATTCTGAGGTGTCCATCTGTGCAGTTGAGCAGCGTAGGTGGAGAAAAAGGTGAAGAGGCTCTACCTCAGGGTTCAGCTGTGCCTTGGTAGCCTCGTGGTGCTCATGGTTGGGTACCACCTCCTGTGTGGCAGTCCTCTCAGCGTTCCACTGGGATCCTGGTCCTGCAAGGAGCGAGCAGGGAGGTAAATCAGTCATTCTCCCAATTCCTCTCCGTGGGATCCAGGTCCAACATAAACTTTCAAGATGATCCCTAGCAGGATTAAAGTCCTCCCGGAGCAGGCAGAGGCAAAGCTATTCAGCAAAACAAGGTCATGCTGCCTTTTTTTTGGTAAGCACAGGAATCAACAAAGCGCTGTTATATAACTTCTATTTATATCCCACTTGCTCACTAGCTGCAGGCACACAAGAGTAGCTGAGAAGGGAATTTAATGAGCTCTCAGGGCTTGCTCACCTTCCAGAGCGGGTAGGAGCCAGCTTGTTTTTGAAGTGCGTCAGCAAATGAAACTGGTGGTGGGTGGGTGGTTTGGGTAGGTGGACTGACTTGTTGCTATGGTTTTCTTTAATTCCTCTGTCTCTCAAGGAGATCTTATATTTTTTTTTTTTTTTTTTCCTTTTGGGGAGTCTGCAGACTTCCTTGTTTCTCACACCTACACAGCACTTGCCGGTTCAGTGGGGAATGGGCTCCCTGCTCCTGCCATGGGATATGGGATCCATGATTCTGCTCTAGGGAATGGGCTCCCTGCTCCTGCCATGGGATATGAGATCCATGATTCTGCTCTAGGGAATGGGCTCCATGCTCCTGCCATAGCATATGGGCTCCATGATTCTGCTCTAGGGAATGGGCTCCCTGCTCCTGCCATGGGATATGGGATCCATGATTCTGCTCTAGGGAATGGGCTCCCTGCTCCTGCCATGGGATATGGGATCCATGATTCTGCTCTAGGGAATGGGCTCCATGCTCCTGCCATAGCATATGGGATCCATGATTCTGCTCTAGGGAATGGGCTCCATGCTCCTGCCATAGCATATGGGATTCATGCTCCTGCCATGGGATATGGGATTCATGCTCCTGCCATGGCGTATGGGCTCCGTGATTCTGCCATGGGATATGGGATCCATAATTCTGCCATGGGATATGGGCTCCATGCTCCTGCCATGGGATATGGGATCCACTCTCCTGCCGTGGGAAATGGGCTCCCTGCTTCTGCCGTGGCTGAGCTGAGTGACCCAGCCCTGGGTGTTCCCACAGGGATGCAGGAGGAACCCCATCAGCAGGGCAGACCCCGAGTCTCCCAAGCTCCCGAGGCCATCTGTGAGCCCATACTGCTGTTTGTGCCTGTTGTTCCCCCACTGTGCCTCCACCAGTGTCACCTCATCCTTCCAAGGGCTCGTGCTGGCTCTGGAAGGGTGTGAGGGAACTGTCTCTGTGTGAGGTTTGTTTTGCTTTCTTCTGTGAAATGACGTCAAGTTGCATCAAGATTTTGGGTGTTGCAGTAGAAGGACAAGCAGGATACAGGGGCTCTTCCTGGTGTAGATGTGCTGCTGGTCTCATATCTGGCTGGGACAGGCAAGCATTTCCACAGGTCAGGCTCTGTACACTCACCACCCCCAAAAAACATTCTCCCATAAGTGGGCAGAACCCTGCACAGCAAAGAGCAGAGCTGTGCAGGGTGCAGAGTGGATGCCCATGGCAGGGAGAGTTTGTCTTATTTGTGGAAAATAGAGCTGGGAAGTCCTCCTTCTGCTTTCAGGACAAAGTTTATTTTACAGTTTGCAAAGAAAACAGGCAATTGAGGTGTTCTGGCAGATTTTCCTTATGGGTTTATTTCAAACTGTGAAGTATGTTCAGTGTGAAATATTTCAGCTGCCATTTCCTTAAGCTATGCAAGACTAATGATATCCATCACTCATGCCCAAAGTGATGGATCTCCAGCGAGCCAGGACGTACGAGAGATTGAGAAGAGAGAGAGATTAGTGATATTCAAAATAAATAAATGAGGAGGGACCGAAAGCAGAGTTAGGTTGGAATTCTCTGCAGTGGAAGCCCTCGCAATATGTTTAGGCAGAATGTAGAGGGTTGGCACTTGTGCTTAATTCAATGCTTGTGTTAATGCAGTTCCCCTTAAAATGTGGCTTGTTTGAAGTAGTCCAGCTCTAAGAAGTCGTCTGGGGGTGGCAAACTTCCTGCCGAGATGAAGTAGCACACAAGTTTTGCATTAGTTCGTGCTGGCAGCCTGGCTGGATAACCCGAGCGAGCCGAGGTCCCTGCAGTGATTTCTCTCTAGTGTTGGAATAAAATGTCCTGAGTTGAAGCCAGATCACTGAGCTTTCTCCTCCTTCTGGAGGGACTTTCCTCTCTGCAATCTCCCCGGCTCGCCAAGGTCCCGGGGTGTTTTCTGCTCGCTGGCATTAGGGAAATGGGGAAGGAGACAACAGTTAAAGCAGTTTGCTTTAATTGCTGGGGTGTTTGCTGGGGCTTTGCTTTCCCTTGTTTCTTGGTAATCAGAAGCTTGTTTTGCTGGGGAATTCTTTGGGATGCGTTGGGATGGTCTGGCAGGGCTTGGTGGCTGATGAAACATCCAAGGGAGGGTGCGGCCCCGGGAACGCTCCGAGCTCCGTGGGCTGACGGCAACCTCGCCGTGGCTCCTGCAGCCAAGGCTGCCTCAGGCCAGGCCACCCCTCGTGGGGAGCAAACACAGCTGAGCAGAGCCTGCTTAAACCCAGGGGTTTGCTTAAACTGCTGGGTTTTGCTGCTGCTTCCCACAGGATGGGTCAGACAGCCCAGCCTGGAATGAGTCTGGGGTGGAAAGTCAAGCTGTTCCATGAGGAACAATCCAAGTGGTGTTCCTTTCCTTGGCTGGCAGAACTGTCGTGACTTGGGGGCAGAGCCAGGTGACAGGGCGGGGAAAGGTGTTCCCAGTAAAGGGGGCAGCACACACAGCCCAAACTGGCAAGGCTTTCAGAGGCAAGAGCTAGAAATCAGCTGCCTTCAGCTGCTTTCCCATTTAACAATCCTACGCTGGGCACAAGCTCACTCATCATGAAATTTCCTGTGGATTAGTTACATTTAGAGTGGATTAGTTACCTGGGTGTGTCCTCTGTACACCTTACACAAAGGTACCAGCCTGCTGTGCTGTGTGGTTTCACTCTCCACAGGACAGATGTCAGTTCTGCTGGCTAAAATCCAATTTGTTACCCACTGCTGGTACGACAGACACGTTAAGGAGCATTTGTCCCTGCCCTGTGGTTATCCTGCCTCCATAATCCCACCCCCCTGAACTGCTGGGGAGTTAGCTGAGCTTCTCTTCCACTCATCATTATAAATTTTGTATATTACATATGTCAAAGGTCTTAGAATTAAATGTTAATGCCAGGAAATGTGCCCATTCTTTGGTGATTTATTTTTTTAATGTGGTTCTACAATCCAGCTTGTTAATGATTTACAATATTTAAGAACATGCCAAAAAATACCCACCACAGAAAATGATATTAATGCTGAATAAAAAGTCAGCAAGCAAAAATGGTATTTTCAGTTTAGCACAAAACGTTAGGTAAACATTTCACACAGTATGTAAATAGTCAGAAGGGAAGAGGAGACCAAGTTCCTGAGAATAACTACAGAAGAGACACTCAAAAAAACATCAGTGACTGGAAGTTAGTGGCATAAAGAAGAGCTTAACCACCTGTTTGTAACAGTTAATAACCACTGGAACAGACCCTAGAGAGACGTAGTTCATCATCTCTGACACTTGCTCAAGAAAGACAGGATTCTTTTTCTCAAAAAAACACTTTAAACACAGGCAGAGTCAGTGAGGGAGCTCGAGGGGCTGCTGGTGCACCAGGGTGGGCAGGGCTGTGGCAGGTCAAGGTCCTGCAATAGGGACTTGGCCTTCAGTTTCTTTTCCAGAGAAATCCATCTCTGGATTTGCAGCTCTCCTGCCACTTGAGGTGGGCACCAGGAGATAAAGTCATAGGTGATGGTGGGATTTACTCACTGACCTCTTTGGCCCAGGGGGATGCACTGGAGGGGCAGAGGTGGAAGGGGGATGTCCTGCTGTGCATGAGGCTTCTGGCTGGAATCCCTTAGGAACAGAGGAGGGTGATGGAGAGGAAAGGAAGTTACTCCACAGGTTTTCTGGTAGCTGGTGTTAGTGGTGGATCTGCTCCGTGGTGCTTTAGTCTGGCTGTCAGGAGGAGCAGTGGTGTGGCTGCTTTTGCAGAGAGGAGGTTCTCCTTCCATTCCCTTGGAACAGTGAACGTCAGTGAGTGTTTCACTGAGTGTTTCAGGGGAAACATCACTGTTTGGAGGCGATGGAAGGAGAGCCCAGCACAGGCATCACGGTGGTGAAGTGCATCACTGCATCTGTGCAGGAGGTGGTTGCTCCCTCCTTAGAAATGGTGGAGGGCTCTGTGCTGATGTCCTTGCTCACAGTGAGGATGTGTCCTGTCAGACACTTGTGCTGCTCAGGTGGAGTGGGTCTGTCTTTCCTTCTGTGTAATTAATTACCGTCCCATTATCTCGGCCGTGGTTCCTGTGCTCTGGAGATCAGCTGGGCTTCCTTTGGGCTGTGGGGGCACTTGAAAAGTTCTTTGCTGAGCCTGAGTCCATGGGGCAAACCTGCCGGGCTGCTGTGGCCATGGCTCCTGTGCAGGGCTGATGACTTAACAGACGTCAACAATGCAAGGCTGAAATAAAATGCAGTTTCACAATGTGTGAATGCCAGAATGCTTTGGGTTGGAAGGGACCTGAAATATCATCTACTTCCAATTCCCTGCCATGGGCAGGGACTCCTTCCCCTAGCCCAGGGGGCTCCAGCCTGACCTTGGGCACTGCCAGGGATCCAGGGGCAGCCACAATTTCTCTGGGCACCCTGTGCCAGGGCCTGCCCACCCTCACAGGGAGGAAGTTCTTCCCAAAATCCCATCTAACCCTGTCCTCTGGCAGTGGGAAGCCACTCCCTGTGTCCTGTCCCTCCATGCCCGTGTCACAAATCCCTCTCTGGCCTTCACTGCCCGTGTCTCCAGTACCGGATGGAGCTGTGTCTCCACCACCTCTCAGACAGCTTTTCCCTACTGGGGCAGCCAGACACAGCCCCCCCTGGTTCCTTAAGGGACACAGTTCCCTGCCTGCAGCGGGTTTTTAGGAACTCCCAGACCCCAGTGTGATGGTGAGTGGATCCTCAGGGATGGCTGGTGTCAGATGCTGCAGTGTCAGGGCTATGTTTAAAGCTCTGTTCCTCAAAATCCCACAGGAGTGTGGAGGTTGGCTGTTCCTCCACGCTTGCTCTTTCAGCAGCCTGTGGTTCCATGGTGTCTGTACACAAGCCAGGACCCCAGCAGACGGTGCTCTAAAATGGCCACTCGATTTCCATTTTAAAAAGGGAGATTTCTCCACTTTCTGCTTGGAGGCTATATCTGTAAATAAGATTTTAGGATTTCTGTCATAATTATCACCACCCGTTACCTGCTCAAGCGCAACTTGCAAGATCACACCTCTTAAAATACAGTATCTTTGGGAGCTGGCATGTGGTTGATTCATATGTGTGAAGGTGTTAGGCATCCTGACCTAAACGGAAACAATCATTTGGTGACACCCCTTCAGTGTATGCACAGCATGCACAAAAAGCTTTACTGGAAATGCTCCTTTCATTTGGGGTTTTTTCTCTGAAGTGCAGTGGAAACTCAGTTAAGAAGCTTGAAAAGACGACAAAAATCAAGTCTGTCAGCAAGAAGTAATTACTCTCAGAAAAGGTATTTCTTTGGTGTGGTTCATTAGAAAAAGGCTTTTCCTTCAGCGCAGCTTCATCACAGGGAAATTCCTCCTGTCTGGGCTCTGCAGATGTGACAGCCAGGTCACGGCCATCACTGCCTGACAACCACATTTTTTCTAAAGTGTTTGGCCTTTTTAGAGCCTGTGGTTTCTGCTGGTCGATCTGTAAATTATTGTTGTTGTTGTTGTTACTATTTGTAGTCTTTGTAGAGTGAAATTTCCAAGATGCTCCTTGGATACAAACTCTTCTCTTTCTGTCCTTGCAGCCACCAAGTCTCAGAGTTAGTTCAGGCTTGGCTGCCTCAACCCCCCAGTTATTGAGGGGTTGTTGGTCAGCCTCACCCCCTGTCCAGGGAAGAATTTCTTGAATATACCTAATCTAAGTCAGCCCTCGTTCAGTTTAAAGCCATGGGAAAACATTATGAGAAAACATTCAAATTGTTGATCCAAAGTCTTGGATTAGATGTTTTATTTTTACTGTACCAGTGCTAATAAATGAACTGAGCACCCAGATCACCCTGGGCACATCACAGGCCCAGCAGTGTTTGGGCAGAGGGCTTGTCCTGCAGTGCTCTGGCAGCTCTGCTTGCTGGACTGTCTGGGTGGCTGTCAGGAGGGGGGTACTGCTGTGGGGGGATTTGGGATGTCTGTCCTGGGTTGTTCTGCTTTCCCTCCTCTCTGTTAATCACCAGAAATAAACACAATCTTCAGAGTTTACCTGAGGTGCTAAGGGCAAGTGGGAGGTACTGCAGTGGTGGGAGGGATAGCTCCTGAATATTGACCACGTTCTTTAAATAGCCACACTCCTGCTCTGCCTGTAATCAAAGGCACAGCTCTGGGAGTGTTCAAAGTCACTCTGTGTGTTCTCCACGCAGCTGCTGGAGTGATCAAAGGCAGCAGCAGCCACAGCCCCGTGTGCTCCGCAGCGGAGCGGCCAGGATATATTGCTGTTCCCATTTTAATTTGTTTTTTCAATAAATCAGCCTTCATTCCTATTCATCATGTAAAGCTGTTGGATGGCGAGCCGCTGCAGAATGCTAACTAATTTCATAATGCTCTGCATAAGGTGACCCACTTACAAGTTCATCCTTCAGTCGTGTTTAAGCTCTGGTCCTGATTTATGTAACAGCATATTGGTTTCATCAAGAGTTGTCTGATCACTCACTGTGTTGGCTCCTTCTTGACCTGTGCATGATTTGTATTCTCCTCGATTTTAGGGAGAACTTTCTGTCTCTGTGCACATATGTGCAGAAGAAGAGTAATAAACCTTCTTAAAAGTAGTCAGTGCTTTGAGCTTTTCTGTCCCTTCAAGATATATTGGAGTGGGAACTAAAAGGAGTTTTAAGGATCCTGCTGCAGGCAGGGCAGGGG
Organism: Motacilla alba alba; assembly: GCF_015832195.1. Classification (NCBI taxonomy): domain Eukaryota; kingdom Metazoa; phylum Chordata; class Aves; order Passeriformes; family Motacillidae; genus Motacilla; species Motacilla alba. The sequence goes on along the minus strand of NC_052027.1, from coordinate 1,458,123 downwards.
AAACTCAGCACGAGATGTCCCTCACGACATCGCCCTGTTTGTGCATTTTTGGACTGTGATTAACATTGGCTTTTGAATGTTGTGAGTCACAGTCCCTTGGATTTGAGGGTGGGAAGGGCAGGACAGTTCTTCTTCTATATTTTGCCCATACCGTTTTGTTTCTGCATTGGTAATCAAATTATAGGGAATTCCCTTCTCCTTACTTTAATTCCTGGTATTTACTTTATCTCCCTTGTGGAGAGTGAGGTGTGCTGCCCAAGTGTATCAGCCTGGTGTGATTGATTGCCCTCACTTCTCTTTAAACCTGCATTTGAAGTTGTTAATGAGGGACTTAACCAAGCTGAGACACTGGAGCTGCCTCACAATAAACTGCAAGTTTCCATTGCTGTGAGTTTCAGCTTACTGACAAGTCATGAAGCTCCCAGTCCTGCAGGATACCACACAATGCAGAAAGGTGGAATTGTCTGGATTCAGGCTGTGTGTGGAGCTACAGATGCTGTTCCTTTTCTCTTGCAGCATTCCTTCTTCTGCCGACTGACTGAAGATAAGAAATCTGAGAAGTTCTTTAAGGTTTTTTATGACCGCATGAAAGTGGCACAGCAAGAAATCAAAGCAACTGTCACAGTCAACACCAGTGACTTAGGAAACAAAAAGAAAGATGAAGACTCGGACAGAGATGTCCCCAACAGGAAAAGAGGTAATCCCCAGTCATTCCCCTTCTGAAGTGACAGGGCGTGTGTTTTGAACTCATTTCAGTTGATGCAGTAATGCTCTGATCTCTGATCCCACAGAGCAAAGTTCAGAGATCAGTGGTGCCCTGGCTCAGGATTTCAAGAGCTTCATCCCCTCTTCATCCATTTGTGAGGTTGTGCTGTTGAAATGAGGAAAAGTCTTTCTGAGCTGAGACTCTGCTGCCTTGTCTCGTGACAAGCTGCCCAAATCTGATCCATAGGAACAACCCCGGGCCGTGGGTTGTGGTCAGTGCCTTCTCTAACAATTAGTGAAGAAATCCTCATTTTGTTCTGAAGCAGGTCCTTTTAGTATAACTCCTGCTCATGCTAGATGTGTGTGCCCTAACCAATTAATCCCTAAATGTATAACCCTGCTGTGGTTGGTGTACGAGGTGCAGAGTGTGGCACGAGCCCCTGCCTACACTAAACGTACTCACCAAAGAGCTGCTGCTCAACAGCTGGGCCTGCGGGTGAGGCTGCCAGGGGACCGTGTGGACAGATTTCCTGGCCCTCCTTATCCAGCTGCCCTAAGGAAGATGTGTCCTGGTGTGTTGTAGTGAGGGAGCCCATGTCCCAGATCACAGAGGAGGTGCGGGACCAGCTGCTGGAGGCGTCGGCGGCCACGCGGAAGGCGTACAACACCTACCGGAGAGAGGCCGACCCCGAGGAGCACTACTCAGCAGGAGAGGGAGCCCAGGCTGCAGCAGACAAGAGCAAGGATGAGCTGGAGATGAGTGCTGTCATCTCCATCATGCAGCCCATCCTGCGCTTCCTGCAGCTGCTCTGTGAAAACCACAACCGGGACTTGCAGGTACCGCCCGGCTCCGGGCAGCTGTGCTCGGGGTGCCTTGTGCACTCACTGCTGCCACACCATTAGCCCTAACCCCAGGCCCTTTTTAAATGGATTATGTGACCAGTTGTTTTCTTTGGTCTTGATGTTAATCCAAAAAAAATGTACTTACACCTTGCTGGGCTGATAAGAGCAAATCCAGTTATCCAGTGGTCTTTGAAAGGTACATACATTAAAGGTGGTGGGATCAACACTTCTTGCAGCTTTTAAAAAGTGTATGTTGAGAGCAAGCAGGTGCTGTACTGTGAAGTTACTGATTTGCTTTTGAGAGGAGAGAGAAAGAAAGATCATGTAGGAAAATGAAGATAGCATTAGGACTTGGTTCCAGCAGCCTTCAAGATTAGCTTTGCAGTAACCAGGTTCTCCTGGATTTTCTTGGATCTGTTCATGTGCCTAGCTAGAGTTGAACACATGGTGAAGCTGTTAGGAAAGCCTCAGCTGGAGGTGAATCTGCTGAGGGACATGAAGGGCAGTGAGCAGGATTTCTAGGTTGTATCCACACAGGAGGAGCTAGGCAGAGGTGTGTTTGCTGTGGAACGAGGAGAACCCCTGGTGACAGAGGACATGGAGAAAGTCAGGGAGCTCAGTGCCACCTTCAGTGCCCCTTGCTGATAGGACTGGCCTTCACCAACCCTGAGACCCTGGTGAGGTCTGAAGCAAGGGAGTCTTACCCTTGGTGGAGAATTGGGATGGGAAACATCTAAACTGGATGCCCCAGGCTCTGTGTGGAATTCTGGCTCCAGTCCTGGGTTCCTGAGTCCAGCAGGGAGTCTCAGAGGGGACCGTGGGGCTGGAGCATCTGATGGGCAAGGAGAGGCAGGGGCAGCTGGGAGAGGTCGAGCTGGAGAGGAGAAGGCTCAGAATCTCTCCCCATGTGTGCAAACACCTGATGGGGGATGTGGAGAGGCCGGGCCAGGCTCTGCTCCAGCTGCCTCGTGACAGGGGTTGGAGTTGGCAGTGTCCAAAGGTCCTGGCAGCCTCGGTGTCCTGTGCTGCTCTGGGATGTGTTTGTAGAATTCCAGGGAGCGCAGAGCAGGTTCCCCCTTGCAAAGGGGCTGCAATTCAGATGATTTTTGTTCAGTGCTGCCGGGTTGGGATGGAGGAGCTGGTGAGGCGCTGTACAATGTGCTAAATGCCCTCAGAAAGAGCAATAATTGCCTTGATTGCTCATTGTTCCGTGGCCGGCGGGAGCGTGGGACCCTGCGTGAGAGCTTTGCGGAGCTGCCAAATCGCTTCCTCTGAGCGGGAATGCCCCGGCAGCACGTGGGATCCCAGCTGCACGGAAACCTTCTGGGAGCATCTCTGAGTGCCCAGGTTCCATACATCAGCCTTTCTCTCATTTTAAAGAAGAAGAGCCCTTTGATGTGTGTTTTGTCAGAGGATTTTCCTGCCGCTGGCGGTGCCGTTCCCGTTCCCGTGGCGCGGTTCCAAACCGCACGCGCAGGATCCTCTGCTGCCTTTGGCCAGGCACCCGCAGCTATAGGAGCACACTTGAATTCCAGCCAGTGCAGAAACTTGGCCTGAGCTCCTCCCCGTCCTGAACAATCCCATTTCCCAAACAGCAGGTAGTTGTAGTCAGCTCTGAGAGAAGAAGGGATTTCTTTTTGTAGCAACAGCAACAACAACAAAAAGAGCAGCTTTTCCAGTGTAATCCTCTTTCTGCCTGCCTGCTTTGAGGTTTGTCCTTCTCCCTCAGCCCCAAAGGGAAGGCAGAAGTGTCTGTTCCTCCAAAATTTTGGTGTCTGCAGCTGGAACACGTAACTGAGCTCCCTGCAGTAGTGCCAGAGGACTCGCTGCCTAAAGGACCAGGGAAGGGCTCTGCAGGAAGCTGAGTGTCTCCCAGAATTGCACATCACATTTGAATGAGGAGTGAGTTGGAATCACCCGCCTGGCGCAGGTGTGTGCTGGGCACCCCGAGCCTTTCCAGGCTGTTGGCACCTGTGGGAGCTGATGGGCAAACACAGGGCAGTGCCAGTCATGCTGGAGGAGCTGCTGTGCTGAGGGAGGAGGAGGAGGATGAGGAGGAGGAGGTCTCTGGGTGCTCGGGCAGCTGCAGTGCTGTGCCCTGTGCATCAGGCAGCCCTTCCCAGACACAGCCCCAGTTTGCTCCGTGTGGATGCTGTTCCACAGCCCTCCATGGGGCTGGAGGAGCTGCAGTACCCTCTCCAGTGAATGCAAGGACTGGGATGAATGGTGGATGTGTGCTTCCCATGTGTTCTAGCTGGATCTGCCCGTGGCTGCTGCTTCTGGTGCAGGGTCTGTCTGTCTGCACACCCCGGGGTCATTCCCACGGGGAGCAGTGGGGTGGCACACTGAGCACTGCAGAGCTGTGTTCCCACTGTGAGGTGCTCTGGGTGACTGAAAACGAAGAGTTCACTCTGTCCTGGCTGAGACAGCAGCAGACACTCCCCGGGGCAGTTTCTCACAGTGCAGCAGGGGTTTGTTTTCTACCATTTTTTCCTTCCCCTTGTTTCAGCCTCACAATGTCTTGTGCCTCATTCCTCTTCTCTCCTTGCTGACTGTGGATCAAGCAGTTCAGGTACAAGCTTAGCTGCAATCAGCAGAAATGCTGTGCTGCAGCCAGGGAGCATTTTTACCTCCTCGCTTTGGGTATTATCCTTTCCTTTTGCTTTTTTTCCTGGAGGGAAGGCACGAGCTCCGATTTCTGTAGGATCAACCTTTTTTACATCCTGACAAGTTAATCAGAAGTCAGGATACTAAATGAGCAATCAGCTGAAATGTGCTGAATCACTGTCACCTTTAGTCTGCATTCATAGACAGCGTTTTCCTTTTATAGCTTCGCCTTCCATTGAATCTGCAATTTCTCTCTCTGTTTGCCTTAAAAGACTCATTAGTCTGACTCAGGCAGAGACAGCCAGGGACAGTGCTGCTCTCTGGGCTGGCAGGAAAGACCCTGCTGGTTCCATACTCCATGGCTTCTGTTCCTCTGAGGGCTTTTTCACCCTGGAATTGTAGTTACCTGCTAGAATTAAGCTAAATAAGAGTTTTGCTGCTGAAACTTGAAGGAAAAGCAAGTGGTAGTGGGTGCTAATCTTTGCAGCACTGCTGGGAATTCACTGGCAAACAGCATCTGAGTCACTGGGAGATTGGTTTTCATTAGTTGTCCTTCAGTTTGGGTGGGTTTGGTGCTTTTTTTCATTTAGAATATAGGAGAGCAGAAGGCTTTTAAATCCACGGTGACGAATCTGGCTTTTCATTAGAGGAGCTGCTCCTAATCAGCAGCTTCAAGCAGGAGTCACAATAATTACATGGAAAGAAATGCAGTGGAGAGAATTCCATTTTAAGGCACCTTCCTTCAAGGTGTGCACTCAGGTCCCTCTTGTGCAGGTGGAGCTGCTGTGAGGCCCCAGCCAGGGAATCCAGAGAGGTCTGGGAGGAGGGAGCCTTGGGTGGTGCTGGGCAGGGAAGAGCAGCAGGTGGAGTGAAGCTTCCAGGCTCCAGAGAGCTTCCCAGAATGCCTGCTCCATGCTGGGTGTGTCAGGCTGTAATGGATCTCTCTGTTCGTGGGATGCCCTCTGTTCTCTGCTGTACAGCAAGCTGCTCAGGAGAGCAGCACGTTGCAAATAAGCCCTGGAAAGATGCTTAAACTGCTTGTACAGTGAGCCAGAGCAATCCACCATGCAGTGGAATTGGGGATGGATGAAATTAATAAATACTATCAGCCAGACAGCATTTTGCATGGTTTTTCCCCTCCCTCATGGCTTTGACACTCTCCTCACAGAATTTCCTACGCTGCCAGAACAACAAGACAAACTACAACCTGGTGTGTGAGACACTGCAGTTCCTGGACTGCATCTGTGGGAGCACAACTGGGGGACTTGGACTGCTGGGTCTGTATATAAATGAGAAAAACGTGGCACTGATCAACCAGACGCTGGAAAGTTTGACAGAGTACTGTCAGGGGCCCTGCCACGAGAACCAGGTAACGAACCCAGAGCTGGGAAATGCATCCCCCTTTCTCCCTGGGCCCCAGCTCTGCTAGCCTGCTGTTGTCTTACAACACTGCTCACTTTATTTCCCCCCCAAGTTGGAGGATTTTTTCCTTTATCAACTCCTCATAATCAGCTTGTCTTTCTCAGGACCCCCTCTGAGGAGTTGAAGCACTCAGAGCAGTAGAAGTATTTCTGCTTTGCTAAGATTTGTTTCATTAGACTGGACAGGGAGAGTGGGGAATTGCTGTACTTGAAATAATCCCAGAATGGGTTGGGTTGGGAGCACCTTAAAGCCCATCCAGGGCCACCCCTGCCATGTCAGGGACACCTCCCACTGTCTCAGGCTGCTCCAAGCCCTGTCCAACCTGGCCTTGGCACTGCCAGGGATCCAGGGGCAGCCCCAGCTGCTCTGGGCACCCTGTGCCAGTTTCTGCTTATTCTCTCCATTTGCTTATTAATTGAACCATAATATTGTCCTGAAAGACTGGGATGTGACTATTCTGTCTTTCTTGTCTCTGCAAGAGAATGTGTGAGGCTGTGCATGCCAGGGAGAATCGTCAGTGTCCCTCTGCTCTCTGAATCAAATAAAACCCTTCAGGTGCTCTAGGTGTGGAGTTCAGTGACAGAACAGGAATTTCTCTGGATGTTGAACAGCAAGCTGCTGTTTGTACATTTTAGGTACAGACCATTCCAAGAGCAGGGCTGAAGGGTAGGCAGGAGGTTATGGAAATTCCCTTTCTTTGTGTAGACGGCACTGAAGTAGGTGTTGATTGGCACATTTATAATAAAGAAAACTCTCCCTAATCTCAGTAAAACACTGTTCCTCCAGCCTGCAGGCTTTGGCATGGAAATGCTTCATTTATCAGCTGTGGTTCTCCGTGCTTCCTGAGGCCGGGGGCTCCAGTAGGACCATGGCTGAGGAGAGGAAAAGCTTGGAACAAAATGCCTTAAATCTTTTGTTGTTGCCCTGCCTGGAGCTCTGTGTGCAGTTTTCCAGCTCGGGCAGCCCATGAGGTGATGACAGAGGGGACTCTGCTGCTCTGGAGGGGTCACTGGCCCGGGCTGCGTTTGCAGTGCAGGCAATTAGTGAAGCCTGATGACTTTTCTTTGGACAGAACTGCATTGCTACCCACGAGTCCAACGGCATTGACATCATCACAGCATTAATTCTCAATGACATCAACCCTCTGGGAAAGAAGAGGATGGACCTCGTGTTGGAGCTGAAGGCAAGTGAATGCTCTGTGTGAGGCACGCTAACAGTGGGATAAAACGTGACTTTACTGTTAAAGTTATGTGGGTGTTTGTTATATCCCAATATTCAAAAGTGCCAAAAAATGATATACATCAGTGAGCTGCAGGCAGTGCTCAAAGATTGTCACAGGTATTTAATCTTCTAAATGGTGACATGGAGCCACCAGTTCTCAGATGGGAGATGCAGGCAGTCAGAATGTGCTGAGGAATCCTAAAATCACTTCCTGTGATTTTAGGATAAAAAATCTAAAGCTGATGAAAACTCTGCTGTTGTTGCTGAGCTTTTATGTGGACAGTGGAACTGAAATTTCTTGTGTTGCAAGTACTTTCCTAACACTCTGTTGGTGTTGTTTAATAGGTTGACATTAAATCAACAATTCTTTATGGCTGTCCATATTAATGCTGAAATAATTAGCCCTGCTGCTGGTTTCAAAACACAAAAACACAGGAGCAGGTTCCCCTCCAGCAACAGCAGTCCCAGAGCACTCTTGCTTCAGCCTGTGCTTGAGAAATATTTCCTTTCTGACTTATTGCCCTGACTGACACTGCAGTGTCTCCTTGTTTTCCGTTGCCGACTCACACCATTATTATGGGTAATGTGGGTTTTTTATTATTGTAAATAAAAAATGCTTTTAGACTCGATTAGCGTTATACTTCAAAATTAAATACTTTTATTGGGTTTTATTGTCAGGCATGATGGATTTTAATCTTAATTGTTCGTATTAAAGTAGTCTGGTGCCTTGTGGTAGTTTCCCATTTCCTCTCTGTGTTCCTTGGCGTGAGCAGACTGCAGAGTGATTTCAGTTAAAAGCAGCAAAGCACATCTGTGTCTTCAGCCCTGGCTGTCCCTTGATTTAATCAGCAGCATCTTCAGCAGAGCTGAGCTGCACCATTTGGGAGCTCAGAGCTTGTGGTGATGCTGCAGTACCCTTAAATCAAAACAAAACAGCACGAGCATGAAAACAGCAGCATTTTTAGAAATTTCAACCTTGGCTGGGGTTAATTTGATGTCTTTCAATGAGTAGGATTTTGGGGAATAAACTGCTAAAAAATCCTGTTAAGCTGGGTAGGTCAGTAATGAGAGGAGAGGGAGGGCTTGGTGAGGTGAGGCTGTGGGAGCCCTGGGCTGGCTGGCACACTCTGCCTGCAGTGGCTGCTGCCTGTGGGAGCTGTGTCCCTGAAGCCCTTCTGGCAGCACAGTGGTGCCACTCAGGCTGGCTACCCTCGTTTTTTGGCTCCTGGCAGTGATTCCCTTGCTTTTCCCTGCCCTCAGAACAATGCTTCCAAGCTGCTCCTGGCCATCATGGAGAGCAGGCATGACAGTGAGAACGCAGAGAGGATCCTCTACAACATGAGGCCCAAGGAGCTGGTGAGTCCTGGGACCCCTGCCCAGCTCCCGACTCTTCATCTGCACAGGAGACAGAGAAGTGACAATGCCTTGTGGCCCCAGAGCTGACCAGGGAGCCCTGGCAAGGCTTTGGGGCTGGTTTATGTGTGAGCTGGTGAAACACAAGCAGGAGATCCGAAGCACAGCCCAAGCACCATTGATTGGGACATTGGTGCCAGTGCTCAGGGCTGCGTTGGAGCCGTGCTCAGCATGTGATGCCAGTGCAGAGAGGGTGGCCTGGAACACGTTTGTTACCTTCAGGGAAACGTGAGGTTTGGTTTGTTGAGCTGGTGAGCTGGGCTGAGGCTGAGTTCAGTCTGTCCTGGGTGTTGAGAAACCCGCTGAGCTCCTTTTGAACGTCCCTGCTCTGCTCCATTCCCATCCACGGGGGTGCCAGGGGAGTGCTGCCCTCAGCAGTTCCACCCTTGGCCTGAGCTCCTCTCCCTGCCTGTCTCCCTCTCCAGGTGGAGGTGATCAAGAAGGCTTATCTGCAGGGAGAAGTGGAGTTTGAGGATGGAGAGAACGGGGAAGATGTCGCGGCGTCTCCGAGGAACGTGGGACACAACATTTATATCTTGGCTCATCAGGTAGAGTTCCACCACCAGTCCCAAACTGGGAAAAGCCACAGTCTGCTTTTCCCTGGAACTGTTTTCATGGCTCATCACTGGGGCAGACTCCCTGCACGTTCTCCTGTTAGCAGAGCAAATCCTAATTTTAATCAGAAACAAAAATAGTATAATACAAGAAAATTTGGGGAATTTTCTTTTATCGTGGGAAGCAGGCAGGCTCTGGACCGAGTTCCTGAGGACACGTGGCTCAGTTCTTGGCAGCACTGAGCAGCAGTGTATTATTCTTCAGCTGTATCAAAGGTTACTGTACAGTCCCAAAGAAATTCTACTCTCAGATCAATTAAAGTGTAATCAGAAATCTCGGTCCTTGCCACATTCTCTCTCTGCTGGAGCCAAGCAGAGCCATTGTATTGATACAATGTGTGTTTGAAAGGTGAAAAACCAAAGGGGAGAAAGCTGGATCTAAATCTACTTAAATATTGGTGCTGCATCTCTCACTGCATTGGAGACTTCGTGTTCCTCCAGCATCTCAGCAGACAGACCCTCGCTGTGCTGCAGGATGAATTTGGAGCATCCAGCAGCATTTTTGGAGCAGTGCTCTGTACATCTGCTGCTCAGTTGATGCAGATTTTCTCTTTGCCCTGCCTGGATCTTTGGCTGATGAGCACACCTTTGGGTTGGGGTGGTGTGGAAGGACAGAGCCAATGTGAATTTCTGTGTGATCAGAAAGATTCCAGGCAAAGGGGGGGAGAGGATGGGGAAAAGAGGAGTACAACACTGGCATTAAAGAAATACATATTTGAATCATTCTGACTTGCTCCCAAAATAGAGCTGCAGGGTGTCTGGTTGGAACAGAACAAGCCTTCTGTCAACTTTGCCCTTTCCTAGCAGCTGACTGCGTACTATTTCTTTTTTTATGCCAAAAATCAGAAATTTAATATCACAGAGAGACATCTGGTGTCTCCCACTCCCTGTGCATTCCTTTATTTTAGTTGGCTCGTCACAACAAAGAGCTGCAGAACATGCTGAAGCCAGGGGGTCAGATCGAGGGGGACGAGGCGCTGGAGTTCTACGCCAAGCACACGGCACAGATCGAGGTAGGGAACCCCGGGGCTGAGCCCCAGGGAGGGCAGCCCCAGGGCATCATTCATGGTGCTGCCATGGCTCTGCCTGCCTGCGTGTGGACTGTTGTCTGTGACAGAGAACATGCAGAGAGAGTTATTTATTTAATTCCCTGGCAGTGGCGGGGGGAGCTATTCCTGAGCTGTCATGTGTGGGCTCGGGGATGGAGCTGAGCAGAGCTCTCTTGGCAGCAGGAAGTGTGGCTTCGCTTCTGTTACATTTTGGCCGGTGCTGTTGCTGAATCCAGAAAGTTTGTGATAGCTTTTTGCCACTCTTTCTGGATTCAAATGACAGTTTGGCCTCGTGTGCCATCTAAGAGCTTTATAAAAGTAAAATGTTCACAGAAATGGAGATTTCCTGGAGGAGCTGTGGCTGCCCTATCCCTGGCAGTGTCCCAGGCCAGGTTGGGCAGGGCTTGGAGTAGCCTGGGACACTGGAAGGTGTCCTTGCCCATGGCCCCTGGATGGGCGTTAAGGTCCTTGCATCCCAAACCAGTCCATGGTTCTGTGACTTCCCAAAACTCTCTAACAGGCAATACAGATATCACTGTTATTCCTTGTACTTGCCTACGGCTCAGATTTGGCAACTTTCTTGAACTGGGCCACCACATTGCTCTGAACTCCATCCCAGCTTTGATGTGGGATTCTCTGGGCCCTTTGGAAATCCCAGCTAAGACCAGTACTTCCAGGATAAGACCACAGCACAGAATTTACAGTTCTGGAGCTGAATGTAGACCTGCTCTGAAAGGTGAAATAAATGAAATCCGTGTTAAGCTGCTGTTCCTTGGAAATGTATTTGCTGGTTTGAAAGGGGGGGCAAAACGGGCAGAAAACCAAGAAATAAAAGCACTTGGCAGTGGGAAGGGCTGACGAGGCTGCTGTGCAGATTGTCAGGTCGGACCGCACCATGGAGCAGATCGTGTTCCCCGTGCCCAGCATCTGCGAGTTCCTCACCAAGGAGTCCAAGCTGCGCATCTACTACACCACGGAGAGGGACGAGCAGGGCAGCAAGATCAACGACTTCTTCCTCAAGTCTGAGGACCTCTTCAATGAGATGAACTGGCAGAAGAAATTGCGAGGTGGGTCAGTGCTGCTCCACGCGGGGCGGAGGCTGAGGTCGGGGCTTTGGGATTTGAAGCCTTGGCTGAGCAGCAGGTGGTTCCCCAGCGTGGCAGCAGCCTGGTAATGGTCTGCCAGGGCTGCTCCTCGGCACGGTGCCAGGGTGCTGGGAGAAAGGCAGGGAATGCTGGAGCAACAGGAACCCTCCGGAGGGCAGCCAGGGCAGAGCGGGAAGGAGCAGCACAGGTCGTTCCTTTGGAGATCCAGCAGGAAGGAGCAAATGCGTGCAGGAGCAGCTGAAATGAGGAGGAGACAAGGAGGACCCAGCTGAAGGGAGCAGTGGCCTGTGCTGGATGCAGGGGGAGCAGGGCTGGGGAATGCAGCAAGGTTGGACTTGGTGATTGTAAAAGTCTTTTCCAACCGTAAAGATTCCGTGGATTTAGGCCATCTCTAGGGATGGAGATGTTTAAGAACGAGTTAAAGATGGATTTCTGAGTAATTGTACAGTAGAATTCATCCTTTTTTGGCAAGGAGACCGGCTGACAGGTTGATAAGTCCCTTCCATCCCTGTGATGCCAAAATGTCTGAACACAGGTGTTTTCAAGCATTTTCCCTCTGATGTTCCCACTGGCAGCTGGGAAATCCCTCAGAATTATCTTTTAATTCACAGAGTGCCACCATGTCCCCCAGTAAACCTTTCAGTTCATTTGCTTAGTGTTTTTGTTCCTGTTGAGCTGAAGGGCGGATGCTGCAGCTGAGGCTCAGTGGGCAGTGCTGAGCACTCAGCAGCAGTGACCCTGTGAAATGTGAGATAAGGCAGCTCCTTCCTGCTGGACCAGCCCCTGCCATCTGATAGCTCTGCTGCTCCCCTCCCCTGCACCAGCTCCACTCCAGCTCTTAGTGCAGGACTGCTCTGGAACCCCCTCATGGGGCAGATGTGGGACTGCTTCCAAAAATCTGAGAGCTCTGCAAGAAATCTGGGAGTGTGACATCCTGAACAAATTGCAACTTCAGCAGCATCCATATATTCTGTTAGATTTTGTTGTTTGAGTCACTTTGTCTTCGAGGCTGTCTCCAAGCAAGCTGTGAAAGCATCCATCATTAACAACACACCACAAATTAGCCAAGATCCACCTGCAGAACTGGAGAATATCTCTTTGTTTTTTTTCCTTTAAAAAGCTGGGGGTCATTTATTCTGTCTCTAATATCCAGGTCTTGTCTGGCCTCTGATGTTTTGCATTTGTACAGTTGTTTCTCCCATTTTCAGTTTGTGTCAGAGCTTTGACCTCTGGCAGTGCTGTGTGTGCTCACATGATGCCAGTTTGAGTTTATTCAACCCTCAAAAAGATTTCTAAAATAAAGATCCATGTACTTCTCCCTTCAGCTGATGGTGCTGGCCCATAATCTGTGCACCAGAAGTCTCTTAATTGCTAATTAAGAATGGAAATGAGCTGCCGAAGCCAGGCAGAAGCACTTCACAGACAGAGAGTCAGTGTCCATCACCAAGGGAAGGTTTGAGGTTAAACCTGGACCTTTATACTCACCCTCATATAATTCCATATAAGTTAAACCTGGTTGCACATTCTTCCAGTTAAAAGGAAACTGAGAACATTGGGATATTGTGGAATTCTTTACCCCTTTGTTAGCTGGGGAGGGGATTTTCTGGAGAGAGGTGGTGGCTACTGCAAGGCTCAGAACTCCTGCATGTTATGAATTCTCCTTCAGCCCAAAGTCTGCATTTTCAGCTTGTTCCTAAATTTTACTGAGAGCTTTTTCTTTGCTCTCTGGTACCTAAACCAGCTGCCTCCTTCCACCAGGGCAAAACAGTCCTTTCCTTTGGAGAGCATTTTTAATGTGTTTTTTTCACTCCTCTGGATTTCAGGAGGACACAGTTTGCTGTGCAGTAAGCCTGCAGGAGCAAAAATCAGGGGCATTTTGCCTGGATGCAGAGGGAATTACTGCAAGGCAGCTTTTGTTGGGTTCACAACCACTTCAGCAAAGGAATCTTTCTGCTTTCTGCCTCTTGGTTCTGGCTGCAGGGATTATTAAAATTAGCAATCATTTGGAGAGGTATTTCTGGGTAACATTAAGGATTTAAATGTGCTGTTGGTTGTACATTGAGCTCTGTGCAGATGTGCTGAGTCCTTCGCCCCCAGGGCAGAGGGAAGGCCAGGGAGCTTCACCCCCTGCTTATTCTGGGGCTGTTTTGGGCTGTTCTCAGCAGAAAATGAATTTGCAGGTGGCACTGCCTGGTGCAGGGGAGCTGCTGGCAGCAGCAGAGCACAGAGGGATGGGGCTGCAGCTCTTTCTCCCTCTTCAAATAGTTCTCGGTGTGACTCTGAGTACAAAGTATATTATTAGGGGAAGCCTCAAGTGCTTGATCTCTGCAGTTCCTCAACTTATTCTCTTGCTGCTGCTAAACCATGTTGGAAACAGGGATCCTTTGCCTTAAAACACCATCTAGGAAACTTGAAGGGCCCCCAGGATGAAGGATAATTTAAAAACTTCATAATAAGCAATGAATATTATTAATTTTGATGCTGTGGTTTGTGGCAAACTGAAAACAAACTCATTTTGGTGGTGATATTTTTTTTTTATATAGAGACCTGTTATTTTTACTAAACCCTCCATTAAAAAGAAATCATTTTCTCTCTTTCAGCTCAGCCTTTCCTGTACTGGTGTGCTCGGAACATGTCCTTCTGGAGCAGCATTTCCTTTAACCTGGCTGTCCTCATGAACCTGCTCGTGGCATTTTTCTACCCATTCAAGGGAATTCGAGGAGGTACTGATATTTAACCTAAAAAACCACGTGAACAAATAAGGTGTAGTGAGCCAAATTCTGCTCTCCCCACTCGTGTCTGTGCACTGCTCTTTACATCAGTGGGGGTAGGAGAACAGAATTTGGCTTTTTACATTGCCTTGTTTTAAATTGGACTGTTCTCTTACTCTTTCTTGAGGCATTTTTAAGGAAGATGTTGAGCCATGCTTTTTCCTAGGGGAAAAGAATTACCTGAGACAAACATCCACCTTTAATTGCTTGACTGTCCTACTTCAGTTTAAAGTCCTGTAATTAAGGATTGAGCTAAAAATAGGCAAAATGTTGAATGTGTTGTTTTCCTTGAGCTTGCAGTTTATTACTGGCATTTTCCACACACTTTTCCTGGTGCTCCAGGAGGCCTGTGAGTGCTGGGGGTGGGTGACATTATCCTGCCTTGCCAGGGGGAGCAGTGACCAGCAGGAATCCGTGGAGGATGAGGGAGAGGAGCCCATTCTGCCTGCCCCAGGGGGGTGTGGGGAGCAGAGCATTCCCATGGGGAGCAGGGTGCCACATTTCTGCCACCAATTCTGGGCTGGCACCATGGCAGTGCACAGTGACAGGTCCCTGGTGGCTCTCTGAGCAGGGTGCCACGTTCCTGCCACCAGTTCTGGGCTGGCACCATGGGAGTGCACAGTGACAGGTCCCTGGTGGCTCTCTGAGCAGGGTGCCACATTCCTGCCACCAATTCTGGGCTGGCACCATGGCAGTGCACAGTGACAGGTCCCTGGTGGCTCTCAGAGCCAGCTCAGTGAGCATGGAGCAGATCCAGCCTCTCCCCAGAGCTGCTCCCTGGCAGGGCAGGGCTGGGGTCCTGCCAGCAGCACTGGGAATGTGCAGGGATGTTCTCAGCAGTGTCACTGGGAATGTGCAGGGATGTTCTCAGCAGTGTCACTGGGGAATGTGCAGGGATGTTCTCAGCACTGTCACTGGGAATGTGCAGGGATGTTCTCAGCTCTGTCACTGGGGAATGTGCAGGGATGTTCTCAGCAGTGTCACTGGGAATGTGCAGGGATGTTCTCAGCAGTGTCACTGGGAATGTGCAGGGATGTTCTCAGCACTGTCACTGGGAATGTGCAGGGATGTTCTCAGCACTGTCACTGTGAATGTGCAGGGATGTTCTCAGCACTGTCACTGGGAATGTGCAGGGATGTTCTCAGCACTGTCACTGGGAATGTGCAGGGATGTTCTCAGCACTGTCACTGGGAATGTGCAGGGATGTTCTCAGCACTGTCACTGGGAATGTGCAGGGATGTTCTCAGCACTGTCACTGGGAATGTGCAGGGATGTTCTCAGCAGTGTCACGGGGAATGTGCAGGGATGTTCTCAGCTCTGTCACTGGGGAATGTGCAGGGATGTTCTCAGCACTGTCACTGGGAATGTGCAGGGATGTTCTCAGCAGTGTCACGGGGAATGTGCAGGGATGTTCTCAGCTCTGTCACTGGGAATCTGCAGGGATGTTCTCAGCAGTGTCACTGGGAATGTGCAGGGATGTTCTCAGCACTGTCACTGGGGAATCTGCAGGGATGTTCTCAGCAGTGTTACTGGGAATGTGCAGGGATGTTCTCAGCACTGTCACTGGGAATGTGCAGGGATCTTCTCAGCAGTGTCACTGGGAATGTGCAGGGATGTTCTCAGCAGTGTCACTGGGAATGTGCAGGGATCTTCTCGGCACTGTCACATGCATCACTTGCAGAGTGATGGGAATATCTAGGTAGCAGCTTTTTCCATGTGTGTCGGGGTTTGCATCCCGAACATGCCTGTCAGGGGGATATTTTACACCAAATTCCAGAGTTCCTGGGGTGGGGGAAGAGAACAGTTTTACCTTCTGCCATCAGGACCACCAGGCTGTGGCTGCAGCTGCTGCTCCTCAGTGTCACACCCGGAGTGGGGACAACCCAGGTCCTGGCTGGAAGGCTCTAACAAGCCCAAAGAGCAAATGAGTTTCTGTGTCTGAGTTGCAAAGATCCCAGGTTAAAAGCTCTGAATTTATGGCTGCCAGGAAAGCTGCTGGTTAAATGAGTTCCCTGAGATTACAAACTGCAAGACTGTGGGGGGGATCCTTTGGCATTTTGAAGGTGCCCTGCCCTGCATATTTGAAATTCTTTATTTATCAGGTAACGTTTTGATAAAACCTCTTCCTCTCCTAGTTAGAATCCAGAAAGTAAAATAAATAAATACATGTGTATCTTATATATAGCTTTAAAAAAAAATGACTCTTCCAAACAGACTGTTTGGGGGAAGTTGTCAGTGTCTTGAATTGCTCAGACACGGTGAACTGAGCAGCTGATGAGCATCTGACAGTAGCAGAAGCTGCAAAACTTCTGACTTGAGGAGCAGAAACAAAACTGGATGCCTGGAATTGGGTACTGGAATGGTGAGAATTCCAGAGACAGGCAGAACTCCCTGCTGGTTGCCTGTTCCTCCTGCCTGGGGCTGTGTTAGGGAGTCCCTGTGCCCCAGCAAGGTTTGGGGTCAGGGTGGGTGCTGCAGTGACCACCCTTAGCTCCCTGTGCCAGGACAAGGATGCTGCTCCCAGCCTCTGTCCCTGGGAAGGAGAGGGGAGCCCTGAGGAGGCACAGCTGGGTCCCAAGGTCCTGGCACTGCCCTCCTCGTGCTGCTGGGCAGCCTGGGGTTCTGGGCTGGGCCCAGGTGGGGGTTCCAGGGAGCACCTGAGAGCCACCCTCACTCCAGGTGTTTCTTCAAGCCTGCTGGGAGCTGCTGCAACTCCTGAAAGCAAATATATTCCCAATAAATCTGATTTAGATTTTAGCTAAGTCGTTCCTAAATAAGCTGCTGCCCATTTCCTCTGTCCCTCCCCATGCTGTTGCTTGTTGCCACCCAGTGAGTCCATTCCCAGCTCTGCACCTCGTGCTGTGTGACAGCTCCAGGAGCCCAAACTCCCCCCAGGCAGCCAAAACAGCTGTTCAACTTTACGCTTATTAACTTTTAATTTCCATCCATCCTCTGCTGTCTTTATTAATCTGCAGTGATTTGGAACAAGATTAAATGGCTGCTCGTGGTAGTCAGATGAGAGTAATATTTCCTAAGCTGCCTGCATTTGGGAGCAGGGGGAAAAAGCCCTGGGTGAGGATGTTGCCAGTCAGACCCAAGTTCTGTGAGGGTGTGCTTGCAGAAGGGCTGCAGAGTGCTGTGAAATTTGGGCGATCTTGCTTTTTTGGCTGTTGAGGAACCAGTCGCTTGAAGGCAAAAATTTTTATGTCAGCTTTGAGGAAGAGGTGTCTGACATTCTGCATAAACCTGGGGTAGATGGTGTTTTGGGCTGGATTTTTTTCTGGCTCTTGCAGGGAAGTGTATTTTTAGCTGCACGGGCTCGCTGTTGTGTAAGCAGCCAGTCTCAGGGGACAGTCTGAACAGACCCAGAAATAGCAAGAGATGCCAAAAATGGGTGTGAGGGTCTGACCAAAGCGCATCAGGGGGAGCGTCAGGGAGTGTCCTCACCTGCCCAGGCACTGCCTAAAGGGGCTGCAAAGGGCCCTCAGCACTCAGGTGTGAGCACCACAATGCAGATCCTATAGCACTCATCAATAAGGGTTTAGTAACGAGTTTGCAGTTAAAGCCTGCTGCAGGCTCTGGGCTCGGGTGCTGCTGTGCCGCCAGGGATGGCAGAGCACGGTGGGTGATGCCCCACCCAAGGCAGTGCTCTGGTGGGGTTGGCTGTGCAGGAATGGCTCTGTTTTGCCTCTGCCCAGGCACGCTGGAGCCCCACTTGTCCGGCTTGCTGTGGACAGCCATGCTCATCTCCCTGGCCATCGTCATCGCCCTGCCCAAGCCCCACGGCATCCGCGCCCTGATCGCCTCCACCATCCTGCGCCTCATCTTCTCCGTGGGCCTGCAGCCCACCCTCTTCCTGCTGGGAGCCTTCAATGTAAGAGCCCGGCGGGCTTCTCTGACCTCCTCCTGCCCCTGATGGAAGGGTTCCTTCGCTGTGTGTGAAGATGTGCAGCAGAAATAGCCGGGGACACGGCGGTGGGGCTGGAGGGAGGAGCAATTCCCTCCTTGGGCTGCTCCTCACACGAGGGCTCTGAGTTGTTCATTTAATCCTGGTTCCCCAGGCTGCAGACAGAGCTCTGAGGTTTTGCTCAGTGTAGGAACAGCTCCAGGTTCAGACAGGCATGGGGAGGAATCTGTGACCTAAAGCATGAGGTTATTCACCCGAAGTGTCTCAGTATTTATGGGGTTGTGGGAGGCTCACGAAATGATGCATTGTGAGTCTGATGGGGGGAGCTGGGAATGGGCTCAGCCTGGAGAAAAGGAGCTCAGAGGGGACCTTGTGGCTCTGCACAGCTCCTGACAGGAGAGGACAGCCAGAGGGGTCGGGCTGTGCTCCAGGGAACAGGGACAGGAGGAGAGGGAACAGCTCAGGCTGGGCCAGGGCAGACTCAGGGTGGGCACAGCAGGAATTAGTTCATGGAAAGGTGGTCAGGCCTTGGCAGGGATTGCCCAGCAAAGTGCCAGGTTACCTCCAGCTTTAAAAAACAGTCTGTTTTCCCTGATATTGTACCTAATTATGGTTAATCTTTCCTTAGGTTTGCAATAAAATCATTTTCCTGATGAGTTTTGTGGGTAACTGCGGAACCTTCACGCGAGGGTACAAGGCCATGATCATGGATGTGGAGTTCCTCTATCACCTGCTCTACCTGCTGATCTGTGCCCTGGGGCTCTTCGTGCACGAGTTCTTCTACAGCCTCTTGGTGGGTGTTTGCTTGGCCCTCAGAACCTCTTCTGCCCTGTTTGTGAAGTCCCATCTTGGGCATATCCAGGAAAATTTCTGCTTTTCTGCTGGGAAACTGTTGAGCAGAGACTGGGAAGAGCCACAGATGAGGTTTTCTTTAGGAGAAGTTACTCTGGGAGACAGCAGGACTCCTGCCACATCCCCTGTGCTGATGTGTGACTTCTTGCTCAGACAGATAGGGAGAGGACATGGGGGGATGGATTTAAACCAAAAGAGGAGAGGCTTAGATGAGATGTGAGGGAGAAATTCTTCCCTGGGAGGTGGGCAAGCCCCTGGATCCCTGGCAGTGCCCAAGGCCAGGCTGGACACTGGGGCTGGGAGCAGCCTGGGACAGGGGAAGGTGTCCCTGCCAGGGGGTGGGATGAGATGGGCTGTGATGCTTTGCTGTGTTGTTATCAATAACTGTAGCACAGTGGCTGTGCTTCCTGAGCAGCTGGATGCCTTTGGAGTGTCTCCATGGCTGCATCCAGGCTCCAGCCCTCAGGGATGGACACGGATCCGGGCACACGTGTTCCCTGTCTGGGGTGGGATTCACCTTGCACAGCACAGTGCTTCTAGAGCCACACTGCAGGAGGGGATCTAGTGCTGGTGGTGAAGATGTGTCACTGTTGAAGCAAAGCTGAATCCCGTTCAGAACAGGCTGTTTTTGTGGCTCTGGTTGGTGTTTGCCACATCCTCTGGTACCTGAGCTGGTGATTTGCTGTGTTCATGGAGGTCCAGTTTAACAAATACCTGTGATCCACCAGGATCACAGCCACAACCTGCCTGGGCTCTGCTGTGGGTTGTCCCAGACCCAGTGAAAAACAAAGGAAACATCAGCAGAGAAATCTAAACACAGGATTTGGGGAAAAAAATATTGCTTCTTTACTGAAATGCTCGATAAATTAAGATTTAAAGAAAATAGCAAATTGCAAATTGAAGTGAGCTGTTGGGAGGCTGTGAGGGGGTAGATAATACTGTAAAAACCAGCCAGCAGCCTGTGCTGGCAGCTTGGTGTGTGTCTAGCACCGAGGCAGGAACACCTGGGCTGCCGGCCAGGCTGCTGCAGGAGAGGACGCAGCTGCCTCAGTTCCTCCTGCTCCCTGTCCAGTGGCCCAGGACACGATGGCAGCAGTGGCTCTGGTGCTCCATGTGCTGTTGTTGGCTGTCCCCAGCTCTTTGACCTGGTGTACCGGGAGGAGACGCTGCTCAACGTCATCAAGAGCGTCACACGCAACGGGCGCTCCATCATCCTGACGGCCGTGCTGGCCCTCATCCTGGTCTACCTGTTCTCCATCGTGGGCTACCTCTTCTTCAAGGATGACTTCATCCTGGAAGTGGACAAGCTCCCCAACGAGACCCTGCTGCCAGGTCGGTACCAGCTCGTTCCCCTGCCTTGTGTTGGAGGATTAACGGGTTCGTGTTCCTCAGGGCATGGACAGGACAGGGGGAATGAGCTCCAGCGTGCCAGGGGTGCCCAGGTGGGACAGCAGCAGGAATTTCCCCATGGAAAGGGTGCTCAGGCCTTGGGGGGCTGCTCAGGGAGGTTTGGAGTGCCCATCCCTGGAGGTGCCCAAGGGCATGGCACTCAGTGCTCTGGGCTGGGGACGAGGTGAGGCATCAGCCACTAAATGAAGGATCTTGGAGGTCTCTTCCAACCTCAGTGTATCTGGGGTTCTGTGAAATAAAAAAGGTTTTGTGGTTGAATTTAAAACCGTGGAATGTGTAAATCAGGAAGTAACTGTGCCCTTCCAAACTCCAGGGTAAGATACTGCTCTGAATGCCTTGTAATTGCACACTGAGTGTGATGGGGAGCCCTAACACCTGAGGAGTCACCTTGCAAGGTTTGAAGCATCCTTTGATGCAGCATTTTGTGGTTTCAGATCGCACAGAGCCCGGTGAGACCATGACTGGCGAGTTCCTCTACTCAGATGTGTGCAAGGCAGGCAGCAGTGAGAACTGCTCCTCCATCATCCCCTCCGACCGTGAGTACCTCTCTGGATTGCTAACTCACACCCTGAGCTTGCACTCTTTCTTTAGTTAATCACCTTCAATTAAAATAACTTCTTTAGAAAATCCCATGCAATAAATTTGAGAACAAAGCTATCACGAGATTAACTTGAAATAGGATTCATTTAGGCCAGCAGCATAAATAACATCTGTTACATGAAGTGACTAAAGCAGAGAAACTTACAGCTAAACCAGACTTCATAAAACACTGCCATACTCCTTAATTTCCTGCATCAATTGCAGAAGGAGGAGATGCAGTTTGCCTCTTTGCAAAGTTTATTATTTTAAAACATGAGGCTATTAAATGTGATCTCAGAGGATAATGCCCTGTGAAATATGGTTTATTGGCAGCATTGTTCTGTCTCAAACTAAGGAAACTCTTTTAATATCATGGCAGGAAGTGCTCCGTGGATTAAGCAGACAAGGATAGGTTTGGGGGTTTGGAGATCAGGAAAGTGAGAAATTACCTGGGTATTGAAATATTTCAGTTTTATTTCTAGAAAATGTAATTTCCATGTGGGAGATTTACGGTGCTGGCTGGGAGGGGCAGACAGAACATCCCAGTTTCTCTGGGAAGGGCAGCTCTTGCATGGCCATCAAGGGTCAGTGATGGCCACCAGCCCCTGCTCACAGGAGGAGAGGCTCTGCTTGGCTCAGGGGTCCTCTCTGAGACACTGAAATCCAGCCTTGCTGCAGGAAAAGCTGCTTCTTTCAGCTCCTCCTCTCTGGCTGCAGGAAGGAAAACTCAGGGATGTTTTTGTATCACGAATAATCAGCACAGTGCCAGGGTCTTGCGTGGTCAGGGATGCTCATGGTGCCCCGTATTTGGCCACTGCTCTCAGGTTTTGGTTACTCCAGGGCTGCACAGGGACTGGGGCCTCTGCAGGGCTGGCTCTGGGGATGTGGGAGCTGCTCAGGAGCACTTTTGTGAGGAGATGAAAGTGGTGAGATGTTTAATGGGTACAGGGGGGTGTGTGAGGCTAGGGAGTGCATTTTAGCAGCTCTGCAAGTGAAGCAGTGAAGTTGGAGCCTCGAGCTGAGCGCAGAGAAGGTCAGAAGAGGTGTGTTGCTTTTCTAGCAGAATGCTGTTTCCACAAGCAGTGATCTTTTAGCCATTTGAGAGCTCCGAGTGGAAGTTGCCATTTTGAGTGCAGCCCAAAGGCTGTGCAATCTGTCAGGCACCAGGGGAGAGTGGAAGAGGCAACACTCTGTCCTCTGAGCTGTCAAAAAGCTCGGGTTCTGTATAAACAGGCATCTGCTGAGCTGAGCTGTGCATGAGAGCAGGGATGGAGAGAGATTTCACCCCGTCACAGGCAGCAGTTCAGGCACAAAAGAAAACTGGTGGTGGGGAGAGGAGGGCAGGGAGGAGATGTGCTCCCAGGGGGGCTCTGGAGAGGGTCCAGGGGAGGCCATGGGATGAGGAGGGGTCTGGAGCATCTCCCTTAGGGGCAGAGACTCTTTAGGGCCTGTTTAGTCCAAGGAAGACTGAGAGGGGATCCCATCAATCCATGCAATATCCCCAGGGGGTGTCAGTGAATGCTTTCAGACCCTTCCCAGTGGTTCCCAGTGGCAGGACAAGGAGCAGTGGCCATAAGCTAAGACAGGTTCTGCCTCAGCTTGAGGAAGAGCTGCTCCCCATGGAGGGGGCAGAGCCCTGCAGCAGCTGCCCAGGGAATCGTGGAGTTTCCCTCTCTGGAGACATCCCAAACCCACCTGGATGTGTCCTGTGTCACTGCCCCAGGTGACCCTGCTGGGCAGGGGGTGGATGGATGGTCTGCAGAGGTCCCCCCAAGCCACACTGTTCTGGGATTGTCTGGGGAATGAACCCACGGGGATTTGCAGCACAGGCTGGCAGTCTGAGGGGGGAGAGAGCATAGCCAGCAAAGAATGGAGAGGAGGATTTAGAGCTAATCTTGGCTGTGAAACGTGTCTTTGCTTGCTGTGTTCCCAGAGCTGATCACTGAGGAGATGGAGGAAGAGAACAAGGAGCATACGTGCGAGACGCTGCTGATGTGCATTGTTACTGTTCTGAGTCACGGGCTCAGGAGCGGGGGTGGAGTAGGTGATGTGCTCAGGAAACCTTCCAAAGAGGTAAATTACCATGGCTGGGGGTGGAGGAGCGCTGCTGAGCAGGGCTGGCAGCTGCTGTGCCGGGAGAGCAGTGTGCACTGCTCCAAGCGCACGCAGGGACACGCTGCTCCTGGGGTGACATCCCTGGGGGTCACACTGAGCACCAGCCACTCCTCCCAGCCCTTCATCCCTTCTGGGGTGTCCAGAGGGGGGGAACCCCCAGTCTGAGCTGGCAGCTGAGGAGATGAGCACAGAGCAGTGAGGGAGGAGCTGGGGTGGCTCAGGAAATGCTGTGGTGGCTGCTGGATGCCCGTGGCACCAGCTTTGGTGGGAGCATCCCTAGGGAGAGGCAGAGTGTCAGATGGGAGGGATGGGAGGACAGGGACCAGGCTGGGCTGGTGGGAGCGTGGGGGAGGAAGGATGATGAGGTTTGGAGCTGTCATCAGAGTGAGGACCAGGCTGAGCAGCAGGAATTTTCCATAACACCCCTCTGGCTCCCCCTCTCACTGCTGGTTAAGCTTTTGTGCCCATAATTTAGGAAGAAATTGTTCCCTGGGAGGGTGGGCAGCCCTGGCACAGGTGCCCAGAGCAGCTGGGGCTGCCCCTGGATCCCTGGCAGTGCCCAAGGCCAGCCTGGACACTGGGGCTGGAGCACCTGGGACAGTGGGAGGTGTCCCTGCCATGGCAGGGCTGGGATGGATGGGATTTAAGGTCCCTTCCCACCCATTCTACCATTCTGTGATGGTTCTGTGATCTGAGGCTCAGGCTGTCACTCCCAAAGCCACAGTGGGGGCAGTGCTTTTTGTTTTACTTGACATTTCTGAGTTTTTTTCTAAAACTTAGCCTTCAAAGTTACTTAATTCTTAAGAAGTTTGGCGCTTGACTGGCAGGATGATTGTGAAAATGGGGGTTGGATATTTTGGATATTCAGGCCTGCAATAAATGTGGAATGTGTTCTGAAAAGTCCAGCTTACATGGCTGTTAAATGCAATCAATGGTATTAAATTGCAATAAAAAACTTTATGGTCCACACTGATGCTCTGTTGATACACTGCAGATTAATCCAGGGATATAATTTGGAAGGGCTTCAGGGAGGGGTGAGAACAAATTTCAGTGAGTGAGAGAAGAGTTTTTTCTCTTGTGAAAGTGAGAGAAGTCCAAAATCTTGGACACAGGCAGAGTAGCTCTGCAGAGATCCCACCCTGGCAGCTGACTCATTTGGCTTTTCTTTCAGTGATTTTTGCATTTTAGTTTCACTCAATGTTTTGTGAGTTCCCTTTGGAGAGCATCAGCAGGGCAGAATCTCAGGCAAAGGGGCAGGGTGCTATTAAGGGTGAGATGTAATTGGGCTGTTAATAATTCCAAAATGTATCTTGCAGGAACCTCTCTTTGCTGCTAGAGTGATCTATGATCTGTTGTTCTTCTTCATGGTCATCATCATAGTCCTCAACCTGATTTTTGGGGTGATCATTGACACTTTTGCTGATTTAAGGAGTGAAAAACAGAAGAAAGAAGAAATTTTAAAAACAACTTGCTTTATTTGTGGTAAGCTGGAGACACACTTAACAAGAAGGGGTTACTCTGGGTGAGCCAGGGATAGCTGCAGGCTCAGAGGAAAAAGCCTTGAATTGCTGGCTGTTCCTCCTTGCATTCCTCAGCCAGTTCATGTTCCTGGGTACCACGTGCACTGCAGCTTGGCAGCAGGAGCAGATGGGCAATGCTCAGGATACCGTTTTTCCTCAAGACTTCAGTTCTTGCTTCCCCTCTGCCTCGAAGAACAGTTTCCTGTGGGAACAGGAGGAATTCTTATGAGCAGTCATTTTTTCCAAGCGTGCCTGTGGAAGCTTCTCCCACCAGGAGGTTGGGAGTGGAGGTGCTGTGGTTGACTGACATGGTCCTGCCATGTTGCATAACACACAGCCTGACGGAATAACCTTTGGAAATTCGCTGCAAAGCAAACGTTGCTTTTGCTATCAGTTTGCCCAAAAATAGGAGATGTGTTATGAAATCCAGCTAACTGCTTGCTACAGGGCTGTTGCCTTTTTTAACCAATTTTATTCTGTTATGTAGAATAAATATAAGCAGTACTTGTTACACTTTACTCTCTCTCTCTCTCCCTTCTCTTCTTCTCTTTCTTGTCTGATCTTTTTTCCTCTCCTTTTTCCTCTTCTTTCTTTCTCCTTTTTCCTCTTCTTTCTTTCTCCTTTTTCCTCTTCTTTCTTTCTCCTTTTTCCTCTTCTTTCTCCTTTTTCTTCTTTCTCCTCTCCTTTCTCTCCCTCCTTTCTCTCCCTCCTTCTCTCCCTGGGGTGTTTGTCACATTTTATCCTTTCCAGAATGAACTGTGTCTTGCAGAAGTGCAGCAGCCTTTAGAAACCAGTTTTGTCCTAGAGCTGAATTTCCTGGTCCCCAGCTGGCAAACACTCAGGGTTCTCCCTGTGTCCTCTCACAGGTTTGGAGAGAGACAAGTTTGACAACAAGACAGTGACCTTTGAAGAGCACATTAAGGAAGAGCACAACATGTGGCACTACTTGTGCTTTATTGTCTTAGTGAAAGTCAAAGATTCCACAGAATACACAGGACCAGAGAGTTACGTGGCAGAAATGATCAAGGTGAGTTTGGAGATTTGCTGGATTTTTTTCTAGATTAGACCAAGCCAGTGGAATATTGGGTACAGTGCTCTGTGTTGTATTGAATTTATTTTGTAAATGTGCCTGTGACTTCCCAGCCTCCAGAGCACTGTGTGTGTGTGCTGGAGTAGGTGACAGTGAGTGGTGACAGCCAGGTACTCCCCATGGCTTGGATCAGGGGAAGAGAAGCTGTTCTGCCTTAAATTCACATTTAGGGGGAATATTTTCAAGCTGGTGGAAGTCTCGGAAGCACAACCAACAGGTTATAACCTGTCCTGGTATAAATATCTCCAACTGACTTGTAGGATTTGTTGTCATATGATTTGAGCTTATTATTGTGAAAAACTACAATTAATGTCTACTCAATTGGAAGGGCTTTTAATGAGAGAATTAAAAGCCTCATCCCTGCCAAGCTGCAGGTTCAGAGCTCCTGGAATTACATCCGAAGCCCAGTCACTAATTTGTGTCTTCTGGCTGGGGAGCAAAAGCTGTTTGATTTAGAGAATTTCAGTGTGATTTCTTTAGAGCAGAGCACTTTGCTGCCTCCCCTCCCAGCTCATCTGCTGTGAGGTACCAGCTCCCTCGGGGTGGCTCTGTCAATCCCCCCAGCCCTCTCCGAGGTCAAACGTGTTCTTTTGGGGTCACCAAAGTGTCCCTCCTGCTTCTGGATGTCTACCTCAGTAATGAGGGCTTAAAGCAACCTTGTGAGCAGTCACCTGATGGAGGATTAGCACGGTGAGATAACCAAGTGCATCACTGCTGCTTTCCAGCCTGCCTGATTATTTTGCTCCCTTCCTTTATCCCCCCGCAGCACGCATGACTTCAGGGGGAAGCACTGCACTTCTGAAGGGTTTTTGCTTCTCAAAGACAATTTTGTGTTGTGCCTTTGCTTCTAAAAGATGATTTTGTGCTGTGTTTTTGTTGTTGTTAAAACCGGTTTCAAGAAAGTTTCATTTGGCAACCGATTCATTATTTCAGATGAACGGTTTGGATTAGATAAGAAGCAGAAATTAGTCACTGAATATGTTTGCATGAAGCACAAAAACTGGAGAACTTTTATGAGAATTCCCATTCATTAAGTGTCAGCAAGGGCTAATTACTGTGTGTGGATGGGAGTAGGGATAAATTATGCATAGCCAGAGTGTCTCATGCAGATGCAATTTTATGTAACCATGTGCTCTAGGTAGAGGTTTGGAGTGTGTCTGTACTTGGTGGGGTTTGCATTTCATGAGCCAGTTGGAAATGAAGATCTGAGAGCAGGACTCAGTGAGGGCTGGTGAACGTGGGGTGGAACTGCAGGAGTGTGGAACGGGCAGGAAATGTGGATTTCACCTCAGTGCTCTGTCACCATCCTGCCCCAGGCTCAGGCTGCTGTGCCCTGGCTCTGGAGTCCCCTGCAGTCCATGGATTCCTGAGCAGCCTTTGCCAAAGTTTACTCTGAAAACCAATTTCTCCCTGGTGTCCTTTAACATTAGAACTTCCTTTTCTGCCCTAAAATCTGGGTGTAAAACATGATGAATCTGTTTCTCTACCAGACCTGTTCTAAATGCTGCTGTAGGAGCCAGAAGTGGGTTTTTTCCCATTTAAGGTGTTTTTAGGGGTAATTTGGGTGGGGCCTGGTTCATCTGTTCCTCAGGCTTTCTGTGTTTATAGAATCCCAGATTTGATTTGGGTTGGGAAGGACCTTAAAGCCCATCCAGTGCCACCCCTGCCATGGCAGGGACACCTCCCACTGTCCCAGGCTGCTCCCACCTGGCCTTGGGCACTGCCCAGCCTCAACCTCTCTGGGCAGAATCCCATGAATGCAGAGGGACAGACCGAGGAAAGCTTTCAACTGAATTAATTCCACGAGTGCCAAGGCAGGGATTCACTGTGGAGGTGCTGCCTTCTCCTTGGTGTGGCAGCCACCAGCCTCTCTGGGAAGCCTCCTTGGGGCATGGCTGGCTTTTAAAGGGATTTTCCTCCCGTCTTTCAGACTGAAGGTGGCACTGTAACATCTTGGATAGTGACAGAGATGGGGCACGTCCTCCCCGGGCTGTGCGTGGGACCAGCCTTCAGCTGCTGCTTGTACCCTTTTTTAGGAGCTGGGGTAGGAGCATCCTGTGCTCCGAGTCCCACTGTGATGGCAGAACCCGCCTCAAATGTTTCACCTGTGCTCTGACTCCCAACAAAATGCCTTCAGAATACTCTTGGATTTCTGCCCCTCGGTAAATGAGAGTAAAAAAATAAGAAAATACAATTTTTAAAATTGCCTTTGCCACTTAGTATTTGTGGGTTGTTCTGACGCTACAGAACAGTAAAGAAAAAAATTAAAGAATTTAGGACACTTAAATTATATCCACTGTCAGTTTGTGAGCTGCTTCCAGTGCTGCTTGTACAGTGCTTTAAGGATATTTTAAGCACTGTGGTATCAAAAGAATCCTGGACAATTTCATTTATGCAGTTAGTGAATATTCAGGCACCTTTAAGAGTGATCTGGAATTTTGATGCTTTCTTCTCTAAAAATAATGTGTGCAGAAAGGCAGTTTTGAGGATTCCCTGTATTGGGTATGGCAGAGCTGGATCTGGCCCATAGCATTCATCCTGCACCCTTCACCATCATGGCCCCACATTAAAAGAAATTGTAGCCTTGAAAATCAATTATTAACTACAATCCCTTAGTGAATTTTATATTTCTTCACAGACAGAAGCTCATTAAGTTCAAACACATCACGAGGAAAGAAGTCAACAGGTACACTGGGAAATTGAGTTGAGTTCAGGGCACTGAAGACTGATCAAAAAATCAAAATTTAAAAAAACCCAGCAGTGATCTGACCCGAGCAGCCTGGGCTAGTGGGAGGTGTCCCTGCCCAGTGAGATGAGCTTTAAGGTCCTTTCTAACCCAAACCAGTTTGGGATTCTGTAAAATGAAATCTATTAACTGTTCAGGCAGTGCTGCTGTGACTGTCAACTTCAGCACTGTCACTGTCCCTCCCATAGCCCTGTTCTGGCACCACTTTGGGGCTCTTGGTGGCTCTGGGATCTGGATGCTTTGTTGAGTCCCATGCAGGGCCAGGCTGCCCTGGGCTTGTAGCTGCAGGTCCCGGCTGCTGATGGAGGCTGGAATTGCTCCCGCTGTAAACAGGGATAATATTCCCTTTCATCAGCCAGGGGAGCCGTGCCTGCTGCCACCGATGATGTCAAACTCGGGGCATCTCAGGAATCCGTGCTGGGAATGGCTGGAGATGCTCAGGAATGGGGCTGCAGGGGTGGGCTGGGGGAGGCTGAGGCCGCTGCCCTGCTGCCCCTGCCCTGGCAGCCTCGCGGTGCCAGGAGATGGAGATGGGTTTCAGCAGCTGCCCTTGGCACTGCCTCCCTGAGCCACCTCCTTGATATCGACTGAGTGGCACAGACAGTGCTGTGGATGTGAGGAAGCAGCTCTCGGTGCAGAGATGATCTTCAGCTCCCGGTGCTTGTCCAGCTCTCCTGGCCGGAGCAGGGATGTGTCCCCCCCATGCTGGAGAGGGGCTGGCTCCGTGCTGGGGCAGGGCTCATGGGGAGGGATGCTGAGGGTGCCTGCCGTGATTCCCAGGAATCAGGGAGGAACAAAGGCCCCGGTTCTGGAGGCTCTGCAGTCACCAGGAAGATCAGGTGATGTCTGAATAACACCCTGTGTGTGGGAGGTGGGGGGATCCACTTATCGCCTTGGCCAGACATTGACATCCACACCCAGATGACTCATGTGAACTCCGAGCAACTCCCTGCAGATTAGTTCATTTAAATGTCTTATCTTCCCATCCTGGCTTGAGAATTCCTCCTGGAGTTCTGGCCTTTGCCTGCAGTTGCTGTGGCAGCCTGGGCAGCACAGCAGCCCTGCCAGCTCAGCTGTCACCGGGGCCTTGGCAGGGCTCTGCCACAGCCAGCTGTGTGCAGGCATTTAGAATATGTAAAATCTCTCGCTCTGCGGCTCGCTAAGGAGAAAACCACACAGGCACCCGGGGTTTGTGTGCATTCCTAAGCTGTCTGCAGGCAGCTGCATGGGCTGTCACAGCACAGACAAATATTTGCATGCCCGACTCCTGCATCCCCTGCTCTGCACCTCGAGCAGCGTGGGCTGCCAGGGGTTGTGCATGCAGATGTGCTCGTTAAAAAATAAAGGCTGCTTTGGGAAAGTTTTCAGCGCAGAGCTTCCTAAGTAGCTCCTGCAGTTGCCCTTTGTTTTTAATCCAAGCAGGATCTGTGTCATTAGCAGCCTTTATTGCAGAAATGAGGCAGAGGTGTCACGGTTGCCCAAGCTCTGTGTCCGGATCGAGGGCACAGAGTTCCAAATCTGGATTGTGCTGTCATTGAAAAGGAACCATTTAAAAACAGGAGTGATGGCACAGGTATCCTTAAAGGAATTTGGAATAGGAATGAAGGCTACAGATTTCCCTTTGTACCTTAGCTAAACCTCTGTGTACAAACCTGGGATTGAAGTACATCATTGGGCTTTTTCCTTGGTGTCCTGAGCTCTGTCCTGTAAAGGAAAGTGTTTCTGATTCTGAGTTTGAGTGGCTGCTGCCAAGGCACAGCCTCCTGGTAAGCAAAGATGGGATTCCATCACTGTCGGGCTTTTAAATTGCATCCTTTCAGAAGTGCAAGTGTGACTTGAAGCCTTTCCCAGGGAGTTATCCAGCAGGGACAGTCACTGTGCTCCCAAACCCAGCAGGAAGGTGCCATTCAGCAGTGCTGATGGCTTTGAGGAGTGGCCACATCCCAGTCTCTCTGTGAAACCCAGTTCAGCTGGAGATGGCCAAGGCTGGCTTTGCACTGCAGCACCCCCAGGAATGACAAGGGCAGACCAGGATACTTCCAACCCAGAGCATTCCAAAAGGCCCTTAATGATTTCAGCACTGGTGAAAGACATATGTACATGAAATTACAGTCTGAGAAAGTGTTGGAAACGTAGTTATGTTCATCTGTCATTTGTGCCTGGAAATCCTGTACTTCAGGCAGAGTCAAACAGGAGAGATTTGTCATATCTGTATTGAGCAAACCAGCTGCAGACAGGAGCGAGCAGCCCGTGCAAATGACTCGGTTACAGATGAGGAAATTGGGGTTTTGGGGCTACCAGTCACCGTGATACTGGTGCAGGCTGGGAGAGGAGGAGGAGGAAGACCAAGGAGGTCAGGATGTGACCTGGAGCTGACAGTGCTTTGTTTGGTGGTAACTTCCCAACAAGCTGCATCTTGAGATAGCTGGCCAGAGTTAGCCAATGTAATTACAGGGTTAATCAAGAAATCATGGCAGAGGCTTGGAAAAGCCCAGAGCGTTTGGCAGCAGGCCCTGGGCTGCTGGAAACACTGTGTCACAGGCATGGGCTGAGCTTTAGGGGAGGAACCTGTTCCACCCTTGGTGCAAACCAGGAGCTGCACTGGGAGAAGGGAATGGTCAACCTCATCTTCCCCAGCTCTGGGTGCCCAGAGCAGCTGTGGCTTCCCCATCCCTGGCAGTGCCCAAGGCCAGCTTGGACAGGGCTTGGAGCAGCCTGGGACAGTGGAGGGTGCTCCTGCCCGTGGCAGGGGGTGGAACAAGATGAGCTTTAAGATCCCTTCCAACCCAGTGCTTGATTTTCCCAGATAAACCACTTGGAATCCATGCAGGGAATCTCAGGTTGGCATCCCAGCTGACCAGGCAGAGGTTTCCCTGGGGCTGAGTGAGCGTGTGTATGAACAAGGCCTGGGTGGATGAAAGCAGAAGGAAAGGCTTCGGGCCAGTTCTGGGGAATGGGATGTTTGCATAACGTGCTGGCTTTGGGTGGATCCCAAGCAGCTGAGCTGCCAGGGTGGGTGCCTGTCCTGCTCCTGGAGCAGCGCCAGCACCCTGGGAGAAGGGGAAGGCTCCTGCCTGGAACCCGTGGGGTGAGGCACTGGGAACACAGACTGCTGGGACCAGCAAGCCCCTGGGCCCAGCGTGCCCAGGCGGTGTGGGGTGAGGCACTGGGAACACAGACCCCTGGGACCAGCGTGGCCGAGGTGGCCCCGGGCTGGGGCGAGACCGGCCCTGAGTCATCGCCCTGACCCCGGCGCTGGACGCTTGTGCAAGAGGATGTGGGTGACAGCAGCCACTGCCACCAGCTGTGGGGCTCAGCCTCTGCTGGGGAATTGCTCCTCCTGCCCAGCTGTGGGGGTGTAATGTGCCCTACTTCAGTGGGATCCAAACAGCCCGGCGCAGGTTGGTGTGGACAGGTGGCCTCGTCCTCTCGGGAGGCAGGACATGGCCTTCAGGAGTCCCCGCGGTCCATCGGGCTGGGTGTGCTCAGCTGGGCTCCAGGGAGTCACCCACAGCAGAGATGTCCCAGGTGTAGGGCCATGAGATGGGCCTGAGATGGAGGATGGTCATCCTCCACCTTTGGGAATGGTGTCTGTGTTCCGGGTTCCCTGCTCTGCGCCAGCCCAAGTGCCACTGGGGTATTTAACAGAGAAAAGGAGATGATTGCACCCTAAAGCTTGTGTTGTCAGCCTCCTGTGGGACAACATGGGCCGTGTGAGGAGCTGAGAATGTTCTGAGTGTGGAGGGGGAGACACCATCAAGTGCTGGTTTTTATGGAGGGGAGAAGTGCAGCTCGGTGTGGAAGAAGCGATGGTGAGGCCTTTGCAGCAGAGAGAGAACCTGATGTGGGGATTTTTCCAGGAAGCTCAAGAAAGGCCCAAGAGGAGTCCCATCTCACCACAAACAAACAGATGCGTTTTCAGAGTGCTTCACAGAGCTCTTCTGTAGCTGTGTGGGTCTGATTTTTAACTTTCCATGACAGAAACTGAAATTTGCTGCTGCTGCCTTTCCCTGCTTGTGTTCAAGAAACAACTGGACGTGGCACTCTGTGCTCTGGGCTGGGTGACAAGATGGGGATGGGACACAGCTTGGACTTGGCGATCTTGGAGGTTTTGTCCAAGCAAAATAATTCCATGATTCTGTAAATGCTGCTGCTGGGATTTATTTTGGAGAGGGCTGCCCTTCAGCACCCCGTAACTCTGAGTTCCAGGGTACGTGGGGACCCTGGAGAGCAATGGTGCGTCCTTGGGGCGAGCAGAGCCCCGGTCCCTGCCGTGAGCTGCCATCCCCTGCCCAGGAGGAGCAGAGCTGATGCCTCTCCTGGCCCAGCCCGAGCTGAGGTCGCCTCTCAGCCTTTCTCAGAACCAGCTCTTCGGCAGAAGGCGGGAGGAGCCGGCGCTTCTCAGAATGAATGGCGTGTGCAGCACGCTTCCTCTGCCCTTCCAGGGGGATGGCCGGCGCCCCCCCGGCTGTGACACTCGCTGCTGCTTGCCTTACAACAGGGACTTTTCCAACTTTACCTAGAAAAGAGCTGCAACCCGAAACTCAGCCCTGTGGTCAGCCAGCTTCCGGCAGTGGCTGCGCTGGCTCCGGCTGCTGCAGCACGGGGCTGTGCCTGTGCTGGGAACGGGGAGCTGAGGGACCCCGGGATCCTGGGAACGGGGAGCTGAGGGGACCCCGGGATCCTGGGAACAGGGAGCTGAGGGACCCCGGGATCCTGGGAACGGGGAGCTGAGGGGACCCCGGGATCCTGGGAATGGGGAGCTGAGGGATCCTGGGAACGGGGAGCCGAGGGCACCCCGGGATCCTGGGAACGGGGAGCCGAGGGCACCCCGGGATCCTGGGAACGGGGAGCCGAGGGCACCCCGGGATCCTGGGAACGGGGAGCCGAGGGACCCTGGGATCCTGGGAATGGGGAGCAGAGTGTACCCCGGGATCCTGGGAACGGGGAGCCGAGAGCACCCCGGGATCCTAGGAACGGGGAGCTGAGGGACCCTGGGATCCTGGGAATGGGGAGCAGAGTGTACCCCGGGATCCTGGGAACGGGGAGCAGAGTGTACCCCGGGATCCTGGGAACGGGGAGCCGAGAGCACCCCGGGATCCTGGGAACGGGGAGCAGAGTGTACCCCGGGATCCTGGGAACGGGGAGCTGAGGGACCCCGGGATCCCAGGGCAGAGGGTGCAGAGGGCATCCTCGGTCTGCGGGTGCCAGCAGCTGCACAGGAGCATGGCAGCCTCCCCTCTCCAGGCTCACTCAGTGCCTCTGAAGCACCTCCAAAGCCCCAAGATGGATGTGAGGCTGGATCTTTAAAGGCACCCCAGGGCTGAGCTGAAGTTCAGCAGAAACTGGATCATGGAGATATAAATCTTTTATTGACCCCTGAGTGGCAGTGCTGGGAGCCAGGCTGGCCCAGCAGGATCACCATCCCCTGACCTTTCAGCATTCCTGCTCCGTTCCATTGGTGCTGGCTCTGCTTAAATATTTATTTATTTGAAAGCAAACACCCCCACGCTCCCAGCAGGGACAGGGACGGGCTGTGTGTCAGCAGTCTGGGCACATCCAGCTCCTCTGCGGGGCTGGGGGAGGCTGAAGAACAGGCTCAAGGTTTCCAGTGCAATCCAGCATGAGTGTGTGCAGCAGGCAGAGCTGTGTCCTGCCGTGCTGGCAGCTTCTCTCTGTCCTCTCTGGAGAGCCCCAGCCCCAGCCTGGGCCGGGCAGCAGTACCTGTGCCTGCCCTACCTGCATCCACGGGCATTCATCTGCACCCCTCTCCCCGTGCTCTCCCAGCCTGTTTGGGTGTTTCTTGCTGCTGACAGTTGAACATGGCCAGATGAATGCTGGGTTTGGGTGGTGCTGAGCAGCTGTGGGAGTGGGGAGGGGGATCAGTGCAGCCCAGTCAGGGTGGGCAGGGGGTGTCCAGGTCCTTCCCCGAGGCTGTCCCTGCACAGGGAATTTCCAGATGCCCGTTAACCCTTTGCAGGTGGATCTGCACTCAGCGGGGCACTGCCAGTTCCAGCTGACCTGCGAGCCCTGGCCCCCAGCTCAGACACCCAGGGGGCTGTGTCTCCTTGTCCTCTGCCTTCCCCTGCCTCAGCCTGTGGAGTTCATGTGCAGCAGGGTTTGGTTTTCATCTTTCAACCCTGACATGAGAACTAGAGGTGCTTTGTTGGTTTTGTTCAAATCAAAGCCAAGATTTACTGGCTTTGAGGGCTGGGGCTTTCAGAAGCTCAGTGAGTTGGGAAGCTCTGAGGAGGCTGCAGAAGCTGTGGGTGCTGTTTGATTTCACCTTCCGGGCCTGGAAGGATCAAGTCACAGCCTCTGCAGCAGCTGCAGCGCTGGCTTGAATTGCAGACTAATGTTGGAAAGTGCTTGGGGTATTTGTTATGAAACACTGCAGGTAGGGAAAGTTGGTGCTTCCCTCATCCCTTTCATCCTTCTCAAGGGTAGGGTCTGGGGATGGCCTTAGAAATGTTTTAGGGAATAAGGAGAATATTTCTGGGGCAAGAAAGGGGCAGGCAGGAGCTTCAGGGCTCCTGAGGAAACCTCAGGACATGGGCCTGAGGGTCCAGGCAATCCTGCAAATATAAATTGCATTTTAGTCTCATTTTCCTTGTCCTCTGCCCTTGTTTCTCCCCTGGAGGAACAGGGGAAAGTGCAGTTGGTGTCGTTGGGTGGGAGATGCTGGACCTGAGCACAAATGTTGAGCTGCCCCCTCCTCCCTAATGAGGCTTTTACTACAGCTGGAAGAACACAGTGCAGTGCTGCCTGTTCCTCCTATTAAACCTTAATTGTGGGACTGGCGTTCCCTAAAGTCCAAAATATTTTGGCACTTGTCTTGATAAAGGCATATTTTTTTTTGTACATAGATTTTTTTTTCCCCCTTTTATTAGCAGAAACCATCTGCCCTGTAAACAGAGATCAGGAGCAAACAGCCTTCCTGGCAGTTCTGCATCACGTGGGAATGCTGTGGTGCCTGCATGGGAAAGGGCCTGCTTTCTGCTTTCTGCCTTCTCATCCTGGCAAAAGGAAACTCCAGGCACATCAGAAGCAGCTAATTTAAGCTGATGAGCCTTGGCATCGCATCTGAATTGCAGAGAGGATGTGACTGGAGCTCTCTGTAGAGGTGCACAGCCCTGATTAAGCAGGATGGATGCTCCTGGGAATGAGGGGGAGCACGGAGGGAAGGGGCTGGAGCTGGAGATTTAGGCAGGGAGTGACAAAAAGCCAAGAGTTTGCAGTGCTGCAAAAACAAGCTGGGAGCCCAGAGAAGAGCCCGGCCAGTGGGGTGAGCTGTGGCCACTGTTAATCAGCAGTGCTGATTGATTTTTGATTAACAGCAACCCTTGGTGTTCATGCAGTCACCCTTCACCGTGCCTGGTGTGTTCAAAGCTCCCCAGCTGTGTCACCTGTGAGAGCACACACACCTTATCTCAGCCAGCCCGAGTTCAGCTTCCATTTCAGAGCATATCTCCAGCGTGGGAGGAGAACCAGACTGGATGGGAAACCAGTTTGATGTTGAACTGTAAGGTGTCAGGACGTGGGGTGCACCCCTCCTCCTCTTTTGTGGCTTTCTGTTCCGCTCCTGCCTTTATTTTTATCCTCTCTGGCGAGTACCCGAGTGCCTGTGTGACTCTGTACAGGCTCCTCAGGCTGGGTGTGTGTCCAGTGGCATTCCTGTGTCCAGTGACATTCCTGACTGCAACTTAAACATGGCCTATGAGAGACTTTGTGTGGCTGAGGGAAAACTCTCCAGGCAGTGCATTGTAATGTATCTGTCCCTCGTTTTAGCCTGAACCAGACAGTCAAAATAGTATTTTCTTTTTCGTTAAAAAGGAAGTATTTCAGCTATGGAAGAATTTCCAGAACTTGGTTTCTTTTATCAGAGAGCACAGCCAAGCTTTGCTTGACCAAAAAAGCAGAAAATCTTCCTCAAACACGAATTAAAAGATTGTGAGGTGGCAGCAGATTTCTAGCACTGGGAAATGCTTGTCCAGACGTGAAATTTGGGCTGGTTTAATGTCCAGTGGTTGTGATTTATGCTGAGGTGTTTGTGAGGGAGCAAGGGCTGGGGACAGCGAGTAGCTGGAGAGGAAACCCGCACTGAGCAGCCCCAGTTCCCAGCAGTGCCTCAGTGCCTCGGGCTGGCACTTTGCAAACTTTCCAGTGAGATGCAAATGCAGATAACTGCAGATAAGCACAGAGCTGCTGCATCCGAGGAATGGCCCGTGCCTGCAGAGCTCTGGCTGTGCTCTGGGGACAGCTTTTCAGGTGGCAAACACTAATTGTGCCCTGGTGTGTGATCCTCAGGAGAGAAACCTGGACTGGTTCCCCCGGATGAGGGCCATGTCACTGGTCAGCAGCGACTCGGAGGGAGAGCAGAACGAGCTGAGGAACCTGCAGGAGAAGTTGGAGTCCACCATGAAGCTCGTGACCAACCTCTCTGGGCAGCTCTCAGAGCTCAAGGATCAGGTAAGGAGCGGGCACGCACCGCGAAGGGCAGCGCAGGCTCCTGCCAGCCCCTCCTGCAGCTCCACGGCTTCTCCAGACCCCAGGGAGAGCTTCCCCAGAGCGACTCGTGGTTAGAAATGCAGTGAACAAACCAGCTGTCCCTCCAGAGCCCCGTGCTCCAGCTGAGCCGCCTGGTGCTGGCCCAGCTGGTGAGTTCCAGAGTGGCCACATCAGAAAGGGAAAAGTTGTGTTAAAAACATCACCAGAGTTCCCTTGATTCAGTGCTGGCTGGTGCAGGGAGCCCGCCTGTGTTGTTGTTGTTGTTTGGGGTTTTAACCCGAAGAGCTGAGTGAGATCCTGTCAGCCAGAGGGTGTGACACTGACAAAGGGCTGTGTCACCCTGTGCACCTCAAAACCCACCGAGAAACTGGAGAAGCACTGAGTGGTTACTGGCGGCGCTGGTCCCTCCGTGCTGCGGCTGGGCTGCTGTGCAGATGTGATTTGGCTGCTGCCACCCTCAGCCTGCAGCTCACACATCCCAGGAGGGTTTGCACTGCACCGCACGCTGCTGCTGCGAGCCAGCGAGCGCTCCACAGACCTCACGGGGGTTTTCTGGTGCAGCAGCTCCTCTGCAGCAAATCCTGGGTGGCTTCTGCCTTGGCTGGGCTCGAGGGCGTCGTGGGGCTGGTGCCTGGCCCAGCCCCAGCGATGGCTTTGTGAAAGACAGGGGCAGCAGGGCTTTAGCTGGTGCTGTCCCCGGGGATTCCAGCCTAACTGGAGAGAACAGGGAGAGCATGGCTGCCTGTGCTGGCAGGAGCTGTTTGTGGTGGCTGCTTCTCTGTGTGCATTAATAACCTGAGCCAGGTGGTTCGGTGAGTGAATTGATGTAGGTATTGGCACTGGCTGAGATGAACTGCTGACTTGCACCTGGCTGGTGGATGGGGCTGCCCGGGGCAGGAGTGGCCCAGCAGCCGTGGGTCAGTTCCTCTCCCCACACCAGTGCCATCCCTCCCTGCTGGCCGGGTGTCCCCATGAGCCACTGCTCTGTCAGGAGGCCCTGGCAGCCAGCACTGCCCGAGATCAGCTCCTGCCTTCCGATCACGCTCTGCGCTGGGGCTGCAGCCGGGCCGTCCCGAGCACCCTGTGGAGGTGAGGAAGGGATTAATGTGGGGCCCTGGGAGCTGCCAGCCTCGCTGCCCCGGGCTGTAATTAGTTCTGAGGCACGGTGCCACAGAGCCCCTCGCTCCAGTTGGTCAGAGGATGGAGGGCAGAGGCAGTTGCTCTTTTGTCTGGGCTTTAATTCTTG
Source organism: Motacilla alba alba (assembly GCF_015832195.1). Lineage (NCBI taxonomy): Eukaryota > Metazoa > Chordata > Aves > Passeriformes > Motacillidae > Motacilla > Motacilla alba. Next base: position 1,420,399 of record NC_052027.1, on the reverse strand, counting down.
CCGGGCAGTGTTTGGCCTGGAAACAATTACCCTGCCCCGTGTGTCCTGCGTGTCCCTGCTGAAGGCTCTCTCCGAGTGCTCTGCAGGCACAGGAGCCTCCCCACTGGCCACAGCCTCACGACTGAAGCTCGCAGCCCTCTTGGCTGACCAAGCACTAAAACCTCTCCTTGCTCTTTGTGAAAATAAGAATGAAGGGTTTAGCTTTTAGAGAGCTATTTGACTGTAAAAGCAAGAGAGGAAACCAGCTTCATTAGTGTGCTGATAGCTTTTAGGAATTCCCCTAAGAAGCATTATTGAGAGCCCTGCTGAAGATGCAGGATGCTCCAATTATGTGACAAAGCCAGTATATCCCTCCTCCTGCTCAGGAACTGTCTCCAGGAAAGGAACTAACTCAGGGAATTCTTATTTGTATTTATTTTCTTGTAATTAAATAAAGGGAAAACCTCTCATTCATTTGCTCTTCAAGCTTGTTAGGTTTCTGGAGACTCTAATTATTAGAAGCCGAGTTCCAGCCCGCCTGCTTCCCCAAAGTGCACCAAGAGCCATTAAAATCCTGATCACTTTAATTCTGTGTGAAAAGATTACACCATAATTGTCTGCAGCAGCAGGGGATTAGATGTAATCACCCAGAAATCCTTCCCAGAGTGCAAGCATCACTCCTGGGGCCGGGCCCTAGCTGGGGACAGTCCCCCTGGCCCCAGGTGTGACTCAGGGTGACAGGGTACAGGCAGGTTCTGTGTCCAGGGGGGATCCTGCTCCTGGCCCAGCTGGTGCCCTGCTCCTGGAGGTGACTCCAGCTCACCATAACCTTTGGAGCCAGGCTGCCTCTGTCAGGCCCAGGCGTTATCGGGGAGCCCAGCCTGGCTCAGCTGAACCCCGGGCCCCTTGGGCAGTGTTTGGGTCCTGTCAGCACAATTCCAGGGCTGGCAGCTCCCTGGGGATTTGCTGTGCCTGGCTTTTATGGCCTGTTAGCCCAAGTGTGCTGTCGCTGGAAAGCTCTTGCAGGAGATTCACTCTCCAGTAGATGTGATGGCAATAAGTTGCTCTCTCCTGCAGCCCTGTGCCCTCCCCACAGCATTAAGTGTAGTGCAGGATTAATAATGTTCTGCATTGACACTAAAATTGTATTTCTCCCTCTTATTTATGGTTGGTTGCTTTATTCTTCCCTTTTTTTAAAGCCACATCTTCTACAAACACCTGCACCAGGGTGCACAATCCCTTTTCTACCCAGCCTGAAAAACATCTCCTACAGTCCCTTTTCTTAATTCCTCTTTCTTTCCATTTTTATTCCACGTGTCCTCTGAATCAGTTTCTTGGCAATGTGAAATTGTGCCTCTCAGTTTGCTCAGTGAAGATAATTAATGCAAAGGGGCATTTTTAAGCCAAGTCCTTGTGGCCTCTCTTCATTTCCACTTGTGGGTTATGTTGGCAGCAGTTTAACGTTCAGGTTCAGTATGGAGTGGGGGGTGTGTGTGTGTGTGTTCAGAGAGCTCTGGGAAGATCCCTCTTCTCCTGCTCCCGTTCCCTTTAGAAGCTTTTTGTGGAGAGAATTCCAGGAGGTGTGCCCTGGCCTCGGGAGGCTGCAGTCAGCTCTGGGGAAAGGGAAAACAGCAGCTCTGCCTCTCCTCGGGCCAGGCAGTGAGCAAGGTGCTGGGCTGAGGTCAAGGTTAGTTATGGTTTCTAGAGGAATGATGGTGTTTCAGCCCTTTTCCTGGTGGCTAAGGGAGTGCCACTGGGCACACGGTGAGGTGTGGGGCGTGCAGCAGAGGAGCCTTGTGGAGGCTGTCCAGCACTGCCCGTCTGGAGCAATCCCATTCCCACAGAGAGCTCCAGGCCACCAGGATACCCTGCCTGCCCCAGCTGGGAATCTCCATCAGCGCCGAAACTGGGCTTTTACACAGATGCACTCAAGCGGTTTACTGGTGACCCTGGTGCTGGGACTGGGTTGACTCTTGGATTTGATCTTGGAAGTCTTTTCCAACTTGACCAATTCCACGATCCTAAGTGTGTTACAAATGAACCAAACAGGTACACGCCACCTCCCTCCTGCTGGGGCTGCTGCCACAAGCAGTGACACTGGCTGGCATTTGTCATTAAACAGCAAAAGCTGGAGAGGTTAAATGGTGGCTGTAGCTGGAAGGAGCAGCAGGAGCAGGATGGGAGTGTGGATCCCGTGCCGTGGTGTGCTGAACCTGTCTGTGGGGGCTCTTGGGGGAGCCCAGGTGCCCTCAGTGGGGCAGGGATGGGGCTGTCCTGGCATTCCCTGTGAGCCATCCCATGGTGTGGCTCCTCTGAAGCCACAGTGCGGCGGGAGCTGTGGGATCCAGCTGTTCACTCCTGAGACCCTGCCCAGCCAGAGTCGGTCCTGACATGGCTTATGTAACTTGCCAGAAACCTCCTGAAGTTTTTAAAAAGCAGAGTGGCGCCCTTGGATTGTGGATTTTTGAATATCAGTAATTCCAGTGATCCGTCTCCCGTTCACCGGTCGGGAGCGCGTTATTTAATGGGTGGGAAGCAGATGGGGAACGGCGAGGTTTGGGGTGTGTGGCAGTCAGGGGGTTAAGCCCTGCCTCGGCAGATGGGGAGGGCTGCTGGCTCACTGGGATGAGAGCAGGAGTGCTCAGCGTTTTCCAGCAAAGGCAGGGGTATTCCCAGCCTGACTGCAGGGCTCGCCCCTTTTTCCGCCCCCTCTGCTGGACGGGTTACAGAGAATTCCTGACGGGGGAGGTTTCTGCAGGCTGCTCCCCGCTGTCTGCCGGGCTCTGCCGAGCTGTCCCTGGCACAGCGGTGCCCGGGCACGCCGACGGGCTCGTGGCCATGCCACGGAGCCACCCCCTGCCCCGGGAGCGGGCGCTGGCTGTAGCCAGTGCTCCGCAGCCAGGGCCAAGCACAACAGGCCCTTGGGCGAGCTGACGCACAGGAAGCGCCGAGGCCTGATGAGCAAACTTGTTAATTTTCCAGATGACGGAGCAGAGGAAGCAGAAGCAGCGCATCGGTCTCCTTGGACACCCCCCGCCCATGAATGTGAACCTGCAGCAGCAACCAGCCTGAGCTGGGAGGGTCACGGCCCCTCCGGGACACCCCCAACAGCCCGGAGGCTGCTCCCTGAACCTTCTGTGCATCCTGTAAATATCCTGGTTTTATACTTAGATGTATATGACTGCTACTCTTACCAAGCTGGGGGCGCGTGGATTGCGATTAGAACTGTTGGCACGGGACAGAGGTTAAACTTTGTGCCAAAACTATCAAAATTGCCTTTTCCTTGGAAGGACTTAAGAGAGCACCTGAATTGCACTTGAAAAGATTATTTGACTATGTGACATGTATTTTGTATTTAAAAAAAAAAAAGAATAGAATAGCTAGTATTTATGTTTTTATACAATTGTGCAATATGAATTATGCAATCACAATATATTTGGAACTCCTGAATGTCCTAAGGGAGTGCACATCTTTGGATCTGGTGTGTTAGTACAATGTAATAAATGGTATAAAATTACAGGTGTAAATGAGGCTGCTGCAAAATTGTGTAACTGGTGATTTTTTCATACCCTTGGACATTTTTGTACCATGTGTGTAAATATCTTGCAATGCCATATTTGTTGCCTCTTCCTCCCAGGGATGATGCTGGGACTCCGTGGGCTGTTCAATTGGTATCGATTAAAGCAAAACATTATTTTGAATCTTCCGAGTGAGGAAAGCAGGAGGTATTTTTCAAGAGATTTCTTTAGAGTACTGAAGCTAGAAGAGCTCAGACACCGGGTTTTTTAAATGCTAAGATTTCTTAAAGGGAACTTTTTATGCAAAATGAAGTTTGGAATGAGGATGCGCTGCTGGCGAGTCGGTGCAGTCTCCCGGGGCCGAGCCGAGGCTGTCCAGGCTTTGCATTCTCAGTGTGTGGGATCCTCTCCTTCTATTTTTTCATTAGAGACCTACGTGCCTGCTAAAGCTTTAGCAAACAGGCACTGCACCGACTGAAACGTGTCCTGTAGCTGAGCACTGATGTGTGTAATGCTTGTGTGAGAGCCACTGGTTTGAGGCTGCTCTGTCCCACCCCTTCCTCTCCCTGCCCCCTTTCGTTTGGTCACTTTCTTTGGTTTCTGATTCTCCAGAGTGTGAAAGGAAACTTGTTGGGTTGTTGTTGGTTGGTTTTTCCCTCCAATCCGCTGCATAGTTTTATACATGGACCTCATTTTACAGAAGCTGACTTCTCTGCAATACTGTCTACAAAAGAAAAAAAGAGAAAAAAAGCTACAGAAAGAGCTATGAAAATTTGTAAATGCATAAATATAGGTATTTAAATAAATGATGCAAAATACTCTATGGTCAGAGGCTGCTGGTGGTTTGTGTCCTCTCCAAGGTGGTGTTTGGCCGTTCTGTCACGCACACGTGTCCTGGGCTGTGGTGTCACGGGGGCCTGGCAGGTAAGGATGGGACTTCTCCCAGTGCCCACAGGGCCAGAGGTTGATTGTTTTCAAACCAGAGCCTGTCCCTCCTCCAGCAGTGAGAGGCACTGGCACCCAGGGAACTTCACCTGCGGTCACTCCGGGTTGGGATACTTCACCCTGTCCCCACTGATAGCTTAGGTTTGCGGCTGTCATTGGAGCATGTGAGAGTTAAAAACCCCTCCGGCTCCAAGTGTCGTGCGCACAGGAGCGTCGCTGATTATGCGTGTTTGATTAAGATGCAGCAGGAACTACCTGGTACAATTAATCATCTCTAATCTGGTACGTGCACACAACTGTCTGAGGTGGGTGCGTGCCCCTAGCTCAGGTCATCGGGAGAGCTCAGCAGGAGGGCACCTGAGGGGAGGGAGGAAGGAGGGCAGCCTGACCAGCAGTCTCCCAGCCAGATTTATCGGTGAGATCCTGACTCCCTAATCACATCTATTTCCATCTATATCTCCTGGCAAATCTGTCTTCCCCTCTGCAGCGAGGTGTGCGCAGAGGGAGCGCGGCGCTGCGGCTGCCGCCGGCGTGGCGCGGCGGAGGAGCGGGATTTCGTTTTCCCTGAGCGGCAGAGACACGTACCTGACTCACTCCCTCCCCTCCTGCCATCCAGGGATAAGCAGACACACAAATTTGTCAGGCTTCCCAGAACCTCTGCCAGTCAGGTGAGAGGGAGGCGGCTGAGCACAGCCTGAGAGGGCACCCTGAGGATGTGCGCCGTTGCTTCATCTTTACCTTAAAAAGGCAGAACCGGCGAGTGCCTGGGCGCTGGCACAGCCCTGCCCTGCTCTGTGATCCGTGTGAAACCAGCGGGGTGGAAGCCGGGCCTCTCGCCGCGCCTCTGCCTTCCCGGGAGCTGTGGGGAGATGCAAAGAGGGAGGTTCTCTCCCTCGGGTGCAGCTGCAGCAAGAGAAGCAGAGCACAGCCGCCCCCCCGGCAGTGGGGATGCAGGGCACGTGGGTGGTTCCAGGGGTGGCACAGATGGCTCAGGAGGTCACACCGTGTCCCCAGCCTGAGCAGAGGCTGTGTCATCTGGTCAGCAGAGGAAAGTGACTCTGTTCCTCCCCTCAGCCCACGAACAGGTCATTCCTGTCTGCAGATTCATTTCTGCAGTGACATTTCATGTGTGACCGTCACATTTTTCCTTTTTTCTTCCTTCACTCTTGGGTTTTCTAAGCTTTTTTAAATTTTTCTTTCCGGCTGAACTTCTCTGCCCATGACGGCTGTGCCAGCAGAGACGGGGAATGGTGGAAACCCTGCTGGGGCTGGTGGTGGTTCTGTCCCTGCAGCTTCCGAGGTCAAATCTGTGTTAGGACTTCCCCATTCTGGACTGAGATCTGGTGCCCCGTGGCAACTTCCTGATCTCAGAGAAAAGCTGTGTGAGGGATCTGTTTGATTTCCCCATTTGGGGTACTCTTTCTCCACAAAAGCTGATTATCTCTGACATCACAAAAAGCTTTATTCACAATTATTGGACTCTCAAGTGAAAAAAATAAAACCTGAAAAAGGCATCTATAATGTGAGTTTATGTCCTGCACAGGAGGGAGCTTTTTGGCTCTTAAAACACATCGCTGACATCCAGTAAAATTAATGATCAGGTGACAGACAGATGGCTGTTGGTTTAAGGATTAGATTGAAACCAGGGAGGTTCCACCTGCCCTGCACACACCTGGGTTTTCCTTTGGCATCAGGTTTCATTAACAGGACTGCTGGGTGTTAAAAGTTTGGGACCACGATTACTTTGTCTCTTAGATTACTTTGTCTCTTAAATGTGTCTCTTCCATTTGGAGGTGGAAATCAAAAGTGACCTTCTGAAGAGGAAGGAACAAACCGAATCTACCAATTTTGCTAATAATGGAAAGTCCTAGAGGGGAAGGATCTCCGTGCATTCCTCAATTTGCATGACTGGCTGAGCGTGTGGAGGAGCCTTTTCTCCACTAATGAAGCAGGTGACATGCTAATCAAGGCAATGCAAATAACTGCTCTGAAAGCACAGCCACGGCCCCAGCACCGCCACAATGGCAAATTCAAGCCTCATCCTCAATTTTGCAGCAAATTGGCAGAAGGCAGGACAAAGGAGCCGGGATTGCAGCCTCGGTGCTCGCGGCGGGGCCTCGCGCTGGGGCGCGCGTGATGGAGACCTCGTTACATAATGGGGGCTTGATTGATATCAAGGAAGTCATAATACGGCTCCACAGCAATCCCCCTGGTCTCCCCGGATGGGAAATGCTCCTCCACACATGCCTAATAGGGGTTTTAAATTGCCCATTGTGTTTCCGAACAAGAGAAACTTATTTGGAGTGCTTTCCCTTTCCCGCTTCCAACATAAGCAGCTGAAGACACTGCCATGTGTGTTCCCCGGGCTCTGCAGACCCACTGGCTGCAATTCCAGGCACACATCCGATCCCAGAGCGGCTCAGGTGGGAAGGGATCACCTGGTCCAACGTCCCTGCTCCATCGGGGCCATCCCTGAGCTTGTGGCAGGAGCGCACAGGAGGTCCCGGGGGATGCCTGTGGAACCACCCCGTGCCAGAACAGCCAGTTCCATGTCGAGTGCCTTCCCCACCTGGGGACACAAAGCTCGTGCTGAGGGACGGGGGTGGCTCCCTGTTTCCCTGGGAGACTCCCTGGCTGTGGGCCAGCGTGCCCAGGTTCTCCCACGCCGCGCTGGAAGTTCTGTGCCAAGCTGTGAACTTGCTGGCCCCGGGCAGCACGGGGTGTAACCTTTACACTCAGCACGGTGCATTTACCTCTACAGACACACTGGCCAGGCTTTGAGCTCGCTCAGGACGAGCTGTGGGTATTTGGAGTAAAATCAGGACAAATATTCCTTCTAAGTGAAACTGGCATTGTCACTGCGACATAAGGAGTAACTTCTGGAGAGATGCTGTATTTCTCCATCCAATTTTTTATTTACTACCTTTCCAACATTCTTTCAGACTAAACATGTTAATGAGCTGAATGTCAAAACCACCCACGAGTAAACTGAGCTGTCCCATCCAGTAGGCTGATGTTGGTTTGTTTTTAGTAACTAGCAAGGATGCTGGAAAACCCCTATAAAGATTTCATTTTTAACAAAAAGTACCAAAAACTCCACCAGTTTTGCATCACAAAGTTGTGGTTAAAGTCAAGATTTGAGTCAAGCAGCATGTCTGTGGTTTTTGTGGGTGGATGCATCTCGGAATGACTATCAATCTGTCAGAGGGAGATCTGCATGTCATCTCTGCATATGACAAGCAGAATCTGCAGTGACAAATATCTTTCCAGTACTCGCTGCGCCGAGCCTCGTACCCCTCCTGCCATCCAGAATCGCCAAGTCTTGTCAGCACACAGCTTGGACCCGCTTCTTTTCTTTTAAACCGACACAACCAGAGGAAGGAAAGACAAATATAGAGCAGTGCTCTGGAGATGCCACAGGACGCCACTGCCAATGTGCTTAGTCACCCCGAAATTGTGACGCGCGAGCAGGAGGTGCCACGCCGGACACTTGGATCAGGGCAGCCCGCCCAGTCCTGGCTGCTGTGCTGCAGTTACGTGTGGGAGGGGGACACTTGGAATTGAAACTGTGTAAGGAAAAAAAATTAAAGAATAACCCTGGACCGAATCAGAGTAACTCAGGAGGGGCAGCTGGAATTGCATGGAGAAGTTCACAGGGGAAAAAAAAAAAAAAAGGGCAAAACAACAACAAAAAAACCCTCAGAAAATCTGATTGATTTAGAGCTTGACTGCTGGTGTGGAAGTGCCCAATCTTCTCCTTATTTTCAGGTCTCCATGGGAGAAACAGGAGCAGTTTGAGCCAGTGCAACACAGGAAAAAAGCTGAACTTCAACAATAACCAGGAGATGGGAAAAGCACCCTACGCGCAGCCCAACTCCCAGTGCTGGGATGCATCCAGAGTCTGTGTGAGAACATGCTGACAGCTGAATAAATTGCCTCGAGGCAGGTGCTTCCCCAGGAGCCCCACGGAGCAGGAACAGCCAGACCCATTTCCAGGCAGCCCTTCCCTCCAGAAGCACTATCCTCCCTCAGACCAGTCTCTCGGCTTTCTCACCCATTAGTGCTCCTCAGCTGGCTCTGCTCACCCTGACTCTCAGCCCTTTTCTTCCCCTTTCTTGTCTCATCTCAGGAATGACTTTGCAGCTCTTGCTTGCCCAGAGGCCTTCCACTGCCTGGAGATGGGGTCCCAAGGGAATGGGCAGGAGCAAAGCCCGTTCCTGGGCTTTATTGAGGCAACGGGTTTGTTTTCACTTTCCTTTTCTAGCGCTAAGTAAATACGCAGAACACCAAATCTGAAGAGTGGAATTCCATCTCTGTTCCATGTGTTCCAGTATGACTCTTAAAATAGTGGAGATGCTGTGTTATGATTTCCATTTCGCTTGTGTCCATAACACTGTTTTTACGCAGCAGAGATGGAAACACAATCTGTTAAGTCTGTAAGAAACTTTTCCTTATGAATGATGGGTGCAAACATCATGTACAATCGCATTCCAAGAAGAAAATTCTATCCCCTCAGTGTTAGCGACCCCAAAAGGAGATAAAAACTGCAGCTTGCCTCTATTTACACACCAAGGGAGTTTCACATCAATTTAATCACAGGGTCATTCATTATTCACAAACCAAAGACCCATTATCATCAAGAAGAATCATAGAATTGTTCAGGTTGGAAAAGACCTTTAATATCATCAAGTCAATGGTCAGCCCAGCCCTGCCACCACGTCCACCACTAAACCATGTCCTCAATGCCACTTGCACAGGTTTTTTTTTGGGACACTTGCAGGGATGGTGACTCCTCCACTTCCTTGGGCAGCAAGTTCTAATGCTTTACAGCCCTTTCTGTGAAAAAATTTCCCTAACATCTAATCTAAACCTTCCCTGGTGCAACTTGTGGTTGTGCAGTAGCACAACTACCTGCAGGACCCAAATCACAGAGTATCTCCCCATGTCCAGCCCCAAAATGGTGGGAAAACTGCCCCACACCTTCAAGAACATCTCCACGTGATGCTAAATTTGGGTTAGACCTCTGCAATGTGGCCATGTGACTGGCTGCCTTTACTGATAAATGTACTTATTGCCTTTAATTTGTATTTTTGCTGCCAGTGAATCTCATCCTGGCATGAAAGGTCACCTCAACAGCCAGCAGGCTTCTGTGGAGAGCAACCTGGACTGGGTCCACTCAGATCTAGCGCTGATGAGAGAATGAAGCTGTTTAAACCCAAAATGCATGGAAATCCAGACTCACCCTGGAGACACCCCCAAACCCACAGCAGCTCCGAGTCTGGAAGAAGCCAGGACTAGGGCTATGGAAAACCTCAAACAGGCAGGGCTGGCCGGGCAGGATGAGTCACCCACGGGGAAATGCTGCTGACGGCTCCTCCTGAATGTGCTCGCAGACATCCTGCTCTGCTGCGTCAGGAGCCTCTCTCCCAAAGGTGTGTGTTTGTGGTCGGCAACCAGAGCTTGTTCTTTTTTTTCCCTAAAATTAGGAAGTGGGAGGGATAGAAGGAAACAGCGGCCTCCAAAACCTGCTCCATGTAAATGTTGGGAAGAGATGGAAAGGCAGGTTCCTCGCAGCCCTTTGATGTCAGTGCCATCACGGCTGCTCCTAAGCTTCTTCCTGGCCCTGTGAAAATTTCTTGCACAGAGCCAAGGGCATTGGTGCAAAGGATGTCTGGGATGAATGGATGGCCCTGAAGGAGCCACCTTGCACCACCCCAAAGAGAGCAATCCACTTATTAATGGGAATGCTCTACCAACAACTACTAAATGTTGGCACAGATGCACAGGGCAGGGGTGGAGTGAATTAAAATCCTTGGCTGTTGCCTAGAGCAGGCATGGATAGCAAGGCTGTGGGCTGCAGGATCCCCTCACCTGGGAGGGGTTTGAAGGAATAAGTATCCAAGGAGGAATGAAGCAGCTCCTGTCTCAGGGACATCTTGCTAGTTAAAGCTTTTACGTGGTTCTTCCAGGCTGCTGCCCAGTGAACACTGCACTTTGCTTCCCACCTCGCCCTGGGCAGAGCTCCCAGCTGTGATTCCAGCATGGAGAAAAGCAGCTGGAAGTGTATGCAGTGCTGACCAGAGGCCACATCCTTGTGCCAGAGGCTCTCCTGCCTCCCATATACACCTGCTCTTCTCTCCCCATTGCCAGTCTAAGAAATGAGACCCCAAACTCGGGGCCCGAGTTGGTGCCTACAAGGTAAGAACATAAACTCTCCTATTTTTGCTTTTCAGATATTTTCTAAGCCTAGTTCCTGGTCTTTCTGTGGGTCTAGTATTCAGCCTGGCTGTAGGAGAAAATCTTGTTCCTTACCCACACCTTCAACCTAATTCTGAGTAACTGGAGCTGTAAAGCAAGAGGGAAGATGACATGCTTTACAGTACTTACAGTGCTGTCCCCTCCCCTCTCTCCCAGCTTGTCTCTCTGGGAGACCAGGGTTGCCTCAGCCTGTGCCAAACCCCACATTTTATACAGTGAAAAAATGAATAGGGACAACGTTCAGTTTTCCTGAAGCAAGAGCCCAGAGCTGGTGCATGAGCTGGTGCAGGAGCAGGCCAGGCAGACAGCGTGAATCAGAGGTTCGGGTGACTCCAGGGAGCAGGAAAGCCCTGGTGGCAGGCGGCCAGGCTGAGGCACAGCTCCTGCGGCGCATTCCCGCAGCATCCTGCCCACCCTGACAAATCCCTGCGGGCACTGGTGAGTAACAGTGAGGAGCTGTGACCAGCATCCCTCAGTCAGTGGCTCCTCTGGGGTGACTGTTCAAGGTGCTCTCTGAAAGTGAATGGCCCTTAAATGCACAGCTGGGGTTTAGCTTGTGATTCGAGCCTGTCACCCACAGACAGGAGCTGTGTGTGACGTGCAACTGCGTGTGAACAGACCAGAAATATCAGGGTGCCACCTCCAGAGATGAAAAGCACCTGGTTTCAGTTCCGAATGCCCTCGAGCACAGGCTCAGCTGCTGGTGGGCAGCAGTGGGTAGGTTCCTTCGCTGCTCCCCGGTGCCCTTGTCATCGTCTCCAGGTGCAGGTTAAATTGGGCTGGTGACGCTGGGCACGGCTGCTGACCTGGCTGCTCACCTTTGCACACCGTGTTTACAGTAACCACGAGCTGGCTGATGTCTAAAAATTATTGCTCTTGCGTTACACTCAGTCCTTACTACACCTTTTTGGGGACGAACTTAATTTTTAACTCCAAATCGAGACCGATATAAATCATTAAGCCGTCCATCCTGCCTAAATTAATATATTGCAGTCTTCTAACATATACGGGGAGGAGCATGTGGGAGCTGCCTGGGAGGGGTTTGGGGAGGAAAGGGCATTTCTGCTCCGGCTATTCCGATGCTGTCCCCTGCAGCAGCGGTGACCGTAAAGGTTAAGCCTGCCACAGACTATTGTACCCAGCGGCACTGCTTGGCTGGGCTTCGCAGTCTAATTGCCACTGACCCCGTGACAATGAGGTAATGTCTCTGCCTCCCGGGTCAGATAAATACTGCTCATTTTATAACCACCAGACACGTTACTGAAAAACAGATAGGAAACGACCCAAAGCCCCGTGATCACTGGAATATAAACTCTACTACAGCTGTTGCTCCTGTCCTTCATTTGAACGCTCGGGGGTTTTTCTCGTAACACCCACTCAGAGGCAGAGCTCCCGTACAAACTGCGGCCGGGGATCTTCTCAGGTGGCCTCACTCGAACTCGGAGGGAATGGCAGGAAAACGCCACAGTGGAAGGATGTGATTGGCAGGAAATAACAGGGATAAAATTGTCTCCTAACAGATTTCTAAACCTCAGCCACCAGAACTACTGGGATGGGAATTGAAGCGAAAAGCTGTGCTGGGGACTGAGAGCCAGCACCCTCACACAGTTCGAGGGAGCCGGCAAAGCCCCCTGAGCAGCCCGAGTTCAACGCCGCGGGCTGCAGTCCTGCCGGTGCAGCCACGGTGCAGCCCAAAGTCCTCGTTCCCACCTCTCTCCTCTGCCCCGTACAGCTCCCTGACCACGGGGCTCTGAAGATAAATGCCCCAGTGACGCCAAAGTGACGGGGAGGACTTTGCCCCCCTCCTGCGAGCACCAGCGGGACACAGGACAGTGATAACCCTCACTCCAAATCCATCCCCGGTGCTGAGCCAGCCCCAGGCTCCCTTCGGAAAGCGACGGGCAGGGGGAATGGCACGGCAGGCTGAAGCGGAGCAAAGCTGCTTTATTCCCCCTGTCCCCACAAACTCCCTCCAGCACCGCCCTGCATCCTCAGCTGGGAAGAACAGGGTTAAGATAAACCCTGCAGCCTCACACCAGAACCTCTGCAGAATGAACCCCAAAATATTTAGAGACATTAACCCAGAATGACAAGAAAATCATGTCCTTTTCATTGATACATTCTTATTTTATATAAAATACCCCCCGACTGATAGCTGCTTTACTGCTATTCTGAATTTCACCCATCGGCTCTGCTGTACCTTTGACTTTAAGAAGTTGAGGGCTTCTTTTTTAAGCTGTTGAAAAATGCTGAGATGAAAAATATTTTTGCAGTTCCTTACCTGATATTTACAATAAATTGGGCTTTATAAATGTTTGATTAAAGTTGTTCTCAGCATTCCTTATCTCGATATACTGTCCCCTAATTGCATGCTGTGACTGTCACGAAGGAGTGGTTCAAATTCCAAACTCAAAAGATTTTTCTTTCCCTCACGATGTTCTGGGGTCACACTTTAAATTGCCTTTTTTTCCCCCACTCTGGCCGTGACTCAGCAGTGTTGATTTGCATCGGGCTGGCACTTCGCATACAAGCTACAGAGAAGTGATTTAAATACAAAATGGTCAAATATTTCATGGGCCTTCTTTGACCTTCTCCATTCCTGCACTATCAATTTCTCTTCCACAGGTTTTGATGGGAAGGGTGATTCCCGGCAAGGGGTGTTAGGGATTGTTCCAGGTTTCTTCACATTACCATCGCACTACTCTCTGCACCAGCCCCGCTGGGATTTGGATTTGCCGTCTCTTGCCCCACGGAAAAAGCTTCCTGCTCATTCCGAAGACACACATGTACTAGAAAAAGTGGCCACTGAGTAGAAAAATTGGTACAATGAAACAAAAAGGCGTTTGGGAAAGCCACTGGTACTTGGGAAAGTCACTGGTACTGGCAGTAACCATTTGTTGATGCACTTAAAAATTTTATTTGAATATAAGAAGCCCTGTGTTGTAGTCAACTCACTTTTTAATGGTGTGTGTATACATACATACATACATACATACATACATATATATGTAAAAATAATATTATATTTATATTTATATTTATATTTATATTTATATTTATATTTATATTTATATTTATATTTATATACCCCACACTCCTCCATGCATCCAGCTGGCCAAGGCACCCGCCCTGGAACACTCAGGTTTAACCCATTGATGCTCCTGGTGCCAGGGCGAGGCAGCAGCAGCTTCTCCACCCCCCTCGATGTCATGTGAAAATGCAGCAGAAAACATTTTCCCTCTTGGCTTGGCACGACCTCTGTTTGACTTTAAAAATGACTGTGCCGGGGGTTTTTCTCTTGGTTCTTGTTAACCACCACCACCTTTCCCTCATTACTGGAACAAACACGAACACATTTGGACTGCTTTTCGTATCGTTTTAAAGAGAGATCGTATCTCTCTGTGCTCTATCAGGGCTCAACTTTTACTTAAGGTATCACTTATATATTAAGCATGTTTTATTTAAGAATAATTGTTTTTTTCAGGATTATATTGAGGAAATACAATACCTCCAGAAGATTAGGAGACATTGAATTAAAAACTCTGAAAGGTTTCTTTCTTCAAGGAAGCAAGACATCGATTGTGCTAAATTACCAGTTTCTGCTGAACCACTATAATGCATTGACTGGGGCAGATGGAGCATTGAAGACCAGCCGAGAATGCCACTAATGGCACTGGCACATCAGGTGTGATGCTGCAGCCATAAATTGCCCTCTGGGTTCCAGATATATAACTCCCAACATAATAAAATCTGGAAAATCACATTGTCCTTGCAAGCCCGAGTCAGGCGGATCAGTCAGATCCCAAGTAACTGCAGTCCTGCACTGATAAATAACAAACTGCAGGGTAACAGCCTGAGAAGCAGTGTTGTTCATTTTTAAGGTAAAATATTATCTATAAAATGTTAAAAAAAGAAATATTAGTTTCTGCAAAGTGGAGTTCTGATTGAACTTTTTTTTAACATTGTGAAAAGTAAAACCTAATGTAATTACAGGGATAACACTTGAATATTATGCAGCTGCATGCTTAGGCCTTTTGAAAAGAACAAGATCTCATATGTTCTTCTATTTTAAATGCCTGCTGCACCTCCCGAAATCCCCGGGGAATGTGCTTAGCAAAAGGGGAGCTCAACATTTCCAAAGGCACAGAGCCGCTCCGCCGGGCCGGAATTTTGGGAATTGGGGAATTCGGGCATTGGCGCTGAGCGGGATCGGCGCAGCGGGCGCGTCCAAGGCTACGCGGGAGCCCGGGATCGCTCTCGGGGCTGCGGGTGACATTCCTGCCCATGAGGCAGCCCTGGGGTTTAGCTCATAAAAATCCAGCAGTGCTGTGTTTTTATTTTATCTTGGAATGGCTGAGAACAGCGCGGCCGGCGGCGGGCTCAGGGGACGGGCGGGGATGCGCGGCAGCCGCTCCCTGCACGCCGTCCGTCCCCAGCCCCTAACGGGACGGCCAAGGCGGTCCCGGCCCCGCGGCTGGCGCAGCTCGTGGTTTTGGGGGCTTTTCTCGCCTTTTGGCCCCCCCGTGCCGGGCGCGGCGGCGCTGGAAAGCCCCGCGGGGCGGCTGCCAGGCGGCGGCGGGGGCGGCAGGAAGGCGGGCGGACACGGGCCGTGCCCGCGGGGGCCGGGCTGACGGGAGGGAGGGAGGGAAACAGGACGGGAGCCGGCTGCCCGCACGCCCGCGACACGCCTTGGCCGCCCGCCCGTCCCCGTGCGGAGCCGGGGCTTGGCCGGGCCGGGCCGGGCGAGAGGCGGCGCTTCCCCCGCTCCCCCGGCGGCGCGGCCCCGTCACGTTCCGCTCCGCATGGCCCGGGCGAGCCCGCCCCGCATGGCCCGGCCCGCCCTCAGGGGCCGCCGCGGGGGCGGCTCGGGGCCGCGCAGCGCCCGCCCCTCACGGACCGCGCCGTGGCCAACGTGCCCTCATAGCCCGCCCGGTCCAATCCTCACGGACCGCGCCCGAGCCAACGTGCCTCACAGCCCGCCCGGTCCGCCCTTCACGGACCGCGCCCGAGCCAACGTGCCCTCACAGCCCGCCCGGTCCAATCCTCACGGACCGCGCCCGAGCCAACGTGCCCTCACAGCCCGCCCGGTCCAATCCTCACGGACCGCGCCGGGGCCAACGTGCCCTCATAGCCCGCCCGGTCCGCTCTTCACGGACCGCGCCGGGGCCAACGTGCCCTCATAGCCCGCCCGGTCCGCCCTTCACGGACCGCGCCGGGGCCAACGTGCCTCACAGCCCGCCCGGTCCCCCTCACGGGCGCGCCGGGGCCAACGTGCCCTCACAGCCCGCCCGGCCCCGGGGCAGTCACACAGCGCCCGCCCCTCACGGTCCGTGCCGCGGGGAAGGCGCCCTCACAGCCGGCCCGGCCCCGGGGCAGCCGCACGCCGCTCACCCCTCACCTCACCCCCCCTCAGAAATGGTGTGAATTCCGCTCCCCAGGGACACAGTGGATGTCCCGGCCGGGCAGCGATCCTGCTGATGGAAGAGCGTGGGAAACGGTGTAAAATGAATGTGACATTTCCTTCTTCGCACCTACGCGCGTGTGTGAGCGTCCGCAGCGCTGCCTCGCTGCGTGTGCTGCGCACAAGGGTCACTCACCGTCCTTTCCGAATTCATGGAATCATAGAATGTTACGGGGTTGGAAGGGACATTAAATCCTGTCCATTCCCCCCTGCCATGGGCAGGGACACCTCCCACTACCCCCAGGTTGCTCCAAGCCCCGTCCAACCTGACCTTGGATGCTTTCAGGGATGGGGCAGCCACAGCTTCCCTGGGCAACCTGTGCCAGGGCCTCCCCACCCTCACAGGGAAGAAGTACTTTGTAATATCTAAACTAAATTTTCCTTCTTTTGATTTGTACCCATTATTCCTTGCCCTGTCACTACAGGTCATGGTGGGGTCCCTCTCCAGCTTCTCTGTAGCCCACTTCAGATACTGGAAGGTTGCTCTGGGGTCTCCATGTAATCTCTAAATTGCCTCCATGAGTCATTAGCGACCACCCCTCACCCACCTGTGGTACCTCAGTGCCCTCCTGCCATTCATAATCACCTGGATCTTTTTTTTTACTACACAAAAGTGGCTGCTGGGTCTATTTTGCCACACATAAATGTCTCCTTGGTCATTATTGTCCCCACTTGTACCACAGCTGGCACAGTGAAGCCCCAAATGATTAAAGCACAGACATGAAACATTCCTCAAAGGCCAATTCTGTGGCTGCCAAATCCAGGACTGAAAAGAGATGCCTGTGCAAAATTAATTTGGCTTATCTCTGGGCATGGATTAGAAGCCTTATTAGATATTCATCTCCTGCTTTTTGCAGGGAGCCCTGTCTAGCCAGTGAGCAGATCGGAGGGTGTTTCTTAACGAGCAAGGACTCGGTGCCCTGCTTTACCTTTGTAACTCAGGGTGTTGCCTGTGGCTGGAAGAGACCCACATACCCCAAGCCAGCTCTGGGGCAGTCAGCCATGCTCTCACAGCTTTTTGCACAGGGCCAGAAGGTTTCATGGACACTTGCAGATGGTGGAAGTGCAGTGGGAGTTAGAAGATTTGGGATCTGGTTGAAGCTCTGAAAGGGAACTGCCAGACATTGGGCTTGAGCCCATCAGGACTTTGTCCTTCAGCTTGTTCCTCTGCGTTCCCCTCTCAGGGCTGCTTGTGCTTACATCCTTGCCTGGCCCCCAATCTCCCTTCCAGCCCTACTGTTCTCTACCAGTTTCTGAAAAAAATATAGTTTGAGCTAAATTAAACTGCAGTTTCTCAAACACAAGTGCAGGTGTTGCCCTCCTGGTGCTTGACTGGGGCAGCTTCCACCCCCAAAGATCCCTAGGAAACCAAGGAAGTTAAATATCCCATCTCCAGCCCAGAGCATCTGCAGTTGCAGAGGAGAGCCCACTGGCCCTCACATCGATGAGATTCTCAGGGAATTCAGCTGGGAGCATCTGTCAAGCCTCTGCTGAGAAATGCAACAACTGCAGCTTCTCAGAAGCTTATCAGTTATTAGCTTATCAGGTCAACGGCCTCATCGTTAAGATGGCAGAACTAACCCTTCTCTCCACTGCCGGGTTTTGTTGACATGCTGGCATCAGACCTTTCCACGAAAAACTATTTTAGAATTATTTTAGCATGGATAAAATATCCCTGCTCCCTTGCTTCCTTGGCAGAGAGAGCCAGTGAACCTTTTCAAAGTTGTAATCAACTTGAGACAGAGGATTTATGGTGGAGAGTGTTGGACAACCTTTGTGATCGTCTGGAATACTCATGGAACAAACAAGAACAGGGTGGCGTGCTGAGGATGTGTGTGGGTTATTAAGATAAACGTCTGGAAGGAAAGTTCAATCACGGTGCTTTCTGCAGCCTAGGAAATGTTCGTGCCAGGCACCTCGTGGGCAATGACACGGGTGGTGTGGCAGCGAGGAGAGGCCAGAGTCCACTGGGAACGCGTCTGCCAGGGAGGCAGCGCCGCCGCGACCTCTGCCCGAGCACGTCCATGTGGGACCGGGCTCTCTGGACAGAGAAGAGCTGTGGGGCTGAAGTTTGGTGGAACAGGTAGAGAGAGATGCAGCAGTCCCAGCTGGAGAAGAAGCAACGTGACAGTCTTTGAGCATGTAAATCTGTGTGTCTGCCAATGATTTATGTGCTGTGTGTTGTGACTCCCCTCACCTGGGCAGGGGCCTGAGCCCCAGGCTCACCCGAAGGTCCACCAAGCAGGTCTGCAAATGCGTTTCAGTCAGAATAGGATGGAGGAAATAAATCTTTATACGACCAGCTGTTTTCATATACCAAGATACAGCCACCTCTTCTGTGTCCTCAGGGATGATAAATGTGCTTGTTTGGGTGAAGTTGTGCCCTTCAAAAATCTGTCTTGTGGTGATTATTACAAGTTTGATTAAAAATCTCGTGCTCTTTCTGACAAACACGGCCCGCATAACAAAATAAATGTGACAGACAATTGGCTTGCTAATAAGTGCAATTAAGCAGTATGGGGGCTTGGTTTTATCACAGTTTATTGGGAAAGCCACAGAATTTTTTATGCAGCTGGTTTCACGGAAATGAAATCATTAATACTTTTGTACGGGAATGCCATGGAAGTCCTTTTGTTTCCTGGCTCAGAAGACACACACCATTTTTCAGAGTGAAGGAATTAATTTGGCTCATCTTTGTTACTCACAATTGTTTTCTGAACCCCTCACCCAGGGACCTCTGTGGGGAGGTCTCACTTGAAGAACCTCACCACTGGGCCAGATAAAGTTTACATCAAAGCCGGTCAAAATACAGCTGTTTGTTAATAATGCAGTGAGGGATCAGCCAGGATCCAGGAAAAATTATCCATCTTGCTTGACCTGTGGAGTCTGAAAATGCTGTAGCCCCATGCTGGCACTGTCCCCAGTGCCATGGGAAAATTGTACAAAGTGTTATAATTCCAAAGAGAGGTTTTATTTTATTTCTGTGTGGCTGGTGGGCTCCTCATCAGGAGTAGGGATTGAGCCTGGACCTGAGCCCCATCCAGCCATCTTCAGAGCCCTTTGTGTTGATGAACTGATCAATCAGGTACTCCAGCATGCCATTTTTAGGGCACATTTTCTGTTAAAAGGAAATATTTGTTGGAAATACAGTACCTGTACATTAACTGGAAGATAATTCTGAAGAGATGGGGAACCTGTAAAGTGTTGTGCTACAGAAGTTGAGAAATAGAAGTAATTGGTGAAATAAAGCGTAGACCACCCCTCTAAAAAACTGTTGTGTGATCTGTGAATGAACCCAAGCAAGGGCAAGAAGCGAGAAATCAGGATGGTTAGCAGGTCATGGATTCATGGGAGGGCACAGCACAGAGACAGCTGTTAGCACAAAACTGCTGCTGGAATGATCAGATCGATAATGACCTGGGTGGAAAAGGGAAAGGAGAGGGAGACAAGCTTCCCATGAAAGCAAGCACAAACAGCAGGAGAGAGGAGCACGCAGCTGCTTGGGTTGGGGCTGGGTTGTTTTTCAGGAAAAGAAAACTTTGTCTAGTGAGAATCATAAAAGGTTGCAAAATCAAAGAGCCAAAGACTGGAAGGGCTTTGGTAAATATTAACAAATAAAGACGTGCATGCTTTGAAAGGCTAAATTAAAGGCAGTGGGAGCCTTTGTAGGGATTTGAATGGCTGGGGGTCAGTTCCTAGTGAAGTTACACAGGGCTCACGGCCGAGGGGTGCCCAAGTGGGAGCTGGGATCCTTCCTTAGGGCATGTCAGTGGCTGCCCCAAGGAAAGGGCTGTGCCAGCAGCACGCCTGTGCTGCTGCAGAAACCCAGGAGATACTTTGGAGTGAATCTTCCTGCAAGGCACAACATGGGAGCAAAAAGAGGCCGGGGAGGAGTCAGGAGCTCCGAAAGGGCTGTGAGGCAGATCTGGGTGGAGGGCCCCATTCACAAAGGCTGGCAAAAGCATCTCCCACCTCTATAAATGAAGGATTGTCAGTTCCATTTTTGAACTTTGCCCTCCCTTGATGATTTGGCACTTGCACAGTGGCTGTTCCTGCTTGTCTTCACCTCAGCAGTTATCTACCAGCAGGGTCTGATTATCTCGGGGCAGCGCTCCGTGCCTGTGACATCCCTTAATTAAACTATGACAGTTGCTAACTATGGAAAAGAAAAATACTGGAGGGAAAAAAACCCTCACTGCATTCTCATTAGACCACAGTATTCAAGAGACTTTGGGTGCCACACAGGAGAGCAGTACAAAGGATATTTTTAATGAGCTTCAGTAAAGGTGCCCTTGATTTTGGTTTGTCTCTAATTGTGTGAGCTTTGATCGTGATTTCTTCAAGAGATATTTTACCGTGCACTTAGCACTGAGAAACCTGAACAAATTTTCTTTGTCCAGTTTCTAAGAGAGAAAAAAAGTTTCCACTGGAAAATGGTTCCAGGGAAAGTTTCACTGGGGAAAGCAGCATCTTCAGGATCTGTCCCTCTAATTGTCTCCAGGTAGGTTCTACAGAAGGAAATGTGCTCAAGTGGTATGGAACACATGCACTGGGACAGGTGAAGTCAAATGCTGACTCCAGGGATGTGTTTCATGCTTGGCTATCGTGTACAGGGAGAGGAAGGCTTTAGAAAGGCAGGAAAGCAGCTGAGGAATATTGCAAGGCTGAGTAGCTGCACAAACCCAGCTCATGGCCTGGCACTTCCTGGCCCACTCACTCACTCTCACACTATGGCTCCAGTTAGGACTGGAAGCCTCGTGGGAGGGAATTTCTGCATTTATCACTTGGAGTGAGCTCCCGGCCTCCCTGAGAAGACTGTTGAAATCTCTTTTCTAATATGAATCATTTAGTGTTTTGCTTATTAGTAAAGCAAGAAAGAAGATGCAAACTCAAGGTAATTGTAAAGCTGTTTTTAAATTAATCTTGGCATTTAGCTGCTTGACGAATCCGAAACCTCTGAAATCATTGCACAGCTGTAACAAATGAAGCTTTTATTCAGAAGAGAACAAGTCTGGAGGTTTTTGTGTTTCCAGCCATGGCTTTACAGCTAAGGCTGCCAGAAATTAAGTTTTCTAGAGCTAGACTGAGCTCACTGAGGGAAGAGCCTTCACTTCAGAAGGAGCTCAGGCTGCCTCGAATTAATACTTGATTCAGTGGAGCCTCAGAATGGAGCTGAGGCATAGCTGGCATAAAGGCAATGCCGGAGAATATCTGTGGTGTGAGAACAGCTGCACTCAGGCTGTGAACCCTCCTCTTCCCAGCAAGAGCAGAGGATAAAACCTGCTGAGACATCCTTGGTACCCTGCCACGAGCTCCCTTCTTCGGTGCCTTTTCATCTCCCCCCCTTGCATGAATATTAACAGCAGTTGTTTCCCTCCGAAGAGCTGCAGTGCTAAAATCCAGCCAGCGGTGCCTCTTCAGTGGTGGCAGAGCCCAGCTTAGGAGAGCGGAGCTCACTCAGACCCCAACAGCCGCTGTTCTGCAGCCGAGCCGTGTAGGAACTGGAGCAATCAAACACGCTGCTGACTTCTTGCCATTATTGAACTAGGCTGGATTTAATCAACAGCGTTTCCAGCGCTGCGCCCTCAGCGTCGGGTGCTTGGAGGTCACCGGTGGGAGGGAATGCTAGCCTGGAATCCGGGGCTTCCCTGCCGAGAGGCTCACAAAAGGCAGGGGGAAAAGAATTCATCTGAAGGCTCACATGTTCCCTGGAATAACGTTCCAGCATAGTGAAAGTTTAGCTGCAGTGTCTGCAGCTCCTTCATCATGAGTCAGGGGAAAACCTCCTTTTTATGGGTGTGAGTGAGTGCTTTAAGGGGCAGGTCTGCAGCTGAGGGAACACCATGCTCCCAGGTACAACACTAACCTTTAGAGGTGCTGTGAAAGCACTTTTGGCTCGTTGCCTCCTGCCTGTTTATTTGTTCCTTTTTATTTTTTTTTCTTTAGCTATCTGCAGATTCCTCTGACAAAATTACTCAGGGAATAAATCACTGCCCCGTGAAAAGCACCTAATCAAACAGATAAGTCTTGCGTTTCACCCTTGCCTCTCTCACTCCCACACATGACTTTGCATGTGAATCTTTAAGACCTGTATGCCCTATATTTTTTCACTCTAATGCTGCAATTAATCACATTACATAACCAGCCTACTGCTGTTTCTAATTAAATTTTTCGGGGAGGGTGGGGAGGGAAGAAAGAACCCTGCATTTAAATACCGTGAAGGGTCTGTCTTGAAATGACAATGCCAGGAAGCGGCGAGGGAAGGCTCCCTCCATCCTCCTCCTCTCACCCCCGTGCGCCGGGAGCTGCGGCGCAGGCCCGGCTTATGCAACATCCCACGCCGGCGTCTGACTCACGCGCACTTACCTCACCCAGGACAGGCTAAAAATAGGGATTCATTCTTAACTCTGCACAGCCGGGCTGTGCCTCGCTCCCGACAGGACCCCTGACGGGATTAAAATAGAGCGCGCTGCGCTTCCTGCCGGGGCTGCGCGCCCCGCTCCGGGCAGCGGGCACAGCCTTCCCCCGGCCCCGGGGCTTCCCCGCCGCTCCAGACAGCGAGCCACCAGCGGCCACGGGCCAGCGGGCCGGCCAGATGTCGGCAAGCTGCGCTGCATCGACTGCGTGCCAGCGCCTGCCGCAGCTTTGGGAAGGGACGCCCAGCTGGAGGATGTGAAATCAACCCTGAGCTGGCTGCTGCTCCCGGAGTCGGGATGCGCCGGGACTGCGGGAACAAGAGCCCCTCAGAACTCTCTGTGCAGCTGCAGCTGAGACTGGAGCGCTGCCCCATGTCCCCACCCCGCTCCGGGGTGCAACCAGCCCTCTCCCCCACACCTCCCATCTCCTTTTGGGAATGGTCCAGCACAGGACAGGGCTGACACAGCCCATCTCTCCCAGAAGAAGAGAACATCCAAGAACATGCCCTCCCCGGCACAGGGATGTTCCCACCTTTGCTGTAGCAGCACTGCCCCGGCTTTGTGAGGCTCGCGGCATGTTCAGGGCCCCCATGCCTGATGGGGGATGTCTCAAGAGCTCTGCTGCCTGTTTAAAACAAAGCAGTTTCCGAGCTGTCCTGGTGGCTGTGGAAGGATCCAAAGTGCAGGCAAGCACCTCAATACTCAGAGCGAGTAAACTTCCAGATGAATTAGAAAACTTCAAAAATATTCTGGCAATTGACACATCACTCCAATGAATTTTCTAGCTGCCCTGAAGAAAAAGTCCTGGAGCCTCAGCTTGGTGTAATTTGCACCAGGCTGCTTCCCTTCCCCTCTGCTTTCTCAGCACATGCATCTTTGGCTGAGAGTCATTTAGAGGGGCCGGAGATGTTTTCCCCTACAAATTCTACCTTAAACAATTTGAGAGTGAAAAAAAAAAAACAAACCCACACTCATTTTGCTTCCATTGGCCTTCTTGAAAACATCTGTTTTTAGGTTGCCTTATTTTCCCTGGAATTTCAGTCTCAGCCCATCTTTAACCTGGCAGTCGGGATGAGCAGTGAACCAGAGGCTCTTGTGGCAGAGCTGGACACATTCTTCATGGATTTACCATAACAACAGAATTTCTAAGACACAAATCCTGTGCTTGAGGAGATCCACGACCATTCCCCGATTCGGAGCTAACTTTAAAGTGTATTTGTAAGGAGTTTTAATCAGATTATAACGAATGTATCTAATTCCTAAAGGCCACATAAAGACTTCTTTAGCTTTCTGCTCCTCCCCGAGGGCACGGGCAGTAGCGGGGCAAGGCAGCTGCCTCCCGGTTATTTTGCCTCGGGCATCCGATCCCTCTGAGCCCTAAGCTCAGCCCTCACCCTGTGGCAGTCAGCATCATTCAGCTCATTCTTTGCCTCGCAGGAGCAGCAGAGCTGCCCTTGCTGGCATGAAGAGGTGCACGGGAGGATGTGGTTTGCTCAGCCAGGACACGGTCCCCGGAGCACAGCGGTGGCAGCGGGGCACGGCGGTGCCTCACACACCCTGTCACCTCAGTGCCATGCGAAGCTGAGCTCCTGCTTCACGGAGCCGGAGTTCAGTGGGATTCGGGGAACGGAGGTGGCAGGAGGCTCTGATGCCATGCGGATGTCTGAGGTGTTTTCCTGATTGCTGCTAAATTGAAATCTCCTGTTTGATGTGATTGAGAAAGAATGCAAATGGCCTTACAGGAAAGCCCGGGGAAGAGGAAGGAGGCTCTGGTTAACTGTGAGAAAGAAAAGATGATAAGGAAAGAGAGAGAGAGAACTATTTAAGGAAACAGGCACCTTGAGCAGATAAAACCAAAAAAAAAAAAAAAAACCAAAAAAAAAAAAAAAAACCAAAAAAGAAGAAGAAGAAACAAACCAATAGGACCAGTGTAAGGGACAGCAACAAGAAACAAAGGGTTTAAACAGGCAGGGAGCAAAGCTCATAGACCAGAGCATAGAGTGAAGGAGGAAAATTAAAAGCAGGGAACTGATTTATATACAGATAAAGAAAAACAGCCTTGTGCACCCAGGGTTTTCACAGCATCACATGGCACATGTCCTACATCAGTGGGGCAGTCAGGAAAGGGTGTAGCTGAGGGATGCTGCTTTGGAGTGCTGGAGCCTAATTACTACCTCCTGTTATTTGGGACAAGTGTTTTAAATTTGCATTCTGCCCTGAGAGGCATTACTCCCTCTAATAATTTCAAGTCTTGGTTTGGAGCTGGGAGAAGGAGATTTCGGAATAGCATCAAAGTAAGTCGTGGGCCTTGGAGGTGGGAGCAGAGCTGGTGTGAGTGCAGCAGGAGCCAGGTGCTCAGGTTTGGCATTTCTTCAGTGCTGGCTGCTGGCCAGAGGAGAAACTTCTTCTTGTGCCTGGCCACCACCTGAATCCAGAGCAGGGAAGGTTAATGGAGCCCTTGTTTCATGTTGAATTTTCATGCTTGTGGGCCAGGTTCTGTCATTTTCTGTGTTGGATGTGCTGCTCTGTGTTGTGTAAAGCAAAGCTAACCCAGCTGAGAGACTTCCAGAACAGAAATTTCTGTTTATATAAAACTGAGAGAAGTGTCCTCAATGCTTCCTGCAGTGTCCAGACAGTTTGCTGTGACATAAGGGACAGAAAGTGGAGGAGCAGGGCTGTCAGTGCTAGCAAAGCCTGTGAGTTGGATGTGACAAACTATGGATTGGTTACAAAGGCTGGAGATGTGGGACCAGCATCCTTGAAGAGTGGGTGTCAGGAAGAGAGACTGGTAAGGCCCTAGCACAGCTTGCCCAGAGCAGCTGTGTCTGCCCCATCCCTGGAAGTGTCCAAGGGAAGCGTGGATGGGGCTTGGAGCAACCTGGGATAATGGAAGGTGTCCCTGCCCATGACAGGGTCCCTTCCACCCTAAACTCTCCTGTGATTCCACAGTTGTGTGGCACAGTTTTCACTGCAGTGAGGCAGGAATTGAGGAGGCAAAGCCTGTTCCTGTGGGCTGAGGCCCATGGCATGCCAGCCCATGGAGAACCCGGGGCTGGGAACCACTGGCTGCCAGTGGCCCCAGGCCAGGTGCTGGTTGCCCAGCTCTGTGCACAGCCCTGCTGAAATGGGTGATTTCTCTCACAGAGAAGGGCAGTGCTATTCTCCTGTCTTCCTTGTCACTGCAGCATGGCCTGATGCTGCGCTGGTTTGGAGGCCAGAGATTGCCCAGGCGCTTGTGGCAGGTCTTCCTGAGATCCGTGCGTATCCCAAGCACAGATCCCACTCTGAGTTTCCTAACTGGGCCATTAAATAAACAAACACAGCATAAATCCAGTGTGGGCAGTAGACTCCTCAAGCTGGAGAGCCGAGACATTGCATTGCT
This sequence comes from Motacilla alba alba, assembly GCF_015832195.1. Taxonomy (NCBI): domain Eukaryota; kingdom Metazoa; phylum Chordata; class Aves; order Passeriformes; family Motacillidae; genus Motacilla; species Motacilla alba. The sequence continues at coordinate 1,394,440 of NC_052027.1, read as the reverse complement.
GCGGGGTTCTTCTCAGGGCAAGGGAGGGAGTTTGAAGTTAATGCAGGAGAGGAGAAAAAAGCTGATGCAAGGCTGGAAAGGAGGAGGGAGACAAAAGCAGGGAAATATCTTGCATTTCTTTATTATGCATTGGATTCTGTAATACAATTCACCTGTAACCCAGAGGGACGTGGTTGGGTGGGAACAGCACGCAGCACCCTCAGAGTGTGAATCCCCAGCGGCTGCTTCGGCAGCGGGGCAGCCTCCTGCCAGCAGCGTGGGCAGCAGTGGGGCACTGAGCTCCCCTGTGGAGGACACCAGGGCACTGTGCCACAGCCCCCTTCAGACAACCAAGCACAGAACCAGAGCTTTTCAGCCCCTCTGGGTTCGAGGGCTCTGTCACCAGTGCTGGTGCTGCAGCCCTCCCGTGGGTGAGGTGACTCCCTGTGCACAGGGGTCTCTGAGCAGTGTCAGCTGTACGGGAAAACCAGACAGGGAGGGCAGAGCAGCTGCCAAGGCCTTCATGTGCACATGGGCTGGTGTTTGGCCCTGTCCTATCCCACTCCAAGGGCTGTGCTGGAGGGTTTGGGACTGTCAGCTGATGGCTTTCTTGCCTGTGGTCTGGTTGAGCAATGTTCTCAGCCGTTCGCTCGGGGCTGGGTAAAAGAGTTTGTGGCATTACTGTGAATAGAGGTCTTGTTATCAGCACTGGGAGGGAAAAATAGACTGCAAACCCCCAGAAAAATAGGAGCTAAACTCTGTTCGTGACCTGAAGGGAAGGAGGATATCTTGGGAGTACCATGTAGGAATAAAATCCACCTCTGGCTCCAGTGTGGCGTTGCTCACCCTGCTGCTGTCACACACAGAGCTCTGCAAGTCATTCTGCCACCCAGCAGAGCACAGCAACTCACCCTGGAGCAGGTTTTACTCAAACCACATATTCCCAAGGAGTCTTCATTCATTTCTGAGAAGAACATTCAGGAGGGTTTGCTGCTATTTCTCTGCAGAGCAGCTCATTTTTTCCCTTTTGCAGTAACCAGTCCCTGTTCAGCCCATGAAGGTGTTTGTCCTGCCAGGAGCTGAGGTCTGACCATGCTGGCCATGATCTGCAGCTGTGTCACCTGGCAGGGAAAAGCCTGTCCCATCCCAGGATGGGCTGCCCAAAATCCCAAAGCCTGATGGATTGGCCTTTTCACTTGAGGATTCCTGCCCTGACTTGTGGGCACAAGTCAAGCTATTTGGAAGTGGAGGAAGGTACTGCTGATTGGTACTGATTTATCTGGGACTGGCACTTAGTCTGAGAATGTTGCTGGATAGAATTTGGAGAAGATCCCAAAAGTGTTGCTGCTAGCAATGGAATAATGGGATATATGGCTAGTGGGGGGAAACTCTTCCACTGGGAGTTGAGATGTGGCAACCACAATTGCCAGCCTTGGGAAATTTGAGCCACCCATCAATCTGTGATAATTGTCATATTTATGAGCTTTTTAGGGGAAGTTATTTTGGGGTGAGAAGCTGAAAAAGTCCTTGACTTAATGTAAACACTGCTCGGCAACAACTAAACCATCAGAGCGTTATCAGCATTGGTCTTATCCTAAATCCAAAGCACAGCCCTTTATCAGCTACTGGGAAAAAATGTTAATGCCATGCCAGCCAAAACCAGGACATATGATGGTGAAAGCTTCTTCAGGCAGCATACTTTGTTCATTTAATATCAAATGTAGAAACCTGAATTGGAACCTCAGGAAACCCCCAGAGAAGTATTTCTCTGTCTTATCCTCACGAGGGTGAATGGGAAGCTGTGGCTGAGGAAGAGGTGTTCAGAGATTGTAAATTAACTTATGCAGTCTTCTTCTGATAAGCTCAAGCTTCAGTCCACATTTCCAAGATTTCATGTCTTGAAGAGCCTGTTCTCCCACTTCCCTGACTTTTGTGCCTTGAATGAGGAGTTTTGTTCTGCATCAAGTCACACAGATGAGGCTGGGAGTGTTTTACTCCCAGCAGCAAACAGGGGGTCCCTGGGCATTTCTCTCCTGGCCCTGCCATGGGACTGTGGCTGGGTGGATTTGGCAGTGCAGGTGCTGGAGCCTCGAGCATTCCTGCGTGGTTTCACCTGCTCCCCTGGCGCTCCCCAGGCACCAGGGCTGTCTGGCACTGCTTGCTTGCTCAGCCGCTGTGATTCAGCTGTTGATGCTGTAGTTAAACCGGCATTTAATATCTTCCTTCAGAACTTTGATTAAAGAGAATTCTATCTGATGTGTTGCACTGGCAGAGGAGGCAGCTGGGTGGTCCCAGCCCGGTGTCTCAGGTGGCAGCAGCTGGCCTGGGGCAGCCACCACGGCTCCAGCTGTGGCAGCAGGGCTGGCGTGACTCTCGGAAGTCATCTGGGGAGGGTGCAGAGCATGAATCAGTCTGGATTTCTCTGATGGTTTCCTAGCCAGAGTCTTCAGGCAAATATGTCCTTTTGCATCATAACAGCTGCTGCCCTTTCTGCCAGTTTCTAACGCTTGCGGTCGCCGGCTTGGCTCTCGCTCGTCCTTCCACCCAGCGTAAACAAATCCCACCCATGTTATGTTTGGGAGATGAAAGCAGAGATCAGTGTGTGAGGCCAGGAGCTGTGAGTGGGATGTGTGCTGCTCAGTCATGTGGCCAAGCGTGGTTATCGGGAAGCACGTGAGCTCCTCACCACACCGTCCCTGCTCCCAAACCAAGGGTTAAAGGTTGGGCTCGGTGATCTTGGAGGTCTTTCCCACCCTAAATGATCCTGTGAAACCCAAACTCAAGGTCTTTAACAAAAGGGCAATATTATTGTTAATGCAAAGTCATCCCTGTTTAAAATAAGGAATCCAGACGTCTTCATGGCTTAAACACCAGAGCTATGGTTTGCCTTAAGTTCTCCTGGGAAAAGGCATCCTTTGTCTCCATACTTCAGGGCCTTGGGGAAACTGTTCTTAGATGTCTTCTGTTGTCTTGTGCTTGTGACTTGAGGAAGCACTAAGCAATTACATCTGTGAGTAATAACTGCTCCAGAGTGTCTGGAGAGAAAAGTATATGGCAGTAACAGATGAGATATGACAGGGGACTGGGAGAGGGCCAGGGGGGTGACAGAGCAGGTGAGAGAAGGATGCTGCTCCTCTGATCCAGAAACCAGGACAGGAGCTGCTGGGAGCGGGAACTCTGTAGGATCACCACAGCTTCTCCCTGCCCTAAGAGGAGTGGGAATGTTGGAGTTCCTTCTCCTTACCACATGTGTGTTGATCCTGTTTTAATGATGCTCAGTATTTGCACATCCATTTTCTCTCCAGTGATGCTTTTTTTTTTTTTTCCTTTTTGCTGTGTAAGACCTTTAAGTGGGTTAAGAGGAAAACAGTGACGATCTCCTATATTTTGGTTTTGCTGCACAGTGATTTCTGCATCTGCACTGGGGGTTTCATTGATGTTTGTACCCTGGACTGGGCTGGAGCCTGACGGAGCAGCCCGGAGGTGCCGGCTGGCTCCAGCCGTGTTGGCAGCTCCCTGCAAGGACATGAAGAGGAATATGTTTGAGGAATGACAGTCAAAGCTTTCCTGTGATGGTCCCTGTGCCTTTATCCAAAGGGAATTCCCTGCATTTGGAAAGCTTGTTCAGGCTCAGGAACTGCAGCCAAGATCCTGAGACAGGCAGCAGAGGTCCCGGTAGCTGTGATGGTAATGAAGGAGCAATAGGGACACTCTTTCCCTGGCAGCAGTCCCGAAAGCATTGCCAGATCAATTCCCAGAGAAAAAAAAAGGCTGTATATCTCAGAACAAATGGCCTTGGGAGGCAGTTAATGCTGGAAAATCGGCCAAGGCAAAGCTTGCTGATGGGAGGTTGGAGGTGCCACTCTTTGGTCCCAACCTCAGGAGCCATGGGAATCAGGGACAAACCAAAACTGGGGAGCAAGGGAAAGGTGGGGAAGGAAATGTGAGATATGAGAAAACTAATGGCAGTTCTGTGGAGTGTTTTGCATCATCAAAGGGGTCATTTTGAGCCCTTTTGCATTTTACTTTGGGTTTTTATGCCCCTTGGCTCTCCTGTGAGACACACGCCCAACGTGTTTCTGCAGCCCATTGTCACAAGGAAGTTCCACAGAAACTGTGGCTTGTGCAATCCCTTTGCCATGGGCCTGACCCATCCCGACTCCAAAAAATTATAGAATGGTTTGGGTTTGAAATGAGTCATAGAATGGTTTCATTTTAAAACTTATCTCATCTCACTCCCTGACCTTGGACACTTCCTGGAATGGGGCAGCCACACCACACCTCTGGGCAGTCTCACCACCCTCACAGCCAAGAATTTTTCCCCATATCCAATCAATCCCTGCCATCAGTCATCTTAAGTTTATTCCCCCTTGCCCTGTCACTCCAGGCCTTTGTCCAAAGTCCCTCTCCAGCTCCCTTGTAGGCCCTCTAACCAAGGCTGATGGGAGCCTCCAGAGACACATCTCAAATTCTGCCGAGGTTTTCCAATTATTTGAAATTTTTTTCCCAGAAAACGTTCGCTGGTAGAGAAGCAGTGGCTGGCCACCATTAGCAGCACTTTGGAGTCAGCCACAGCCATTCCCTCACTCCGAATGTGTGTGGAAAACACTTGGAGAGACTGGCAAAAGCAAGGAAAAAGCTTTTTTAAATTATCTGGACTTCTGGTTTGTTGTGGTCCCTCTCCTGGTGCAAGAACAGCAGCAGCCGCCGGCCAGTGGCGCCGTTAAATGTCTGCATGACTCAACTGCTGTTGGGATCTGCTGGGTCAGGAGGGGACGGGTTCATGCCTGGGGCACGAGGCTGCTGGAGGTGATGTCCTGGCCAGGGGACAATCCCCTGAGCACCCTCCTGCCCTGCTGCCCACTCGGCAGCTGCACAGCCCTTGAGGCTTTTGGAGGGACACTGGCATAACCTGGGCACCCCAGGGTCGTGCTCACCCTCCTCAAAGCCACCTTTTGTACTCAAACGCTCAGGTCAGCCTTGGTGAGCCTTCCAGCTCTTGTTCCCTCTTGCTCTGTCTCTTTAATTAAATGCCTTTTGAATTGAATTTTATTTAAATTTAACTCCTGTAACAGTTGCCCGCTAAAATTCTTTGCTGTCCTCTGGATATCCAAGGATCTGTGGGACACCAAGCTTTGCTGGAGTGAGGGTGAGGAGGAGCTTCGAAAGCAGAGCTATTGATTAAATAATTAAATGGATACAAATGAGATTTTCTTGGGATTTTGTTAAGCTGGTTCTTGGGTGGAAAAAAAAAAGTAGGTGGCCTGAGAAGGACCAGTATTCTGCCAGATCTCATTCCTGTTTGGAAAGGGTCTTTGGAGTTTCTCACTGCAGGAAATTGCATTGCCATCAATAATTTATTTCTCTTTAGCAAGGAGACCTTTTCCATAGGGATGCCTGTGTTAGAGCCTGTCCTGCAGCACACCCAGCTCCCTTCCCCAGCCCCACTGCAGACATCCCACCAATTCCAGGCTGGGATTCCTCTGATTCCCACTGGAAACAGTGTCAGAGTCCCTCAGTGGTGGGGAGGACGCCGTGGGTCTCGTGGCTGTGCTCCCAGGGCAGGTGAGCACCTGCAATGCTTTCCATGGCAGCCTCAGCCCCCCAGTCCCTGTGTCTCCAGGGAGGGCAGGGAGCCTTTGGCTCTGTGGGATTCTGGTTTTCTGTGCAATAATGGAAATGTGATCAGTGACAGGATGGATCTGTGCAGCTTTTAGCAGCTTTTGGAGAAGGTTTGTGTTTCCTGATGAGGTCTCTGGGTGCTGGGGCAGTGCTGGAGGCACCGCCTCACATTCTTGGAGATGCTTCAGGAACCACTGGGCACAGGAGGGTCCATGGAAAAGGTGGATCACAGCCCTGGCACGCCCCAGCGTGAGCTGGAGCTGTGCTGACACTTCCCACAGCATGAATCTGGCCAGTCCCTCCAGGGCTGGCTCTCAATTTGGGTTCACCTGTTAAAAAGTGAGACTCAGACACCTCGTGAAATAGGATTGGTTTTGTCTGAACACGCACCGTTCCCTCCGAAGCTTCTTTGGAACCCTGTTTTACCATTAAAACAGCTAAAATGAGGGGAAAAATTGCAGGCATATTTCAATATTAAACCAGGGCAATTTTTACTGTATTTCCCCTCTTTTTAATTTGGTTAGAGCTGATGGGAACTGTTTGGAAAAAAAAAAGCTGGAAAAGTTAATCTTTGAATAGCGAACGTCCCTGACGGGAGAAAGGGGGGAGAAAAAAGGGAGAACGGTCCTTTCAAAGAATCATTGACCTAAATTGCACTTTAATGCACATACCACGCTGTCCACACCACCTACGTGTCTCCAGGAATCCTGCTCAATAACAAGCACTCAATGTTTAGTCATTTCCTGCAGCACGTTTGCAGGAGCCGGTGGCTCCGTGCGATCGCATGTGTCAGTGCTCGGCGGCTCCAACAGTTGCTTTCCATATCAGCAGCTGCTGGCTTCCATCTCCTGTTGGGAAAGGTGCCACGGCCAGCCCAGGTTAATGTTTCAGCTGCCTTCCAGCAGGAGCTCCGGCAAAGGCTGCGGTGACGTGGTGACACCTCGCCCCAAACCCGAGCTTTCAGCTCGCTCTGGGAAATCCTGGCTTCAGAGCCCAGCGGGCTGCGCAGCAGGAGATGGGTTTGTCCTTTCCCTAGCAGGGCTTTTAAGGAGGTTTTATTTTTGTGCTTATGAATCTGGTGAGTTTATGGGCTGGGTGGCAGCGAGTCACGCAGGGGGAAGCAGGGGCTGCTCCGAGCTGGGCAGCTCTGGCTCGCTCAGCCCCAGCTGCCCGCCAGGGATGCCAGGGTCCCCTGCCTGTGCCAGTCCTGGCTTCCCACTCAGGGGTTGCTGCTCCTCACATCAGCCCCGGCTCACTCCCTGCTGCATGGGAGGCCAGAGCGTCAGGAATTTACCCAGACAGGTGGTGCTAGGACAAGAAGGAAAGGTTTTAAACTAAAAGAGGGGAGATTAAATTAGGTATTAGGAAGAAATTCTTTCTTGTGAGGGTGGTGAGACCCTGGCACAGGTTTCTCAGAGAAGCTGTCACTGCCTCTTCCCTGGAAGTGTTCAAGGCCAGCTTGGACGAGGCTTGGAGCAGTCTGGGATAGTGGAAAGTGTCCCTGGCCATGGCATAGGGATGGAAAATGAAATGAGCTTTAAGGTCCCTTCCAGCCCTGACCATCCTGCGATTCTGTTCTTTTACAGCCATTAGCTCAGCCGTGCAGGGAGGATGATCTTGCCCAGAGAGATCTGCAGTTTGTGCACTGCCCTTTCAGACAGGCATTGGAGCTGCTTTCTGCCCAAGGAATCGAGGGCTGCATCCTCTCACTTTTTAAAGCGTCTGCCTTCAAAATGGTGGCTGCTTCTCGCTTGAAGTTCATGAGAACAGATGGCTGGATCTCAGAGACAGGAGTTACGAGCTATAGGGTGTTTTTCACCACATGTCTTGCTAGTTTCCCTCCTAAAAAAAAGATCTGTGTGAGAACCCTCCCAACATGCCAGGCCAAATCTGACCGTCTGTTAAGTTCACTTTATATAATCTCTGTTTAGAGCTGAGTGCCCTTTAAAAACCCGGGGGGGGCTCCTCTCCGGGAGCTCCCAGAGCCCAGGGCAGGCAGCAGCTGCACAGCCACCCCTACCCAGAGCCCAGCCGCCTCTCTGCACAGAAATTTGATTTTTAGCTCTGGAGCAGGGGGGAGCCTGTTAAATGTGCGTGAGGGGGGCCCGCGTGAGGCTCGGGGCACAGGCAGGGCTGGTTGGCAGCGCGTGCGTCCCACGGGCACATCCAGCAGGAGAACGCGCCGGGCTCGCGCAGCTCCAGAGCAGCATATGCTCCGGGAGACCTCGCTACGTTGCATAAGCCTCCCATCCCAGGAGCTGGCTGAGCGCAGCACATGAGTCAACAGCACAGCGAGACTTGTGCCGTGGGAGTCACACCTACTCTTGGCTGCAGAATTATCCAGAGAAGCAGAAGGTTAATAGGAACAAAATAAAGCCTAAGGAAGCCTTAAAGGTTAGTTGCAGGATTTGATTTCTGTTGGAAAGAGAGGGGAAAATGGGTCAAGGCGAGCAGGGTAATGCAGAGCCATGGTGTCTGTCTCCTCAGGAGACTGTCCAGTTTGGATCAGTAAAAATGTGATCAATATAACATTTGTATTTTCAAATTATCTCCTTCTGGAGAGGGCCGTTGTTAATCACAGAGAGAATGAGAAAGAATGTGGAGTAAAGCTCCAGGATGCTCAAGAAATATTAACACTGCATGAAAGCAGTTCTGCAAGACAGGGAATGACTCCTCAAAGTGTGCAAATACAGGCACAGCAAGCACCTGACCCGCAGTCCTTGGCTTTGCTTCTGCTCTATAGATCATTGCTTCATGTAGAGGTCATTATTTTATCTTGGGACAGTTTCAAAACTTTGATTCAGACAGGAATCAGAACCAAAGTGGGAGCAGGTCTGTCTGTGGCACATGAAACCCCTGGGCGTCTCTGGTGCAGGCAGGGCAGGGCTCGTGCTGCTGTGCAGCAATGGCACCCACAGAGGAGGGACAGCGGGGCTGGGCTCCCCAGTCCTCACCAGTTTGGCCCCAGTTTGGCCTCAGTGCCCCAGGACTCTGGTCTGCTGCAGTTTGCAGGTTGAGTCCCCACTCAGATCTGATCCAAATTTCTCAGTGGGCTCTGGAGCAGGGTGGGAAATGGAGATATCCTGAAAAGATGAATTCATGGGATTTCAGTTTATAAAGATGCTCCATTGAGTAAAATTTATCTTGATATTGAATCCTTACTGCAGGCTCACGTAAATGAGTTTGGTTTATTGCATTTGTATCTGTCAAGAATGCAGTGGGGCCTCCCTGGCCTCAGGAGAAGAAGAAGAGGGAATACACAAAGTTGTGTTTAATTTCCAGGATGCCATCTCGGTTTTTTCCCCCTAAAACAAGATTCCCATGGCCAAAGCTGATATTGCTTGTGATGCAGACTTGCCTGAGGTTCACCTCGGTCCCAGATCCGTGCTGTAAAAGTCGGGGATTACCGAGGTGGGAGTGGAAGCCCTTGGAGGCTCAGAGCTGCCTGGGAATTGTGTCCTTGCTGTGCAGGGTCTGGCTGCCGGCCACGTCCCAAGGCCTGAGTGGAGCGCGACCGTGGGGGAGGTGTTGGGCAACACAAGGGATGTTTCATCCCTCGCTCCCGGTGCTCTTGCAGAGGGAAAGATCATCTTGTGATCAGGGCACAAGACCAGGAGTCAGGCGATGCGGGTTGCTGCAGAGCTGGATTTGCCAACAGCAGTGAAGAGTCCTGACACCTCCAGAGGCACAGGCACTCTGGGAACCTGCAGGTTGCCTTCTGCCACAGGGTGTTTGGGGTTCTTTGGGATGGTCTTGTTGGGGAGTAACAGCTCGAGGGGTTTAGCAGAGTAATTTAAGTGATGGACTGTACTGTGATGGAGCCAAAGAACACTCAGTGGCCTTGGGCTGAAGTTTGGGGAAAAGGCCTTTAGGACAGTGGAGAGGGGAATGGAGGGAGATGAATTAGGTGTGAATAGTCATCCCAGGTGAGAGGACACTTGCAGGGTGCTTATCTCACCATCAAACCCTGCACTCCAGCTCCTGAAAGTTTCTCTCCTGAAGGTGCCAGAATCCCCTTTCCTTTGCAGGAATGTGGCATGCCCGGGGAGCCATCATCACTGTGCAGTGTGTGAGAGGTGCTGGGGTCCTGCACACATGGAGAGCACGGCGGTGGCCTCCCTCCCCTCCTGCCCAGGGCTGTTTGGGCTGGAGATGTCACCCTGTCCCTCTCCCTGACTCCAGCTGTGGTGGGAAGGGGACAACACACCTGGCCAAGCTTCTCCTCTGACATCCCTCCCCAGGCACTGGGCAGTTACAGGACATCCAGGCGTGGCCATCAGCTGTCCCCCCACTCAGGCCCAGGTGAGGGGACCTGGCCCAGGGATTTGGGTGCAGAGCCCGAAGGGGTTCCCAGGAGAGCTGAGCACAGCCTGTGCTGCATCCCTGGCAAGGAGCACAGGCTCTGAGCTCCATCCCTGCCATCCCCCCAGCATCTGCCGTGGGTCCTGGCACAGGAGACTGCTCAGTTTTTCCTGAATCTGGCTGATCTGTCTCCTGGGAAATGGGAGTCAGCTTGCTCGCGCTCCTGCTTGCATCAGTCCCAGAGTGGCAGCTGGGAAGTCAAAGTCCCTCTTTAGCTGTAGACACACAGAGGAGCTTTCATCCCCAAAATGTGCAAGGTTTGAAATGTTCATGGGAGAAAAAAAGAACATTTCCTTATAGGGGGAGAAAAAAGATAAAATTCATTAAATCTGTTTGGTTCCTCTGGGCCTTCTTTCAGGTGCAGACTTGAGGAGATGGAAAGAGGCAGAAAGGAGGGAGAAATCCCAACTGAGAAGGTTCTGTGTGGTGTGTCCAGGTGGTGGGAGCCCGAGCAGAGGTCCCTGCTTGGCTGTGGGCTCCCTCCCTGCGCCACCCAGCTCCAAACCACTGGTCTTGTGATTCCTTTTTTTTTTTTTTCTTTTCTAATTCTTATTATTTCAGTCCCATGATTTTGTTTTCACCATTCCTAATTCTTTGCCTTGGGGAAGGGAGGCAGGGAACAGCACAGATTTGTGCTGCTGTGATTTTCGGGATGTCATGGGCCATAACGTGGCATTGAAGTGATGAGGCATTGCCAGCCGGGCTGCAGAAGTCAGATTTCTGATGGAAAGGAGGTACTGCACTTCTAACGAAGCCGTGGGTTTACTTCTGTTCATTTCAGTACTTTACTTCTTTCCTTACTTCACCCGAGCAGTGAAGATCCATCAGTGGTGAGCCCCACAGCAGAGCCCTGGTGTGGTGGCACTGCAGGGCAGGTGCTCAGACACCTTGGTGAGCACCTGGCCAAGGACAGGTAAAGATGAAATCCTGCCTCGTGCTGAGGTTCCAGAGCTGGTTATATTATTTCCAGGTAACTTCAATGGCATTCAGACAGTTTCAAACTTACACAGGGCGTTTTATCCTAAGGAGACCCAGAGCAGAGAATTCCATACAGAAACTACCTGGAGATAAAATATGGCAATGGAGCCATAGTGCCTGGCAAGAAAAGTACAGAACAACTTTGTGTTTTGGATGCTGAGGGAGGGGAGCATCCAGACAGACAGATGTGTGTGATATCTGTACAGGCACACCCCACGGCCTCGTGAGAGCCACGAGAACGAGCACTGCTTCCCAAACCCCAGCTGGAAGCTGCCCCAGCGGTGCCCCTGTGCCCATCTGACCCAGGGCCTTTCCCAGCCCACTTGTCCCAGGGCCAGGAGGACTGGACTGGTGGGACCCTGTGACCAGGCTGACCTGGAGCCCCCTGCCCTGAGTCAGTCTGTCCTGCTCAGCTGCCCTGGGGGCATGGCCAGGGTAGGCTCCAGGGGTTTTCCTGTCTTGCGACTGGAAAGAAGCAAGAGAGGACAGTGGTGGATCATCAGTGTCCCATGGGGAGTGAGGTGTCTGTCACCTCCTGCCAGCCCTGGTGGCATCACCGTGGCTCCATGGCAGCTCTCAGTGTCACACAGGGAAAGCTGTGTGTCAGTAAAGGTGCCCCTGATCCAGCTGGGAGAAGTTCCCCAAATGGCTGGCTGTCCTGGGAGGGTGTGGTGGAGGTCAGGCCTTCCTTTGGCCACTGCATCCTGTTCTTGGCTGGGAGCTGGAGGAGATTCCTGCTGTGGGAGTGCCAGGTCCATGTTGTGTCCATGCTCTCCTCACCAGGGATGGAGGCTCTGGCCTCCACCTGTGAGCCCAGTGTGGCAGGGGTGTCTGTGTGTGGCCGTGCCCAGCCTGCTGGGGCCACACCTGAGGGGTCTGAGGGACTCCGGAGGGAGGCTGCAGCTCTGGCACCCCCAGCTCATCTCCCAAATCCCTCCCCACCACGTTTCCCAACAAGACACAGAGCAGAAACAGAAGCTCCTGCCAGGCAATTTCCACCCCAAATCAGTAACGTTTGAGTAGTGGGAACAAGCTGCCAAAAGAGTTGATTTTTTTTTTTGGTTGTTGTTGTTGTTTTTTGAATTTCAATTTTCTGGAAAGTTGGCTGTGTGGATGTGTGATGTGGTGGTGGGTGTGGTGACCCCAGCACAGCACAAAGCCTTGCTCATAAGGGCTGCTAAGTGATGCCTCAAACCACAGCCACGGCTGGGGAGAGGCCACAGCCCCAGGGCAGGTCAGGCTCCCAAATCGTTTTATGGCTAAAGGAGGTTTCGGAGTTTTCTTTGCAAACATAAATAGAATTTACCTGTATTCTTAAGTCCCATAAGAAAAATATACCCCAAGATCTCCCTCTAACTTTTTGAGGAAGTTACTTTCTGATGGAAATAGTTTGGTATCCAAAATACACAAGGCTCAGGGGAGGTCATGGCAGGCAGCTGCGCTGGTCCTGTTACTCAGTGCTCTGGGAGGGGGTTGCTGGAAGTCTGGAGGAGGTTTCATGATGGAAGATTGGGCTAAATAAAGGTCTTCCACCTCCATAATTCCGGCAGCTGCATTTCAGCACAGGATCCAGTCGCAGTGTGACACGGCGTCTCGGATGGAGGAGGGAGCCTCGAACCTCGCTGCGTTCGGGGGCAGCCAAAGTGATTAATGGAGCAGCCTCTGCTCAGGTGGGCTGTGCCTGAGGTCCCTGTCCCTGAGGATCATCTGCAGTGAGTCCTGCTGGTGAGCTGGCAGCGGTAGCTCAGTTTTCATCCTGTCTGTTCCCAGGAAGCACCGAGAGGGCTGGAGCCTGGCAAAGCCACAGCACGCGGATGTCCAGCGCAGCCCCGTCATTTCCAGTGAAGCTGGGGTTGTCAGGGGCATGCAGCCAGTCATCTCATGGTCTGGGCATCCTGACAGCTCCTGGCTGCTGGCTGGGAACAATACCACTGTTCCCAAGGGATGGCAAACCAAAGTCAGGGTATTTTAGTATTTCCGATGAGTTTGTAAAGAGTACCCAAAGTTGACAGGCTCCAGGCAGCTGTGTATAGAGTCATGGAATGGTTTGGGTTGGGAGGGACCTTAAGAACCATCCCATTCCACTCCCTGCCATGGCACGGACACCTTCCACCATCCCAGGTTGCTCCAAGCCCCATCCAAGCTACCCTTGGACACTTCCAGGGATCCAGAGGCGGCCACAGTTGCTCTGGGCAACCTGTGCCAGGGCCTCACCTCTCTATAGGGAGGAATTTCTTCCCAATACCCAATCTGAATCTCTCCTCTTCTAAGTTTAGCCCCTGTGCTATTGCAGCAGGCCCAGCTGGGAGGAGAATGTGGTGGGATGTTTTGTTTCCACGTGCAGTTCCTCATGGCTGGCTGCCTCATTTGGTTATCCCTGGGGTCAGGAATCGGCCCCCGCTGATGCCCCCAGCTCACCTGGGGCTCCCCTGTCCAGGCTGTGCAGCCAGAGCAGAGCAGGGGTTAATGGGCTGCTCCGGGAAGGGGCTGCTGCGTGTTGGGAAGAGGAGAGCCCATCTGGGGCGTAGGAGAGACTTGGAGGTTGTTATTCCCATCAGGAGAGGTCGGGAGAGAGGGACAGCAGGCCAGGTCCCACCTTCTGGCTCAGCCTCCACAGGGAGTTGCTTGTGAGGCCAACTTCCTCTGGGAGGAAGAGAAAGAGAGCCATGGAAGCTGTCCAAACCCTCTGCTGAGAAAGAGGGTGAGGCCAGACAGGGTTGATTTGGGACTTTATTTGGGTGTGCTTGGAGTTGCCTGTGCCGGGGAAGCACCGGGAGCCAGAGGACGCAGATAACCTGAGGCTGCTGGGGTGAATCACCCTCCCACACCTGCACAGCGCACCTCGCTGGCTGCAGGGGCAGCAGCCGCGGCTAAACTGGGCTTTTTTGGGATGTAAATAGGAAATGAGCTCTGCAGCTGAGCCTCCGCAGGCACCGGGGCGCAGAGGGCTCTGCCGGGAGGGAGGAGGCTCGGCCAGCGCAGGCACTTCGTTAATAAGCAAATATATGTGGCTCCATGGGCTTTGAATAACTCCTGGAAGCAAAGTAGTTCTGAGGGCTGAGTCCTTTCCTGCTCTGAACGATTGGAAATAATTGGTTTTATTTCTCTTCCCAAGTCGCAGCAGCACCCACGCGTTTCCGTGTCACTCGCCTGACCCGGCTGGCTCTCGAGCGTGAGCCTGGGTGTGTTGGCTGCCCCGGGGCTGGACCCCACGGACTGTTTTTCCAGCTGTTTGCGTGCCTGCACACCTTGCTCTGGCTGGGAAAAGGCTTGGAACGCCTGAAACCTGCAGCCTGTGGCTGTGGGAAGGAGCCATGAGGGAAAGGGACTGCTGGGGGCTCTGGCAGCTCCTGCCCACGCTGGGGGTGACCCTGAGGGGCTCCAGCAGCTCCAGAACCCAGCAGGGGCTTGGCCCGTGGCCACTGTCGTGACCAGGGGACCCTTTTCCATGACACTGCATCACAGGGGGTGATTCAGCAGCTTTCTAGAAACGCAAGGATCTAAAAGAAGTAAAGAAGGAAGTTTTCCTTCTGTGTTTTCCTTCTCTGTCTCTTTCTGCATTAAGAAATAAGGCAAGTTGGGTTCTGCCTTCAGGGAAGAGGGAAATTTGGCACCAGAAAGCCCCTCCATCCCTTCCCACATCTCTGTACCACATGTCTCCACTTCTCACTTGTTTTGACATCAAGTACTTTCCCCAAAAAATATTAGTCACAACTTGGGCTTCAACCAGCCAACTCTTAACCTTCCTCAAAGTGGTTTGCAGGGGTGACGTTGGTAATGTGTGATGGAGATGGGGACGGGTGGGCGGATTCAGTGTTTCTGGAAGGTTCTGCATCGAGGTTTGGGAGCCCCGAAGCTGCTGCCTGCTGCTCTAAGGGAATCCCAAAGGACCTGCCAGCAGATCCGAGGAGCTTTGGTGGGTCCTTGGAATAGCACAAACTGTGAGGCTGGAAAAGCAGGACATCTGGTGGGGGTGAGGTTGTCAAGGGAGGCTGAATGAGCAGAGCATGAGGACGGTGTAAAGCTGACTAATCCGTGTTGGGGGGTGTCAAACTTGAAGCAGCTGCCTAAAATCTGGGTTTGGAGCAATAACAGCTCTATTGAGCAGTTCAGCACCAACAGGAGGGAAAACCCCAAGTGGCATGTGGGATCAGGTATTGGTTCCTGGGCATTCCTGGGAAGGAAGGGGTGAGGACACTTGGGTTGGGCAGAGCTGTGAAATGGAGTTCCAGGCCTGCAGCAGCTGCACATGAGGAGCCTGCAGTGGCTGTGGGATCCAGGGTGAGCCCAGCCCTGCCTTGCCTGTGCTTCCTCGAGTAATTATTCACACACCTTGCGCCTTAATGAGAACCTGCTCCATTTTCTCATGCCTCTGCTCCGTGGCTCTTCCCTCATGGCTGCTCCTTCAGAGCTCTTTGCAAACCCCATCTGCTAAAGGGCTTGGATTTTCCTTTTAAAAGGAGAAATCATTGGAAATTAGTAGTTTCTCTGAGCGTTATTATGCTTATAATCCTCTAATTTGGTAATGGGGCTGTAATCACAGCCGTGCAGGGTGAGGAGCAGAGCCAGCCCGGAAAGGTGCCCTGGGGATTCCCAGGCACAGCGTGCCTGGACAGAGCGGGATTCCATGGCAGGAAAGGCAGGGGGAGAGAGGATGGGACTCGCAGTGATGGAGAACCAGCATCAAACACAGCTCATGGGTGAGGAACCCTGAAACAAGAGATGTCAGCGACAGACCCTGTGCCCAGAGCCTGTGGCTGTGAACAGCAATTGAGCTTGACAGCCCCATCCCTCCCCAAAAAGTCAAGAGAAAGCAATAAAGTCAAGGGAAAACAAATAACATCCCTTTGCCAGGGATACTTCCTGTTCAGGAACACCTTTCAAAGCAGGTGAGCTCCCAGGATGCGGAGGAAGGTGAGGTCAGAGATCTGAGTGAGGCCCTTCCAGCCCCAAATCACAACCTGCTGCTCCCGAGGCTGCTGCCCAGCTCAGCCCATTCCCACTGCAGGATTTTCCTCCTTCCAACCCTGTAGTGAGGGAAATTGGTGCAAACACGCAGCTTGCTGAGGGTAACGTGTGGTGCCGAGCCACACCTGGGTAAAAAGCCAGGCAGGGACTCCCAGACTGTTGGACTGGAAAGGTGAGAGCAGCTAATTGGGATCTGCAGAGCCTGGCTGTCCAGGCAGGAAATCCAGCCGTGCTGGGGCTGGTGGCTCTCGGGGAACTGCTCATTCCCACATCCTGCATCCTGTCGAGGGTCTCCTGTTGTGCCACCCTCCCAGGCTGCAAGGTGCTGGCAGCAGGGACCCTGCTCTCAGCAGAGCTAAGCCCTGGTAAGCACTGTGGAAAGGAGACTGGAGCAGGTGTGGCTGGTGTTGGAGATGGGTTATATTCCAAATAATGCTGGAACGCAGTCCCCATGCAGGAGAGGTGGATGGGAGAGGTTCCCAGGGGCTGAAACCTCAGCCCTGATGGGCAAACTGGAGTCAGGGATGTCTTCACTCAGCACAGCTGGCTTAGAGATCCAGGGAAAACCCTGAGCCTTGAGAACAAGGGGACTAGAAATGCAGAGCAGGGATGAAAATGATGGAAATGAGACAAAGTCACCACTTCCCAAAACCTTCACAGTGAAGGAAACACCTCCCACTGTCTGGAGGATCCATGGGAATATTACAATATTTGTTCCAAAAACATGACTGGGTGGATCCAGACTCACTGACGCAGACACAGGCAGCTAATTGAATTCATACGTAGGAACCCTGGACACCATCTGGCCTCAATAAAACGTGGGTCCGGAGCTGTTTCTTAGCAGATGGTTCCTCATTTTCATAATCTGAAATCAAAAGATCATTTTTCTATCTGGAGATCAAAGGCACCTAATGTCTCCCTGGTCGAGGGTTCCAAAGGGAAGCCTGTGCCCTCTGGTTTGGCACTGGGTGCGAGGCAGACGGGGTTTTCCCCTGAAACCTCTGCTCAGGCTCGGGGCAACCACATCTGGGCAGCAGCTGCAGATGTTCACAGCTCTCCAGGGCTGGGCTTTGTTTCCGTGATAGGGACGTGCAGTTTATAAAATCAGAAGGGACAGCTGTAATAAGCTTGTGTGGCCGTTTCTGTTTCCCCAGACTACTGCACTATAGCCCATGCGGATATTTGGGGATGAAATGATTCCTTTTGCCTTAGAAGAAGAGCTCAGAGCCCACTCAGCCCTGCAGCCCTGCGTGTGAGGCCAGCACGGTGGCCACTCTGGTGGTTTGGTGTCCTGTGCAGGGCCAGCAGCTGGACTCGGTGATCCTCGTGGCCCCTCCCAGCTCAGGATATCCCATGATTTTCTGATGCCTGTGGGGGACACCCCTGCAGAGGAATGAGATCAGCCTGGAGCAGAGGAGGCTCAGGGGGGACCTTGTGGCTCTGCACAACTCCTGACAGGAGGGGACAGCCGGGGGGGCTCTGCTCCCAGGGACAGGGACGGGAGGAGAGGGAATGGCCTCAATTTCTGCATGGAAAGGGTGGTCAGGCCTTGGCAGGGGCTGCCCGGAGAGGTCTGGAGCGCCCATCCCTGGAGGGATGGATGACAAGGTGGGCATCGGGCACAGCTTGGACTCGGTGACGCCGGGGGCCTTTTCCAGCCTCGGTGCTTCTGGAATTCCGCGAGTCTGGGCTCCTCCTCGGCTGCTGCGGGTGGGCGAGCGCTCGCCTCCCCGGCGACGTCAGCGCCGCTCCGGCGGCAGCAGCAGGGGAGGAGAGGGGGGCGAGATGCTTCTGTGGAAAGTACTTCCACACCCACCCCGAAGCCTCCGGGACAGACGTGATCTTTGCCACCTAAGAACGAGAGGTGTGTGGTTGTTCGGAGCAGGTTGTAACAAATTGAGTCCTGCTCGCAAAGCTCGTTTTCCGCGGTACCTGTGGGCTCAGGCCGTTCCCACCGGGCCAGGTGGAGCCCAAAGGCTGCCCCAGCGCTCTCTGCATCTCAAGCGCCGATGCACCAGGTGAATATTTGCGCCGGGATCAGCTGCCAGAGGAGCTGGAGCTCTTCCCTGCTGTGCCTGCTGCAGTATGGAAATGATGCTCCCGGCAGACAGCTGAGTCCCACCTCGGTTCCCATTCACCTGGAGATGAAAGTGCTCTGGCTGCCAGTGTAGGCGGGGCAAAACTATTTAAAAACCTCATTAGAGAAAGTATTTGGGGAAGACAGCAACACCCTCAGTTGTGGTTTGCTCCAGGACTTCTCAGCCAGATCCCTGCTGATACAGAGGGAAGGGCACTATGAGAGACATTCCTGTCAAATACTACTCCTCGTGGGGATGCCTTGGGTGTCCTTTGCCTTTCTCTCAGTCCTGGTGGGCAGTGCTTTACCTAAACCTGAACATTCCCCTCCAGGTGGTGTTTTAGGGGCTGGAATCAGGGCTGTGTTTGGCACGGAGGGGTCTGGGAGTGATGTAGGAGGGTCCCAGCTCCATGCTGGAGGAACACAGCAGAACTATGTGTGATCTTGATTAGGCAGAAATCCACCATGAATATTTCCTATTCTGTTTAATTCCTGTTTGTGCTTATTTCAGCTGAATTTGCAGCAGGAGTAATGCCCAAGCCACATCTGGCTCGTGATGCATATGGGATCAGACTGGGAGTTTGGGAGGAGGTGGATCTGGATTCAGAGGTTTGGCTTCTTATTTAGAAAATGACGGGTTGCATTCTCCCACGGCTGCTCCAGACTGCCCCAGAGCTCTATGATATTCCTGGCCAAGGGTTTTTTCAGTCTGCCTGACGAGGAAACAATGTCATGTGTGTGGCTTGTCTGGCCTCGTGCACCTGCACTTCCCCTTCTGCCTTCATTTTCTTTGCATCCCATTTATTCCAAGGAACCAAATATTCATTAAGTCCTGATGAGTTGGAGTGCCAGGAATTCCTTTTCCTCTCCAAACACAGCCGCCCACCCACGTTAAGCAGGCCCAGTCAATCCAGACAACTGCAGCCCTCAGCCAGCTGGGGGACATCCCGAGCCCTCCGAGCAGGTCCCACGGGATCACACAAAGACCAGACTGAGCTAAGGAAGGCCACGTGCAGCCCCTGGGCTTGCCCTCCCTTGGCTCCAGCCACAGGAGCTGCTGGCATCTTGGCAAAGCCCGTTGGGTTCCCGGTGTGCCCCTTCCCAGAATCACATGGGATCACAGAACCAGCAAGGCTGGAACAGCTCTTCAAGACCATCCAGTCCCACCATCACCCCTAAACCACGTCCCCCACCCAGAGAGCTCTCGAGCACTGTAAGAGGTGGTGACCCCATCTCAAAGGCAGCGCTGCATTCCCCAGCTCCCCACACTGGCCTGCCACGCTCCCACCTGTGCCCCGTGCCCTCGGAGCAGCCCCTGCTGTGCTGATGGCTTTGGCAGCTCCACCCAGCTCCCCCCGACCCACCCCACGGGCGCCTCACCCCCCATGGGCAGGGAGGTCGCACAGACCTTGTCCCAAAGCCTTGGGATGAGAGGTCACTCTTGTCCTCACGTGAACTGCAGGAGGAACGCACTCCCGGGCTCTTCTGCTGCCTGTCCCAGCTTTATTTTATTATTATTTTTAGGGGCGGGTGTGTAATTTTTTTGACTCAATTTGCAAGTTGAGAATATTCTCTGTGTTAATATTTGACTCAGCCCTGATGCAGTTCAGCCCCGTAGCTGTTGTTACCTGCATCCCCTGAAAGAACAACATCTCCCCAGCCCGGGAGCCTCGGTGGTGTTGATTCCTGCCGGGGTACGTGGGTGCCAGTGGAAAATAAACAACGTGGTATTTTCCGAGTGGCAGATCTGAAGGCACCCTGCTTTCCTCGCTTTGCATACTCCCCGAGCACCATCCTCTCTGCTTCCCAGATCTGAAAGCCGAGGCAGAGACATCTGATGGGGCTCCGGCGCTGACTCACTGTTTGATGTGAGGCGGGAGGAGGGATGTGATCGGATCCCATTGTGCACAGCATCCACCAGACCACGCCGGCAGCCGGAGGAGAAGCGACTCCTCATCCTCCCTGCCCCTCCAAACCCTGCTGCCTCCCCTCGCTGTCCCCTGCCCCACCCGCAGCAGCCGGGATGTCACCTCCGAAATGGCTCTTGGGCTGTGGGCTCCCATCCCTGGAAGTGTCCAAGGCCGGGCTGGATGGGAGCAGCCTGCTCTGGTGGGAGGTGTCCCTGCCCCCGGCAGGGGTGGATCTGGATGACTTTAAGGTCCCTTCCAAGGCAGCCCGTTCCATGAGCCCCTGATCCCGTGATTAGGCCGTGTGCAGGCAGAGCTGAGGCCCGTGCAGCCCCGGGGTGTGCCGGGCGTGCACGCCCGGGGTTCTTTCTCACGAGATGGTGCAAGAGCCGGGGGGGAACTGGTTAAACAGCGTGAGCTGCCGGGCTTGGCAGGGCAGCGTGTCACCGGGAAGCCGGTGTTTTATTAAACACACTATCAAAGTGGGCTAAAGTCTCTTATTAATGTCCACAAATTCTGCCACTTCCAAATAGTTTCCACCTACGTGTTCCTCCCACTGCTGCACTGGGTGCTGGCAAACATCTCTGCTCAAAGAGGGGAACGGCTTTCATTCGAACAGTCCTGGGGCGAGTTTCGCTGAGCGGTGCCAGCATCATTCCCGCAGCTCTCACGTGCCCGGCAGCGCTCCAGGGTCGTGCCGGAGGGAGGGCACAGAGACAACAGCTCTGGCTGTGTTTTCCCAGCGCTTCATCCGGGCAGAGCCCATGGCAGCCTAAACCAACGCAATTATTGCACATATTTGCAATAATAAATCTCGACTTCTGAACTCGCGACGGTTCCCGACGGTTCCGCGGCGGCGAGCGCGGCCAGCCGTGCTATCGAGAGTCACCGCGGCTGAAACCGCCTCCTTCACACCAAACCGGGCTCTCGCAACTCCCAGGAGGCTGAGGCAGAGCCTGCTGGGTGTCAAAGTGCTCCTCACCCCCTGCGCTCTGCGGCCCCGCGGAGTCCCTTGGGACCGGCCGCGGCTGAGGAGCGTGAGACACCGGCTGGCACAGGAGATGTTCGGCTCTCCTGGGAGCTCCTGGCTGGGCGCATCCCGCACTGGCCGCACCTGCGGGACCACGGACCCCGCGGGGATGAGGCGCTGTCCCCCCCGGAGCCTCCCGTGCTGCCGGGCTCGGAGCGGAGCCGTCGCGTTCGCCGAGCGCAGGAGAGAGCCCCGCTCCCGGCTCTGCCTCCGACAGCCTGGCTCCCGCAGAGCTTCCCCCGGTGCGGGGAGCACGGGCTGCTCCTGCCGGAGGCTCGGGGCCGAGGATGCCGAGGGCTGAGCGCATCCCAGCCCCGGCCGGGCTGAGCCTTCACCTCCGGTGCCAGTAACCCGAGCCGGGATTGCTGGAAACGGGAGAGAGGGAGAGTCAGCGATTTGATTACAGGCCACAGGCACATGCCTGGCCTTCATGGATATATTAAGTAAGAGACATTTTAAAACAAAACCACCCTCGGTAACCTTATCGTAAGCTCGAATCCACAACCCATCTGTTAACTCCCGGCGCTGCCCACATAGGCTTCCATCAGACGGCAGCGCCAGGGATTTTTGGAACGTTTTCCCCCAGATCCCTGCGGTCGGAAGGGGACAGTCCCGGGGAAGGGGCAGATCCTGAGTCCCGGCTTCCCAGCCCACCCCCAAACCAGCCCCCAAACTCTCACCTTCTCGTGCCTCTGTAAATAACAACTGCAAATCCCCCTGGACGCGAGCTGTCGCTGTCCTGTGGCTCCCAGCCCTGCTGGAGGAGCTCTCAGGAGAGCTGCTGCTCCACGGATGGCTTGAGGGAATTCAGCCTTTCTAAACATTTTGTTACTGCCTGAATCGTGTGGTGTAAAGGAGTCCTCCATGTAGAAATAATTCAGCAAACACAAGCGAGAAGGCGAATTGATGATTGCATCAGTCCTTGCTCATGAAAAGTGATCCCCAGGAAAATGTAACTCAACTCTCGAGCAATCTCACTTGATGCCCAAGAATGCAATAACTTCATTTGGATCCTCCTTTTAGGGGGACTCCTAAATCCTTGGCAACGTCCCTTAAGGTCATGAGCAAATCCTGATATGGAGAATTGTTTGGCAAGCATGAGAACAGTAAAAGGGCTAAATAATTGGGGATTACCTCTGACCCTGATTTGTGGCTCACCACCCACTGCAGGAATGTACCGAATATCTGAAGGAGCATGCAGGAGTCAGACAATCCAGGGGCATGAAGCCGTCCACGTACTCTTGGAGCCTGAACTCCAAATGCGGAGCAGGTTGGCCCCAAACCTCATTTTTCATTAGCAAAAGGCTGCAGCAAGCTCTAATTATTTCTGTTGCCTTGGACAAAGGGTCAGTGATGGGACAGATGAAAAATTGTCTGTGTTTCTTTCACCCTTTGTTTGGAAAATAACATCTTTGGTCTTGGGGGCACAGAGAGAGCGGAGCTCTGCTCCAGGGCTCCTTTCTGAGGCTGGGTACAGTCCCCTGAGCTGCAGCAGGGACAAACACATCACCCCCCTGGTTATTGCTGAGTCTGGTCAGCGCCTGCAGGAAAGGGCAGCTCTGCTGTGGGAGCCCAGAGCTGTGGTTCTGTGCCACTCAGAGCTCTGTCCCCAACTCCTGTCCCCCACGGTGCACCAGGGCTGCGGCACCACAGAGACCCTCAAGTCCTGCCCACGGCAGGGAGCTGGACTGAGATGTCTTTGAGGTCCCTCCCAACCCAAACCATTCTGGGATCCCATGGTCCTGGCCATAATCGCCAGGTTTGCAGGCTCGGGTGTAGAACACTGAGAGGACCATGTTGAGTGGGACAAGCCAAGCATCTGTTTTGTGGGAGCCCCATGTCACTGATACAGTGCCGTGTGTTCACACTGCAGGTGCCGCCGGGAGCTTGTAGGGGAGATTTTGGGGTTTTATAGACCTTACATTTGTGGCTAGCATCTTTCTGACGCTCTGACTTCCCTTGGGATTCTTCCTGGTAACAGCAGACACCTTTGGAGGGGGGTAAGCTTTAAACAGCCTATCTCCATCGCCCATCTAAAACCTGTCTGTGCTCTCAGGTAGCACCTCCTGCCCTGGGATTCCTCCCGAGCTGGAGCAGCCAGGACTCTGCAGGAAATAGCAGCAGCTGGGTGCTGGGGCTCTGCTGTTCCCTTATCTCGGTAAATGCACCTTTTATCAGCTGAGCCTGCCTCTACTTGCTCAGCAGTCAGCAGGGAAGTGACCACAGCCCTTCAGGAGAGCTCTGCCTTGGCAGGCACACACAAAGCATTATCATCGCTCGGCGTTGTGCAACCGCTGGCGTCCACGGGCTGGCACGGGCATGGCATGGCATGGCATGGCATGGCATGGCATGGCATGGCATGGAGGGGACCTGAAATTATCGTCATCGTTCCACCCCTGCCATGCACAGGGACACCTTCCACTGGACCCGGCTGTTCCATGCAACACTTCCAGGGATCCAGGGGCAGCCACAGCTGCTCTGGGAACCTGTGCCAGGGCCCCCCCACCCTGCCAGGGGAGAATTTCCTGCTGATCGTAGAATCACAGAATGGTTTGGGTTGGAAGGGACGTTAAAGCCCGCCTCATTCCAGCCCCCTGCCGTGGGCAGGGATGGATACCTTTCACTGGAGCGAGTTACTCCAAGCCCTGGATACCCCCAGGGATGGGGTCCTACCACCCCAAAACTTCCCTGCAGCACCACCACTTCCCCAGAGCCACATTTTGTCGACCCTCACTTATTTTTATCCCCCCCCATTTCCACACTTCCGCAGCTGCAGCTCTCTCCGGGTCTGTCTTGTGTGCCTGTGTCACTTTGGGGATGATTTTTATTTATTTCCTCCCTGATCTCGGAACACAGCAGTGGTACCACACGGTACGGCACGGTATGGCAGGGTATGACACCTTATGGCATGGTATGGCACAGCACAGCACGGTATGGCATGGTATGGCATGGTATGGCACAGCACAGCACGGTATGGCATGGTATGGCACGGTATGGCAGGGTATGACACCTTATGGCACGGTATGGCACAGCACGGCACGGTATGGCATGGTATGACACCTTATGGCATGGTATGGCACAGCACGGCATGGTATGGCACAGCACGGCATGGTATGGCACAGCATGGCACGGTATGGCACGGTATGACACCTTATGGCACGGTATGGCACAGCATGGCACATTATGGCATGGTATGGCACAGTATGACACCTTATGGCATGGTATGGCACAGCATGGCACGGTATGACATGGTATAGCACGGTATGACATGGATGGCACAGTATTGCACGGTATGACATGGTATGGCACGGTATGGTACAGCACGGCACGGTATGGCACAGTATGGCACAGCACGGTATGACATGGTATGGCACGGTATGGCACACTATGGCACTTTATGACATGCAGCGGCACAGCCCGGCACAGCAAGGCACTGTACGGCACGGCACGGCACGGCGCGGCCCCAAGCCGCCAGCCGCGGCCCCGCCGCGCCGGGACACACGTGCGGGGGGGCCCGGAGCCGCGGCCCCGCCTCTCCCCGCGCCGCCGCCACGTGAGGCTCATGTGACGGCGGGGCGGGGGCGCCGGGGCCGCCAGACGTGCCGGCGGTCACAGGGCTCCGCACGTCGCTCCCGTCCACCCACTCGCCCGCATTTAACCCGGCCCGCGGCCGCCCGCCGCTCCTCAGCCCGCGCGGCGCGGGCGCGGCATGAGCAGCAGCGGCCCCGGCACCGGCACCGGCCCCGGCACCGGCCCCGGCACCGGCAGCGCCCGCAGCCCCTGAGCGCCCGCACCGCCCGCGCCCCCCGCCATGGAGCGCATCCCCAGCGCGCAGCCCCCGCCCGGCTGCCTGGGCAAGCTGCCCGCCCTGGAGAGCGGAGACCTGCCCGGGTAAGCGGGGCTCGGGGGGCTCCGGGGGAGCGGCCCCGCCGGCTCCGGGACGCGGCTAACGCGCTGCTCTCCTTTCGCCCGTGCAGGCTGGACTTCGCGCACATGTACCAGGTGTACAAGCCCCGGAGGGGCTTAAAGAGGAGCGAGGACAACAAGGTAAACGGGGGTGACGGGGTACGGCGAGGGGCGGTAAGGTAAACTGCGGGTTAACGGGGCGACTCGGGGGTTAACGGGGTGACTCGGCCGGTGCGCTGCCGGGGCGGGGGCCGCTCGGGACGGGAGGAGCGGGGCCGGGCCGGGCTGTCCCCCCGCTGACCGGCTGTCCCCCCGCTGCCCCGGCCCCGCAGGAGACCTACAAGCTGCCGCACCGGCTGATCGAGAAGAAGAGGCGCGACAGGATCAACGAGTGCATCGCGCAGCTGAAGGACCTGCTGCCCGAGCACCTCAAGCTCACGGTAGGTGCGAGCGGAGGGACGGGGCTCCCCGCGGCCGGCGCTCTGCTGCCGCTTCTCCGCCAATTTGGGGTGGCTTTTTATTTTATTTTATTTTTTAAATTTTTTTTTCGCGGTGCCGCACGCCCGGGCAGGCTGTAGGCGCATCCCAAAGTTCCCCGGGAGCTGCGGATCCCTGCGGGAGCTGCCCGCCCGGCACCGCTGCCGGAGGAGAGCCGTCC
Organism: Motacilla alba alba; assembly: GCF_015832195.1. Lineage (NCBI taxonomy): Eukaryota > Metazoa > Chordata > Aves > Passeriformes > Motacillidae > Motacilla > Motacilla alba. Next base: position 1,368,953 of record NC_052027.1, on the reverse strand, counting down.
CCGGCCGGGCTCCCCGGTCACGGTGCCAGCAGGGGCAGCAGAACCCATGAATAAAACGCTTCTCCCCGGGCTATGCGGCTGCTCCCAAAGTACCCACGGGGCTCCGTGAGAGCCTTTTCCGTAGCCTGCTTTTAAACTTCTTTCCCTGGAGTGTTGCCGGTGGGGGCCCTGCCTGCTGAGGCTCTCCCCGTGCCCGTCCTCCCGCGGCTCCCGGGAAGGCACTGGCAGCTCCTGGCGGCGGGTGCCAACCTGTCCCTGCGCTCCCAGACTCTAGGTCACCTGGAGAAGGCTGTGGTTCTGGAGCTCACCCTGAAGCACGTGAAGGCACTGACCAACCTCATCGAGCAGCAGCAGCAGAAGATCATCGCTTTGCAGAGCGGCTTGCAGGCGGGTGAGTGCTCAGCCGGCAGGGCAGAGGCTGTGTGCGTGTGATGGGCTTTCCCCGGGGAGCCCGGGAAACGCGGTTGTGACACCTTGTTCCCGAGAAGGGAGGAGGCAGGAGTCCTGGCCTTTCCTGCTGTCATTTTCTCAGGCTTTGCTTATGAGCTTTCACAAAAAAAGATGCACTGCTCAAGATGGTCAGTGCAGCGTGCCCCGGGAGTTGTTTGAAATTAAACTGGGTTTTAAGTAGTTTTAGTTACAGCCCAGGTTTGCTGTGAGGTTCTCTCCAAAGCCGTTCAATTCTCCCCATTTGTGTTTGTGAGCTTTAGATAACCCAGTCTGGGTTATTTGGCTGTTTTCTTTGGAAATTGGTATTATTCTCTCCGAATAACCCAGTCTGGTTTATTTGGCTGTTTTCTCTGGAAATAGATATAAATCTGCTTTCTATAGACACCTTTTTAAGTTTCTTCATAACCGAGCTGGCCTGTGCTCTGCAGGCAGAGGGGACCCCGTGCTTCAGCTTATCAGCCTCAGATGCACTTCCTCCTGCTGTTTTCACATGTGGCTCTCACGTGAATCGGATACAGTAAACCCGAATTTTTCGGAGGCGCCGGCCGTGGCCCGGCAGCCACAGGGAGTGCAGTGGAGCTGCCGGAGCGGCGGAGTCCCCGGGGGCAGGCGGAGCTGCTGGCAGGGCCGGGAGCTCCCTGGCCCGAGGAGCAGGGCGAGGTGCACCCTGCCTTCCCCGGGGGTTTCCTGGAGAAACCGCAGCTTGACTCACTCCCCTCTTTGCACTCCAGTACCTGTCGAAAGTGGATTTTACAGTAAATGACAAAAAAGAGCAGGCGGCGCTTTTACTTTAAAAGTGGACAGGTGGATGTTCCAGTGGAATTGTGCGTTTCTGCAGAAATCTGGGGATTTCTGTTCACAGAGCCCAGCCTGGCCATCGCGTTCCCCTCTGGCTGTGCCGTAACCCAAGCCCAGCATGGCCTCGGAGCTGGAAACGGAGCTATTTAGCATGTTGTTAATTTTTAATTTCTTTCTGTTAATGTTTCCTTAGGTGACCTGTCATCGAGAAACCTCGATTCCAGCCAGGAAATGTTTCGATCCGGTTTCCAGATGTGCGCCAAGGAAATGCTGCAATACCTGGCCAAGCACGAGAACGGCAAGGAGCTGAAGTCGTCGCAGCTGGTCAGCCACCTGCACCGCATGGCCAGCGAGGTGCTGCAGGGCGGGGCGGCCCGCAAGGCCGGGGACGTCCCTCCCAAAATGCTGGACTTGAAGGAGAAGCCGGCGCCCCTGGGCGCGGCGGGCGAGGGCCACGGGAAGAACTGCGTGCCCGTGATCCAGCGGACATTCGCTCACTCCAGCGGGGAGCAGAGCGGCAGCGACACGGACACGGACAGCGGGTACGGGGGAGAGCTGGAGAAAAGCGACTCCAAACCGGAACAGCCCTATTTCAAAAAGGATACCGACCTCAAGTACGCTGTCCAGGAGAGAATAAGCTCTATTAAGCAAGAGACTGAGGACCCGCCGGCCAAAAGGAGCAGGCTGGAGTCGCCGCAGGACGAGGGCCCTTTCGGCAGCGACGTGATGGGCCCTGCCGGCGGCTTCCTGGGCCCCCACGCTCACCAGCCTCCCCTGTGCCTGCCTTTCTACCTGATCCCGCCGTCCGCCACCGCCTACCTGCCCATGCTGGAGAAGTGCTGGTACCCGGCCTCGGTTCCCGTGCTGTACCCCAGCCTGCCGGCCTCTGCCGCGGCCCTGACGGGCTTCATGAACCCCGACAAAATCTCCCCCCCTCTGCTGATGCCCCAGAGACTCCCTTCTCCTGTACCGGCCCATTCCCCCATCGACTCCTCGGCTCTGCTTCAAGCTTTGAAGCAGATTCCTCCTTTGAACTTGGAAACCAAAGACTGAGCGCAGTGTGACTGGTTTTTCTCTTTTTTTTCCTTTTTTTGGTTTTTTTTTTTTTTTTTTAGTTTGAGAGACTGTTTCACTTTTATATATTGGCTGGACTGAGGTGTGGGGACGAGGTTCACTGTGCGTAGGAAGCTAAATCCCCTTTTCTCTGACTTGTCAGGTAGCTTGGAGAAGGATGAAGGATGCGCCCAGGTTAGCCATTGACAACTACTTCCAAAAGATTAAAGAAGGATTTTGTGCTTGGCCCCTTCCCTTCTTCCCTCTCCACGTCTACAGAGCGACAGTTGACTCAGTCAGCTGCGAACCTATTGCAAAGCTGTGAAGAAATATTCCATTGGGCAGACCCGCTTTGAGGGTCTGCAAACAAAATAAGTGAATACAAACCATGGTACTTCCCTGAGCACCTCTGGAGGCAACGGCCCCGCTGGCTCATCTGAGCTGGGCTGCTGTCCCAGGGACCCCAGGTGTGGGGGTGGTGGTGGCAATGCCACCGTGAGCGCAGCAGGAGCAGGGCAGTGGCCACTGTGGTGGTGGCAATGCCATCGTGAGTGCAGGATGAGCAGGGCAGTGGCACTGTGCTGTGGTGGTGGCAATGCCATCATGAGCACAGGAGGAGCAGGGCAGTGGTCACTGGTGGTGGCAATGCCACTGTGAGCACAGCAGGAGCAGGGCAGTGGTATCTGTGGTGGTTGCAGTGCCACCGAGAGAACAGCAGGAGCAGGGCAGTGGCACTGTGGTGAGGTGGTGGCAATGCCATCGTGAGCACAGCAGGAGCAGGGCAGTGGCACTGTGGTGGTGGCAATGCCATCGTGAGCACAGCAGGAGCAGGGCAGTGGTCACTGCAGAAGCAGCAATGTCACCAGGAAGAGCAGGGCAGTGGCCACTGTGAGGTTGTGGCAGTGGTGGCAATGTCACCAGGAAGAGCAGGGCAGTGGCCACTGTGAGGTTGTGGCAGTGGTGGCAATGCCACCAGGAGGAGCAGGGCAGTGGCCACTGTGAGGTTGTGGCAGTGGTGGCAATGCCACCAGGAGGAGCAGGGCAGTGGCCACTGTGAGGTGGTGGCGGTGGTGGCAATGCCACCAGGAGGAGCAGGGCAGCGGTCACTGCCTGGTCACACGCAGCTCGGGCAGACAGACAGACCTGAGACGGGTTTCTCTCCACACCTTTGCCGATACACAGATGTTTTTTTCAAGAAATAAAAGGTAGCTGCTGCTTGGAGCTTTCCATGGCGTTCATCTAATAAATAAATTAACCTGCGCCCTTCCTGTAACCCGAGCTGCTACGTTGGGCCGGCTCGGGAGGAGCTGGCCCCGGGGTGGCCTCGCTGGTGGCACCGGCTCCATCGTGTGCCCTGCCGGGCGCTCGGGCTCTCTGCGGAGGCAGCGGCAGTGCCCTCCCTGCTGAGCGCGGCCCTGGCAGTGCCTTTGGGGCAGGCAGGGCTGGGTTCCCAGGAGCCCGATCCCGGGTTTTTGAGGGCTGGCTTCCTCCCGCACGCCTGCCTCACCCCCCGCGCGAAGGGGAGAGGGCTGGTGCGTCCCGCGAGCTGCAGGGGGCTTTCTCCACAGAGGAACATCCTCTCCAGTTCAGCCTCTTTCCAGTTCAAAACCCCCAAACTTCGCTGCCAAAGGCAGTGCTCTTTGGTGGTTTTTTTCTCACTGGTTTTGAGAGCCCCTGTCTGGATCCTCACGTCGCCCTCCCGTTGCACCAGCTGTTGAGATGCACTATGCTTGATTGCAGATTGTGTTCTAACGTTTATTTTGTTGTTGGTTTTTTGGGTTTTTTTTTTGGTATACAGTTGTTGCCTTTATTTGTAAAATCCTGTTATAAATATATATATATTATATAAATATATTAAAAGTTAAAACGTTTCAGATGTCTATTATTTGTATAACTACTTGAGCATAAAGAAGTGAGAAATATGAATGTATTCTTGTTTCTGGGTTGTCTTTTTTTTTTTTGAAGAGAAGAATATTCCGTTTTTCTCTCGGGAGAGGTACAGTGTTTATATTTTAGAGCTGCCTTCAAGGTGGGATATTGTACATATTTTTATCTTGAGTAAATGTTAAGTAGCTGTTTAAAAATGCTTAATAAAATAATTCTTTTCCTGTGGAAGATAAGGGTTTGCCTCCTGTGCTTTGAAATGTTTGAGCAGGGTCATTCCACATGGTCTGGTCCCGCAGGGGATGGCACAGGGGGGAGCAGGGTGCAGGGAGGAGCAGGGATCTCAGGGTGCAGGGAGGAGCAGGGATCTCAGGGTGCAGGGAGGAGCGGGGATCTCAGGGTGCAGGGAGGAGGAGCAGGGATCTCAGGGTGCAGGGAGGAGCGGGGATCTCAGGGTGCAGGGGGGAGCAGGGATTTTGGGGTGCAGGGGGAGCAGGATCTCAGGGTGCAGGGAGGAGTGGGGATTTTGGGGTGCAGGGGGGAGCAGGGCTCTCTTTTTCCCCCCCACAGCTCCTCTGCTGTCGGTGCCTGAAGGAGCTCAGGGTCCCATTACCCGTGTCACCAGGGATATTTATTTATTTTAACTCTCTTGGCACCTTCGGGGATTTTTTTCCTTCCAGACTCGAGGGAGGTGCCAGGAGAGCCCGGCTGGCTTTCCCGCTCTCTCCTGATGTCACGTTGTGCTCCCTGTGTCTGGCGTTTGGGCCCCCAGCTCTGTGGGGAGGAGGCAGCCCCTCACCCGGAGGGGTCTCCACAGGCTTTGCCCATTCCTGGAGGAAAGGGCCTCGCTGCAAACTGGTTTTACTCCAGCCCCCTGTGCCTGGGCTGCCCGGGACGGTGCCCAGCAGGCCCCTGGGCTGAGGGGTGCGAGGGTCAGGTCCTGCCTGTGCTCGAGTGATCCCTGCCACCCCCATGTGTCCCTGATTTGGGAATTCCAGCTGGCACCGTGGGTGGTGGGGCAGCCTGCTGCCCCTACCCCCAAAATGAGCCAGAGGGCAGGGTGCTCATCCCAGCACGGGCTCCCTCCCAGCCTCTCCAGCAGCAGTGCCGGTTTCTGGTCTCCAGATGAGATGACAACATCCCCAAACCTCCCCCAAAGGCAAAAGAGGGGTGAAGCAAAGGGATGGCCGGGAGGACTCTGCTTCCCAGTGGTGCTGCCTGTGTGTGGATGGGGCACGGGCAGTTCTGGGGGGGTGTTTGGGGGTTTCACTGTGCAGGTGAATCACAAAATGCAGGGAGTGGTGTAAGAGTCCAACTGTGCCAGCACTGCTCAGGCCTGGGCTGAGCATCTGCAGGACCCCGCATGGAGGGGCTGATGCTTCTGTTAGACTGTGGTGAGAACTAAAGAAACCTGAGCTTAAGTAATGCCAGAAAAAAATGCTGCCTGGTTTAATGTGTTTGGGGTCTCCACGTGTCCCAGCGTTCATGTGACGTTTGCTTTAATTTGGGCTAAATATTGATCTTACTGAGGCTGGCTGTGACAACCCCATTTGGGGACAGACTTGGTGCTCAGTGCAGAGGTGCCTCCAGCCTCGGGACCCTCTGGATCTCTGGCTCCTTTCCATGGCTCTCACTCCCCTTTGGTCCTCAAATTCTGACCCCCCTTGTCCTGTGGGATGACTTGCAGGATTTCCAGATCCTCAGTCTCGCTGGAAAAAAATTGCAGAAAAAGTGGAAGAGAGAACATTTACCCAGGAAGCAAAAGACTATTATGGGCTGGGAATTTTCCCTGTCCCCCTGGCCCGGCGCCAGCAGCAGGACAGGTGAGTTCTGTGGGGCAGGGGCTGCACCCGTGTGGCACCGGGAGGGGACCCAGCAGCCCCTCCCAGCCCTGGCAGAGCTGCATCCCTGCCCGGGAGGAGGGGATGGATGGATGGATGGATGGATGGATGGATGGATGGATGGATGGATGGATGGATGGATGGATGGATGGATGGATGGAGGGGCGACCCCCGGCACGGTGCCAGCCCGGGGCAGCCCGTGCCGCCCGCCCCGCCGGGGTGTGCTGAGTTCCCGGGCTTGTTTTCATGGTCTCACCCAGCTCTGACCTGCCTCAAATGTTGACACAATGTCACGTTTCCGACTGCAGTCTTTCATGTGCAGCCGGAGGCTAAATACGGCTGCTGGTTCCTGGAAAAAGACGTGCCTGGCACCCTTTCAGCAGAAACCCGATCCCCATGCAGGCTTGGCACAACAGCTGAATAACACAGCAATAACTCTTTCAGCAGCATTTCAACCCATAAATAGGGCTTCCCGAGCGACTCCTTGAAGTCAGACAAGGAGGATACAATGATTTTGGGCAAAAAAAAATAAAAATAAATGAAGTTGGTGTGCGTGAGGAGCGGGTGGGAGGGCGCAGCGGGGTCAGGCAGATCAGAGGGTGCCCTGGAGGTGCTGAGTGAGGTTTGCTGAGTGGGAACGCGGGATTGCCTCAAAAGGAAAGAAATGCTCCTGAATTTTTTAATGTCTCGGTCCTGTTTCATACCAGCCCCGTGGAGGCACAGGGAGAGCCTTCCTGAGAGCCAGGGCCTTTCCTAACCCCGGTGAGGACACACAGACACATAATTTTAGCTTTTCACCACCTGTTTGGAAAGCTCCCGTAGCCGGGCGCTGTGGGACTGGATGGTTTTTACAGGCATGTACCCCGGGAGCTGCTTATTTGCATTATGCATGGACCAGGGCCTAAAATAATCTGCAGTGACGCACTTTTTTTTTTTTTTTTTTTTTTTTTCCGTGATTTTCACCCCATCCCTTTGCAGGACTCCGTTTTCCTGAACGTGCCGTGACTTTTGAGGAGCACGCACGGTTCCCCGGCGCCGGGGCAGGCCGGAGGGAGCTGCCCTGGCCCCGCTGGTGGCACACGGAGGGAGCAGTGCCCCGGCGCTCCGCCTCGGCTTTCATCTGCAGAGCGTGTAGCTGCAAGTGCGGCGTGTTTACAAATGCAGGCATTGCAAGATCCCTTGAACTGTGTCCTAGTACAAAAGAGGCTTTGAAACGAGAAACACGTTGTCATGGCATGTTCCAGGCCAGCAGCACCAGACTGAACCAGATAATTGCTGTTTCTGCCTCAGCGTGGAAAAAGCAGCAGGTCTTGAGCAAGCCTTTTTTCCCCTTAGACATTTCGTGTGATGCTCGGGACGGGAGGAGAGGGCTGGGAATGCCCGGGCGGCGGGGGCAGAGGCGGATGAGCTGCCCAGGGCTGGCGGCAGAGTGACTCTGCCGGGCTCAGCCCGTGTAACCGTAGCCCGCGGGGCTGCTGACACCGACCCTGGCTATGTGACACGGGGTGTCCGTGTTTTGTAACCCTGGCGTGCTGCCGGGGCCAGGGATGTGGCTCTGGCTGCTCCCCCGTGTTCCAGACCTTTCCCACTGCCCTTCTGCAGGCAGTTCACGGCACTTGAGACCCGTCCCTGTGCCTCCCAGTCGCTGACTGCAGCGAGCATTACTGCCTGGGCACTGCTCTGCCCTGGGAGCGCCGGGCACGGCTCAGGGGTGCCCGTGCCCCGGTGCCCTCACTCCTGGGGGGTAAGAAATGGAGGGTGATATTTCTTCCTATTTTGGAATAATTTATTTCTTACACAGGTGTCTTTCTCGCAGGTGTGTTTCTGCCCCAGGCACATCACCCCGTGGAGGCAGTTATTGCCATCACAGCCAGGGCCTTTGGCAGTGGCCGAGCAGGAAAGCCCTGCACGGGAAGGGTTTTTCACCACATGTGCCTTGTTAAAACTGCAAACGGAGCAGGCTGGGTAACACCACACAGCTGATGGAAACAGGAATGCCTGGAAATAAAAGGCAGCTCCCCCAGCTCCTCTTGTGCTTGCTGCTGTCCTTGGGCTGGTGGGAGCTGGCTGTGCTCTGTCCTGGGCTGCTGCCCCTGGCACCCAACTCTTTGCACCCCCACGGAGGCAGGCCTGGCTGAGCTGGTGGGTATTTGCTCTGGGGTGGACCCTGGGTCATCCCAGCCCTGCCCGCGTCCATGAGTGACCCTCTGCAGGGTGACAGTGCTGATGACAAAGGGCTGGCTTGCCTTTACAGCCCTGAGCTTGCCCCCAGTGCTGCACTTTGCCTCCTCTCTGACCCCTGCTCTTTATTCCAGTACCCAGGATGGGCTCCCACGGTGTTGTTTTCTGAACACCAGCTCAGCCCAAGGATGATGGCCACAGCCTGTGGCTGCCAGAGCTGTTGCACCAGAGGAATAATTATTTTCTCTCTGGAGCACGGCTTTATCCTCCCTGCAGCCCCTGGAGCTGCTGAAGTGCAGCAGCACTCCCTCCCCCGTGTGGCTCTCCGGCCGCCCCCGTGCCGTGGCAGTGGGAGAAGAGGCCGGGCTCGATCCTGCTTTGGAAGGACTGATGAATATGCAAGCTCTCAGGGCTGAAATATTGCTTATCCGTGTCACAGGGTGTGCAGGGAGCTCGTGCTTGTGCTGCTGCCTGAGGATGTGGACAGCACCAGAGTGCGGCTGAGCAGCTTAGGGAAGATTTAACTCTTATTTCTATTCTCGACACCGAATCATTAGTGAGGTTATGGCCACGCTGGGGGCCTTTCCCAGCGCCCTCCTCCTGCTGGGCAGGGCCTGGGGATGTGCTGCTGGGGCTGGCTGCAGCTATTGATCAGGGTACAGCTCCAGCCCGAGTGGGAGCAGTCCCTGATGATTATCTCCTGCTATTAGTGCACCTATTGTGAAATCGGTGTGATTTGAGATGAAATGTGACCTATGGGCATAGGCAACGCGTTCTAATGTATTCAGAAACGCCGGGGCTGAGGAGCTGCTGCTGCTGGTACCACACTGATCAAACCCCAGCTCGCCCTGCTCCCGTTGACATCAGTGGGAGGTCTGTCACTGCCGCCTGTGAGCGCTGGACCGCATCCAGGCTGCGCTTCATGGGATGCATTATTCCACAGGGTTGGGGAGGCGCAGGGAGTGGGATTCCTCCCTCTCAGTGCTCTCTGTGCTCAGATGTTTGCCTTGGAGCTGGCTGGGACGTGAAGCAGCCGGCCTGGTTTTGGTGTCAGCCCGAGGAGGAGATGAGGGGCGTTTGCTCCCAAAGGTCGGCCAGGGCTGGGGTGCTGCTCTGGGAGAGGTGAGGGGCTGGGCAGCCCCCTGTGACCCACAACTCCTGGTGGCGTGGGGGAAAAGGAGGCAGGATTCTCATCAGCAGTGCCTGTACCAAGTGTTTGACCCACCAGTGCTGGAGTCCTGGTTCAGGAATAAAAGCCCAGAGGGGTCCTGGCTCTGCACACAGGTCAGGACGCGGCTGGGGAGGGGTTTCTCAGGTTCTTCATTTCAGACAAACGTTTGACCTCAAAGAGGTGCCCGTTGCTCGGGGGCTGGATTCCCCCGTGGCATGGGAGGCTGCTGGGGCACCTCTCACGGCCCATCCCAGCCCCGCCACACCGGCCCGGGCTGAGCCTTTGGGTGGAGGATGACTCAGGGCCCCGTGGAGGGAGGGGGTGGCGGTGACCCCCCCCCGGTGCTGCTGGGGAACTGAAGCAATCTGTTTATCATGGAAAAACTGCTCTTAGCAGCAATTCAAATGGAAACTTCCCAGAATGAGTGTTGCAGAGCTTTCCCCTTGAATCACCGGGCCTCCCAAGGGCCGCTTTCGAAGACGATGCCCTCGGGAGAGCCGTCCCCGTCCCTGCCGAGCGTGGAGCTCCCTCCCGGCAGCACAGCCGCTCCCAGTCCCTCCTCGGGCCCGTTCCCATGGAGCAGTGCCCTTGCCAGGCGGGACAGGCACGGGAGCCCCCCGCACAGGTGTGCAGGAGCTGCTGCCCCGCTGCTGGGGGCTCCCAGCCCGGGGGAGGCTCCCGCGGCAGCACCCGCTGCCACCTCGCCGGGCCATTTGCCTCCTTTCCCTTCCCTCCGGCTGCCCATCACCTTTTCCGTGGCTGAAATGAGTGTCCGAAGGAAGGTCACGGGGAACTCAGCCGCTGCCGGGAGCTCACGGAGCGGAATGAATAAGGAGGGAGTGAGTGAGTGATGCCTGACTCGCTCCGCTCCCCTCCCTGCCTTGCCCCCCCGTGCCCGTACGTGCCAGCCCGCTGCTGTGGGGGCACGGAGCCGTGTGGTGCCCCCCGGGCCGTGCCCGCAGCTCGGCGCGGGCTGCCCGGGGATGCTCCGGGCACGGCGCCTCCGCCGCGGGGATGCTCGGGCGGCGCAGCCACGGCTGGGTGCGAGCCCCGGGCTGGCAGCCTGGCGGATCCGGCCCGGACAGCCGCGGGATGCCTGTCGCAAGGGCTGGCAGGCCAGCGAGGCAGGCAAGGGGCAGGGAGGGACGGCAGCTTAGGGCACCCTGGTGATGCCACTGCCAGCCGCGGGGCGAAGCTGCTGGTTTTTATACATCTATTCCTGTCGGCCCCGCGGTGCTTGTCCCCATAGTAACAGAGCAGGCTGGCGCTGCAGCGCTCGGTGACATCCCTGCTCCCCGGGGAGAAGCCGAGGACCGGCGTGCTCCGTGTCCCCAGCTGCCGGGGACAGCTTTCCTGAGCGCGTCAGGCTTTCGCCGCGTCCCTGCAGCCCCGGGAAAGCCAGGAATTGTTGGCTGGCAGGGCAGAAAGGGCGGCTGCGGGGCTGGCCGGGACGTGGCAGGACCGCGCTGGGGTGGGGGCTGGTTCGGTGGCAGTCCTTGTCCCCGGTGCCGGCGGCCGGGATGCGCCGCACGAGTGAGAAGCACGGGCCGCCGCTGCGTGCGGCTGAGGCACCAACCGCAGAGGGGTTTGCCGGGCTCCAGCGAGCACCTGGGCACTTGAGGTCAGGAGGCATCTGCAGCGCCGGCTTTTTGAAGCCAGCAGCGAGGCAAAGGTGTTTTGAAGGAGGCCGGCAAGACGGAGATCTCTGCTCAGATCCTGGAGCCGCTCGGAAGATGAGTCAAAGGATTCCTGAAACAATTAGAGCTGCGAGGTGCAGCAGCAACAGCGCATCCACCGTCAGCAGCTCTGCCAGGCGCCCTCGGCCAGCTGTTCGTGCTTTCCCTTTAATAAGGCACATTAGGCAATTTCCCATTTAAAAATGTTTATGGGAATATATAAATATTCGCTTATGCGGAACTTGCCTGGCCCTTTGTGCGCAGAGCAGTGGTGGGAGTGACTTGAATTGTTATAAAGCCATCGAGACAGCTCGAGATGCAGCCTTCAGATGGCGGGGGGGATGTCTCAGAGCCCCCCTGGGCACCGAGCCCTCCGGGTGCCAGCATGGGACGCGTCGCTCCGCGGGACAGAGCGCCCCACCGAGCGGGACAGGGCCCCCGCAGGCTGCGTCACGTCCCCTGGTGCCCAGCCACAGGCAGCGTGGGCAGGGTTTTCCCTCCTGTGATTTCCCGATGGCCACAGGAAGAGCTTGCACAGACCCGATCTGGATTTAATCAAAGGAATTTTTTTTTTTCATTTGCTGTCTTATGTGCTGACCACCAAACCACATCCTTCGAGCCTGGGCCCAGCACAGTGAAACAAAAACTAGGCCAGGGCTTTTTGCTATGTTTTTTTTTTCTTTTTTTTTTTTTTTTTTTTTCCCTTAGTGCATCAGTTGGGTGCAAAGCTGGCACACACCTCTCCTCCAGCCCCTCTGCTCCCACACAGCCCCTTCCTTCCCAGGGCAGCCTGGCATTTCCACCCCCCTGAGCCAGGCACTTGCAGCTCCACGTGAAACCTGGGAGCTATCCAGATTATGTGCACCGAGCACAGTGGCAGTGGGAAGCAAACACAGAGGAATAATGAGTGATGACGTGCTGGCCGACCACGTCGGGACCTAACAAGGCACGAGGTGGGAACTGCCCTTGGCTCTCCCTTGGTTGGTGCAGCCTGACTGTGGGCTCAGAGCAAAAACCAGAGGGGCCCCAGCGAGCCCCTGGTGCTGGTGGGAGCAGTGGCTGTGGTGTGACACCGTCCCTGGCAGCATCCCACAGCATCCAGGGGCGAGGTGCCTGCGCAGGGAAGTTCTCACGTTCACAGAACAGAGAGCAGCTTTATTGTTGTATTTTGCAAACCAAAACCAGCCGGGAGTTTCTGAAGCGTCTGCCATCCCCGCAGAGAGCTGTTTAGTCATGCCTGGTGTGTGTGCATGTGAGACAGAGAGGGGAGGGAGGCTCGAGGACTTTGCAAAGATTAAAGATTTATGCTGACCCTTGAATCTGATCCAAGGCTACTAATCTGCCCTGATCCTATCATCTGCTCAGGGTGGATCTATTTCACTTTCCTTTATGGTACTCCTGACTCATTCCACTCCCACTCCAGGCCAGTCCAGTGGGAATGGGAAGCGCTACCACATATTTGTTTGGGTTTGCATTTAAAGCTCTGGACCTGTAGTGGGTGCAGCTCATAAAGGAAACCAGTGTGGATAAGATATGGGTGAGCTGAATGCTTGGAAACCACTCCCAAACGCAAGCTGAAGTGGTTTGAAATCAAGGTGGAGTGATGTACTGAAGGCACAATGCTTGGCAGCTACGCCCAGCGTGTGAAAAAGGCATTTAAATCCAAGGTGGTGAGGGAGGCAGGGCAGCCAGCATGCTTCCGACGGGACAGCCCGTGCCTCGCAGGGTGCGCGGTGCCAGGGAGCCGGTACCCACCCCTGTCTGCCTACCTGCCCTCCCTGCCTCTGTGCTTTGCACCCCCGAGCCCCCCAGGGCCTGCAGGAAGCTGTGCCAGGGGTTCTGCTCTGCTCTGGCACTGCTCCACCGGGGAAAGGCCTGGTTCCTGCTCCACCACCCTGCACTGAAAGGCTCCCCGTGGCTGCTGGGGCTCCAGGGTAAGAAACGAGGTGTGGAGGAGAATGCAGACCTGATTTTTTGGAGGGCAGAATAAATCTCCTCTGCCTTCACGATAAAAAATAGCGCGGCAGAAAGAGAAATAGGAGCTTTCCACCCCTCAGCTCTTCTCTGCTGCAGCCACACGTGTCTGGAGGGAGGCTGGGGATGCCACAGCAGCCTGGCCTGCGTGCCAGCCGGGCTGGGGTGGGTGACACCCACCGGGCAGCCCCGGAGCCGCGGCAGACGGGCAAACAGGATCAGTCATAGGGCCTGGCCCGTGGCTGCGCTGACCGGGAGATGGAGTGTGCAGTATCCTATTTCAGATCCCCTGGGACATCCTGTTCTCCTGATAACTGATGATATGTAAATATAGCAAATGCAAAGCCAGGCACTTTCCTCGGGTGCCCGGCCCAGGCTGCTTATAGAACAGGGCTGAGCCCCAGCTTGGAAACGCCCATCTGCAACTGCGACACGGGCATCAGGCTTTATTTTTAGTTTAAAACCAAGTTCCTGTTTGTAAGGCCAGAAGGGTTACAGGAAGAAAAATTATGAAGTGGGATCATTTACTGCTATTTTCTTTTCACGTGTCCTTCCTTCCTTCCTCCCTCCTGAGAAATGGGATGTAGCACATCGCTATTCCAGGCTGCGATGCTCGCTGGCTCCTGCTCGCTCCGAAGAGGCCCTTTAAGCCTTGTGTAACAAAAGGCTCCGTCCTCCCAGCCCCGCCAATTACACCTGATTGCTGCTGCCACACGGAGGAACTTATGTCCTGGACACGAAACGCCTCCCTTCTCTCTGGGCAGAGGTTTGGGCTGGCCCTGGCAGGCGGGGTGACAGCCAGGGCATGGGGAACCCTCCCTGGCTCATCAATCCCTCTCCTCCCCGCGCCGCTGAGCAGCCCCGGGATTGAGGGAAACGATGGCAAGTGTTTGGTCAGGTCAGCCAAAGGAGCCTCTTTAACGAGCAAAGCCCAGCACTAATTAGCCCGGTGCGCAGCCCCCTGCCCCACCGCTGTCCCTGCGGCGCTCCTTCGGCCGGGGTCACCGTGCGAGGGGAGCCGCCGGGATGAGCTTGGCAGGTGCCCACGTGTTTTTCTCCTTCCCTGCCCTGTTAGGGAAAGGTAATCCCGAGCTGACAGGAGGGAGGCTGCGAGCTGCTGACGGGAATTCCCAGCTGAGAGGTTCCGAGAGCGGTGGGAGCTCTGGCGTGTGGATTAGGTTGCTTGTATATACTATAGTGCGAAGGGAACGGGCGGTTTTGCTAATTCCCTTGCACTTGGGTTTAATAAAGCAGGATTTGTCTGGTGGGAAAGCGTAACAGTGGGATTTAAGCTGTGTGAGTCTCATGACTGGTGCTCGCCTGGCTGGGTGGGAAGCAGGGAAGCATCGATTGCATTCTGTCTCTCCTGCGTTCTCGTGTTTTTAAACACGATTTGAGAGCCCACAGCTTCGGATGAGCTTTATTTGGGATGAGGTTTATTTAAAAAATCCATATGCAGATGCTCGCACTAAATTCTGTTTTCCAGAACTGTGGTGCCCTTGGGAGAACCAGGGCTGCTCGGTTTGTCAGCGCCTTGTGACAAACTCACCTCAACTGAGAAAGGGCAAAGAGGGGGTGGCCCGGACACAGGGGGAGAAGGGGCAAGTTGGTATCTGGTACAGCCTCTGTAAGCAAACGAGATCCTTCTGCTTCTGGTTTTAATGAGAAAGGCCCCAATGGAAATTTGAAATCTGGATCTGCATCAAATCCTCAAAGTTTAGGCAGTTTAGAGCGAGGACTTTGGTCCATTCCATCACTCATCAGAGCTGTCTGCAACATTCACATCCCAATACTTTCTTCCAGTCATAAATTCTGCCAAAGATGCGTGCTTGGATGTCAGATATTTTTCTTCTTTTTCATCCCTTTTGCTAATTTAATTCCCAGATCTAAATCAAGTTTTCCATCTCGGACTTCCAGGAGCTGGGGTGCCTTGTGAGCAGCTGGGAAGCTTTGCTGTGCCCTGTGTGGTGTGGTGGGGGTTGGAAAGGTTCACCTGCCTGCAGGTGACCAAGGGAAGGGGAGGCCTCGGGGTCAGGCTGCTCTATTGCCAGAGCCCAAGTTTTGGGATGTGCTAGGGAGCAAATCCTTACAGTGCTCCTGCTCTTCTCTCCCTTATTATTTAGAGGATAAAGCCCAAGCCATTTTTGGGATATGCACAAATATGCTCCTGATGAGGGCCCTGAGCAACCAGGCAGATTTTCTGAGCAGCCTTGAAGCAGCAAGGCACAGCAGCCACATGCTGGGCTCTCCCTTATTCTTATTCTTTTCTGTTTTCTTGGGTGTACAATAAGAGCTAATCAAAGTGATGCTCTCCAGCAGGCTTTTGTGTATGGCATTACAGCAAAATCCTAAATTCCCCTTCCTGCTCATGCATACAAAGCAGGAAGAGCTAGGATGGCTGCAGTCAATTTTCGGATGATTTAGCCAAGGAGAAAATAACTGGATGGCTGGAAGAGGAGCATTTGATAGGAAATAACCTTGAAGCACAGCTCTGCCATGATGGTGTGAGGTGCCCAGCTCCCTGCAGTGGCCCTGCTCCATGAAATGCCAGCAGGGAGCGTGACTTCCAGAGGGGATGACCAAGGACAACACAGAGAAGCAGAGCACCCAAAAGCCAGTGCAAGGGAGACTGCAGAGTGGGCTGGGTGCTGCCTTCTGCTCCTGATTTCAGCACTGACATCCATGAAGGTCTCCTGCTCAGTTCAGGCTTCTCACCAGGTGCTGAGGCAACAGGTTGTGTGTTGGCTGGTGTGGATGAGTGCAGCTCAGCTGGCTGGGCTCCTGGGGGCTCCCTGTACCTGCAGATTGTTCCTTCTTCCCCCCAAAGGCATCAGCTGGGATTTGCCCCTCACAGCTGGAGCGGGCCAGACGCTCCCTCGGCACAGGGTGAGAGTGTGGTGACACCTGTGACACCTCTGGGGACAGCTCCCCAGAGATTTCCTGCCAGGCAGGGATTGGGTTTGCCGCTCCTGCTGTCCATCTTTTGGGAACAGCTCCCTGCTGATAACATCCCTCACTTTGGATTTATCCCGGAAAACAGAGAGGAAGATGTGCTGGACCCTGTGGTGCCCATGTGCCAGGAGAGGGCTGGGCGTGGGTGCTGGCACTGCCAGGCCAGGGGCTGTGCTGTGCAGGGAGCCCAGCCGGGTGAGGGTGAGGATGAGGATGAAGGTGAGGACACAGCTACACGCTTGAGGGAAGGAGGACGGCTTTGGTGAGGCTGCATCCCCCTCTGCTGGAAAATCCAAGCAAAGGCAGCAGAGCCGCTGGCCAAGGAGAAAACTTGAGGGGGAAAGGGGAAATTAGTGTGCAAGGAGCACAAGGGAGGCCCGGCTTCCCTGGGCTCTGCTGGCCTTCGTCTCATGCCCACCACAGTGGGAGGGCTCTTGCTGGGGACAAGCTGTGCAGAAACTGGGACACATCCCATTCGTGCCAGGCACATTCCCACTTCCCAGGATGGGAAGGGATAAGTGAGGCAGGGGCAGCACCCAGGGCCGTGGCTCAGGCTGGTCCTGGGGATGTGCAGAGTCTCACAGCGGGCAGAGAATCCTGCGTGGAACTAAACAGAACTGCACAGACAGGCTCAGTGCTGTGCTGCTGGGTTCAGAGCTGCTCCACAGCCCGGCTGCTGCCCAGGGGCCACGGCTGATGGGCATGAGCTGCACAGCACCTGGTGGGACTGAAATGCACAGGGCAGCCCGGGCTGTGGGCACTGGGGTTTGTGGGGAAAGGGGCTGCAGCACTCTTTGGGTATTGCCTGGCAGCTGGGAGAGAGCTCTACCTCAAAGCAGAGGCTGCAGGAAATGCCTCTCCTGGCCTGCACCACGTGCATGGTCCCTGGGTGGGCAGCTCATGGCTCAGTCTAACCAAGAAGTCCCTGCTGTGGCCTTCCCAAGGTGCTGCTCCCCTTGAATCTGCTCATACAGGTGTCTGTGCAGAGCTGGAGCCCAGGGCTCTGTGCCTGCTTTCAGAGCCTCACTTGGAGGCTGTTTGTGCTTAGGCTGGAAGAATGGGTTTGTTTCCTTGTAGGTTTAAAATCTAAATTACAGGAGGGGTGAAATGCGGTGACTGGGCTGGCCAAGGCCCTGACTGTGCACTAAATCTGCAAGCGTGGGCCTGGCTTTTGTGCAGGGGGCTCTGTGAGTGCCAAGGTCACTGCTAATAAATCTGACTGGAGGACCAGGAGAATTTTATTAACTTACTGCTACCAGCAGGCTCCTTTTTAACTATCTTTTTTTTTCCCCCTGTTCCCTTCTGCTGATTCATGCTCCTGCTCCTTCAGCACTGGGAGATGCCAGCATTCCTAAAGGTCATCACTTGCATGCAGCAGCTCATGCTGGGGAGTGTTTGCCAGCACCTATGAAACCGAAATGCTAAAGCCACTGCCATCATTTCTATTTTCCCTGGCAGTGACAGACAGTTGCACAGCTTGCCAGCCACCAAGCTGCCACGTTTCCAGGCTTGGGGACTACTGCAAGGTGAAGGAGGTGTGTGGAAAGTGATGCCTCCCAATGAACCTGCAGCCAGGTCACCTTGAGATGAGGATTCTCACCTGGGCTCACCTGCTAGAGAAACCTCAGTGTCCAAGCACGCACCCTGTGACTTACAGCCAGCCCCTCGTGTCGGGCTGTGATCCCGTGGCTCTGGGAAATGAGATCCTGCTGCTCACGTCAGGTTTCACGCAGGAGTCACACCGCTGCTGCTGCCCTGGCTCCAGGGGAAGCGGGGCTGGGCTGCCCTCGCTGCCACCTCCCTCCCCTTCTCCCCACTGTGGAGAGGACTCGGTGCTTTCCCGGGCTGCAGAAAGAGGCAGGGTTTTATGGCATGCTGGCAGCATGAAAACATCTCTGAGGAAATAAGTTATGGTTTAATTTTCACGGTGTGTCTCGCTCTTCACGGCAAAGGAATACTTCTGGTTTAGCTCAAGCACTAACAGCACAAGTGACACGTTTATTTTTTCAGGAAAGAAGTGAGGAAGACACAGAGAAGACCTTCCCCTGCATCCTCAGGTTATTTAATGACTGTTTATGCTGTGGCAGTACCAAAAGTGCTGTACAAAATGACAGCAGGACTGTTCCAGGCTGTGGCAGGTTTGCAGCCGGTTATTTAATGTCCATCTCTGTAGAGGTGACCACTGATCTTACCCTTCCCTTTGAGAGTCTGTAACACAAGAAGACACATGTCTTGTCTCTGCTATCATCTGCCTCCGTTTCTTTTGATATTATTTTCAGAGAGCCTTGAAAGAGCAGAGCTGGAAAGAGCCCCCAGCTGCCTGCTGGCACTGCAGAGCGAGGCTCCCGTTGGATTCATCCCTCACAGCCCTCAGATCCCCCAGATCCAAGAGCTTCTCCCTCCCTCCACAAGGGAGGATCCCGACCTGGGAGGCACCCACAGTCTCTCAGACATTTAATATTATTTTTATATTATTTCTATATTATTACATTTTATATAATTTATATTATTAAACTAAGTATTATCTATTTTATAAATATGATAAACTACAATAACATTAGAAATGATTATAAATCATAATATAAATTACTATAAATGATAAATTACATATAAATAAATATGATTTCGATATGATATATTATATGTAATACAATATATTACATATTATATATTTATTATATATAATATATTATATATTATATATTATACACTATATACTATATAATATATACTATATACTATATACTATATATTTATATTATATAATATATATTCTATATATTATATATTATATAAATTACAATAGAAATAATAAATTTAAATAAAATTATATACAAATATACATCATAAATGATTTATAAATGATACATTTATAAAAGATATCTTTATAAATAACAAAATAAATATATATAAAATACATACAGTATAAATAGACACATATTATTTTATATCTATTATATGTTTAAATTTCCATAATTTTATATGATAACATTTTATAACCAGCTGAATCTCTGGGAGACATTCAGCACCCAAAGGAGCCCAGGGCACTAACAGGGCATGTGTGTTCGCCTCCTCAGAGCACGGACAGTGAAGGAGCAGGCGAGCAGAGGCTCAGAGCACGGACAGTGAAGGAGCAGGCGAGCAGAGGCTCAGAGCAGCACGGACAGTGAAGGAGCAGGCGAGCAGAGGCTCAGAGCAGCACCGCCGCTGTGTTTTGTTTTGGCCGCAGCTCCTCGCTCGGCAGCAGGGGAGCTGCCACCCAGCAGGCGTCTGCAGCCATCAAATCAATTAGCTCCTTCGTCTGCGGGAGGAGTCGCCGGCCAGAGACAAATTAGAGGCACGGCCAGTAAGATACTCCGTCCTGACAGGAGCTGCCCTGTGTGCTCATCCTAATGACAGGCTCCGAAACCTGGGCACAGCTTAGCTCGTTATTGGAACTAATTGGTGCCAGGCATTCCATCCTCTCGGATAGGGCTAACCATGGGGATGAAATTGTCTGAGCTAATGAACCAGAGAATGGATTAAGAACTTTCAAAGAGCAGTTCATATCTCAGCTTAATTGGAAGGAGTATATTAGTTGGCTTTTTTTTTTTATGGACACAAAGGAAAGCCGTGTTTTGGGGTGGAAGAGCACATCACAAATGCCTTCCCTGCCGCTGGGGAGCTGGGAATTCCTAATGTCAGCGTGGCAGAGCTGTGGCATTTGGAGGCAGTGCCTTCCCCAGCCCCGAGAGCCCGAGGAGGGATGGAAATGGGATTTATTCTCTGCGTGCAGCCTGTGCCAGGCCCCACGGGCAGACACCAGTTAGAGCTGATGTCCCCAGGCCAGGGAGCTGCGGGCAGAGCCGGGGCTGGTCTGGGCATCCATCCTCCTGATGAGATCCACGTCCCCCAGAACACCGTGCCCCAGTGCCCCGTTCAACAGCCCCATTCTAATTGTTGTTTTACACCTCTTTTCCACTGTTCTGAGGACTAGATTTGTGACACTAGTTTTTTTCTGGCTCGGAAATTTAATTTTTCTTTTTTTTTTTTTTCTGTGTGGTTTAGAACTTTTCCTTCTGCCGGCAGTGGAGAAGGAGAATCCTCTGCAGGAGTCCCAGACACAGCATGTCACCTGTGGTTCATATCCAGGCAGCCCAATCCAAGCTTCATGCATTTTCTTAGCTCTTTAATATTTGTAAAATAATCTGAGGGCCATTGCAGCCAGGTGCAAAACAGTAGCTCTTTTCCGACCAACAAATCCTGCTTAACATCCATTAATGGCCCTTAATTTGAGTCATGAAAGTTTTACTGCAACGCCATAAGGAATCCTGAGGAAAAAGATTGTGCTTCAGGGGAACAGAAAATATTCCTCCACCATCCTGTAGGTTCCTTGTGATTTGTTTTTCTGCTACATCTCCATTTGTTCCTGCCTGGCCTCACAGTGCACAAGCCACTGTGTTACTCCCCAGAGAGCTGGAGCCACAAAATTTGTGAATTTGGGCTCGCTTTGGCTGGGAATTGAAATAACCCAGTTACAGTGACAAGAGCCCTGCTGAGTCACCCAAAAAGCCCAGGCAGTGTGTGCTACTCCTTCAGCTCCCCTCGGAAGTGCTTCCCGCTGGAAACTAAAGTGACCTCAGTGAGTGGTGATAAATGCACCTAATGGAGTGGTTTGGTCAGAGTTATCTCCTTATATACGACTTACCTACTCACGGTTTATTTGGCTCAAGCAGGAAGTCACTTTATCAGAGTCCATGCAGAAGGCAGGAACTTCTGGAGAACTTTGGGCTCTGTGAGGGTAACTGGGAATAACGAGGTGAAGTGGGCTGTGAAGTTCTGTGAGCACACAAAAGGTTTTGTAATTCACTTGCTTCAAACGTACTTGGGCTGACTGGAAGTACTGCAGTTGAAGTTTATTTAATCCTTACTCCTCTGAGGATGGGATTGGATTTGTGGGTGGCCCTGAGGAGCCCTCACGGCACCACAGCAATGGCACACGAGGGGTGAGGGTTGACGCCCTTCACCCCATCCCCACCGCGGCGGACAAGGAGGAGAGGACACACACGGAATCTGTGCCAGGGCACGCTCGGGTTTGACATCAAGAGGAATTTCCTCATGGAAAGGGTGGTCAAGTGTTGGAAGGGGCTGCGCAAGGTGGTGGTGGAGTCCCCATCCCTGGAGGTGTCCGAGGAATGACTGGATGTGGCGACAAGGTCTGGGTGACAAGGTGGTGTTGGACTCGATGACCTCAGGGGTCTTCCCCAACATAATGGAGCCTGTGATGGGGAGGGCAGGGCAGAGCCTGCTCCATGGTGGGCTCAGGGACGTCACCACCGCCCGCCCCGCTCCATGGTGGGGTCCGGGGCGTCACCACCACCTGCCCCGCTCCATGGTGGGGTCAGGGATGTCACCACTGCCCGCCCCGCTCCATGGTGGGGTCAGGGGTGACACAGCCCTCCTCAGCACACCCAGCATGGCGGGATCAGGGGTGACACAGCCCTCCTCAGCACACCCAGCATGGCGGGATCAGGGGTGACACAGCCCTCCTCAGCACACCCAGCATGGCGGGATCAGGGGTGTCACCACTGCCCACCCCACTCCATGGTGGGCTCAGGGGCGTCACCACCGCCTGCTCTGCTCCATGGTGGGGTCAGGGGTGTCACCACCGCCCGCCCTGCTCCATGGCGGGCTTGGGGCGACACAGCCCTCCTCACCACACCCACCATGGCAGCTCAGGGGTGTCACACCCCCCTCAGCACACCCACCATGGCGGCTCAGGAGTGTCACACCCAGCATGGCAGCTCAGGGGTGTCACACGCACCATGGCAGCTCAGGGGTGTCACACCCACCATGGCGGCTCAGGGGTGTCACATCCCCCTCAGCACACCCACCATGGCAGCTCAGGGGTGTCACACCCACCATGGCGGCTCAGGGGTGTCACATCCCCCTCAGCACACCCACCATGGCGGCTCAGGGGTGTCACACGCACCATGGCAGCTCAGGGGTGTCACACCCACCATGGCGGCTCAGGGGTGTCACACCCAGCATGGCGGCCCCGCCCCGCCCTCCCTCTCCGCGGTCCTCCCGCCGCCAGGGGCCGCTGCGGGGCGGGGCGGGGCCGGCCGGGCCGGGTGACCGCGGCGTCACGTGAGGGCGGCGGGGGGAGCCGGGCCCGGACGAGCGCGGCTGTCCCGGAGCGGCCGAGAGCAGCGCCCGGCACGGCCCAGCGCGGCTCGGCACGGCACAGCCCGGCACAGCGCGGCCCGCAGCGTCCCGGCCCGCCGGAGCCATCGCCCGGCCCGACCCGCAGCGCCCCCGGCCCGGCCCGCAGCGCCCCCGGCCCGCCCGCCCGCCGCCACGATGCTGGCGCTGCTGTCCCGGCTGCTCGACTGGTTCCGCTCGCTCTTCTGGAAGGAGGAGATGGAGCTGACCCTGGTGGGGCTGCAGTACTCGGGCAAGACCACCTTCGTCAACGTCATCGCGGTGAGCGGGGCGGCGGGCGGGGGCCGGCGGCGGTCTGGGCCCGGCCCGGGGCCGCGGGCATGGAGCGGGGCCGGGCCGCGGGCATGGAGCGGGGCCGGGCCGAGCCGGGCCGCGGGCATGGAGCGGGGCCGGGCCGAGCCGGGCCGCGGGCATGGAGCGGGGCTGGGCCGAGCCGCGGGGATGGAGCGGGACCGAGCCGCGGGATGGAGCGGGGCCGGGCCGAGCCGGGCCGCGGGCATAGAGCGGGGCCGAGCCCCGAGCATGGAGTGGGGCCGAGCCGGGCCGCGGGGATGGAGCGGGGCCGAGCCCCGAGCATGGAGTGGGGCCGAGCCGGGCCGGGCCGCGGGGAGCAGCGTGTGAGCCCTCGCTGGGGGGAATGGCAGAGCCTCGGGGGCTGCCGTGCCTCCGTAAACCTTTGTGTGCTCATGGGACCCGCGGGGACATCGATCCCACAGCGGGCTCTGAAGGCGCCTTTCAGTCAGGGTGTCGGTGTGGCGGGGCTCTGTTAGCAGATGCGGAGATAACATTGTGTGTCTTCAGCTGCCGCCTCCCTTTGACTGCTTTTCGGTAGTCCTCAATCATTTAAGTGATTTAAGTCATTAAATCAGCACTCACTCACGGCTCTCCTGTCAAGTATTTTCTTATCGATTGCTGAAACCCATATCAAATAATCTCCTTTCTCTTAAGGTACAACTTACCTAAGAAGTACAGCTCACAAGCACAAAGCCCATCAGCAGCAAAGTGCTGCACTGGGGCCTGCTGATCTGGTGATGTGCCTGGAGCAGGTAAAGGAAGGGTGTGGGAATACTCCTACACGAAGCTTTTCCATTGTTGAACGAGATAAAGAGTGGCTTTGCCTAAACGGCGTGTTCAGCTTCATCAGTGTCCTGCTCTGCTGATGTATGTGATGGAAAACATTCCAGGAGGCAAGCTGGGCTTTGGGAGCTCCTGAAATGGGCAGCCAGGGTGTCTTTTGGTTTTTCAGGGAGCGTGAGTGACCTGAGTGCAGTGGGCCTAGAATAAGAGAGCTGATGTCTCCAGTTTTAGAGTGAGCCCACCTTCAGCTTGTCTCTTGGTTTTTGAGGCTGTGTCCTTAGCACCACTTGTAAGAATGTATTTATTTAAGTGCCAGTTGAATGACTTAGTGGCTGGGAAAAGGCCTTTCATTCTCTTGCAGTTATGCATCATCCTTGCACGCTGACAAACAGCCTGGCAAGCCATAACCAAGCCCTCGTGTAGCTCAGGTGTGAGCGCTCAGTGGGCTTCCTGATGATCATGGAAGATGGGTTACTTCATGAAAGGTAACTTCTCTGACAAGTTGCCAGCTAAAGATTGCTGGAGTAACCCAGGAATGCTAGGAGCCTTTTGTTTCACACTTTGCCAATACATCCTGGCTTGGATTTGTAGAAATGGAGCTCTGAGAGGGTTGTACAGCCTCAATCTGTGGCTGCTGAGCTGGTACTGCTTGGAGTGTTCCTGCAGCTGGGGGCTCTGCAGGCTTTTCATCCTCTGCAGTCCTCCTGGTGATGGCACTTGACAGAAAAATGCTTTGCTTCTGTGTAGCAGCAGCAGCAGGAGTTTGGGCAGTTGCCTGTGAAACTCACTGCAGGTGTGTGCAGCAGTCAGAGCTGTAGTAGCTGCACGCCAGTTGAGTCCATCTAAGTTGTCTCCAGTGGGAGAAGTTTCCCTAAGTAAAGCTGGAGTCTGTTTCCAGCCTCCTCTGCGGGGGTTGAACCTTGCAAGGTTTCAGCCACATGTTAGGATCACACCCAGGCATTTATCTGAGTGAGTGCCATTCGGGAGCCTTGCAAAACCCCGGGGAGGGAGGGAGCTGGTGAGCGTGCTGACACAGCCTCCTTGGCTGGTTTACTTTGCAAGCATCAGGTCACATTTCTGAAGTTTTTAATTAGGAAATTTGGTGAGTCTTTACACAAAAAAAAAAACAGAGGGAGGGGGTTTGCCCAGGTCTGTATTATTGGTTTAAACAAAATAATGGCATAAGCTTCAGTTACCAGTGCAAAGTCACTTTTTAGAGCTGTTTTCTTACTTGCTTCCTTGACTGACTTTAGTTCAGAGTCTGCTTTGGGAATGAGTGCAGGGAAAGAACAACTGCTCTCTGCAGGCCAGTGAATGGTTTGGGTGGATGAGGCTGTTGGGATTCCTCAACACTGAAATGAAAGGAATGACACAGCAAGATGTCCTGTAGGACAGCTCTAAAAGCTGGAGTGCACACCAGGAGCTTGGTGTGGCTTGGAAGGTTGTGTGCTGCCAGTGTGACAGCAGCGAGTTCAATCCAGTGTAAATGTCTAATGTAATCTCTGCCCATCAAATCAGGCACATGGAACTAGAGGGAAAACTCAACCAGTTCCATAGGGAAGCGTGGTACGAGGCCTGGCTGCTGCTGAAGTGGACAGGCCACGAGAGGCAGACAGTCCAGTTCTAGAACAATCCTTTTCTAGATTGGTAGAGGGTTTTTGATCATGTTTATTCCTCCAGTGTAAACAAACACTTGATTTGTAATCAGGCTAAACAAGGGCCTGGAGAGAGGACAAGAGGGAATGGATTTGAACTGAGAGATGGAGAGGTTAGATTAGATAATAGGGATAAATCCTTCCAGGTCAGGGTGGGCAGGCCCTGGCACAGCTTCCCAGAGCAGCTGTGGCTGCCCCTGGATCCCTGGCAGTGTCCAAGGGCAGCCTGGACAGGGCTTGGAGCAGCCTGGGATATGTGGAAGGGGTCCCTGCCCATGACAGGGGGTGGCACTGGATGGTCTTGAATGTCCCTTCCAACCCAAACCCTCCTGTGTTCAGTTTGATGAGGAGGTTTAAAACCCAACATGAGCAGTGAAATCTCGTTAGAGCTGGATTCAGCTAATGCAGCTTCTGCTTTTCTAAGGCTCTGCATTAGTCACTGTCTCTAATTAGATATTAAGCGTAAGTTTTCCATGTATGTGAGTAAACTTGCTCACAAGGGAGGATATCATTTCTTCCTGGTCCTAATTTCCCTAATGTGGATGGCCTGTGGCTCTTACTCAGAGAAACTGCATGTCATCCCGGGATCGCATCTGGGATTGCCGGCTCCTGAGCCGGGCCCTGCAAATGCCCATTATTTACAGCCTCTGCAGGATCTCGGTGTTTGCAGCTCGTGGCCATTGCCACCTTCCCTCAGCCCGGCAGCTGGAGCTGGGAGCCGTGCTGTGCTGCTCTGGGGAGCACCAGGGGCTGCTGGGGCCTGTAAGGAGCAGCTGGAGCTGGGAGCCGTGCTGTGCTGCTCTGGGGAGCACCAGGGGCTGCTGGGGCCCGTGAGGAGCAGCTGGAGCTGGGAGCCGTGCTGTGCTGCTCTGGGGAGCACCAGGGGCTGCTGGGGCCCCGTGAGGAGCAGCTGGAGCTGGGAGCCATGCTGTGCTGCTCTGGGGAGCACCAGGGGCTGCTGGGGCCCCGTGAGGAGCAGCTGGAGCTGGGAGCCATGCTGTGCTGCTCTGGGGAGCACCAGGGGCTGCTGGGGCCCCGTGAGGCCACTGAAACACAACTCAAGTAAGCTGAGCCTGCCCGCAGCCCCGCAGGCGTGCAGCCGGGGAGCAGGGCACCCGTGCAGCCGGGGAGCAATGGGGCACCCGTGCAGCCAGGGAGCAGGGCACTCGTGCGGCCGGGGAGCAGGGCACCCGTGCAGCCAGGGAGCAGGGCACCCCTGCAGCCGGGGAGCAGGGCACCCGTGCAGCAGGGATGAGGCATTCCTGCAGCCTATTGCATGGAAGAGTGGCGTGGCCTGCGGTTTCTGTAGAAGTTCTGCCTGACGCCTGCTAGGTTGAGCCTTGATGCAGGTGTTTGGCGCTGGAATGCTGAAGCTCATTAGCCTGATAGTGAGCAGCAGTCTGGAGAAGTGGGAGAAGTTGGACTTTTCTGATGCAGTTATCAGGTTCAAGAGCTGAACTCAACCTCTTTGTGGTGACGGGGTAAATAAGGTGCCTCTTTAGGATTTGTGTCAGAGCCTGAATTGGTGTGGTTGGTTTTTTGACTTTGGAATATCTGGCAGGTGTTGGAATGAGAGTGTTGGTTTCTAGAGAGAGGCAATTCCTGAAGTGCCTCTCAACGAAAGATTCGTTTGGCCAGCTGGGAGCTGCAACTTCCTTCTGTTCTCATGGCTGTTAGAAGTAACTTTGGCTTGGAGAAGCCACACCAGAGAAGTGCAGAAAGATATTGCTCTGAAGAGCTCCACTGCTGTTTTAATGCCTTTTGAACCACCCAGGTAGGCCATAAATCCTGCGTGTTGTCACTTCATACACACCGTGGCTAAGGGAGAGGGCTGATAAAATTTGAAGTGTTTCCTAATGGCAGAAGTCTCTTGAAATGCATTGCATCACTTCATTAGCTAATAAAGCTCCTAGGAGGTGACTCAGACCCTTTCTTTGAGGCCCTGCTTGCTGTACCCTCGATGTGCTAAAACAGGTGACTGAAATCAGAATCTCCTTTTTCTGTCTGTCCTGAGTTCCTGTGGAGCACTTTGCAAGCAATGGCAGAGATATAAGTAGTAGCATCTGGATAAGGACACTTTCTTGACTATCAGGAACATGAAATGTCCTGGGCTCTTCCATGGCTGCCTTCCAGACAGACATATGCCTTCTTTATGGTAGATATTTGCTAAGCAGTCCATGTCTTGTTAAATATTCAATTAAGGGCTGGGGAAAGAAAAATGCCTTTTCTTGTCATATCCCACTGTTTTGGTTTCTGCAGGAATCATTCCTGGAAGTGCTGTTAGAAAGCTTTTCAGGGATTGAAGCTTCTAAACTGGAGTTCAGGCTTCTGATCGTGATCACAAGCAGCTGGAGCACTGAAGTGTTTCCTAAAGAAGGAGGCTGGGCTGTAGAAAGTTGATTTATCCATCTATGAGGCACTACTTGGTTGAGGCTATGAGTGTTGCAGAGGAGGCTTAGTGTAGGGGTAGCTTGATATAATGCTAAAATTGCACTGCTTTTTAAATATTTTTTAAGAAGACATTTTGGAGACATGCAGCTTTTTTTCCTAGTATGAAAAGAAAGAAATTTTTAGGGATGAGCAGTAGGGTTTAGTGTAATATTCTGGTTCAGGTGGATTGGGAGTGTCCTGGCTGGACTCCACACTCCAGTGGTGTTGTCTCCTAGTTGGTTAAGCTTGTTTGTGATCTCATCTAGCTGGATGAAAAGTATTATGATTAAAGATAAAACAATCTTTGCTGTGTGATAATAAAATCTGTATGAAGAAATTGGTTCTATAACAGCAGTGAATCATGTCAGCTTTATGAGATGCAAACTAAAGGCTGCCCTGACCTTCCTGATGGTGCAGAGAATGCCCTTGTGAAGGCTGTGGAATCAGAATCAAGCTGCTAGGCTTGATCAAGAATCTAGACTGACAGTCCCTGGAGCTGTCCAAGGCCGGGCTGGACAGGGCTTGGAGCAGTCTGGGGTAGTGGAAGGTGCCCCTGCCCATGGCAGGGGGTGGCACTGGATGGGCTTTGGGGTTCCCCCAATTGAAACCCCTCTACTATTCCATAACTCCCTGAAATGTGAGTTTCTGGCTGTAGCTTATGGTTTTGGAGAGGCAGATGAAGAAACCCAAATGTGTTTTGTTTGGTTTATGGTTTGACTCAAGACAACTGGAAATGGTAGGTTTAATAAGGCTGTTGTAATATTAATTCAATTATAAAAGAGACTCAACCTGCATCCTTTATACACTTCAGGAATGTCAGGGGATGGCAAGTTAAACACTTGTCCTAAGTTTTCCTCTGGGAAATGAGCTGTACCTGTAGCTGGCTTGTTCAGAAATGCTGCAGCCTGTGATTTAGTGCTGCCACTGACCCAAGGTGAGCTGAACCCAAACTGATCCATGGAATAAAGTCCTTTAGTTCAGTCTGGGTGCAGTTTTGCTGCTCTGAATAATCCTCATCCAGCATAAGTACTCATCCGGGTAAGTGGGTTCATGCTGCACTAAAATCTCATGTTTGGGCTCTCCAGGAGCTTTGCAGGGAGCATCTCTTAAAGCAGGAGGCTGAAGGATTGCTCCTGGGGGTTCTTTGTGCATGTGGCCTCTGAAATCGCCTCTGTTTAGTCTCCCTGGCCCTTATCTCCCACCCGCCTTGGAGTTAACTTTGTTTGGTGACCTTCGGCTTGTGCTGGTGCTGTGTGGTGTGAGTGACCTCGGGGCTGAGGCTTCCCGCAGAGTCCCTGCTGGGACAGCTCCTGGGAGCTCAGGGTCTGCCTGCTGCGGTGGGCACCAGCGCCCAAAACCAGGCTGCTGTCCTTGAGGAGTGTTCGAGCAGTGCTGCTGTGTGTGCCACGGCCAAAGGCTTTCCCATCGGGAATTGAAAATAGTGCTGTGCATATCGAACTTGTTTTAAAGCTGGTGTTTCAGGAGAAAGCATTTCACTGTGAGCACACGGGGATAGCACCGAGCACTCTGCTCTGGGAGGGAAGGCTGATTCAAACCGAGTGACTGCTAGTAAAAGTATGTTCCTTTTGTTCTGCTCTTGGAGTAGCTTTTGCATATGAATACTCTAAATTGGAGCTGAATTCCTGGCTTTTTTCCTCTGAGGAGGTAGTAAACAAAAGCCCTCTAAATTCTGAGTGTAGAGAACAGTTTCTGGGCCAAGGCAGTTGAATGTGGTAGCAGAATCCATCAAAGGAGATCACTGTCTGCTGCTAAAATCCTTTACAGTAGTTTTAACCAATTTCTGACCTGTCTTAAACGAGAAGGGGACTTCCACTAGCTTCCTTTGGGTGCAGTGAGCAGAGGAACACCCACACTCATGTCAGGGGAAGGTCTTTCAGATGAGGACCTGAGCTGACCCATCTGTTCAAGTCAGCTCTATCGTCCAAAGCAAAGCAGACAACAGGCAGCTGAAACTCAACTGAGCGACTGCAGTTTGAAGGGTTTGAGGTTTTAAGCAAGTCAAAACAAGTTTGGGGATGTGCAGCGTGGGTAGAGAGCACTTGGGAAGGAATCAGATGCAGCAGCTTTCCTGAAGATTCTGTGGAAGTTTCCCTGGGGTGGGTCACAGTAATTTCAACATTGCATTAAAGATGTGGCCAATGAAGTGCTGCTCCAATCTGCAGGAACCTGTGTCCTGAAAGAGCAGTGGGAGAACATGAACTGGGTACTGAACACGCTGCAGTTAGTGGGATGACTGGCACAGTGAGTACTGCAAGGGAGGCAGGAGACTCCTCACAGGGGTGGGCAGGGAGTGTTTGGACAGCCCAGAGCTTGATGAGGGTCATGAGAAGGTTGTTTTTATGGGTAGGAAGCAGGGGGAAGGCCCACAAGGCACATATCCTGGTGGGAGTCTCTTCCAGACCACCCAGCCCAGGATGAAGAGGCACCAAAATCCTCCTTAAGCTGCTGGGAGAAGTCTCACCGTGGCTAGGCCTTGTTCTCACAGGGGACCTCAGCTTCCCACGTGTCTGCTGGAAATAAACGCAGCAGGGAGGTGATGAGTCCAGGAGGTTCCTGGAATGTGTGTTCCTATTGATAAGAACAGCTCTCGAGAGAAGGATCTGGAAGGATCTGAGTGGGAATAGTTGGCAGCATCTGGGGTAAGGCTCAGCAGCACAGAGATGGAGGCTCAGGGAGTGCTTGGGAGACGCCGGGATAGGAGCTGTGGGTGTGGGGTGTGACTGTGGAGGCAGGAATGTGGAGGCAGGAATGCTGTGGTGCTTGAGCAACTGGCAAGTGACCCTTCAGAGGCAAGATTGGTTTGAGGAGCTGAGCTGAGCTGCCCCAGTCGTGGCAGCACAGCTGACCATGGGCTCTGAGCTGTGCTGGTCACTCTGGCTGCAATGGGCAGCTCAGGCTCTGGCATTTCGGGCAGGAATGGGCAGCTCCTGGACTGGCATGCCCACTGGGCACCCACCCTGCTGTGCTAGAAGGGGTAGGGTGGCTTCTGAAGCAGTGCTGCGGGGTCTGACCCAAGCTCCTCGTGCAGCCCTGGTCCTGCTGGCCACACTGTTCCTGGTACAAGCCCGGAGCCCTTGTCCTTTGTGGCCGCCTGGTCAGGCTTAGTTGCTCCTTTCAGCAGTCAGGCCCTAACTTGGGTGCTGTGTCTGCTTCAGAGACCCCAAAAGGCTTTGAACCCCAGGGAACTTCTCTGGCCAGTGTCAGGGGAGAGATGCAGACTTCGCTGCTGTGATACCCAACCCTAATTAAACAACTGAATGCTTTGGGATCAACCCTAATTTTTCCAAATGTGCTTGACTGTCTGGTTCTATGACACATAATGGATGTAGTGAGCTTCATAATGGCCACTGTGGCTGATTCACCTTCTGCCAAACAGCCACGGGAGAACTCTGTAGTAGTGTTGAAAACTCTTGTTACGGCTGCAGGAGATAGTTGGGAGCTTGGCTCTCAAGCTGCTGCAGATGGAAGTGTTACAGACAGGGAAACATCTGCCCCTGGAGGAGCTCTCCAGTGCAGTGCTGTTCGCAGCAGCTCTGTCCCAGCTGGGAGCGATGCTGGAAACTACTCAGACCCTCTGGAGCTGCACTTGCCACTGCTGCACACGCTGGACACTGGCCTGGCAGGAAGCTCACCCGGCAGGTCCTTCCACTCTGCAGCCTTTGACACTCCCCAGGGAGTCACCCCATAGCTGTGGGCTGGAGGCTTCCTCCGCAAGAGTGATGTATTGCTGCAAAGGCTGGCCAGAGAGCAGCTTGCATCAGAGGGAGCCCTTCTGGATATTTCTAGCTCCAGGTAACTGGGAGATCCCGACGTGCAGCCCTTGGCTGCAGCAGAAGTAGCTGAATGGCTCTTTCCTCCCCTTGCCCTGGCTGTCCATCTGTTAAGCTGTGCAGAGCACTTTCCCAGTGACTTTGCTCCCCTGGCTGCCTCAAGGCTTGAAAAACGATTTCAGTGCTTGTGAGAAATGAGTTGTCTGACTTCACACTAGCTCCAGTACACATGGATTTAACATCCACGACTTCTCGGCCGTAAAGCCTTCAGCTGCAAGGCGAATGGTTAGAAAAAGCCTGTGATATTTTACTATGTAAACCACTTGTGTCAGATAAGCACTAAATTTAACTTTCTCTTTTTTTTTCTTTTTTCCAGTCAGGTCAGTTCAGTGAAGATATGATTCCTACTGTGGGCTTCAACATGAGGAAAGTTACAAAGGGTAATGTCACAATAAAGGTATGTTGCCATTGTTGACTGTTTTCTTTCGGTTCTAGTTTGAAATTTACATGTTTGCTCTGTTTTGCTTCCAGCCTTGAGGCAAATATAGAACACTGAAGGGGCTCAGCTAAATCTGTCGGGTAGCTTAAGAAGACATTTATGTTTATTTATGGAGTTCCTGAAATGAGAATCTGTGTGTGATTCCCAGGTTCATGGACTAGTTAAAGCACTGTTGTGATAATGCTGTCTGGCTTAGATCTGAGTGTTTGAGGCCCAGAGATGCTGCTTTCCTGCTCATCGGTTTGCTTAAGGGAAGGTTTTTTAAGTGAACACATTGTATTTTCTTGTGTAGCTGGGTATGTAACCTTCATACACGGCATGTTACAGCAGCTGTATTTTCTTGTGTAGCTGGGTATGTAACCTTCATACACGGCATGTTACAGCAGCTGCGAGGTGCTCCAGTGTGCACCTGCTGCTGTGGGGCCCTAAGCTCTGAGCAGCTGTGCGAGGGATTATTCCTGTTTCAGCATGGGAGGGGTCAAGCAGCTGCTTAAGGAGAAAGGAAAAACTGTAGTGATTTCTTGTCTTATCTTTGCCTGACATGTTTAAACACAGTGCATGGCTAAATTGTCTTTCTCCCCTTGCCTTAAGATTTGGGATATAGGAGGGCAGCCCCGATTCCGAAGCATGTGGGAGCGATATTGCAGAGGAGTTAATGCTATTGTGTAAGTGTCCTTCCTTCAGCTCTGCTTCCTCCACTGGGCTTCTCTTCCCTGGGAGCCTCCCTAACACTGCCTGCCTGACTCTGTAGTTCTCCTTGTGATTCTGAACCTGCACTGCAACCACACTGACCTCGTTCACCCTTCAGGGCTCGGGATGGGTTATTTTATCAGTCTGATCTGGAGTACTAACTCCTCCCTGTCTGAACTGGGTGGCAGTGCTAACTCAAAGCATCTTCCTTCTGCTCTGGTCGTGGAGAATTTTTTTTTAAAGAACTAAATTCTTTGCTCAGAAGTCCTAGCTTTGTTGAAAGGCTTGTTGAATGTGCTCAAACGTGGCAGTGTAAAGGGAAAAAAAAAAAGTGATGTTTCTGCAGGAGCTCAGTGTCACTGACCTAACCTGAAATTCTCTTTAAAGCTACATGGTAGATGCTGCAGATCGTGACAAAATAGAAGCCTCTCGGAATGAGCTGCACAATCTTCTAGATAAGCCCCAGTTACAAGGAATCCCTGTGAGTAACATCACCTTAAACACCATTAAATGTCTCTGAGGAATGTGCATCACTTGAGCAACTCTGAAGTCTGCCTTGAACTCTGAATTACAAGGCCCAACCTTACTGGTCATTATAAGCATGGACAATACCTGCCCCAGTGCCTTAAACCAGTTTTTGACCTTCAGTGGTCTTACTTCACTCAGTGCTCACTCAAAACATCATAAATACAATTGAAACAGTAGTTTAGAGGATTCCACAGTAGGAGTTTGTGCTATTGACTGAAGGTTAACCCCAGTGTAGCACAGAAGTGTAGAGTAAGTTGGGGAATCTCAGAGGAGTGTGCTGCAAATGTTCTCTGATTTATCAGCTGACATGTTCCCTTCTTGCTCTTTGCACAGAACAGTTTATTTTACTCCCTCTTTCCCAGTGACTAGGTCACTCTTGTTTCTTGATCTGGTTTAACTGTGAATATCTCATTCCATTAGATTTAATAGGCAGACTGCTCATGAGACTCCCTTGAAGTTTGTTGGTTTTCTGGTTTTGGTTGGGGTTTTTGTCTCTTTGTTTGGGTTTTTTTTTTTTTTAAGCAAAGCCACAACTGTTTCCTTCTCTGGATTTCAGGTTCTAGTACTTGGAAATAAGAGAGACCTTCCTAATGCTTTGGATGAGAAACAGCTCATTGAAAAGATGTAAGTCTAACCCTTGCTAAGAAACATTTCTCTTACTCAATAAATTCATGTGTGTAGGGTTGTTATTAGATCAGGAAGCTTGCATTTATGAGTGGAAAACCCAGCAACAGCAGGTAACTGAATATTGTACAGAACAAGCTGTGTGGGGAGGGGGAAGAGGAGCAGCTCAGATTGTCAGCGAGAGCCCTTGTGTCAGTGAAATGTGTGCTGACATGTTCTCTCTTTCCTAGGAATCTTGCTGCTATTCAGGACAGAGAAATCTGCTGCTACTCAATTTCTTGCAAAGAGAAAGATAATATAGGTAACTATTAACCCAAAACACTGAGAATTATGAAGTGCTGTCAGAGGATGGATTGGGGGGATTTTAAGTTCTTAAACAAACTTCCTGTCTTCAGGAAACCAAGACCAGTGTGTGAGTGCATGGGTTAAATTCAGTATAACTCCTGCTGGCAGGGAGGAAGCCTGACTGGTGTTAAAGTTTTAGGGGTCGTAGTTACTGGTGTACCGTTTTAGGGGTTGCAGTTACTGGTGCTAAAGTTTTAGGGGTTGTAGTTACTGGTGTTAAAGTTTTAAGGGTGGTAGTTACTGGTGTAACATTTTAGGGGTTGTAGTTACTGGTGTTAAAGTTTTAAGGGTTGTAGTTACCAAAAAATGCCAGTCCCTGTGAAATCTGCTCCCTTCTTCAGTCAGTTTGCAGGAAAGAGCTGACTACCCCATTGGCTTGGCCTGAATGATTTTATACTTCTGTCAGGTGCTCTCACCTCTGCCTCACTTGGTCAGGATGCCAAGTACTCGCAGCAAGCTTTTCCTCAAGTTTATTCCCCAAGATTATTTCCCTTGAAATAATCACCTTCCCTTGCTGTGTTATCAGAGCAGTTTGTGTTGTGGCATCTGCCAGTCCCCTGCAGCCAAACAGTGCCTTTTTCTGGCACAGACATCAAATACTTCAGAACTTGTGGAGTTCAAAGCAGAAACCATGTCCTGTAATCTCTGGTATTTGCCATGAGCTTTGTGAGTAAACTGAGTCACCTCAGCTGAGTGAAATCAGAATTTAACAACACTTTCCACCCTTTTCCTGATGCCTTCCATGGCTGCCTTGAGATTAACACTGGTCCATTGCCAGGGTAACAGGAGTTTGCTGATGAGGAAACTTCAGGGTGATGCTCCCAGGAGAAGCTCTAAAGAATACCAGGATGGCTTTATAGGGAAAAAACCCTCATTTCTAGGAAAACTGAATCGTCTGTGAAACAGTTGTGGCTTCCAAGAAGCCCCTGTCACCTTAGCATCAGTTAAGTGTCCAGACACGCTGGATGGAAGCAGAGACTCTTCTCTGGAGATCCACACCAGGCTCCCAGCACAGCTGAGCACCACGAGGGCTCTGGGGAAGGAGCTGCTGGAGGGCAGCCAGGGCCCTTCCCTCCCTTAGCAGAGCCTCTTCAGGCAGGGAGGAGCACCATGCCTTGTACCACGGGGCTAAAGCAGCTTTGTTCTCATCAGGGCAGGAGCTGCAGACTGCCTGAATAGA
Source organism: Motacilla alba alba (assembly GCF_015832195.1). Lineage (NCBI taxonomy): Eukaryota > Metazoa > Chordata > Aves > Passeriformes > Motacillidae > Motacilla > Motacilla alba. Next base: position 1,333,950 of record NC_052027.1, on the reverse strand, counting down.
GCAGTGCTGATCTAAAACTAATTGTTGGAGCCACAGTCAAGTGTCCCGTGAAGGAATATCCTTTTCCTAGAAATGGACTGAGCTGAGGAACCAGGATGTGGGGGCAGTGCCTGTCATTGTTACCTAAAGGATGCTGAGCAGTTACAGGATCAAAGCATGGACAGCAAACCCCCAGAAAATCCTTGTGTTCATCTGTCCTGGGCCATCCTCTAGAGAAGGGCTGGGATATTCCTGTCCCGGGTTTGGGACACTGGAATACCAAAGCCTTGCCACTCATACCAGTACAGACGCTTGAATGTGGAACTTCTCTTCTCTCTCCCTGTAGATATCACGCTTCAGTGGCTTATTCAGCATTCAAAATCTAGAAGAAGCTGAAGTCTTCCTGGAATCTCCAGTACCAGTTGGCCATAATCTCAATTGTCCACTTCCCTCCATGATGAGATACTACCCAAAAATCCTGTATCAAGAATCTGCCTTTTCACGGTTCATTTCTCATGTGCACTGCTGAAGACTTGTATTCCTATTCTGTCACAAAACAACTAGAGTTGTCATGATAAAGTCAGCACAAATATTTATTTTACAACCATCTGTGGTGGGAGGGTTGTGGGGGGGCTTTTTAAAGAAATATCTCTACCATGTTAACTACGATGGTACACTCTGTTCTGGTTTTTCAGGGCCAGGTTTTTATATGATTTTCAGCAAGTGTTTTATTTCTAGTGTTTAGTGGCTTGAAGATGCTGATGCTTGACAGCATTAAGATTCTGTAAGATGCCACATACAGTAGTTAGAAAACATTTAAGCGTGAATTGTGGGATACTGATTGATCTCACAGATGCATGTGATGTGTGTATGTAAGCAGAGAAATGGAAACTGTTTGCAGAGGGGAGCACAAGGCATAGATCAGCATCACTAATCTACAGCTGAGATCCTGTCACTTGAAAAACAAAACTCTCGTGATGAATTAGGAAAGTCATCTGTTTAAAATCATTCTGTTGCTTCTGTTTAACATTTATGTGGGGGATGGGAACGGACTGTTCTGTCAAACTTTCAAAAATTGGAGTATTCCAGCATGAAAACAAATCGCTAGGAACATCAGGCTGTGTTCAAATACATTTTTCTATCTCCAGATACTCGTGGTCTCTCTCTGAAACCAGAACATGCATTCTGAGCAGCTGCATGACACCCAAATTACTGCTGCTCTTGTATCGAGGCAGTTGTTGACCTTTAGCACAATCTGTGTGTAGTTGTCAGTGTCTCTCCTGCTCCCGGAATGGCTGGGCACAGTTTCACCTGGTGCTATGGAATACCTGGGCTATTGTGACAACTCTAGACCCGCCTGCTTTCTCGATGTAACCATGTGCAAAGCCTGGCAGATGCAATGAAACGTTTTGCCGTGTCAAAGCACAAGAGAGCCAATGAATCGATCCTGTCTCTTGACTAGCTCCTGCAGCTTAGGGAAGTGTGTATAAACTCAAGACTGTAACGTTGCTGTAGCTTTACTTTCTCGGTGACTTCAGCGTGTTTAAAGGGACAGCCTTGTTAGGACTGGTTTGTTCATCCAGCGGTGTCAGCGTAGCCGCTCGTGCGCGCAGATCCGTGGCGCAGCTGCTTGCGTTGCCTCACACCGTGTGTGACTGCTCACCTCGCGTGGTTTGCACCCCCGGGAGCCCCGGGCTGGGAGCAGCCTTGTCCCCTCCGTTCTGACGAGCCGCTCTTGCTGCAGTCTGCCATGGCCTTACTGTGGTGTCCCAGCTCTGGCGCTGCTGCACAGACACTACACGCTGCCCGCCTTCGGGCTGAAGCTCCATTTTACCTTTTTGTCCCCTTTCAGTTCTCTGAAGCATGGTTTCAATCAATCTCTCTGGTGCTGTAGAGGAGAGGGTGTATTAACTTGCTGCTGTAGTCCCGGGTTCGCCAGAACTGCTACAGTTACTTTTATTTAGCAAACTTGCTTGTGCCTATCATAAGGAAACTAAACTAGAATGTGTGAATCTTCGTGGGGGACCAGGTCACCGTTTAGTCAACTGGCCTATAGCTAAACTTGATGTGTTTGGTGTTTATCTACTTCACTGCTTTCAGCGTTTATGGCATCCAAACACTACCAATTGTTAACCTGTGCATTACTCTCTGCATGTGAACAACTTATACAATTACTGAACTTTGTAAATACGTGATTTTTTTTTTATTTAGGTGGATGCATATGTTGGTTTACTGCTCTTCAGCTTTATTCAATAAACTTATGTTTTGAGGGTTGTATTGACACTTAACTGCCTGACTTGAGTTGATGTGGCTGAAATCATGGAAAAACACAACGGGATGTTTGTCTCCTCTGCCAAAGACTCCAGTGGGGGGAGAAGGATTGGTAAATACCTGAGCTGATTTATATTCTGTGCTCCAGCTATTCCAGTGAAATGCTCACAAAACTACCTTTGAGGCCCGGGGCTTGCTCACGTTACCTGAGCAAGCTCGGACAGTCAGTCTGAGCAGATTGCAGGGTTTTTAGTGTGTGTGGAAAGCACTGGTGAGCTGCAGGGTCTGAAGCAGGGGCAGCCTTCTGGAGCTCTGCTTTCAGGAGAGAGATGCACGTGTCTGCAAGCTTGGTTCTTGTGTCGAGCCTAGAGTAAAATCTTTGTTTTTCTCCACAAGTGTCAGATCGTGCAGTGCCTGATCATTCACTGCCAGTTAAAGCAGGATTCTTGTCTCAGTGGAAAGAGAGGCTTTTGTTGACTGAAGTCTTGAACAAAATCTTTGCCGTGATTTTAATCCGAAGTTTCACTGACTGTTCTTCCCCAAGGTTTTTGTTGTATCAATTTCTCTTAGGAGACTGATTAATTAATAGGACTGTCTGTCAGCATCTTCCAATTAATGGTAAGAAATTGGATGTCTTGTTTCAGGCTTGTCTCCATGTAAGCTTTCAAGCTCACTGAGCTGTGTCAGGTTAGTTTTTAGTCCTGAGTGCAGGTCTTTGAGCATCCTTCATGTGTAGCTCAGCTGGTGGGAAGGACTGGTGACCTGTTAAAGGTCCTGTGCATATTTCCTTGGGAGTTTGCTGCATGCAAAACAAACTCCCTGCAGTTCATAGTCCAAGTAAAATGTCTCTAGACACAAATCTGGAAACAGTGTTGGTGCACTAAGCCTTGTCAGCCTGGTTGGTGTGGTAGCAGTAGCAGTCACTCAGTAAATCAGCTGTGGTGTGAACTGGCCCACAGCTCTTTGCCCGATGTGGTGTCAGTACCACTGTCTGTTTCTAGGTGTGAATAGCAGGGAGACACAGGAGCCCCCACGCTGTGTGTGCTCTACAAGGTGCATTTGCAGTGCTCCCCAGATGCCCCCAGCTGGGTTTCACAGCTGTTGGGTTCTGCTCTGCCAGATGCCCTTGGTTACTGCTGTGGCAGGAAGGAGCCCTCCAAGTGGCTGCACTTGTTCTGTTTCTGGGCTTGTCTAACCTGCCAGGTACCCTTTCTTTGGAAAGGCAAGTGGAGGAATTATTTCCTTCTCAACACCACTCAGCCTTGGACTGAAAGCAGTACTCATCTGGCACTTGATGTCCAAGGTTAATCTTTTCTGGCCTAGTAAAGGGCTGCAGCCCAGCACTGGCATTAGCAGTGGTGTTTGCTGAACTTGGCTGCTGCAGCTGTGTTCTGAAATGTAATCCCACCATGGTCACTTGTCTCGGGCTCTGTAGTGAGCATGGACAGTAAAAAGAGGCTGATTAAATTTCCCATTCTCTTCACAAAAGTTGCTTTTGGGGATGCATTTTAGTTCCATAAATTACTGCACTTGACATCAATATAGTCATACTTACGTCACGTAGTCCTGAAACTCCCCTGATGCAGGTCTTGGCTTGAGAAAAGCAGCCCTTGTGAAAAGGCAGACACTGAGTGTGGTGGTGAATACCTGGAAACTGGACAGCAGTCCTGCCTCTGAGACCTGGAGGGGTGTGGGCACTGTGTGCTGTCCTGGGGTTTAAATCAGCTCTCAGTCCTTGGTGGTGGCTCTGTTCAGTGCCAGTGCTCCTGGAGCGGCAGAGAGGAGATGAGGAAGGGTTCTGCTTGCCCCCAGAGCTCTGCTGGAGAGTTTCCTTGGAGTGTCCCTGTCCTCCCAGCTTCAGTGTGCATGGTGGTTCCTTAAAGTGCAGGCACAGAGCAGGGGAGTTCCATCACCCCGGGGCAGCTGCACAGAGCAGCTCTGTCCCACCACTGGGCAACAGGAAAGATGCACAAATGTGGAGCTGTTCCGTCGCCTGTGGAGCCAACAATCCAGTTTCTCAATGATTTATGTTTTCTCTTTGCATCTTGATGGAAACAAGTTGGAAAGATTTTGGGTGCTGACATATCAAACTGCATAATCTTCACTTTCTGGTAGAAGTAAAGGCCAAAGAAAATGCCTTAAACAGTGTGTCTGTGGAGTCTAGGAGTGCTGTGCAGGGATCTGTGATAAGCTGAGGTATGGCTTAGCAGGATTATCAAGCTTTGAACTCCGTGGGGTTTCCTTTGTCGTTGGTGGCTGCGCAGTGCACGTGCTGGTTTGCTTTGTGCAGATCTGTGCTCCCCTGCATGCCCAGCCCTGCTCCCTGCCTTGCTGCTGCGCTGAGCTGACAGTGTGGATCCCAAAGAGGGGTGCAGGACAGCTCAGCTGTGTTCCTGAGCTGACAGTGTGGATCCCAAAGAGGGGTGCAGGACAGCTCAGCTGTGTTCCTGAGCTGACAGTGTGGATCCCAAAGAGGGGTGCAGGACAGCTCAGCTGTGTTCCTGAGCTGACAGTGTGGATCCCAAAGAGGGGTGCAGGACAGCTCAGCTGTGTTCCTGAGCTGACAGTGTGGATCCCAAAGAGGGGTGCAGGACAGCTCAGCTGTGTTCCTGAGCTGACACAGTGAATCGTGTTAAAGGAGAAACAATGTGTGAGTGCCTGAGCTTCAGGGCTTTAGCTCCCAAAACGTGAGTGCACAGCTTGTCTCAGCAGACCATGACCCTCGAGAGAGTGCTCTGCTGCTTCAGGGCTGCAGTGCTGATGTTCAGCGTGTCGTGGTGAAACAGGGCTGTCTCTGACGTGTCACTCCAGCGGCAAACACAGAACGGCACTCACGGGGGCTTTGCACATACTCTGTAAAAGGAGAAGTGAAATACTTGATGTTTTTATTTCCCTCCCAGTGGAAGGTGGGTAAGTAGACCTTTGTGCCAGGATTAGTGCCTTTTAATTATGACATGACAGGTTTTATTCTGTTAAAGGCAACATGTATCATTGTGATAATTTTGAAGTGCTTCAATAAAGTGTTGTTGAAAACCACTTCTTTGCATATTCATCTGTAGTAGGATAGCTGATTTATTATCATTAGAAATATCTAAGAACCCTCATTACCTAATTTAACTACATAGCTTCATCTGGAGAATGACTGTAACCCTTGTGCTCAGTGGGGGCAACTTTGAAAGGCCAGGCTGTGAAATTCCCATTCCTGATTATTTTTGTTCTGGTGCTGGAAGCATTGTTTGGTCTCATTTGCGTTTCTCTCTGAAAAGACCCATGGGGTTGAAGTTCTTGAACCATATTATTCAAGAAACAGAGCAAATATGTCAGTGGAGGAAGAAAAAGTTGTTGTGGTGTGTGAAATTTAAAGCTGAACGTGGTTTTCTCAAGAGTCTCGAGAGTAAGTAAACTGTTTAGGTGCTTTTGTGTAATTGTGTTAATTTGGGGTGTGGATACTTCAGCCTTTGCAGCAAGAAGGAATTTTCCTCTTTTTAGAATCAGTAATGAAGTCCCTTCTTGGTTTGGATAACATTTAAAAGATCCCTGAATTCTGCAGGCTGAGGAAGGGAACTGAAAGATTGTCCAGGCTAGAGAATTTTATCCAAACTCAGCATCCAGAAGTCTGGATGGACCACTGAGTTGTGGTATTTGCTTTGGTTTTATTAATTCTTCTGTTTCTGTTACAATAATTGGAAAACAAAGACCTGACTTCTGAACTACTCTCAAATGCAGGCTGAAGACAGATCATTATTGTCTGCTTGCCTGTGCATAATAAGACTTTTATTTTTTTTCTTGTGCAGGCATTTTTCACGCTCTGTCCCATTTCCCTGTAACAAAGCAGGCACTTTGGGAAAAGGCTGCAGCACCAGCGTGGAAGGACAGCTCAGCTGAGTGACAAGTGACCAGTTCAGAGCCAGTGACTCGGATGCTGTTGAGGTTGCTGGGGTAGCTCGGAGCTGGGTTTCCTCCTTACCTCCCCCAGCTGTGGTTTCTTTCTGTTCTTTTGCTTGTCTTCAAGAGCTTTGGTTTTACCAGTACTGCCGGAGTGTGTTCACTCACATCTACATCCACGCCTGGCATTCGTCAGCTCTTCTCTTTCTGCAGCTTTAGGGACCTGGAGCTGTCCCCGAGCCCGTGCCAGGGGTCACCAGTGCCGCAGTCACACCTGCTATTGTGCAGTCGCTTCTGGCAGTGCGGGCTGGAAATCCCTGCGCCCATCTCCTCCAGGATCCTGGCCCGGGAGCGTGGCTTGGCTTCCTCCCTCCGCAGTTCCGGGGAAGGCGGCTCCTGCCCTGCCGGGCTGCGGCTCACGCGTGTCACGGAGTGCCGGAATCATCAGGCTGGAGCAGCCCTGCCAGCCCAGGGCGTGCCAGCCGTGCCCGGCCCCGAGCGCCGAGTGCCACCTGCCGGGATGGGCGCTCCAACCCTCGCTGGGCCGTGCTGGGCCCGAGCCCCCTTTCCACGGCGGCATTCCTGCTGCTGGCCGGCCGCTGTCTCCGCCCGCCGGGGCCTTTCCGGGAGCGCCGGGGCGGGGCAGCGGCCGCGGGGCAGGGCCGGTGCCGGGGCAGGGCCGGTGCCAGGGCAGGGCCGGTGCCGGGGCAGGGCCGGTGCCGGGACAGGGCAGTGGCCGCGGGGCAGTGGCCGCGGGGCAGGGCCGGTGCCGGGGCAGGGCCCGCGCCCCGGGCCTGTGCGGGGAGGCCGCGAGCCGTGCCACGACAGCCCCGCGCCGCCCCGCCCCTTTAACGCCGCCGGGCGGCGCCTTTGAGTGACGCACCGCGCGTCCAACGGTCCGAGGCCTCTCCCGCCTCCTCGCCGGCTCCACCAATAGCAGCGCAGAGCGGGCGGGCCTTGCGCCTCTCCCAACCCTTGTTTCCCTTCCGCTCTTAAAGGGGCCGCGGCGCGGCGCGGGCGGCGCCGCTGCGCTATGCGCGGGCGGCCATGCGATGGCGGTCGGTGGTGCTGGGGCTGCTGCTGCTGCGCCTCGGGCTGCAGGCGCTGCTGGCTCTGCTGCCCGCGCTGGCCCGCGGGCTCTGCCTGCACCCGCACCTTCCCTGCCCCGGCCCGCGGCCGCCCGCGCTGCCCGGCCCGCCCGCGGGCGCTGCGGGCCGCGGGGCCCGGCTGTGGGGCGCGGCGGCGGGCGGCGATGAGTACGAGCGGCGCTACAGCGGCGCCTTCCCGCCGCAGCTGCGGGCGCGGCTGCGGGACGCGGCCCGGGGCATGTTCGTGTTCGGCTACGACAGCTACATGGAGCACGCCTTCCCCCGCGACGAGCTCGACCCGCTGCACTGCCGCGGCCGCGGGCCCGACCGCCGCGACCCGTGAGTGCGGCCGGGGAGCGGGGCCCGGGGGAAAACGGCTGCTGAGGGACCCGTGGGGAATGGCTGCTGAGGGGACCGGGGTGGGAATGGCTGCTGAGGGACCGGTGGGGAATGGCTGCTGAGGGACCGGTGGGGAATGGCTGCTGAGGGGACCCGTGGGGAATGGCTGCTGAGGGGACCCGTGGGGAATGGCTGCTGAGGGGACGGGATGGGCACGGCGCGGGGCTGGCATCGCTCCGTGTGCGCCTCCCTGGGGGTCAGGCTGGGCCCAGGCTCCTCCCGGTGCTGCCCAGCAGTTGGTAATGGCCATAAGCTGAAATACAGCAAGTTTCAGCTCTGTATGAATTGTGGAATGGTTTGGGTGGGAAGGGACCCTAAAGCCCATCCAGTGGCACCCTGCCGTGGCAGGGACACCTTCCACTGACACCTTCCACTGTCCCAGGCTGCTCCAAGCCCTGTCTGACCTAGCCCTGGACACTGCCAGGCATCCAGGGGCAGCCCAGCTGCTCTGGGCACCTGTGCCAGGCCCAGGCCTGCCCACCCTGCCAGGAACAATTTCCTGTTAATATCCGGTATAAACCTATTCCCCTTAAGCTGGAAGCCATTTTCTCTTGTCCTGTCACTCTAGTCCCTCTCCGTATTTCTTGTAGTCTCCCTTCAGGTACTGGAATGAACTTCTTTCCATAGTGGGGCAGAGCTGTGGAACAGCTGCCCAAAGAGTCATGGAGCCTCCCCTTTGGAGACATTCCAAACCTACCTGGATAGTTCCTGTGTCACCTGCTCCAGGTGACCCTGCCTGCACAGGAGGTTGGACTGGATGATCTGCACAGGTCTCTTCCAACCTTAGCAATTCTGTGATTCTGCTCTTCCAGCTCCAACCTGAACATCAACGATGTGCTGGGGAACTACTCTCTGACGCTGATCGACGCACTGGACACGCTGGCGGTGAGTCCTTGGCGTGGGGACACTGCCCTGGCCACCCAGGGACTGCCCTGGCCACCCTGGGACTGCCCTGGCTGGGGGAGCTCCCCGAGGCTTGCCCAGGTGGTGCAAACAGCTGGATCACGAGCTAACAGCTGGATCACGAGCTAACAGCTGGATCATAAACCAGCTGTGTCACGTGGGGTAACAGAGTGAGAGTAGTTGGAGATGTCAGCAGAGATTTCCAGAAGAGACAGAGGAAATTCTGGAGCCCCAGGGTTCAGATGAGATCTCTTTGGGATATGCCAGGGTGGGTGGGTTTGAGCTGGAGCTGCTGTGAGTTGCTGAGAGGTCCATCAGGGGAGGGTTCGTTGTGTGCAGCGGCTGGAAGAGCCCTGGTTGTTTCACTTGGCAGAGAGGGCCTGACTGACACACGGATCTGTGTGGAGTGGTGAAAGGAAGGAGGGGGAAGCCTGTAAAGCTGCTTCCCACCTGCATTTCTGATACAACTGGAATATAACCAGAGGAGCAGCTCATCTCTGTGTTAGTGCCAGGGTGTGGGGTCTGAGGAAGAGCATTTTCAGAGACCCCAGCAGGTTTCACTGTTCTCATCTGTGCAGCCAGGGCAGGTTTTGTGCCTTCTGGAGTGCCAGGGCTCACTGATGTGCTGGAGCCACGGGGATGCGTATCTCCTCTGGCTCTTGGGGGTAGAAAACCCTTCCCGTTCTACCCTGGGCTGCAGCAGTGGTGAGCAGCTGCTTGAGCAGGGCAGCTCTGAGCAGAACTGGAAGCAGAAGTGGGGGAAATGTTGGGTTTTACTGAGAGAAGTTTTGTATCTGTGCTACACGGCTGCTAACAGTGCCTTCCTGTCCTCCGTCACCAGCGGGGCAGTGCTTAACTTCTTTTCTTAAATGTAAAGGTTCTGGTTGCTAAATCTCCTGTGCTTCAGGAGCTGCTGCATGGGGCAAGCCTGCTGCTTCTCGTTGCTCAGACCAAACACTGATGCTTCCCCCCTGGGTGTGGGTAATGGGCATAGCTGGCACCTGGTGCTTTGGTTAAAAGTTTAGATATGTCCCGGCCTTTTCATGAGCTCAGGCAAGCAGGAACCTGTGTTTTCCTTCCACATTCCTGCTCCCCGAAGCTCAGGCCGAGCTTACATCTGCCTCTGGATGCAGTGGAAATCACTTCCTAGGCTGGACCTGTGGGAGGCAGGCACAAGGGAGCTCCTGGATGTGCAGTGCTGGGTCAGGAGCCTGAAAGGTTGGACTGGCCTTTGGTCAAATAAACATTCAGTCAAACTTCATTGTTCTGCAAGTTGTGTTATGTTTTAAGCTGAACTTAGCTCTTGAACTGATAGCTCAGGCAGTTTGAATGCTCAGTGTGCTCAATCTGACTGCTGGGCTAAGATGGGAACTTGCCATGCTGTTCCCCAGCCCTCTTCTGAAGCAGCAATTGTACAAACTGGCTTTGTTTTTCTGTAAAAGGTAATGGGAAACTCCTCAGAATTCCAGAAGGCAGTGAAGTTGGTGATTGACACAGTTTCATTTGACAAAGACTCGACGGTCCAAGTTTTTGAGGCAACAATCAGGTATGTGGTGCTGAGTTTCTGTCTTTAAAGGTTAAAGACTTGGTGTGTGTAATTCAAAGTGAAATCATTGATTAGGAGGTCTTTGGCAGGCTTTATTCCCTAAATGGTTCCTCAAGTAGGCTGTTACTTAATCTTCTATGAAAATATTCCATCCCTTTATATAGGAAACAATTTTAATCAGTCCTGTGTGACCCAGAGCAGCGAGACAGTGGTGGGCTCAGTGCTTGCAGACTCTGCTTGCAGCAGAGACTCCCATCTGTGCCCTGACCAGCAAACAACCCTGGGACAGCTTTCCCTGCTCTGTTTTTGTTTCATGGACTTCTGCTCACTTTCACTTTCATTTTAGATGAAGAAGACTCTTCTGTGTTGGAAATGGGTTTAGATACTGTCTGAGTTTTAAAGGGTTCCATTTTCTGAGTGTCTCAAGCAGTGCTTATTCCTGCTTCACTTGGCTAGGCTTTCTTTTTTCTGAGTACCAAGTTTATGTAACACCCTTCCTGCCATTTGCAGGGACTAGGAGGTCTTCACTCCTAAACAGACTTGTTACAAGAACTCCTGGATTAGGTAAATTTTGCAGAGCCAGGTTTTGGAACTGTGGCTGACAGCACCATGACTTCTGCATGTGTTCTCTACTGCTGGGGGAAAACCAGGTCATTTAGTGTAGTGCCTGTAAGGAGCACAAAGTAATAATTCTGTCACACATGACAACAGTAAGGTGTTTAGGTGAAGAGTGAGCTTCAGAACAGACTGAAAACCTGAATTTCCCTCTTCCCACAGGGTTTTGGGAAGCCTGCTGTCTGCCCACATCATAATTACAGACACCAAGCAGCCCTTTGGTGACATGACCATCAAGGATTATGACAATGAGCTGCTGCACTTGGCTCATGACCTGGCAGTGAGGCTGCTCCCAGCCTTTGAGAACACCAAGACTGGCATTCCCTATCCTCGGGTGAGTGGCAAGCAGCCCTGGGGGAAACAGGCCCAAAGCAGTGTTTCACCTGTCCTGCAACTTCAATTTTGTCCCCTTTTATGTGCACTTGGGGCATTGAGCCTACCCTAAGTTATTCTGGAGTGACACAGGGGAAACTGCCCTGAGTTTTGGTGACGTGGATGATACAAGTTGCTCCTTCTGCCTAGTAAATGTTTTCCCTGGGCTGATTTTCACTGTGTTTATTGTTCCCTGTGGGTCAGGAGCCATTTGTTCCTGTGCTGGTTGGCTGGAGCATTCCCTGCCCTGTGGCACACAGCAGCAAACAATACTGCCATTACCAAGGAGTGCTGTAAAGGCAAAGAGCTGAGAAAGTGACTCTAATGGTGACTTGCCACTAAAACAATTCTATTAGAATAAAACTCCTCTGAAATACTTATCATACTGGGCTTGGAATTTGTAATTTTCCTGAAGACTGCTCAGTGGGTTCTCAGTACTCTGGGATTCTTGGATGCTGCAGTCTCTTGTTTTAAGCAGATGCAGTTGGCAAGGAGGAGGATGTCACTACTACTGGAACAATCCTAAACTGCAAAACTATAATTGGCACTTGCCTGGCTGCTCTTAATTTCTGGAGACGGCAGCACTGCTTTTCCTCCAGGCTCTAGAAATGGGGATTTTCACTTCTGTTCAGCAGCTGAGGGTGCTGTAACTTCCCTTCAGCCCCCTGTTCCATGGGGAAGAGGAGGAGCATCCACTGAGGAAGCTCTTGGTTTCACCAGCACAAACTGAGGGGCAGCAAAGAAGGAAAAGCCTGAATGTTTGGTGGAAAGCATGAAAAAGTGATGTTTGCAAGGGCTAGCAAGTACAAGAGAAAATGAGGCTTGCCCACTTAAGGCTTGATGTTGTAAAGCTGGAAGAAGGATGTCAGGAATTCTGCAGGAAAGTTTTCCCAGCAGCAGCGTGCTGGATTTGTGTCTCTGTGCACAAACTACCAGCGAGGCTTGTTCCTAAAGGTGAGGGTGCAGCTGTGAGCACAGCTGGCTGAGTGCAGCCTGCCTGTCCCTGTTCACAGGTGAACCTGAAGAAGGGGGTTCCTCCAGACAGCCACAACGAGACCTGCACAGCAGGAGCTGGATCCTTGCTGGTGGAGTTTGGGATCCTCAGCAGGCTGCTCGGTGATTCCACGTTCGAGTGGGTGGCCAGGAGAGCTGTGAAGGCCCTGTGGAGCCTCAGGAGCAATAACACTGGACTGCTGGGTAATGTCTGGGTGCTGCTGTGTCAGCCTGTCTCAGGCTGTGCCATCAGGCCACAGCTCCTTCAGTGCCCTCACCTTTGTCCTTCTGCTCCCTCTGTAGCTGATCAGTCACGTTCTCCTTGTGTACCCAGGGCTTGTGTTGAACTAATGGCACTTCGGGGTTTTCCAAGAAAAATGGAGTCACTGAACGACTCCTTAGGGCACTGGTTTTCAACTCAAAGTTGTCACAAAACTGGGGAATGGAACTGAATGCCCTGATTTGTGTCCCCATTAATATAATTCAGATTGGCAGATGACTAAAAGTACTTAAAATAACTGCGTGTGTGTGGGTGTTCCTCAGATGAATGCACCCCTGTGACACTTCATCTGATGTTAGTCTTTGATCCTTCCTCCTTGGGAATTTCTGAATGTGTAATATTCCCAAGTCTTGACTGGATTGTTTCTCTCTGATATACTCAGCAACCTCAGACTAAACTTTTTATTTGTTCTGAAAGGAAATGTTGTGAATATCCAGACTGGTCACTGGGTTGGAAAGCAGAGTGGACTGGGAGCAGGGTCAGATTCGTTCTATGAGTACCTGCTGAAGTCCTACATCCTCTTTGGGGAAAAGGAAGACCTGGAGATGTTCAACGCTGCTTATCAGAACATTCAGAACCACTTGAGGAGAGGGTATGTGACTCATGGCAGCATCAATTCCTCTAGCAGTGAATCCTCCAGCAGGATCTGAAACATACCTCTTTATAGTGCTTTGTGTCGTGCTCTAGAAAATCTGTTCTCCTTTTTCCTGTAAGAAGCAAAATCTCCTTTCCATGGTAGTCTCCTCATTCCTCGCAACTGATGGGGTGCAGGGGAGCCAAACTGCTTCCTGTCCCATTTATAAATGTTAAGGCTGAGAAAAGTCTGGCACTGCAAAAGAAACATATTCAATTGGCTGCTTTGTTCTTCTGTAAGCCTCATCTGGCCTAGCATGACTTTTTGGTAGGAATTCTGCTGGCAGAGCTCTAAGATAGGATCCCTCCATGAATTAACATCCCTCTCTGAATTAACATCCCTCTATGAATTAACATCCCTCTCTGAATTAACTTCTCTGAGAGCATGACCATGTTTGGGTTCCTTTCACAAAGAGCCCAGCCCAGCAGAGCAGTGCTGCTTGCCTGAGCTGGTGGCAGTGTGCTGTGTCCTGCCCAGGCAGAGGCACTGCCCTGCATTGTTGCTGCATTGTTGCCTGCATTGCTCCCTGCAGTCGGGAGGCCTGCAATGAAGGAGAAGGGGACCCTCCTCTCTATGTCAACGTCAACATGTACACGGGCCAGCTGATGAACACCTGGATCGACTCTCTGCAGGCCTTCTTCCCTGGACTGCAGGTGAGCTTTCCTTCTGGGAAAGGCCACGTGGAAAGGCCCATCCTAATCCTGGGCTGGGAGTGAGTCTGAGTTCTGAGCTGAGCTCCCACCTGTGGCTTTGCAAGAGTTCAGTTCAGCTCTGCGTTCACACAACAATGTGGGGAGGCCTGGCCTGCTCTCTGCTAGATCTGAGACTTTCAACTTCCCTCTTTCAGCCTCAGCATTCTGTGCTGTGAGGCTCTGCTAAAGCTTTTACTGCAAAGAATGAATACATTGGTGCTTTTGGGGGTTATTTTCTGTGTGTTTTATGGGAGAAGAGTTGTTTTAGGTGCCACGTTCTCATCTTTGCTGGCCTGCAGCACTAAGTGTGTGCATGTCTGGCTGCTCTCGTGCCCAGGTGTTGATAGGAGATGTGGAAGATGCCATTTGCCTCCATGCCTTCTATTATGCCATATGGAAACGCTACGGGGCTCTCCCAGAGAGGTACAACTGGCAGCTGCAGGCCCCAGATGTTCCCTTCTACCCCCTGAGGCCGGAGCTGGTGGAGTCCACATATCTTCTGTACCAGGTATTTGACTTCTCTGAGCTGCACACCATGGCTGGGCCAAAATGCTTTTGTTCAGAAAGTCACTTTATCCCCCCGACCTCTGGCCAGCTGAATTTTGGCAGCCCTGGAGCTGCCTCTTGTCCTGTGGAATCTCTGGGCAGGCGCTGCAGTGTTGTGCAATGTTGTTGCTCTGCTGTTTGCTTCAAAAACAGCCTTTTTTATAAGGCAGGCAAAAACAACACTAAAAAACCTTTTCTAAAAACTGCTGGCAGATTTTTACAAGGCAGAGACCTGTGACTGCTCAACCAAAATTGTTGAAGTAAATGCAAGAGCTTTCCTTGCAATACTGCCCAGGCACAGATACATAAACTAAAATTACTGTCTGCCTACGAGGAAGGGATCAGAGAGTTTGGATTTACTGCAGGTTTTCTAGGATTTGCACTAAAGCAAATGTGAGAAGCTTGCACTGGCTAATCCAAGTCATGCTCCTATAAAGATAAGTTTGCTGTGATACACAAGACTCTGGTACCAATAGGCCTTTGTTGTGTTATTTTTACAGGATTTCAAAATTGCTGACTCTAACTCTTGTCTGTCTTCCTTATTTAGGCCACAAAGAACCCGTTTTACCTTCATGTGGGAATGGATATTCTGCAGAGTTTGGAAAAATATACAAAAGCAAAGTCAGTCTTCAATGTTCTTTTCTTCTCTCAGTGCTATATATCTACATTTTATTATACAATATTGTATAGAATCCAGTCTGCCACATGTAGGTAAACCAGAAAACCCTGTCCTCCCTGAAAGCCACAAGTGATGATTTATTTACTGAGCACTTCTTTCTTTCCCATCTGAAAATGAAATTACAGTCCAGTGGCAACTTTATACCTTTGGAATTTGATCACTGCCTTTCAAAGTGCATTGTTGATGATCAGCTGCTAAAAACTGCTGAAAACAGTCGTTGGGATTTTGCCTAGGGATCCTGCAAGATTATTTCTCACCTCATGGTGTTCAGCTGAACTGGGGGATGGCCCCTAAGGCAGCTGCTGTTGGGTATCAGCTTCCAGTTCAGGACAGCAGCAGTGAATCCTGACTTTAATACTGAGTAGCTGAACTTCTTGCAGGGCTCAGGGGGAAGACAGTGAATTTTTATTCCTTGTTATGAATGGACTCATTTTCTAGACAAATGTGTGATGTCTGGCCAGCTCAGGCATCGCTGGCCAGTGGGGTTCAGGTGATCACAGACCCCTCAGCAGCAGTAACCACCGAGTGCTTGCACAGCACACTTGTTCCACTGAACTCCCCCTGGCAGCTGGAATGCTCTGAAGTGAGGGGGTGTCTGGGCAGCACTTGGAGAGCAGGACAGCTGGAACTGAAGGCAAACCCATGTCCAATGTTGCAGGTGTGGCTATGCCACGTTGCACCACGTGGTGGAGAAGACCAAGGAGGATCGAATGGAGAGCTTTTTTCTCAGTGAAACCTGTAAATATTTGTACCTGGTACGTGTATGGTCTCATTGCCAAGGCACTGCACAGGAGGGGGCAGGAGGTTATTAATTATTAATTAGAAACTGGGTTGGGTCGGGGGCATCATTAATGACAACCTGCTGGGCTTCTGGGGTTTGTGTATGGGGGTGATTGAGGCTGAGCTCCTCTGCTTTGACCTCACCCCACTCTCTGAGCTGGGGCAGCTGCCCAGGCGTGGTTCCTGAACCTGGAGAGCTGCAGATCTTTGGGAAGAGGCTGGAAAGGAGAGGGAGCAGGACTGGAGGGAGCTGCTGCTCAGCTCTAAGTGCTGCTTGCAGCCCTCCTGCCTGGGGCAGCCGCTGCTTTCTCCCCGCTGGCTTTGGCACTCACAGGAGAAAGCATTTGGGCTGACATTGCCTAAGCCCCTTTCTCAATCTCCTTTAGTGCAGAAAACCAAATAAATCTGTGACTTGAGTGGATGCCAGCCTAGAAATGCCTCACAGAGCAGCTTAGAAAAATAAGGGCACTTTAAGTTGTGTGAGAAGTTTTTCTTCTGCTCTCCTAAGTGCTCAGATCAATCCCTTGCATTAAGACCATTTATTTCCATTTGCTCCAGCATTATTTAGCACTAAAAGGTATTTTTGTGTGATCCTTCAAAGCGTGAGTACCTGTTCCCATCTGCTTGTTATTGGGAGGTGAGGGATGGGGCACACCCACCATGCCTGTGTCTCCCATCTCTCCTTCAGCTGTTCGATGAAGAGAACCCGGTGCACAGGTCTGGGAACAAGTTCATGTTCACTACTGAGGGCCACGTGGTGTCTGTGGACGAGCGGTTCCGGAGCTCGCTGTGGGAGGACATCCTGCCTGCGGGGGAGGACAGCCCCAAAGCCAGAGCCTCCGAGCTCAAGGCAGCCAACTTCAGCTCCAACGTAAGCACCACGCAGGCTGCTCCTGCTGCTTGGGGACGGGGCAGGCGGGACACACAGAGCCTCGGGAAGGGCTGCTGCACAGAGCTCCCTTTAGAAATGTCAAACACCCGAGGAGCTCCCTGAAAAGCACTTTTGCAGCAGCATAAATAGGATCATGAGTAGGATGCTGGTGAAGGTGAAACCTGTTCCCTTTGAGGTATTTTGCAGCAATTGTTTTGTTCTTTGTTAATTTACTTCCGATTATTTTTCCCTTCCCCTTCTCTTTGCCCTTAAAACTCTGCAGTGTTGCTGTCGGGGCAGAGGGAGAAGCAGATGGTTATCTAAACCAAGCTTTTCTAACTCAGTGTGCTTTTGGGGGATGGAAAGGGAACCTTTCTCAGCAAGGCCTCAACTGACCCCAGAGCTGTGGCTCCAGTGCCATCACCAACCAAAACAGATCTGTTTTAATCACAGAATGTTTGAGCTGAAAGGACCTTAAAGATCACCTCATTCCACCCCCATGGGCAGGGACACCTGCCACTAGAGCAGTTAAGGACAATTTTTAAAATATCTCCTGGTAGGTTCTGGTGTGGTTTCTTCCCTCCTCCCCACAGAGCTCCAGGAAAAGAGCATTATTTGGAGCGTTCACAGTTGTCATAGTGAAGGAAATCTCAGTTGCACAACAAGCTGTGCTGTGTGTGTGGAAGCTGCAGCCTGCACTGAGGAAACACTTGCTGCTCATTTATGGGATTTGGGCTGCAAGTCTGCAAAGAACGAGGGGAAGTTGGAGGGAAAAGCGTTACTGGGTACGGTTTTCTGTACTGGGAGGATGTGAGAGGATTGCAGAGGGCATGGCTTGCCTGGCTTTGGATGTGAGTTTTTAAGAGGATGTGAATTTTCTCAACAGTGTAACAGAGTCCCTGATGAGAGGAGGTACCTGCTGCCCCTGAAGAGCAACTACATGAGACAGATCGACAGAATGGTGGGACTGATCTGAGGGACCCTGCAGGGCACTTGGGAGGAGCCTGGCATCCTCTGCAGACATTGCTCCCCTCCAGCTGCTCCCTGCACAGGCTGGCTCCCCCAGGCGTCCCTGGGCCTGTGCCAGCCCTGGACAGCAAGGAGATGAGCTCAGTCCTCTGAGCTGGGGTAACCTCCCGTGCCACCTGAACAAACAGCTCTTGTTTCAAGGCTTCCTATGAGAAATGTTGTTGCAAATGAAGGCTGAATATATTTCAAAAGAAAAAGAAGGCAAATTGGCCTGTGCCACTTAGCTACCTCCTTGTAGCTGTCTTACAAATGTCCCTCTAGAGCAGGGTCTGCTATTTAATTTGAAATGATCTCGGGGCTTGGGGAAGGAGTGGGGAAGTGCAATTTTTTACACCAAGTTGAATTGTTGAGTTTTTCTGACTAGCAATACACAACCTAAAGGTCTACTCAGGTAGGAACTCACTGGGTTTGCTGAAACAAAACTGCTCTGTGTGCTCTTGGAAAGATCACTGCTGGTGGTGTAAGAGCTGCTGGTAGAGTGTGCCATCCCTCAGAGCCACAGCTGATGGGAGCTGCAGGGCTGTGGGAGCCTGTAGCTGCAGAAAGCAGTGATCAAACCAATCCAGGTGCCTTTTTGGAAGGGAAGGGGGGAGGGAAGGGGGAATTGCAGAGCCACTCAGGCAGAAGTTCCCAAAGTTTCCTTGTTTGCCAAGTTTTAGTGCCTTTTCAGGAGAGATGCTGCTAAGAACTGGTGTCACAGTACAGGAAGAACAAACTATTTCACATTCCTGACAGGATTCGTGTGTTAGTGCCTTAAGTTCTCTTCACTAGCAGGGAGAACTGAGCTTCCTTGGGAAGATGGAAAAGTGTTTCTGATGAGCTGGTTGCAAAATACAGTGGAACCCAAAGTCACTTAAAAGGAGATGGTTGGAGTTTTTTTGAAGATACTGGAAAAATATCTGTGAACTTTCAGGAAGAAGGCAGTTAAGGGCTAGAGGGAGGACAACAAACTTAGGCCAAATCAACTATTTTAAATATACCAAGTTGGGTTTCTTTTTCCAGTGGTTGCTTATATACTTCTGACTACAGTTGAAGTAGTAGAATGTTATTTTTGGGTTAATGACTTTTAAATTGAGGCATAAATGCGAGGGCAACTTGATCTGCTGTACCTTCTTACAACAACATTGGTTTTCATAAACCACGTGTTGCAACTCAAAACATTTCTAATAAATATGAAGTTTGTGCTGGAGAGGTTATTGTTGGAATCCTTTAATGTACAGATGCATCTCAGGGACTTTGTTGTAGAATCTTCTGTTCCATGATAGTTGAATCTTGTATTCAGGCAAAAAGAAAAATCATCAAGTCTTCTTAGTCTTATTCTGTGTGTTTGCGGGGGTGAAGGGTTGGAGGGGGGAGAGGGAAATAGGTTAAAATTTCCCAAAATACTGCAATGGAACAGGTTGCCTTGGTGGTTGAGGCAGCTCCTGTAGCACTGGCCTTGCCAAAGGTGTTTCTGCAGCATCTGCGTTGTCTGTTTCAAGGGAAGACAGGAACTGAGGGTGCTGTGATGCAGAGAGGGCTTGGCAGAGGTGCAGGGTGAGAGGGGCAGGAGCAGGGCCAGGGGCACACAGCTCTGGGCTCTCAGAGGCTGCTCCTGGGCCAGCTGGGCTCATCCAGAGTGAGGAGGGGGCTGGCAGCCTGGCACAGCAGCCCACCCTGCCCGGTGAGCTCACAGGCTGGCAGTGCCAGCGTGGGCAGCACGTGGGCACGGCCAGGACACCAGGAAGGACAGGACCTCTCCTGGTGCTGGCCTCTTTGGCCCTGGCTCCCAGTTGAGCTCCCTGAACGTGACTCTGGCCGCTCTT
Organism: Motacilla alba alba; assembly: GCF_015832195.1. NCBI lineage: Eukaryota > Metazoa > Chordata > Aves > Passeriformes > Motacillidae > Motacilla > Motacilla alba. The sequence goes on along the minus strand of NC_052027.1, from coordinate 1,314,583 downwards.
CCTGTGATTGTGCCTTGTGAACTCCTGAACCCAGGGGAGGGACCCAGCCCGGGACTGGGCACAGGATCCATTCCAGAGCTTTCCAGAGACAATTCCAGGACCGAGAGGAAGTTGCACAACTGTTTTGCCATTGTGTTTTCCTTGTGATTGCCAGGAATAGTGAAAGGTGGCTGGGAATGAGAGCAGCCCAGACAGGAACTGCAGCCTTCCAGCCAAACATGGTCGGCTTCCCTTGGGAATTGCTGTGGGATCTCTGCTGCCAGGTGATGTGACACTCATCTTTCCATAGCAGTGCTTTTATCCTCACAGAAGCTGCTGGTAAAAGACTCTGTGCTCCTTCAGGAGCCAACTTTTCTTCCTCTTTGTTCTAAAACTGCTTGGATACGTTTTTACTCTAAGGACAGGGCTCCTGTTGTGCACTAAAATGAGAGCTTTTGTACAAGTCAATGGCATCAAAATGGAGCTGATAACAGTGCTGGAATCATTTGCTGAAATAGACTCTTGTATTTCTTGGTATCATGTGCAATATCAGGTTTTCTGAACTGAAAGTGCCATGTATGCTTCATTGTTATTTATCCATAAAGTATTTAACCGAGGACGGGAAACTTGGAAGAGGACCAAATGTGCTTTCATGAAATGTCCTGAATTTTCAACACTTGGCTTGCCTTTTGCAAATCTCCATTAAAAAATAGCGTGTTTGAATACTTTGATGTGTGTTTGTCCTGTGGGGGATCTCCCTGCACCTTCTGTACACTGGGATTTCATCTGGTTAGAGCTGGGACAATCCCATTCATCCTTCCTGCAGGAGAACAAACCCACCCCAAAGCAGCAGGGCTCTTTCTTCTCCCCCTGTTCCCCTTTCTCTCCATGAGGCTTCGGGGGAGCTGAGAGCAGGGATTGGTGTGGGGTAATCGAGTGTGGCAGTTCTGGTCACACCAGCAGGTCCTGACCTCCCTGCTGGGATTCCCAATCCTTTGTCCAATCAGTCCATGGAAAACCTGGAATTGTGCACCAAGAGCCTCGCTGGGCTCTCTCCAGCCCATGGAGAAGCAGCCTGGCAAACAGCTCCTGCTGGGTTTGAGACCAGGAACGTGGAAATGAGCTCTCTGGCCACCCCTTTGGTTTATTGGCTCTCCTTGGCTGCTTTTCCCTCCCGGATTTGTTTTGTGTCTGGCTGGCATTCTCTCTCGTGCTGTTTCCTGGTCTGCAGTCCTGCTGCAGGGGCTGTTGGAGCTGGCAGGGCCTTTGCTGTGTCTGGATCAAACTCCACATTCCTGGGAAATGCCTGTTGAACATCAGTGATGGGGACTGCAGTGGTTTTGAAGTTCCTCTGCGTTTTTGGATAATGAGATCTTTGCCTTTCTTCTGCTGCATTCAGGTTCCAAGAGTAAATTCTAAAGTGAGTGTAAAGGGGCTGAAATGCTGATTTTGGGGCAAGCAGCCCAGCTCTGATGGTTTTTCCCCTGTGGCTGCACATTTAGCAGTGGAGTCTCTGCCCTGAGCTGCTGTTTGCTGTCATTCCTCAGCTTGTCTTGCTGCCTCATCTGCCCCCAGAGGGTTGAGCAGCTCTGGGTGGGGCTGAGTGCTTTGCCTGCAGCTTTTCCAGCCCACATTTAAGAAATTATCTCAAAATAAAGCTCCTCTACCATTGTTGCTTTCCTGGGAGACTGGAGTGGAGTAAGACCGCTTGTGATACAAGATTCAAACTCCAAAGATGTGATTGAGAACTCGCTTTTTTAGGGCGCAGTGCCTGCACTGACTGGGTTTTAGGGCAGGCCGGAGGTGTGTGATGCTGTAGCTCCGGCTTGCCTCCAGCAGAGCCCTCCCTTGTGCCGCGGATCGAGCCTTTGGCTGAGCGCTGAACCCCCGCTGTCCCCAGGGCTCCGCGCTGGGAAAAGCAGCGTTCCAGCTGGGAAAATGCGGGATCCGGGGAGCTGACAGCATCTCCGAGAGGCAGAGCGACACGGCACTTCCCATTCCAGAGATGGCCGCCTTTATCCGGGCTTGGAACTGCTTCTTGGGAGGGATTTTGAGCCACTGATCACCTCTTGAGTGGTTTATCCACCCGAAAGACACCAATAAATGTTCCCTGGAGCTCCTGTGTGCCCCTTCAGCCTGGTTTGTGCCCACACTGAGGAGAGGCCACTGGTTTGCAACCATTTTACTAAAAAGCACCTTTTTCTCCCACAGATTTTTGTTGCCTGGCATTTTTGTGCAGGGCTGTGGAGGAGGAGAGCTCGGGAGCAGCTCCAGCCTGGCCAGAGCTTGCAGCGCCCAGGGCTGGGCACCCCTGACTTCCAGGGCAGGCAGCACCATGCTTCCAGCAGCAGCCCTGGGAAGCGGTTTTGAATTTAGGGAACGCTGGTAAGGGGGAGAAAGGCACCAGTCCTCGGCTCACAGGATGCTCTGACCTCCTGCACGAGGCACAGCTGGGAGCTGGGTGACCTGGGAGAGCTGGGAGCAGCCCCAGCCCAGCCTGGGAGAGCAGGGCTGCATTCACTGGGGCCAGGGAGCAGTGCCAGGCCGGATGGGCAGCAACGGGGGAGACTGGGAGTGCCCCCGTGCCCCCTGCCCTGGGGACAGTGGAGAGCGTGGGAGAACTCCCTGGACTGGGATAGTGTGGGGGGGAACTCCCTGGAACTGGGATAGTGTGGGAGAACTCCCTGGACTGGGATAGTGTGGGAGAACTCCCTGGACTGGGATAGTGTGGGAGAACTCCCTGGACTGGGATAGTGTGGGAGAACTCCCTGAAATTCTCCCTGGAATTGGGATATCGTGGGGTGAACTCCTTGGATTGGGATATTGTGGGGAGAACTCCCTGGATTGGGATGGTGTGGGGGCAACTCCCTGGAATTCTCCCTGGAATTGGGATAGTGTGGGGGGAACTCTCTGGATCTGGGAGATCATGGGTACAACTCTCTTGGTTTTGGAGATTTTGGGGAGCACTCCCTGGAATTTAGAGATTGTGGGGAACACTCCCTTGGCACTGGAAGAACATAGGGAGAACTCCCTTGGCTTTTCCATGCTCGAGGCAGGTGCTCTAAAATACAAAAAAACCCAGACAAATTAAATGGGAATTAAATGGGGGGGGGGAGAGAATATTTCAGTTTATTAATACCTTTGAATAATTGAAATTACTCGCTGGGTAAGGCCCGGGGGCTTTCCAATAATGGCAATCTGCATACTTTAATTATTTATAACGTTCACTGGGGCTAAGTCATTGCTAACCTGAGCAGCTCTGGAAGGCTCCATGAATCACCATCCTCGTGGTGTGACAGCCGTGGCAGCAGCGTGCCTCTGTCACACAGCTTCACGTGGAGCACAAACCTCTGGCCTGAAAAAACACTGCTTTCCCTGCTGTGCTCCTGAGGAGACGGAGTTTTCACAGCAGCCTTCAGGAGGACAAATTAACTCTAGAAGGAGTATTCAAATGAGCGTTTTTAACAGATCAAACATCCTCGTGCTCGCAGACGCTGCTTAATGAGAAAACAAATTACGTGGGAGCTACAGATTCTCTTTTTTAATATTTATGTGCAAATGATGCCCTCTCCTTTCCTTTTGCTTCCCTGCCTGCAGCTGAGTGCACCACGGCAGAGCTGGAGGAGAGCAGGCAGGGCAATCATCCATCATTTGGGGGCAGAAAAATCAGATTCAACAGAGCTGGGGTTGTTTGGGGTTTTTTTTTCCTTTTTTTTCTTTTTTCCTTTGCTTTATTTTCCTTATTTTTCCTCCCTTCTTTCCTCCCTTCCTTACCCTTCCTTTTTCCATATTTTTTTCCTTTCTTTATTTTTTTTCCCTTTTTTTTTTTTTCCCAGGCTGGGAACGTGTGCTAAGGAGAAGGGAAGGAGGTCTGACGTCACACCTGGGGTTCCCTGGAGTTCAGGCTGTCTGTGTGAGCTCACAGAGAGGTCGGGATAATCCCTGCTTCACCCCCTCCCTGCTCACCCTGGGCATGTGGAGATGGAGCACGGGGCAGAGCCAGGACGGGTCCCTGGAAGGGCTTTAGAAAGTACATTTAAAACCTCAGAAATGCCATCTAAAAAGTTTAACTCATTATTTTACCTTTATTCCTGCACTTTGTCAGCTGGACTGGCCATGGTCACCAAAATCCCAAAGCCAAGCTCAGCCCATCCTTCCCCTTTCTTTCCCAGCTTTCTCTCCAGACTCACCCTGCAATGATTTCTCCTCAGTGCAGAGGAAAGCTTCAGCCCAGTGATTAATTAGTATTGCTATTAATACAAGATGCAATTCCATTGGACTAATCTATCTTATTGGTCAGGCTTTAATTAATTAGGTAATAAAAGCAACCCTAAAAAAACCCCTTTGAACGCTGGTTAATGAAACCCATGGATCTACTTATTAAGAATTAAAACCTTTCTCTCTTTGATACTTCTCTGCTTTATTAAACTCTGCTCCACTGCTTTGTGCGGTTTGTCCCATCAATAACGAGGCTGTTTCTTCTGAATTGCTTGGTGTGAGCCAAGAAATCTCATATTATCTAATTAGGGACAGCTCTGCCTGCAGAATGAGTGCGGCAGCAGCAAAAGCCATTTGTTCTGGGCATTTTGTGGGGGTATTATCGTTAAAAAACTCCAGTCTCACGCACCCACACCTGTTTCCACATAAAAACCGACCCTGGAGATGAAGGACTGCACCCCTGGGGCAGCTCTGGTGGGACACAGCCTGCCCGGCCCCAAGGGTGCTGCAGGAAAACACCCTGGGAGGGGTTTGCTCACTCTGGCTGCACCTCTGGATTTTGTGCCCCATCTTTATTTTGGTGCCAGCAGGTTGGGAGCAGTGGGTGGGGCAGAGGCTCCTGCTTTGCTTTCTGCTGCTGCCTTTGCTTCCTCCTGCCCTGGAACGTTCTTCTTTAATTTTTTGGGATTTTTTTTTTGGTGTTGCTTTGGTGTTTTTGTGGTTTTTGTTTGTTTGCTTGTTTGGTTTTTCTGTTTGTTTTCTTTTTTCCTTCAGTTTATTTTCCTTCTTTTCCCTCCTTTCTTTCCTCCCTTCCTTTCCCCTTCATTTTTTCCCCTTTCTTTTCTTTTTTCCCCGGCTGGGGCTGTGTGAAGGAGGAGGGAAGGAGGTCAGAGGGGTCTCACTGGGATTCCCTGTGATGGAAGCTCAGGGAGTTCTCTGCAGGAGCAGCTCGGAGGTTTTGAATCCAGAGGTTCTCCTTCTGAGTTCCACCCTCTGTGCCAAACCATTTGTGGTCCCAGCACGGAAGGAGCTGTAATTCCGTGTTCCTGGCCGTGTCCTGAGGGATTCACTCCAGCTGCTGCCCTGCCTGCCTCCTGCAGCTTTCCCACTCTGTAAATCCACGGCTTGCCAAGGCCACGCTCTGCCCCTGAGGACAGGAAGTGCAGGAAAGCTTTTTTAAAAGAAACAACAAAATTAGAGAAAGCCAAGGAGGCACAAAATGATTGTCAAGATGTAATTATTGCTGGGAATGAAAGCCAGGCGGGCTGCTTGAACCTGCCTGCTCGGGGTTATATTAATACGAAGCATTTAATCATTAGGGAGATGGAATTAGTTCACCCAGACTGATCTCTAAGCTGAACTGGAAAGTTGGACACAATAATCATTTCATAAACTTCCTCAGAATAATAATTCCCCTGGACAATTGTGCTGAAGGACAGCGCCTTGTGGGGCTCTGCTTTCCACGTGCTGGCAATAAAGGTGGGAATGGAGCTGCTGGTTTGGAGAGGGCAAAGTGGGAATGTTTTGTCTCCCATGCTGAGGCTCAGACCTGGGGGAAGGTTTCCTGGATTTTCAATGTTTCTGGTTTTTTTTTTTTGTTTTTGGTTTTTTTTTTGTTTTTTTTTTTTTTTTTTTTTTTTTTTTTTTTTTTGTTTTGTTTTTGTTTTTGTTTTTGTTTTTGTTTTTTTAATTGAAGGTTTGGTCAGGGAATATTCAAGGGAAGTGTCTTCCTTCTCTCAGTTTTTAATTTCCAGGCAGGAACTGTGATTTTAGCAGCTCCTCTTCTGTTTCTAATCCCAAGTGTAGTTGGGTTCAACTGCCAGAATTCGTCTGAAGGATGAAAATATTGGGATAAATATTGAAGGAAATGGTTGGGAATTGCTACAATGAAATAATGAGAACCAGGGGGCTGCAATTAACAAGTAATTATCAGAGGGGTTTTGCAGGGGGTCAGGACCTGCCCTTCCAGCTTCTCCTGGCTTTGAGGGACATTTCACTAAGCCTTTTTTTGGGGTGAAATGTTGGAAAACTGCCCCTCATCACTGCTGCTCGCTCCCATCCATCTGATGCAGGCAGACTTGGCTGGGCTCTGCTCTTCCCCAGCTGAAATTTGGGAGCAGTGCTCTGAGCGTGGCAGGTTTCAGAGCCTCGCTCTGCCTTGGGGTCTGAGATGGTGGGGAGGAGGCGGTGGGGGTGGTTTGGGAAGGTGGGGATGGCCAAAGGCTGCTCTGATGGTCTTGGAAGTGTTTTCCCAGCTCGGCGAAACGAGAAGTGGAGAATCCACCAGGCAAAGGTGGGGCTGTGATCCAGGGAGCAAGGCAAGGACAGGGACTGGAACTCAGGCCTCACCTGGGGGCTCTGGATCAGGAGAGGATGCCCAGGCTGAACTGGGAGCTGCCCAGCTTGCCAGTGATCCATTTAGAGCACAGCCTGGTGCTTGGCTGAATTACCAGAGTGGTTTTCAAACTTCTCAAATGTGCAGATGTTCTGTTTGTCCTTGAAGTTTAGTATGAGGGGAAAAAAAAAAAAGTCATTTATAACCCAAAAATGACTCCAAGCTTTAAAAAATGAATGCAGGAGGATGCAGAGCAGAGCTGGAAAACAAGGGCTGCTGCTTCCTGGGACCCTTCAGGAGAGAGCAGCTGTGCAGGCTGAGAAAGGGACCCCAAGCCACGCTCTGCAGGAGCTGCACTGCCACGATGGGTGAGTTCAGGGAAAAGGGAATGTTTGGATCACCCAGAAGCAGCCAGGCACCCGTGGCAGAGGAGGCAGCCCCGGAGTGCTCCAGGGGATGCTCTCGTGTGGAGCTTTCTGCTGCAAACAAAGGAAGCCTGTCGCTGGCTATTGCCAGATGACTCAGAATAATGACAGTGTGAGCAGTAAACAGTTCTAATTTATACAGGTGACATTTAAAATGCAAATCAGACCTTAAGATAATTGCTGGAAAGAAGGGAGCCTCTGTTGGTTTAGGGAATATTTCCAGTTTCTATGGCAATTATTTGCAATGCAGGGAGAGGGAGGAAGGAGCTCCAGCCTCTCAGGGCTGGGCTGGAGCTGCTCCTGCCTGGGCTCACAGGACCTGGCCACAGGGCACGCCTGCCACAGCAGCTGGGGCCAGGGGAGCTTCCGGGGCAAAAACTTCTCAAACCTGTTCAGAAAAGAGACTTTTTCTTTCCTCTGGACATTGCAAATGAGGTGGTGTCACCCTAAATGTGCGTGCCCAGAGCCGCTGGGCAGGACAGGCAGTGGCTCCCCCAGGCAGGGGCAGGGTTGGGTGGGATCTGGGAGGGAGCCCTGAGTGCTGTTCAGAGGGTTTTTGGGAGCTCTGCCCTGACCTCCTCCAAGGCAATCATTTCCTCTTTGTGCTCAGGATCGCCACCAGAGCATCTCTGGGGACCTCAGCCTCTTTATCTGCTGTGGAGCAGATTTCTGCTCCGTACAAACCCCGCTCTTGTTTCCTGCTCTCATCCCGTTTTCCTCTCCTGGAGCTGCGCTTCCAGCCAGAGGCTTTGGGGATTTTTTGATGGGAATGATCCAAGTGCTTTTTCCCTGATTAGCCTCCCACAAACCCTTCAGTTCACCTGCTGTTCATGCTCCTTTGGCCTCACCTCCAGGTCTGCTGCTCCTGCACTCCAGCTGCCTGTGAGCTGCCCTCTCCTCCTCCTCAGGGTGGGAACGTGGAGCAGCAGCTCTGGGCTGCTCCCACCTCACACTGCCAAATGCAAGAGGCTCTAAACACATTTTTCATTTGTTACCTTTCAGTTCTTTGGATCACCCATCCTGGAACCAGAGCAACAGGCTGTTCTGTCTTTAATTGGGCCTTGTGAGCAGCTTTAAAGAGGTTTCCATGCTCAGGTTAATGAGCTGCAGTTGCACTTCACTCAAATGTTTTTATTCAGTGATCAATTGTTGGCGCAGGCTTGAGGACTCAGCAAATCCCTGAGTTATTTATAATAAATCCTGTAACCACCTGATAGCTATTACAGACTCTTTAAAATTAATGCCACCCTCATTTGCTGCTGTTTGTAACTGCCCCAGTTCCTTAACCACTGATAAATAATGAATAAAAAGCACTGCAAGGAGCATTTTGGTGCCTTCCTCCACCTTCCCCTGGCAGCCTGTGCTGGGGGCTGTGGGCACAGCTGGGGCTGGCTGGGAGGAAGGCTCTCCTGCCCCTCAGTGCCAGGGAGGGGGTGTGGGTGTCCCTGCCACCCGCGTGGGATGCTGCAGAGCCTCCCTGGCACCTCAGGACTGGCACAGCTCACGGGGGAAGGGTTTGAAACTTTTACATGGACTTTTAAACAGCGATAAATGGACTTTTTAACAACGATAAATGGACTTTTTAACAGCGAGGGAGGCGGTGCCAGGGCAGCTGAGGATCCCAAGGGCAGCCTGCAGGTCGTGGAGCAGCCTGGGATGGGGAAGGTGCCTGGCCAGGGCAGGGCAGGGCAGGGCTGGGGCAGCCTCTGGCCCTTCTCTCGTGGCTGTGTGCCCGAGTTCCTCCCAGCTGAGCAGAGCTCGGGTCCAGGTGAGCTCCCAGGAGCTGAGCACGGGGCACAGCTGTCCCTGGCCCTGGCCCAGGTGAGCAGCAGCTGGGGCTGGCTGGGAGCTGCAGGTGGCCAGGGCTGTGACAAACGGAGCCCCAGCAGGAGCTGCCAGGACCTGGCAGCACTCAGGACCAGGGCTCTGACACCTCCTTTGTCCCTCTCTGAGCACACACAGAGCACAAGTAATTGAATTCAGGCGTGGCAATTAAGGGAACAATTACCTCTCGTGTCTCGGGCTGGTCTCTGGGTCATCCGAGCATTATCCCTTTTGATCTCGTTATGAATTTAAAATATGTAATAAATTGGCTCTAAATTCAGTGGGAAAGGTCAGGCTTGCTTTCTGCAGGAGACAAGGGGGGATTTAATGGGAAGATCTCAAGGACAAGGGAAACGTTTGCTCAGGCCTGAGGAAGGAGCAGCAGCTCCCTTCTGGCAGGGCTGTGCAGGACTCGGGCAGGGGCACGACCTTTCCAGGGGCCAGTCCTGCCTCAGGACATTCCCAGGAGGTGAGACCTGCCCCAGGTGCCAGCTGAGGGCTGGTGCCTCCTCAGAAGCTCCTCTTTGGTGATCCAGCACTGGGGGAGCCTGGCTGGCCCCAGTGGGGGCTTGGGGCTCAGGGAACCCAGCACTTCACTCCCTCTGGGATTCCTGGCAGCCTGCTGGAGAGGGTGGGTGGGCAGGTGGGGACCAGCTCATTTCGTGGCCACTGCAAGGTCACAGCAGCCCTGGCAGGTGCAGGAGGAGCCGCTGCACCCAGCTGAGCTTGCTGACTCCGCCACCTGAAATCCTGATTTATGGTGGTTTTGATGGTTCTTTTTTACCCATTTACACCATTATGTCACAATCAAAGCATCCACTCAGAAAAGCCCATGATAAGCAATAAATAACAATAAATAACTTTGCTTTCCTCTCCGATGTGTCACTGCAGGGCTGGGCAGGGGTGGGGGGCTCTGGCAGCACCGACAGCATCCCCCCCTGGCCGTGGCACCTCTGGCAGTGACCCGGGTGAGACAGACCTGGTTCCCACCTGGGGGGCTGCCCCTGGATCCCTGGCAGAGCCCAGGGCCAGGCTGGACGGGGCTGGCACATCCTGGGATGGAGGAAGGCGGCCCTGGATCAGTGAGGTGCCTCCCAAGCCAAGGCACTGGTACAGCGTGCAGTCTCTGGCCCCTGGGGGTTTGTTCTGGCGTGTTTGTGGAGTGTCACCCTGCGGGAGGTGGTGAAGGTAGGAAGATTCTCAGGAAGCTGCAGAAGCAGGCTTTAGAGAGAAACAGAAGGAACAGAAAGCTCGGAGCGAGCCGCAGCTGCCAAGTCTGAAAGCAGAAAAAGTCACAATGGAATGGTGAGCAAGGATATAAGAAATAGCTGGAGTTTTAGGCTTGGTTAAGACAGACCTAAAGACTGCAGGAAAATATCCTTAGTAAGATACTAGAAGGTTCTAAGCTCAGTAATGGTGTACTGTGTATTGTCCGTGGGAGGAAGAGAAGCCTTTCCCACCTGGGCTTGGCTGACACACGGGATGGAAACCACCTCATCCCTGGACCCACTCCAGTCCTCCACGCCCAGCCCGAGCTTCCCTGCAGTGCCTGTCCCCGTGTGAATTACCCCGTGTGGCACCTGCCCTGCCTGAATTACCCCAGCCCGTGCTGCAGCCCGGCAGAGCAGCGTGCAGGGAGGGGCTGCAGAGTTTCATCAGCATGGGTGAGTGATGGGAGACCCCTGGTGCCCTCTTCACCCAGGTCCTGCTCAGATCACCGTGCCATCAGCCTTAATTAGAGCCAGTTAATTGGCTGTGCCCTGCCTGGCAGGTGTTTAGGCAAACATTGCCCAGCTCAGGGATGGGTGAGGGAGCCCCTGGCTGGCCCAGGGACAGGGACAGGGACAGGCAGTGCTGATGGCTCTGCAGGGCCTCACCAGCCAAACCCAGCAGGGATTCGTGAGTCCTCAGCCCCAGCTCTGCCATGGGGTGTGTGATTCCAGAAAAATACAAATAATAATAACAACTGCAACAATGATAATGATGGGGGAAAAAAATCCCACGCTGTTCAGGAAGTGTTCCTCATCATGTGTGGCGCTGATGGGCCTTTGGGGACTCCTGCCAGTGCAGAAAGATCCTCCAGCTGTCCCTGGGTCCTGCCCAGCCAGATCACCCCCTGCAGCTGCAGGGATGGCTGTGCAGCACCCACACCTTCTCCAGGCTCCCGTGGCCCTTTTGGCCCTGGCTAAGAGCGAGGGCACTGTGGAAAATCCCAGATTCCCAGAATGGTTTGGGTTGGAGGGACCCTAAATCCCACCCGGTGCCACCCTGCCATGGCAGGGGCACCTCCCACTGTCCCAGATGTCCCCAAACTCCATCCAGCCTGGCCTTGGGCACTGCCAGGGATCCAGGGGCAGCCCCAGCTGCTCTGGGCACCTGTGTGTGTGTCCTTCCCCCTGCAGGGAAGGATTTCTCCCCATATCCCATCCAGCCCTGCTCCCTGGCAGCTGGAAGCCGTTCCCCTCGTCCTGGCTCTCCAGGCCCCTCTCCACCATCCTCGTGGCTCCCTTCAGGGACATCTCAACCCTTGGGAGGAGGAGCCCCTGCTGGGCCATCCCTTGTTCTGAGTGCAGGTCTGGTGGGTTCCCTGCTGGACTCCCAGCCCTGTTGGGGTGGTGTCCCTGCCTCTGGTGTCCCAGAGCCCTGTCCCCCCAGCCCAGCCCCCGGGAGGGTTCCAGGGTCTGTTTTTGGCTGTGCTGGGAGAAGAGTTCAGCTCCTCACAGAGCAGCCCACACCTCAGCAAACCCAAAAACCCAGCCCTGCCCTGGGCAGCAGCTCGTTCAGGGAGCTCAGGCTTATCCAAGGCCAATAATTCACATTTACAGCCACTTGCCGTTTGTTATTTGCAAGCCCCAAGGGATCTCCACACGGAATTAACTGGCAGTAAGTGGCAGATGTGCTGCTGCAGGCCCGGGGCTCTGGCGTGGAGGGGGTTTTCCCCAGACCCTGGGCCCAGGCAGGCAGAGGGGTGGAAAGGTGAGGGAACCATCACAACTGGCTGCTTTTCCTTTCTTCCCCCTGCTCTGGCAAGAAGTCCTCTACATCTTGTAACTATTCCCAGGGGAGAGGATGAATGCTGGAGCCAGATTAAGTCAGCATGAGCAGAATCACATTTTCTGGGGGGTTTTGGGAGGCTGCAGCTCATTATAATTATCCAGAGGACGCAGCCAAATTGTTTAAACACCCTGCGAGTGTCAGAAAATGAGCTGCAAACTCAAAAAATGAAGACATAAATAGGGATAACAGGCTATTCCAGACTTGTTTTCAGAAATGGATGCCTGGATTTTGGAAAGGAGTTTTGTAAGGGCTTTATAAGCCTCATTTCAAAGTGATTTTTGAAAATCCTTTTGAATAGTCGCTGACACTCACCCACTGATAATTCCATTCACGAAAGACGAGGATCAGGAGGAATCTGCTGGAGTTTTCCTGCGCTCTGGGAAGGGTGGGGAGGGGGTGGGAGGGATCCTGGAGCCCGGCTGGGAGCCCGCAGGGACCCACAAGGTGACAGCAGAGCCAAAGGGAAGGGGGCTGCGGGCTGTGCAGCCTCTCCTCTGCTCCCTTTCATCAGGAGCTCAGAGAGAGCCGAGCAGAGAGGTCGCAGGCTTCACTAAATCCTAATTAGCCCTTGATTAAGCCCGCAGCAGGGATGAAGTTTTCAAAAGGGCCGTTTCTGCAGGAATTCCAGGGATTTGGCTCGGTGGTTCCGCGGCTCCGGGGCTGGGCTCGGGGCTCCGGGGATGTCTGAAAAACCAGAGGGTACCCAAAATCTGCTCCTGTTCCTGCCATTCCCAAAATCTGCTCCTGTTCCTGCCCTTCCCCAAAATCTGCTCCTGTTCCTGCCATTCCCAAATCTGCTCCCATTGCTGCCATTCCCAAAATCTGCCCCCGTTCCTGCCATTCCCAAAATCTGCTCCTGTCCCTGCCATTCCCAAAACCTTCTCCCGTTCCTGCCATTCCCAAAATCTGCTCCTGTTCCTGCCATTCCCAAATGTGCTCCTGTTCCTGCCGTTCCCAAATCTGCTCCTGTCCCTGCCTCTCCCAAAACCTTCTCCCGTTCTTGCCATTCCCAAAATCTGCTCCCATTCCTGCCTCTCCAAAAATCTGCTCCCGTTCCTGCCACTTCCAAAATCTGCTCCCTTTCCAAAATCCGCTCCTGTTCCTGCCATTCCCAGATCTGCCCCCATTCCTGCCCCTCCCGGAGCTGGATGAAGCTTTTCCCCCTCTTTTTTTTCCCTGCCCCAGGCAGGAATCCTGTTCAGCTCAGGCAGTGTCAATAGTTCTGTTTATTTCGTCTGGGATTTAAAACTCCTCATGATTTCTGGTTTTCTTTTCTTCTTCTTTTTTTTTTTTTTTTTTTTTTTTTTTTTTTAAATTTTTCTTTTTTCTTCAGCACTCAGGAATCTCAGGAGCAGCTCAGAATAAACTCCAACCTTTCTGCCAGAGGACAGAAGCTCTGAACTCCCGGCCCCTTTCTCCAGGAGCCTGGATTCTCTGGGAACAAGCACCTGAAAAGGGACGCTGGATGGCTCTGCCTGCAGTTTGCCCTGTTCCAGCTGCCCCAGGAGCTCCGTGCTCGCAGCAGGGCGGATTTCAGGAGCGGGGAGAGATCTGCTGTGTGGGGCAGCCCCGCAGGGATGGCATTCCCGGAGCTCTCCCTGCGGGAGCCCTGGGATTTCTGGCTCGCTGGTGCTGATTCCCCGTGCCCAGGCAAAGGCCCTGGGACCCAGGCACCCTCTGCCACCCTCTGCCAACCTCTGCCAACCTCTGCCACCTGTGCCACCCCCTGCCACCTTCTGCCACCCCCTGCCATCCCCTGCCATCCCCTGCCACCCTCTGCCACCCTCTGCCACCCTCTGCCATCCCCTGCCACCCTCTGCCACGCCCTGTCACCTCTGCCACCCTCTGCCACCTCCGCCACCCTCTGCCATGCCCTGTCACCTCTGCCACCCCCTGCCATCCTCTGCCACCCTCTGCCACCCTTTGCCACCTCTGCCACTTCTGCCACCTCTCCCACCCTCTGCCACCCTCTGCCACCCTCTGCCACCCTCTGCCATCCCCTGCCACCCCCTGCCATTCTCTGCCACCCCCTGCCACCCTCTGCCACCCTCTGCCACCTCTCCCATCCTCTGCCACCCTCTGCCACCCTTTGCCACTTCTGCCACCTCTGCCACCTCTGCCATCCCCTGCCACCCTCTGCCACCTCTGCCACTCTCTGCAGCAACGGCAGCAGGGCAGGGCTCTTGATGAGCTTGGGCTCATTTACAGCTGGGGAAGATGGAAACCAACCCAAAACCCTGCTGGCACTCTTTTCCCAGAGTTAAATGAACACATTATTGTAAACACTGTAAACACGCTGCACACGTCAGTGCAATGAGCACCTACAGATACAGCGAGCACACGGGATAAATACAAACCATCTCTGGCCACCGACTCCTCTGATGGCCGGGGAGCGCAGCAGCCACTCAGGGAGCACCGGTGCAAATAACACAGCAGGGTAATTATTAGAGGAGCTAATTACAAGGGCACTGAGGGGACAGGGGGAAGGGCTGGATGGGATATCGGCAAGAAACAGGGCTGCGTGGAAGAGCCAGCAGCAGTGCCAGCTCCTGGGCTGCCTGGAGAGGGAGGCACAGGCTCAGGAACAGCAGAGCCCAGCCCTTTGGGATGGATGAGCTCTGTGTGCCCAAAGTGCGCTGGGGCAGCGTGTGCAGTGCCCTGCCCATCCCCGGGGCTCCACACCAATCACCCAGGCTGACCCTGACCCCATCCAGCTCAACCAGCCGCTGGAATTGCAGGGATTGCAGGAACTGCCCCCTTTCCCCACCAGTTCTGGCCAGTTTGGCCGTTCCAAGGCCGTTCTCCAGAGCTGGGGCAGCAGAGCTGAGTAAGGGACACCCTCACCCCAGCCTTGCCCCCCATGCCCACGGCTGCAGCCACAGGGAATGGGATGGGATGAGATTCCTGAGCAGCAAGGTGAGGTTTGTGAGGGCAGCATAATGAAAAAATAATCAGTGCTCCGTGTGTGGTCATGCCCTGCTGGCCCTTTGGAAATAAAAGGAGAAAGCAGAGCTGTCACGTGGAGAAGGAAAAGGAGTGGAAAGCTGGTTTGAACAGTAAAGATGGCTTTTTAAAATTAAAAAAAAAAAAAAGTTGAGATTGAAATATTTTTTGCTCAGTAATTAGGAATTTCATTTTTCCTGTAGCTAATGGTGTTTGCGAGGCAGTGCCTTGCTGGGTAATTTTTAATTAGAGGCTAGGACATGGATTCAAGCTCCAAAACTATCTTCTGCTTCTGCTCATGCATTTCCTCGACTCTTTCTGGAGATAATGAATCCTGCCTCCTTTCCTCACTGTCAAATTTGAGTTCGACCTTTTTGCTTGTAAATAGATTAGAAAAAATTAATCCCGGGCTGTAATAAGGTCTTTCATTATGCTGTGGGGAAGGTTATTTATGCTTTTAAGGCTCGCTCCAACCTAATAGGTGTGAAAGGAAGAGCACTTGAGCTCTGCAGTGCCGACAAGGATGTTGGATCTGAGAAATGAAAGTCACAGTGGGTTCATCTCGCTGCTGGCTTTTAAGATGAATATCAGCACCACGTGCATGAACTGGAAGATGAATCTTGAAGGAGAGGGGAAGTTTTCCACCATTCCGGATGGAATTACAGCTGCACGTGGCCGAGGGTGAGAAGTGGGGAGCTGGGAGAGGAGTTTCCTTCCCCGCTGGCCGCGGGCAGCAGAGGGGTGTGGGTGTGTTCCAGGGTCCCCAGGACGGGGGAAGAGATGAGAATGTTGGCTCCATGTTTCAGAAGGCTGGTTTATTATATTATCATATATATTATATTAAAAATGCTAAACTAAAACTGTACTAAAAGAACAGAGAGAGAGGATTCATCAGAAGGCTGGGCAGGAATAGAAAGGAATGAATAACAAAAACTGGTGACTGCTCACAGCCTTGGCTGTCATTGGTGGTTAAGTAGAAACACCTCCCATGGACCAATCAAAGATGCACCTGTTGCATTCCACAGCAGCAGAGAGGGTTTTTTTGTTGTTGTTGTTTGTTTGTTTTTTTTTTTTCCTCTGAGGCTCCTCAGCTTCTCAGGGGGAAAAATCCTGGCAAAGGGATTTTCATAAAATATCACAGTGACCGTGGGGTTCTCAGCCCCTTGTGCCATTTCCCCCAGAATAAGTGAAGGGATCTCTGTGATCTCAGCTGCTCAGGGTGGCTGAGGGGGGAGCTGCAGGGGCCAGCAGGGATGGCAACGGACAGGGAAGCAGGGCAAGGTCCCAAAGGGCTGCCTGGGCTCCGGCTGCCCTGAGCAGGGGGAGATCTGCTCTTTGTGGAGGGGGAAATGTCTGTGTGCTCAGGAAAAGGGAGCAGGAATCCTTTGGGGGGATCCCAGCAGCACCAGCCTCTGGCTCTGCGTTCTGCAGCTCCAACCTGGCTGGGGCTGGCACCTGGGGCTGGCACCTGGGGCTGGCACCCTACAAAGCAGTTTACACAGGTCCCTAAACCCACGTGCTGCCCCAGGGCAGGGGGAAGCTGAGAGGAGCAGAGGAATCAATGACAGCTGTGAATAATAAACCCTGGCCTGGCTGAGCCTTGCCTGGGTTGCACCTCCACCAGGGCTCTCTGTTCCCTTCAGCTGCTCTTCTAAAGAGGACATTTGTCCTGCACTGTCTCCCAGGAGGTGGAGGGAAAGGCTCTGAGGGTGCTCTCATCAGGGTAAGCCCCAAATCCTCAGTGAAAGCCATCAGTGACCGCTCGCTGCCCCTCCAGCCCTTTGTGCTGGGATCTGTCTGGGGGAGCTGCACAATGCCTTTGGGAAATGGACCCTCTGCCGACTCGGCGTGTCTGGGGTCCGTGAGAGACCGTGTGAGACCGTGAGAGACCGTGTGAGACCCTGCCTCTGCTGCTGGGGGTGAGCCTGGGGAGCTCTGCTGGGCATTAACAACGCCACCGAATGCCCCGGCAGAGGAAAAAACAGGCACTGCTGCATCTGGGGTAAGAAATGTGTTTACATCTTAACTGACTTGTTTAGGTGCTGCTTAAATTATAACCAGTAAATTGAGGGTGCTTTATTAATATAATTGATGTCACCAACTGGAATTTATGGCTACTGGAGCAGTAATAAAAAGTAACTTACAATAACCAGGTGATATTACAAAATCTTTGAGATTGTATTGGCTAGGCTCTAACATCCCTTCCAACCCAAGCCATCCCATGCTTCTGAAGCCTTTAAATAATTAAATTAATAATTTAAATAATTTGCTGACAACAAATTTGCTGTGGGCATCCCACCCTCGGGATAACTGAGATATGGGGCACTCCTTGCTCAGGAGTAAACCCTGTGAAGTCGGAGCTCTGGGACAGGCTGGCTGCTGGCACTGTCCCAGCTTCCACCAGTTTTGGCTCCAGCTGTGCCCAGGTTATTGCTGCTTTATCAAGAAAATGAGCCCAGTCAGGTTTTTACCCCAGGGCAAAGCCTGAGGGGTGGCTGAGCCCAGACCTGAGCCCAGCTGGGCTGGACCTGAAGTCCAGCCTGTGCTCTGCTGCTGTTCTCACTCCACGCTGCAGCTGGGCTCTATTTATACCCACACTGCTTGATTCATTACGAAATTTCTTCCCTGGCAGGGCAGGCATCTATCATTAAATCAAAATCTGTCTGGAAACAGAACACAGACTCCAGCTTCAAAGCCTGCCACTGCTTTCCATGCAGCTCTCCTTGCTGCTTGCCTGGGAGGCTTATTGGAAATTATGCAGGGAGACGGGCAGAGAGGAATGAGCTCCCAATCCTGATAACTTCAGGCAGAGAGGAATGAGCTCCCAATCCTGATAACGATGCCCTGGAGTGGGAGAGCCCTGGGAGTGCTCGGGGTGCAGGAGGCAGCTCCATCCCTGCACCCCGGAGAGAGCCAAACCCCCAGGGATGCTCCAAACCCTCTGGGGACACTTCCCACCCTCTCAGTCTGCACACCGCCCCAGGAGCCCTTGTTTTATTTCCGAATCATCTCTCTCTGAGTGCAGAAGGCTGGGGGTACAAAGATAACAGAACTGTCTGTCCTTTCCAGCCCTTTGCTCAAAACCATCCTTGCTCTGTTACCACAGCCCGCAATCTCAGCCGTGCTGGGCTTCAGAAGTGTTTTTAAAAGGCCGTTTTGCCTTGAAACACTTCCACTTTTACAGCCCCAAACACCCAGGTGTGTGTGTTTCAGCTGGTGCAATCAGGATGCAGGGAACTGGGAGGTGATTCAGGGTCATTCAGTGCCTGGGTAAGCACAGCTCAAACCCCACGGCGGGGTCAGGAGGGTTAATTTTGAACAAGTTTTAAGGGCTCATTAATTCAACCAGTGACCCAAAATGTGTTTTTTAATGCACGCAAGCCTTCATGTGCGTTGTTAACTGCCTGGTGTAACTGTGTGTGCAGCTTTGGTTTGGTTTCCATGGGATATCCCGAGTCTGGGGTCACAGGCTCCAAGGAAGCAGCTCCCTGGTTCTGCTGGGACTTTGTCTTGCTGATAAACTTTGGGCAGACAGGTTCCTGCAGCACCCTGGCAAAAAGTGGAATGGCTTTATCACATTTTGAGAGACTAATACGCAGTCAGACACTCTGATCTCATTAATGTCTGCTTAATTAGGCTCCAGTGGATGATTTCAGAGCACGAGGCCCAGTGGAGGTAGAGCTGATCACAGTTATTTAGAAAATGCAGTGTCCAGGTTTGCCTGGCTCCATCTCCTCAAGCACAGCTCCATGGAATCACTCTCCGTGGGCAGGGGAAAGGAGAGCCTGGCTCCTTCAAATGATCCCTGCTGATTCATGAGCCAATCCTCAGCTCACTCCAAAGTTATAAGATATTTATTCACTCCTGGCTACGTGGGCTGTCCCCAGAGTTCACCTTGGGGGATTGTGCTCTCGCGGAGGGTTTTGATAAAAAATTGAAATGCCCTTTTTGTTGTCCTGCAAGTCATTATGTTCACCTGATAAAAATGATTTCACACCTAACTCCACCCATTAATCAAAAAGGTCAGTACAATAAATAGTTTTTATCTTTCCTGCCAGAAACCTTTCTTCCCCGTGGTCTTAGGAGCCGAGTGCAAGAGAAGATGTAGACAAAAGAGCAGGATCTCAAAGACTGGCTGATCAATGCCATACAGAGACATGAATTATTGTTGAGAACTTCGGGGAGAAACGGAGTGCTCTGATGCCAGGGAGAGGCAATATTACCTGAGTTTTCAACCTCCAGGCACTAAAGGGGAATGAAGTAGCTTCATTCATCTTAATAAATTCATGTCCAGCATCTGGTTCTGAATGAGATGGATCTTCCTTTTCTGGATATCTGTAGGTGTGAGAATATATCGATATAAAATATGTACATCTCCCCCACACCCCCGCTCTCACAA
Source organism: Motacilla alba alba (assembly GCF_015832195.1). Taxonomy (NCBI): domain Eukaryota; kingdom Metazoa; phylum Chordata; class Aves; order Passeriformes; family Motacillidae; genus Motacilla; species Motacilla alba. The sequence continues at coordinate 1,295,403 of NC_052027.1, read as the reverse complement.
ACCTGGCACTCCTGGCTTTTGCCAGCGTGTCTGCTCGCAGAGTTTGGAGATGGAGGTTTTGCTCCTGGGCTTTGCATTGGTTGCCCTGCTCGGGGCTGACTGAAACCCCCCGGTCCCAGAGCTGCTGCCTCGCAGCAGGGACGTGTTCCTGGGGGATCTGACTCCTGGGGGAACGAGGAACTGCTTCCCTGGGAGCCTGCACCTCCTCCTCGCTCCGGGGGCTGTGTCCTGTGCTGCAGTAACAACTGCTCACCTGCAGCGACCCCGAGTCCCTGCCCCGGGCTCCTGGAAGGCTTCAGCAGTGGGGACATGCAGAGTGCCCAGCCAGGGACCCTTTAGGGGCTGGGACATGCAGAGTGTGCAGCCGGGGACACTTTAACACCTGGGACATGCAGAGTGCCCAGCCAGGGACACTTCAGGGGTTGGGACATGCAGAGTGCCCAGCCAGGGACACTTCAGGGGCTGGGACATGCAGAGTGTGCAGACAGGGACACTTCAGGGGTTGGGACATGCAGAATGTACAGCCAGGGACACTTTAACACCTGGGACATGCAGAGTGTGCAGCCAGGGACACTCTAGGGGTTGGGACATGCAGAGTGCCCAGCCAGGGACACTTTAACACCTGGGACATGCAGAGTGTGCAACCAGGGACACTCTAGGGGTTGGGACATGCAGAGTGTGCAGCCAGGGCTGCCCTGGTGGGATGTGTGAGCTGGAGGGAGAGCGAGCTCCTGCAAATGTCACAGGAAATAAATCCCTCGAGTGGCATTTACCTTTGTGATTACTGCCTCTCATCCCTGGCACGGGGTGCACGTTCCCATTCCAGGATCCTGTGTGACAAGAGAGAGTTAGATTTGCACTGCAAATGGATTTTTAAATGTCCTCACATCCTCCCAGAGCCTCTCCAGGCACGGCTGTGCCCTCCTGGAAGGGCGAGCAGCACCTGCAGCCTCTCCTGCCTGCTCAGCTGCCTCCCCAAACACCGCTGCTCTGCACCCCAAATCTGCAGCAAAGGCAGCAAAAAGGGGGAGGCAGATCTCCCCGTTCATCACCCGCCTGTGCTTGTTTCCCTTCATCCCCCAGCAGGTCCCAAACCCAGCTCAGGAGTAACTCCAGCACGGAGTAACTTACTCAGAGCAGGGACGCCAGGATCCGTGCAGGTGTCCTGATGGGCAGAGGCTGCTGGGGCTGCTCCCAGCTTATCTGAGAGCAGCCCGCTGCTGGCTCTGTGCAGCACCAGCTTGCACCGAGCTCCTGAGGAACAGATGGGTGTTTCACCATGTGATGCAGCCTAGAAAACAGATTCGATTTAGTGCACCATGCCTGCCTGATTTTAAACTTGTATTAACAGCATCTCAGCCAGGCAGGCTCCTCATAAAGCCCTCAGCGAGCAGAGCACTGGGCAGGAGGTTACAGAGCTCTGAAAATTCTCAATTAATTCTCCTTTCATCCAGAGGGGCAGATGGGGATGAATATTTATTTACTTTGACAGCTTTTATTAGAGGGGAAAAAGGTCTTCATTATGTGTTTTGATTTCACAGCGCAATCAAGGAAATTAGTACAATGGATAAAACAGTAATTAAGGCTGCTAGGTTTCTGAACTCACGCTGACAAGGCAGATCTTCCCCCCTTGCAAAGCTGCTGCTGCTCACGCAGAGCTCCTGGCGTCCCGGCACTGAGGTCACTCTGGAATGTCAGCTCATCCCTCTTTCAGGATGGATTTTGTGGCTTTGGCACTCAGGAGCTGTCTCCAGGTGCCCTGGCCCGGGGAGAGGCTCCAGCACTGCACTCATTCCCTGCGTTTGGGAGCTCTGCCCGCACATGCCAAAATAATGGCCAGTTCACAGGGTTTGATGTGGGGAGGCCCTGGGCTCCTGCGTGGAGGGCTGACCCTGAGCTAAATGGAGGGATTGCCCCTGCCTTTGCCCCAGGTGTTCATTTATTGGGGTTTTGGGGCTCCCTGTGCTTCCTGGGCTCGTTTCACAGACATGATGTGAGAAACTCCCGTGTGGCTCCACAGGCACTGCTCAAAGGGCCTCAGAGCTGCTGAATCTGTGGGAAATATATTAGATAGACCATATTTATTAATTAGCTTATATAAAAATGTATTTATTAATTAGATAGCTTCCTAACAGGAAAAAATGGTGTTTTAGCAATAATGTTGGCATCTGGAATCAGACAAAACAGGGAATTGTCACTGTAAAAAAGAGAGAGTTGAGATCAGATCCTTTGTTCTTCTGGGCAGCGTCGCTTTGGGAAGGCACCATATGTGGTTTTTAACGTTGCAGTGAAGTGGGAGAGGAGAGGAAGAGTGGATTGCCCTCGATTTGGCAAATCACAGGGCACCAGCATGACCTGTTTTTACAGCTGAGAGCCTTTGGCCTGCAAAGTTCTTGTTTAAAGACTTTATCTCACTGACCAGATGGTGCAATTTGTCTGCCGTGGACGTTTGGGAATATCTGCTGAATTTTGCATAAGGACAAGTGTTTTAATCATCCAGTGTCTTGCTGGGCTAATCTCATTTGTCTCAGTGACCAACCCTTCTCTTATCCCTGGCAATCCTGGAGCTGTTCTGGGGGGGTTTTTGTGCAGCCACCTTCACATCCCTGGCTTTTCACTGTCTGTCCCTTGGGAGTTTCTTGGGGTTTGACCCCTCCTGTTGAGGTGCAACGAAGCACTGTGGACAATAAAGCAGATGTGTAGGAGCCTGGGATATTTAAAACCTCTCTCCCGAGTGATTCCTCCCATCAGAGTAAATTCTCTTAGAGATGGAAGCAGCGTTGGGGCCGAGGAGGGGCTGGGAAGCTCCAGGTGGGAGCTGCTGCATGGCCAGAGCCCTGCTCAGGAGGGATGCGGAGAATCCCAGTATTTGGAGAATTATTAAACCAGCACGGTGAGAGATGGAAGTCACTGACCTTCCGTGCATTATCTGAAGGAAAAAGCTCTTCCTGAGCTGTCTGGTGCTCTCCCAGCTGGGCATGCTGCAGCTGTGTGGGTGGGCTGCAGGAATGGGGGGCTGGAGCTGGGAGTGTCCCCTGGCCTGGTGACATTGCCAATGCTGTGGTGGGACAGCTGTGACCCCCAGCCCCGTGTCCCCAGGGGTAGAGGAGCAGCAGTTGTGTCCCACAGCGCCCTGTGCTGCCCCTGGTACCCGCCTTGCTTTGGAATGCACGCTCCGAAGTTTATTTTTTATTTTTAGTTTTATTTTGGAGGTTCAGGGTGAGGTTTGAGCCCGGCTGCAGTTGAATTGCTGGGGTTGCCTGGAGCAATTCCTCTGCATTGATACAGCACAGGACAGTGGCACCCTCAGAGCAAACCTGCTTGCCCCTGGTTGCAGTGGGAAGGTTTATTGTTCATTATTTAATATTTATTGTTTAGGCTGTATCTGTGGTGATGCAAGGCAGGGAATCCTCCAGCTCCTCCCCATCCCAGGGCAGCTCCGTGCACACCACGGGCAGTGGGGCTTGTGGAGCAGCTGTGAGGGACACAAACCATGCCCGTGCTGCTGGAGGGGTGTCAGAGCAGCTCCCCGTGTGCCAAAGCCGTGGAATTTCATGGCTGAGGGTGTGTTAAATGTGCTCTTGGCGCTGGAAACTGTGATGGATTGTGTGCAACAGCTCCGGTGCACGACTGAACAAGCAGGCAGTTAATTACTGCAATGATAACGGGTTAGGGAAAGGAGCTGCGCTCGTGGCCATTCATTATGGTGATGAATTCCCCACAGCTCCCCACTGGTCATCTGCACCACTTGCAGGACAAATGGCAGAGGGAAATCCCTGCCCTGCCCTCCCCTGCCCTGCCCCTGCCCAGCCGTGGAGGAGGCGTTGGTGTGACAGCGCCACATTGCTCCCAGTTCAATATTTATATCCATTTGTATCCAATATTTCTACCATTTCTGCATGCCGCTGGCATCAGAGCGTGCTGGGCCACGCTGCCGAGCTGCCCTTTGGAGAGGGATTTATTCTGGGCTTCCTCTGAGCACTCAGATCATTGCACTGCCCCGACACCCTTGGAGGGCCAGGGGAGGGAGAGGACTTGGCAAACGGTGTGGAGAGCCATGGCAGGGCTGGGAAGGGGCAGCACTGCCGGGGACAGGGCCCTGGGCCCCTGCTGGGTGATGGCTTTGCCAGCACCAAGGAGCTGGCCCGTTCTGATTCACGGGGGAGATGGGTGCAGGCTCTCAGCGAGGCTGCGTGGAGGCAGAAGGTCAATAAGGGCAGGGCAGGGTGGCCCAGGGCCAGCAGCAGGGCTGGAGCCTCTGGGTGCCCCGTGCAGGATTGCAGCAGCATTGTGAGTGTGCCTCTTGGCACCCACGAGGGCAGAGGCACCACCAAAGCTGTGTTTAAAGGGAGGAAATGGAGCTTTTCCCAGTAAGGGCCCTGATCGCAGGCACAATATCAGAATGCCTCGTTAATTAGACCCAGCCTGTAATCAATAGCTCGCCCTCCTGCTGTGTTGAGGTCCTGGTGCTCAAAGAAAATAAAAAAAAAAAAGGCTGCAGTGATGTGATACGCAAACCTAGAGGGATAAATATTTTAGAGAGGATATCGAGCTCTGTGGCTGGAAAAATCAAGGTGAGACCTCCTCAAACGCTTGGCTGCCCCCTTCCTGCCCTCCTCATCCTCTGGGGATCCCTGCCCCTCTCTGCTGGCGCTGGATGGCTGCCAGGAGCTGCTGCTGGGCTGGGCTGGTGCTGCCCTGCTCCTGCAGAGCCCTGCAGAGGGTGCAGCCTCACCATCCCATCCCTCACAGCAGCCCCTTCCCACAGTCATTCATTTTTGGCAGCCAGCGTGCAGAGATTCTGAACCCAGGTGATATTGGCTCAAAAACGACCCTAATGTGAATATTCGGCAATGGAAAGTTTTCCCTCTTCTCCTCAGAGCTGAGGAAGGTTGGAGGTCCCAGGGTTTTGTCACTCCTGCCCCCAGCCCCGGGTCTGTCCTCGTTCCTGAAGGTGGGCACCTCCAGCCCCGAGCAGGTTATTATCCCAGGCATGTTTTATTCATGCTAATGCTGCCAGATGGAAATCATCTTTTTCATGTTAATGAGGAGTAATTTTGAGAAATCAGAAAAAATCATAATTTCCCTGAGTGGGGGAGCCACTGGCAGGAGAGAGAGCAGTGGGGGACACCTCACTGGGTCACAGCAGCCTGGGGGAGCTGGGGGGGCTCACCTGGAGAGGAGCAGCTCCAGGGAGAGCTCAGAGCCCTGAAGAGGCTCCTGGAGAGCTGCAGAGGGACTGGGGACAAGGATGGAGGGACAGGACACAGGGAATGGCTGTAAGCTGAAAAAACAGGTTTAGATTGGTGTCAGGAAGAAATTCTTTACTCAGAGAGTGCCCAGAGCAGCTGTGGTGCCCCTGGATCCCTGGCAGTGCCCAAGGCCAGGCTGGACACTGGGGCTGGAGCACCTGGGACAGTGGGAGGGGTCCCTGCCATGGCAGGGGTGGCACTGGGTAGGATTTAAGGTCCTTCCCACCCAAACCATTCAGGGATTCTGTGATCTCAGAAGTTTTGCTGGTTCCAGATGAATACAGAGTGGTTTTCAGTGTTTTCCAGATTTTTCAGAAATCTGACCTTTCAGGATCCATCCAAAGAAATGTTCTGTCTTTGATCTCTCCCTGTCCAGAGTAAGAGGGAATTTCTGCAGCTTTTAATGTGTTTTATTCCTCACACCTATAAATTAAAAAAAAAAAAAAGAGGAAAGAAAGCCTTTTGAACTCCTTGTTTGATGAGTGAGGTTCATTTAAAAATGTCTGAGATTAAAACAGAGACAAAAACACTGTGGGCATGATTTTGAGCCTAATGCAGAGTGGGGGGATTTAAAACCTCTGTGGATGTGGCCCTTGGGGACATGGGTCCATGGTGGCCTTGGCAGTGCTGGGGAAGGGCTGGGTTTGACCTTAAAGGTCTTCTCCAACCTGAACGATTCAGTTCTGGGATTTTGAGATCAAAAGGAGGGGACTCAGAACCTCAGCAGCCCTGCAGAGCTGTGGGACATGGGGTTGTGTTGGTGTCCTGGGTGCTGGAGCTGCCTGGGGACACGTCCTGACCGTGGGGACATGTTCTGGCTGTGGGGACATGTCCTGGCCATGGGGACACGTCCTGGCCAGGGTTCCACAGTTCCTGGCCATAGGGACACATCCTGGTCATGGGGAGAGTTCCTGGCCACGGGGACACATCCTGCCTGTGGGGACACATCCTGGCCATAGGGACACATCTTGGCTATGGGGACATGTCCTACCCATGGGGACACATCTTGGCCATGGTTCCGCAGTTCCTGGCCGTGGGGACAGTTCCTGACCGTGGGGACACGTCCTGCCTGTGGGGACACATCCTGGCTATGGGGACAGATCCTGACCATGGGGACACGTCCTGGTCATGGGGACACGTCCTGGCCATGGGGACACATCCTGGCCATGGTTCCACAGTTTCTGGTCATGGGGACAGTTCCTGGCCATGGGGACAGTTCCTGGCCATGGGGACACGTCCTGGCTATGGGGACAGATCCTGACGATGGGGACACGTCCTGGTCATGGGGACACGTCCTGGCCATGGGGACAGATCCTGGCCATGGGGACACGTCCTGGCCACAGTTCCACAGTTCTTGGCCGTGGGGACACGTCCTGGCCACAGTTCCTGGCTATGGGGACACGTCCTGGCCATGGGGACAGTTCCTGGCCATGGGGACATGTCCTGGCCAGGGTTCCACAGTTCCTGGCCATGGGGCCACATCCTGGCTGTGGGGACACGTCCTGGCCACGGGGACACCCCCAGCCCCGGCTCCTGGCTGCTGTCCCCAGGGGCTGTGCCCCGAGGCTGTGCCAGGGCTCCTGCGCCGCAGGAGATGCGCTCAGCCCTGCTCCCAGGCAGGCTGCCTGCTCCCGCCTCCCTCCCAGGGGATGGCGCTGCCTGGGAGGCACTGCCGTGGTCTCCCCCGCTCGGATGCTGCTGAGGTGGTGTCTAAATTCTGACTTTGTTTCCCGCGAGTCTGCTGCTCCCCTGCTCTGATTTCCTCCCTTTTCTCGGTAAATACAGAGCGACAGCCGCAAACTTTCTGCCCATGAGAACTGTGCCTCCATCGGCATCTCCCTCTGCAGGAGCTCTGGTAATTTCTGGAAGCTTTTTGTCTTCCCCAGGTCTCATCTTAGACAATAAACAAAGCCAGACAAACGCTTTTTCAGTCTGGGAAGGCACAAATAAGCAACCTGTTCTTGTTAAATTAGGCACTATGAAAATGCTGAGCTCTAAATCATCGTCCCAGTAATTATTGTCATCATCGTGGTTATTAGATGACATAAGATTTTATTGCTGATAATTTGGAGGCTTTGATACATTTATTTGAACTGACTGCTCCTTTGGCTAAGAATAATTGCCTAAATTTCTCTCTTGGGTTTTTTTGCTTCTATAAAAGGATTGTTGACCTTGAAGCTTTTGCTTTATTTTGGATTCTTGTTCAAATGCAAATGCTGAGAAATTACCTAGAGTAAAAAAAAAAAAAAAAAAAAAAAAAAAAAAAAAAAAAAAAAGTGACTCTTTCCAAGCAGAAAGTGCAATTTGGAGAGCTTGGACAGAGAAGCCAGGTTTTGGGTTGTCAGAGACCCCCAGCTTCTCTCTTACTCCCTTTTTATTGTTATTTTAAGAGCAGACAGTAAGGTTTGCTTTGCCACAAGCAGCTGCTGGTGTGTTTGAGTGCTCTGGCTGCTGAAGGTTTGCTCTGGGGGTGGATGGAGGTGATGGATCTTTTGTGGAGCTGCAGCTTCCGTGGCCAGGAGCCTCCCCAGCCCAGCTGCCGGCCCAGGACATGCTGTGTTTGGGGGATGCACCTATTCAGCCGTGGTGAGAACAAAGAAAGAGTTGGGAAATAAATTAAGGAGAGAAAAAAGAGCTGGGTAGCAGCATCTAACAGTGCCAGGCAGGGTGACGGGCTCTGGAGAGCTCTGAAATGTCATGGTTTCATGCAGTGTGCAAATAAGGATGAAATTGAAAATCAGCTCTTTTAGGAGAGGTAACTCTTAATTTGCATGAAATAATAATCAAATCATTATCAGGCCACCTTAAACAGCCTCGCTGAAGGTCACTGAACTGCACAGACGCCACACAGCAAGCTCTGTCTGGCATCCCTTGGGAAGGAGAAGGATAATTACCCGTGGGATCTGTTAATTTCTGTGTCCATTAATCAGCTGTGTGTCTCCAGCTAATAACTGCCTCCAGTCTGCTAACACGACAATTGCTGGACTCTCAGGTGGGTTTGCAGGACTGAACTCGGCCTGAAGCTGTGAGAAACTGAGGCAAAGCCTGGATGGGACACGAGGTTCTTCAATATTTCTCAATCAGGTTGAAACATAAACTTAAAAAATTTAGAGGTTTTAGAGGAGCTAAGATTTTAGTGGGAGAGAAGCTTTGTTGGAGCTAATTAAAACAAACAGGTAGGCCTTGATGAAGTTAAGGGTTAGCAGTTTAATAATTGATTGCTTGTCAACACAATGTTTGGTCAGCTGGGTTTATAATGAAGAATATAGAAACAGCTTTGAGGAACATGGGACAATCGTGGGCCTCCTCTGCTCTGAAACCAACTGAAGACAAGGAATGGGAGTTCCACCAAGGGTTCATTTGTCACATTTGCATTGAAAAGGTGGAAAGGTCAGAACGAGGAAGACTGCATTTACTTCATTTTGGGACCCCTCCCCATGACAGGGACCACAGACCCATTTCAAGGAACAAACTATGCATGCTTAATGGCTTTTGAGCTAATTACCATAGCGGGGAATGGGAGGTACCAAAATCATGACTATGTGTTTGTATTTTGGGTATTCAATACCTGCACAGATAAAGGAGCTCTGTAATCACCTGTAAATGGCGGTGTGTATTTGGAGCTGTCCCACAATAAACACACACTTTCTAACTTCAAACTGTTAGAGAGTGTGTGTCCATCACAGCTGGACATCGGTGCTGGATCAACAGCCGTATTTTTTAATAAATCAAGGTGAGTAAGATCAGAGAGCCCAAAGGCAGGGAGTGTCCTGGGGCACAGCCCAGCTGAGTCAAAGACCTTCCCTCCATAATTCAAACCCACCCGTTTTCTGTGGGGAAGGGAAGAGGGCTGCAGAGAGCTGAAGAGCTGAGATGGAGCAGAGGCTTCCCAGGGCCACGCCAGAGCTGTCAGTGTGACATTCTCCCTGGGCTCCTGCCTCCCTGCCCAGGAAAAGGTTGCAATCTCGGCAGCACAAAGAAATAATCATGTCTGGTCAAGTGTGGCACAAAGGAGCTGGGCTCCAGCAGAGGGGAGAGGTGCCTGTTTTTGGATGATTTATAGCCATGGCAGGAGAGGGTCAGGCTGGCTCCAGAATCAAAGCTGGAAGAAGCACTGAACAAATGTTTTCTGTTTGTACTCACTGATTTAAACTGCACAGCCTTCATTAGGCTCAGACAGAAGTGTGGGTGTTGTCCCAGTAATGTGCCCTAAGCCGTGCATTTTCATTGTTATTCTCCCTGCTCATGCCCCAGATGGTTTTTCTAGTGGGTTGATGGCAAATATTCCTAAGTAACGACAGGGGTGCAGGTTAATTATTCACCGAGTGCAGTTAGAGACAGCAGAGTTTCCTCTCCTCTCACAAAAAGGCTCCGTTTCCCACCATGTCATTAAACATCCTCGCCCAAGAGGCCTGAGAATGAATCATTGCCCCTGATTTAGGATCATCAAAAAGCACCTAGCTGCTGCCTTATTTAACTGACTTGTGATTTGATGTTAATGACACCCACTGTCCCTGCTCTCAGGTGTTAAAATGGAGCTGCTCTGGGGCTCTCTGAGCTGCTCTGGGGCTCTCTGAGCCAGTCTGGGGCTCTCTGAGCTGCTCTGGGGCTCTCTGAGCTGCTCTGGAGCTCTCTGAGCTGCTCTGGGGATCCCTGAGCCAGTCTGGGGATCCCTGAGCCAATCTGGGGATCCCTGAGCCAGTCTGGGGCTCTCTGAGCTGCTCTGGGGATCCCTGAGCCAATCTGGGGATCCCTGAGCCAGTCTGGGGATCCCTGAGCCAGTCTGGGGATCCCTGAGCCAGTCTGGGGGATCTCTGAGCTGCTCTGGGGATCTCTGAGCCAGCGGAACCCAGCTGGGCATGCTGGGGATGCCCCACACACATCCCAGGTGCTGGGGCAGCCCATCTGGGGGTGTGGGCAGCCCAGGCTGCAGAATAAAGCCCATCCCTGTGCAGGGGTTAATAAAGACCCTGCATCCCTTCCCCTGGTTAAACCCTGGGCTGGGTTTAGCAGCCCAAGGAAGAGCTGCTGGAAGTGTTAGGGTGCCCAGAGGTTGGATTGAAGCCTGGGCAGGATGACCTGGGAGGTGTTTTCCCTGATGGCTGAAGCCTGGGCAGGATGACCTGGGAGGTGTTTTCCAGCTTCGTGGCTCCTGACTCCATGCAATGTGCTTTTCCTGCCCAGCAGCAATGCAGTGTGAGTTCAGAGCAAGGTGTTCCCCTGGTCCCAGGGGGGATTGTTCCCCTCAGCCCCACCTGGGGGGCACGAGGGGCTCTGCTCTGCCTCCCTTGGCCTCTCCTCCCCCTCATGTCTGCACAAAATTCTGGGGCTGCAGGAGAGCACAGGGATTCTTTCCTTCCAGGGCCAGGCACTGTTTAATTACTGGTGATAGCGATAACAGTAATAACAATTATGCTAATAGTAATAATAATAATAATAACGGTAATGATAATGATAATAATTTTTTAAAATCCTCTCAAGCCTTCCACAGCTTAGCTGAGCCTTATCCCACAGCCAGCCCGGGGCCCTGGGGTTAATGAACTGGCTCTGGGCTGGTTCTGGAGCCAGAAGGGATTTTCAGTCGGGAGGAGCCCTCAGCCAAAGAGCAGGGCTTGAGCGGTGCTGCGGGGGACCAGCAAGATCACAAACCCATGTGCAAAGCACCAGCAAGTGAGGGGGAGAGGGGGGAAAAGCTCTGAGGAGGAAGGTGGGGTTTTTGTGGGGTTGAACTCCAAGCAGGCTTTTCCTGCTCCTTTCCCGCGGTGAGGATGTGCTGCTGGGCTCCCCCAGCCCTGCTGCTCCCTGCAGAGATTGCCCCCACTCCTCCCAGTCCTGGTGAGCAGTGGCACCTGCAGCCCAGCCCATTCCACCCCAAAGCTCCCCTGGCTGTGCCTGCAGCGGGTGACATTCCAGGGGATGGTGATTCCTTCTTACCAAAGTGTAACATTTGCTCAGATTAACATCTCAGCCCCCTCTCCTGTTTTGGGGGGCCCTGGAAGCCCGGGTGATACATCAAGGACCAAATGTGATTGCTTTCTCTAAAATACGGCTTTCTGAAAGGAAATCTGACTGGGATGCATCTAGTGAGGGGTTTAATTTATGTCGAAGCAATGGGTCTGAAAAAGGAGGAGGAGGAAAAGTTGTGATGGGGAGGCTGAATTCATCTCCAGCTATGAATAACAGATGATTCACTTGGGAATATTTTTTTGCTAGATTTAAATGAAATCTCATCAAAAACATGATAATTGGATGTATTTACAAACCTGCAAAGCCCGCTCAAGGGGGTTCCAGCAATATTGACAATACTAGAGGTTGGCCATAAAACCAGCCAGAATTTATTGTCATACCTGGCTGTGGTGGCAATCCCTGCTGAGCGAGGGCTTGACAGACTTTCTCATGCCCTGTTTCTGAATCGTCTCCCAGAAATGAGGAAGTGCTTCTTGGCTGAGCAAAGCTGGGAAAATTTGATGAAGTTGGCCAACAAATTGAAAGGTCGGGCTTATTTGCTGCCCTGGTCAGGGAAAACCATGGATCTGAAAACATTTCCCAGGAGGGTGTGGTCTTTGCAGGGCGGGCAGGGCGAGGGAAGAGACAAGAATTCTGACTTCATTTTTCAGAAGGCTGATTTATTATATTGTCATATATATTATATTAAAAATGCTAAACTAAAACTATACTAAAAATAGAGAAAAAATCATCAAAAAACTAAATAAAAATAGAATAGAATGAATAACTAAGTCTTATAAGTGACTGAAACAATCTGGACAGCTGGCCTGTGATTGGCCATTAATTAAAAACAACCACACAGGACCAATCCCAGATCCACCTGCTGCATTTTACAACAACAAACAGTCATTGTTTACATTTTGTTCCTGAAGCTTCTCAGCTTCTCAAGAGAAGAAAAAGGATTTTCATAAAACATGTCTGTGACAGGAGGGTGGGGAGGGGCTGGGATGGGATCCCAGAGCAGCTGGGGCTGCCCTGGAGCCCCGGCAGTGCCCCGGGCCAGGCTGGGCAGGGCTGGAGCAGCCTGGGGCAGTGGGAGCTGTCCCTGCTCACTGGGCACAGGATGGGCTTCAAGATCCTTCCAGCCCAAAGCACGCAGGGTTCCGTGGCTCCCCTGCTCTGCTCCTGCCCGGAGGGAGCTGCTGTGGGGTCCCCAAGGCCAGAGAGGAGAGAACAAAAGATTGATCTCAGCTTTCAGCCTCAAGCACTGACCCTTCCAGCATCTGTCTGGGTTTTCCACGGGATTTCTTCCCCCAGTCCCACAGGATGTCCTGTTGCTATTGCATTTCCTGAAAATTCCCTTCGCCCAGGATTCTTCTCCGGGGAAGCTGAGAGGCCTCAGAGAAAAAGGAAAACAATATGATCTGATTTGCTTCTCCTGTGTTTTGCTGCTTTGGAATGCAGTCTGGAGGTCGTTTATCCGACAGGTGGTTGTTTGATTGGTTTAATGGGAATTGTTTTGACTGAATGACCAATCCATTTTACTGAATGACCAATCACAATCCAGCTACGTCGAAACTCTGGAGAGAATCACAAGATTCTCATTAGTGTCTTGTTAAACCTTCTGTATGAATTATTTCTCTGTTCTTTAATACAGTTTGAGTAGAACATTCCTTTATATAATATATTATAAATCATAAAATAACAAATTAACCTTCTAAGAGCAGAGAACCAAATTAATCTTTCCTCCCCATGATGGGAGACCCCAAAAATGCCACAATGTCCCACATCTGCCCCTGCTGCATTTTCCAGAAGAGAGTGATGGTTATTTCACCGTGGCCCAGAAAGCTCTGGTAATTTTGGTAATTTGGCCTCTCTAGGTCATGGTGGCCTCATCTGCATGCAGGGAGGCACCTCCTCCTTGCTCTAAGGGCTGTAACATTCTTTACTGATGAAAATACTTTGATAGGGCTTTTTTTTCCTTTCCCTTCACAAATTATCAGGTCATTTGAAGAAATGAGCTCATTTTAATCTAATTCTGCATGTGCAACTGTCTGGAGAGTTATTTTCAGCTCCAGTAGTTGCAGCTTGCAATTATTCTGCTTCCTTTAAGAAAAGAAAAGTAACAGCTCTATATTTTATGCAAATTACTGGCGATCTTTCAGAGCAACTTGTGTTTAGAAAAAGAACAGGAGAAATGAGAGGCCCAGTGGATGGTAATGTGGGTTTGAAAAAGCACAGAGGAAGTAGGAAAATATGTAAAGACCATTAAAACATTAACATTTGACCACTTAGGCAGGAATATTTCAATTAAAAGCCTGGATATTTCAATTAAAAGCCATGTAATTCTTGCTGAACTGAAAAGAACAGTTCCTAACGTGGCTTCTGATGGTGGGAAAGCAACTTTTTAATTTCATTTCCTTCACTGCTGTGGTTCAGGTGTGCACCCCGAATTCCTGCAGCTCCCACAGAGGTCACGGAGTTGCAGTGGGGTGTCAAGGGGTGCCCAAGCACCTCCACCATTCCCACAGGGGTGTGGAGGTGGGAATTGCTGCTTCCCTCTATTTCCATCCCCCCCGGAGCCCCTCTGGGGCACAAGCTGCCGGTCTGCGTGTCGTGCTCAGCACAGGCACGGCTGAAGGTCGTGTCCAGTTCCACTGTGCTTTAATTTGATGCTCGATTTGTGCATTTCCGTGGAACCTGCGCTGGTCTGGGCTCAGCTCAGCCGCATTTCTGCTGCTGGAAAAAATTTATTTTTCCAGTTTATTTGCTGGAAGAAAAGCTGGTGACTGGAACATCACCTTACACGTCACGATTGTTGCTGTTTAAGGACACAAATCAGCTTTTCTGTCCCTCGTAGAAGAAAGTTCCTCTGATAGTATTTCCCTTGGAGCTTTTCTCAGATCCCTGGATGACCTCTGTGCCTGTTGGTGGCTCTGGCACAGAGCAGCCGGGGCTGCCCCTGGATCCCTGGCAGTGCCCAGGGCCAGGCGGGACAGGGCTGGGAGCACCTGGGACAGGGGAAGGTGTCCCTGCCATGGCAGGGGTGGGATGGGATGTTTGGGATGTTTGGGATGGGGTGGGATGGGATGGATGGATGGATGGGATGGGATGGGATGGGATGGGATGGATGAGATGGGATGGGATGGGATGGGATGGATGGATAGGATGGATGGATGGATGGGATGGGATGGATGGATGGATGGGATGGGATGGGATGGATGGATGGATGGGATGGGATGGGATGGGATGGGATGGGATGGGATGACCTTTAAGGTCCATTCCCACCCAAACCATTCTGGAATTCCATGATTCCATGAGAGAAGCACCATCCACCAGGCAGCAGTGGATCTCCTGCCAGGGACCAACCCCCCAAGGCTGAGGAGTGACCCTCCAAAGGAGCCCCAGAGCACTGATATTCCAGAGAAACCTCTGGAGCGCCTGCCCCAAGGTGCTGGAATCTCCCCTGGCTGGATGTGATCACCAGGAATCAGGAGGCTTGGAAAGAAGGGAATGAGGCTGAAAGGAGCTGGGAGGTTTGAGGCTGCCACTGGAAACAGGCAGTAAATACTTCTGGCTGCTCTGATGAGGTTCAAGATTTACTGAGGAGGTTTTTCCAAGTGTTGTCTGTGGTGCTAAGGCAGAGATTTTTGATAGCAAAGAGGCACTTCTGGAAATTTACTGCCCATCCTCAGCAATCTGTCTGTGTTTAGCAGAGGGAGGGGGATAACCCAGCCAGGGCAGGACAGGAATGTGGGATGGGAAGTCCCAGAGCAGCTCTGGGAAGCACAGGAGGCAGGGAAAGGCTTTTCTGTGGCTTTGCACGGGGTTTTGTGGATTTGCTGAGCCTGGGTAAAGCAGCTGTCTGTTCCCTTGAATCCCTCCAGTGCCTGCTTGGAATGCGTGTCCCTGAACTTCGTTCCTGCTCCTGATTCTGGTGTAAAGCAGCAGTTCTGGAGTGAAACTCCCCAAAAGCTTGGCTGTGCTCTGAAAACAGCCTTACTGTCACACTAACCGGAGAATTATCCCCCCAGCTCAGCAGGAATTCAGTTCATTTTTCCTGCACCTCGTCCCTGCTTTTCCTGCACCCAATCCCCCTGAGTCTGGGGGGGCTGAGAGGAGGCTGGACGTCCCCAAAGTGCCCAGGTCCTGGATGTCCCCAAAGTGCCCAGGTGTGATCCTGAGGCATCCCCCAAGGTGTGATCCTGCTGGGCATCCCCAAAGTGCCCAGGTGTGATCCTGCTGGGTATCCCCAAAGTGCCCAGGTGTGATCCTGAGGCATCCCCCAAGGTGTGATCCTGCTGGATGTCCCCACAGTGCCCAGGTGTGATCCTGAGGCATCCCCCAAGATATGATCCTGCTGTACATTCCCCAAAGTGCCCAGGTGTGATCCTGAGGCATCCCCACAGTGCCCAGGTGTGGTCCTGCAGGCACCACTCACTGGAGATCTCTTCATACACCTCGTGTGAGCCGCGGCACAAACGAGCTGATGGATTCTTAATTAGATTTGAGCGTTCTGTTGTTAATTAATTGCCTGGAATGTTTCAGGATTGTTTCCCCCCACTCCCCCCTCCCCGAGGAGCAGCCAGCAGTGGTGCCACGTAGCACAAATTAATCTTTACAGCTGTCACATGCCGCTTCCCCAGCTGAGGAACAGAAACCACCATGGAATACTTGTTCCCTACAAAACACAAAGCGACGGAACATCTTCCTTAACAAACGGATAATTAAGTTTAAATAACGATGTCAAAATACCCTTTTGAAAAATTTCTGTTTGCTTGGCTAATGGGTGTGGTTTAGTGCTTTAGTATTTGGTTGTCCTGCTGGGGAACTGGTTTTTGGGAGGTCATAAAGATGCCAAAGGGCTGGTTTGATTTCTGCAGGTGGGGAAGTTTTCCCCCATGCAGGGGTTTGGGATGAAATGTCTTGAAGGTCCTTTCCAACCCAAACCACTCTGGGATCCTGTGATCTGGGAGTGTTTTGCCATCTCTCTGTGGTGACTGGTTAAATGAAATGGAGCCCAAAATCATGAATATCTCCTCATGTGATAAAATACAATGCTAAACTGTTCCCAGGAGGGAATTTCCCAGAGTTTCTGAGGGGATTTCTGCAAAGCCACCGTTCATTGCCCTCATCACTCCAGCTGAAAATCAGGCCCATGCACTCCCAGGTAGGAAAAGTGAAATATTTAAAGGCCCTTTCTGCTGTGTAAGCTCCTGCTGAATGACCTGCTTGAAATGAGAAGGGCTTAAGAACATGGTCATTGAAACCCCTGCCCTGTTTGTTTGATTTTTGTGTGTCCTTTCAGGCTGGTGGCAAACTGGAGGAGTGTTCAGGAGAGCAGCTCCTGCACTCAGAGAATCAGCAGTTTGTTCTCTAAACCCCTCTGAAATTCCTGTGATAAGGAGAAATCTCCACCTTTATCTTTTGGGGAGCTGTCCTACCAGTGTAGGGGGTGATGATGGTGAGGATGAGGAGGGAGGACCCTCGAAGGAACCCAGTTCATCGTGGGTGGTTGGAACTGGTCTGTGGCACAGCTGAAGGATTTGTTTGAGGCTTAAAAAGCCAAAGTTAAAGACACTAAAACGTCAGGATGTCACGAGACTTCAGGGGTGAGGATTTGGGACCTCTGGGGTTAGGTTTGGTTTGGAATCCCAAATGCAGGGGAAGGAGGAAGTTTTGTGGAGGGCAGCACTGTGACAGGTGAAAGGGTTTAGTCTGAGTTTCTGAGTTGTGGTAACCTGTAATTTATTGAGAACTTCTATTTTAATTTACAAAAAAAACCAAACCAAAACAAAAAAAACCAAAAAAAAAACCAAACAAAAAACCAAACCAAAACAAAAACAACCAAAAAAAGAACCAGCAGTATTTTACACAGCAGGAAAAAGAGAAAGGATAACCCCAGGTTTGGTTCAGGATAACAACGGACAAGGAAGAAGCAATTTGTGGAATTCTAAATGGAGCAGTCTTGAGAATGGGCAAGGCAAGAGCCAGAGAGGAGGAGCCTCTGGGCAGGAGACAACTGGGCTGTGATGGATTTGGGATTTTTGGTGTGTTGGTTTGTCCAGCGTCATTGGAGAGGTGGCACTGTCACCCTCCAATCCATGGTCACTTTTGAAAGTCTAGAGATGTTGGAGTCAGGAAATAAACTTCCCTTCTTTTTTACCCTGGAGGATCCAGCGTGTGGGTGGTTTTATTTGGTGTCCTATAGGGACAGCTCCTCTCTGGGGAGATCCCAGAGCCCCTGCCCCCAGCCCAGGGGGAGCAGGGAGGTGGCACTGGGGGACCCCTGTGCTCCCTTCCAACCTGAGCCGCTCCGGAATGCTGTGAACTTTCCTAAAGCTCTTGGAATTTCTGGAATTTTAGCATTTCAGAGCTTCCTGTTTGGCCCCGTGCTCTGCCTGAGTTTAAAACACAAGCAGCAGGCTCTGTGGCTACTCAAAAAAAAAAAAAAAAAAAAAGCTCTTCAAGCTCTATTTTTTCCTTTTGTGTGTGAAAAATGAGTTGCCCATTGAAAGAGGAGCCTGTTCCACACCACTACACGTGTTTCATGCATATTCACAAAGAAGCAGTTTGAAAAATACACTGCTGTGCTCTTGCTGCTGGAGATGGAGGAGAATATTACAAATTCCATTTTTTCCCCACTGCTTCACTCCTGCTGCTGTGCAAACACCGAGTGTTTGTTGTGCTGGTGGGATTAACTGGTGTTTGTTTAAGGTGGGAGAGGTGTTTTTAGAAAACAGATGGATTTGGACTGTTTGCTCCCCCCGGGAACTGGGAGGAAGCTCATTTGGAATTGCTCTCTGTAAGTTTTGCTGCTGGCTCTAAGGAGGTGCTCGGAGTCTGCATTTCCCTCTGTCCTCTCAGCTCCCCTGCCTCAGCTGCAGCTCCTGCCTGCTGCACTCTGCTCCTGGGGCTCCAGAGGAGGAGAAATGCTCTGGGAATGAGCCCAGGCCTCAGCACATCAGCCAGCTTTGGGGGGTTTCTGATCTTTTATTCCGAGTTTTGCTGGGGAGAACAATATTGCCTCAGCACTCAGGGCGGGTGTGCAGATAAACGAGCGAAGGCACTGCAGGTATGATCACCCCTGAGATAACGCCTGGGGGATGCCACAGGAGAAATCCACAGGAAATTCCTGACTCAGAGCAAGGCCGGAGCACGAGGGAAGCTGGGAGCAGGTGCTGAGCTCTGGGGAAGCAGCAGGAGCTGGCCCTGTGCTGCCCTGAACTGCAGTGCCAGGGGAGCTGAGCCCTCAGTGTGCCCAGCAGCAGCAGTGCCAGGGGAGCTGAGCTCTCAGTGTGCCCAGCAGCAGTGCCAGGGGAGCTGAGCCCTCCGTGTGCCCAGCAGCAGTGCCAGGGGAGCTGAGCCCTCAGTGTGCCCAGCAGCAGTGCCAGGGGAGCTGAGCTCTCAGTGTGCCCAGCAGCAGTGCCAGGGGAGCTGAGCTCTCAGTGTGCCCAGCAGCAGTGCCAGGGGAGCTGAGCCCTCAGTGTGCCCAGCAGCAGTGCCAGGGGAGCTGAGCCTCAGTGTGCCCAGCAGCAGCAGTGCCAGGGGAGCTGAGCCCTCAGTGTGCCCAGCAGCAGTGCCAGGGGAGCTGAGCCCTCAGTGTGCCCAGCAGCAGCAGTGCCAGGGGAGCTGAGCTCTCAGTGTGCCCAGCAGCAGTGCCAGGGGAGCTGAGCCCTCAGTGTGCCCAGCAGCAGCAGTGCCAGGGGGAGCTGAGCTCTCAGTGTGCCCAGCAGCAGCAGTGCCAGGGGAGCTGAGCTCTCAGTGTGCCCAGCAGCAGTGCCAGGGGAGCTGAGCCCTCAGTGTGCCCAGCAGCAGTGCCAGGGGAGCTGAGCTCTCAGTGTGCCCAGCAGCAGTGCCAGGGGAGCTGAGCTCTCAGTGTGCCCAGCAGCAGCAGTGCCAGGGGAGCTGAGCTCTCAGTGTGCCCAGCAGCAGCAGTGCCAGGGGAGCTGAGCTCTCATTGTGCCCAGCAGCAGTGCCAGGCTGCAGGCCAGCAGGAGAGAGCTCAATTCAATGTTTGGTGCCCAAAGCTCAGCGTTTGGCTGGGCAGAGCTGGGGCAGCACCCTCAGAGCTCTGCTGCTGATGGGCACCCACTGCCCTTGGCAGTCCCCAGGAGCTTTGCAGAGGTCCAGCCACGGGTGACATCAGGGACAAAAAGCTCCTTTGGTAACTCATTTATAGCACTGAAATATTCCTGGTTTAAGGGAAAATTCCTCTCACACAGACCAGGAGGGGAGAGCCCTGCTTGCTGTTGGTTTTCAGGATCAGGAGGGTGATGCTGGCTCTGCCAGTGACATGAGGAGCCCACAGAGCCCAGCCCATCCTCTCCACTGCCGGCACAAGCAATGGAGAAAGCAAAGAAATCAAATTTCAGGCTTCAACAGAGGACACTCCAAGTTTCTCCTCTGTTGTACTTCAGTTCTGCTCTGCCAAAGGAAACAGCTCCTCCTCCTGCAGAGACAGCTTGAGGGATGCTGAACATCAATTCTGGGGGAAAAAAGAGAGAAATCATTACCAGCAGAGCAAGGGGAAGTGCCCAGAACTGCATAACTTTTTGCAGTTTACAGATGCAAAAAGAAAGAGAGCTCCTTGGAGGCTGATGGGGTTTGGATTGCCCCTGGGGATTCCTTTGATGTATGATCTGACTGGGAGCAGGCAGGCACTGTGCATTTCCAGGGCACTGCAGCACAGCCCAATAATTCAGGAGAAGTTTAACCCTAATGGGGGTGGGGAGTTGCAGGAGGGGGCTAAGGCGGGATGCTACTGACATAATTTATGAAAATCTTTTTGTCAAGATTTCCTTCTCCTGAGAAGCTGAGGAGCCTCAGGAGAGAAATGTAAATAATAATTATTTGCTGCTGTGGAACGCAACAGGTGCATTGGTCAGCACCTGCAGCTCCCAGGCTCCCATTCCAGGGGCAGGAAGGCAGGAATGGATCCTCACGCCTGTCCCAGCTCCTGCAGCTCCCATTCCAGGGGCAGGAAGCCAGGAACGGATCCTCACGCCTGTCCCAGCCCAGCTCCTGCAGCTCCCATTCCAGGGGCAGGAAGGCAGGAATGGATCCTCACGCCTGTCCCAGCCCAGCTCCTGCAGCTCCCATTCCAGGGGCAGGAAGGCAGGAATGGATCCTCACGCCTGTCCCAGCTCCTGCAGCTCCCATTCCAGGGGCAGGAAGGCAGGAATGGATCCTCACGCCTGTCCCAGCTCCTGCAGGCACTGAAGTGTTTGTGTCACACCCTGACAGAGCAGGGAGCAATCCTGCCTCAGACTTCAGGGACTCTTCAGGAGGTGTGGCTGAAAACCAGCTTTAAGGGAAATATTGCCGCGGGATCACAGGCCAACAAATTGAAGGGTTTAGAATTGCCTGGGCATTTTTTTTTAAAATGAGAGCTTGCTAAGAAAATGGCACAAAAGAGTGCAAAACCCTGGCTTTATTATGAAGAAAAGGAAATTGTATTTTAAGGTGCAGTGAGTAGAGCACGTTCAGAGAATTCTGAGATTCTGATATAACCATGTCGCACTGGAGGGCCAGTCTCCTGCATTTTGGAATTCTGTGTGAGGGTATCGGAGCTGGGGAGAAGTTTAGGACATTTGCATTTCTGCCATCAAACAAAAACTATTTTCAGAAGCAGGAGGTGGAAGGGGTTTGTCCCCGTGTGGCTTAGGGACAGTGCATTAGGCAGATATAATTATGTTCCTCTCATTTAGGCATGACAGCAGTGCTGCTCTCACTGTTCTGCTAAAAGAAACTTTTACATCTAAATGGAAGACATAAAACTTTTTTCCCCTATATATATATATATATATATATATATATATATTTGGTTTTTTTTTTTTTTTTTTTTTTTTTTTTTTTTTTTTTTTTTGTTTACTTGGAGAAAACAATAATTCTAAATCTATCCTGATACTCAGCCAAGTTTCTCCTCCTTCTCTCCCATTCCAGCAGAGCAGGGGACCACAAAGCTCCCAGACTGGCACTTCTTTGATCACAAATATGAAGATGGTGCATGAGAGTAATTAAATTTTCCTCTCAACTAATTGAATTTGTTAGCCAAAGAGGGGGAAAGGCTTTATTGCAAACGGGAAGAGGCAGCTTCTTCCACCTGACTTTACTTGTACTTGACTAACTGCTTCATTAGAACCTGGGCAAGTCCAGTGACAGATCATTAATCTGCAGGGAATCTGGGAAGAGGAGAATCAGGAGGGGGCTGCTCTGCCAAACCCAGCCTAACTGCATTAACGCTTATTAAGGCTAAGCCTTAGGTCTGTTCTCATGCTGCCTCTGTCACGTTATGGATTAATTAAATGTATTAAGACAGCAAATGCAAAGATGCAAAAGCAAATATTTTTGGGTTTTTTTTGTTTGTTTGTTTTTGTTGTTGTTGTTTTTTTGTTTTTTTTGTGGTTGTTGTTTTCCTGCAAAAAAAAATGCAAAATCAAAAGCAAATCACTGTGGTTTTATCAGAAGGATGTGGTTTCCTGCTGGAAGAGGTGATGGCTGCTGAAAAGGGGCCACAGCTGAGGGGGTTCTGGGCAAAAGCAGTTTTATTTGGTGCTATTTGGCCTCCACGTTTTTATGCCTTTCATCCAAGTTTCCACCCCTGGAGGGACTTAAGAGCCACGTGGATGTGGCACTCGGGGACATGGACTTGGTGACCTTGGTGGGTTTTGAGCCCCCCCCCCCGGGTCACTGCCTGCCAGCCCCAACTCCTGCAGGACACGCGAGACCTCACTGATGTAGGAGACCTGTGTAAACACACAGCTGCATTTCAAACCAAACCAATTCATTTAAGACTGCACATTCCGTTTCTCCTCCTCGGCCATCAGCTCCCCAGGGCCTCTGCTTGTTCCGCTGCACATCCATCACTGCAAGCTGGGGAAACTGCTGCTGGCACAGCCTTCCTCTGCAGTTATCTGTGCTAAAACCCTTTTATTTTGGTTATAACTTTTTTTTTTTCCTCCCCTGCCTTTATTGCATCTGCAAGGATCCACTGCAGCTGCCAGTAGCCCCCGTTGGTGGGACTGGAAGAGAGAATTCTGCCCAGGCCTGCTGTAAAACCAGGGCAGGGGCATTGTTTGCTGGAACTCACAGACATTGAATTTGATGGCAGCACTTCCAGGTTCATTAAGTTCTTTCCAGGGCCTGATAAAAGTGGCATTCATGGAAAATCCTTTTGGAGGAGAAGTTCTGTTTGTTTCGGCGGGAGCAGGGGGCGCAGCAAGAAGAAAATAACATTTATTTCATGCACAGGCAGTGGGGGAAGCTCTCCAACGCACGGCACAAGAAGTAGGGAGCATTCTGCAGGATTTAGATTTATCCATCTCGCAAGCCTTGCCACGCATTCACACGTGCCAAACCTAAAAAGCTTTACAGACTTCTGATGTTCATTCATTTAGGCAAAGTTGCAAAGGCCAGCAGAGGAAAAAGGGAATCACTGGGATTCAGGGAGCTTCCATTATTTCCACAGCCCTGCAAAGCATGAACTCCTGCAGAAGCTGACAGGTTTCCAGCTCTCTCACCAGGGGCAGGGTGGTTTAAGTGCTTCACAAGATTGCTCTCAAAGTTGTTAGATGATGTGTGATAGAAGCAAATCTGGAGCTCCCAAAGACTGGGGGGTAGTAAACATAATTCTGTTTAGTGTTCTGCAGCTTCACAAAAGGATTTGTTGATTCCCACAGTGGTTACATTGATTTTATACCTTTCTGAGCACACAAAATAGCAATTAGTCAATGCTGCACACTGCATTTCTGACAGGTATAAAATTATAGTGCCAATTATTTTGCACAGGTTGATGAACAACAGTAGGGGTTTCTGAACAGTCTCTGAGACAGGGCTGGCAGAGAAATCTGTCACTTTAATGTTTGAAAGGTGTGACTGTAATTTCCAATACAATTGAATAAAAATCTTTGTGATGTGTGCATGCTGTACAGTTATTATAATGACGGCCTCTTCTTTAACTGACACACAATAACATTTGTTAAATTTTAAGCACTGCAGAGTAATTTAGCAGCATCTGAGGTCTCTCTGACTTTACCCTTCCCAGAGGAATAAAGCAAGGAGTTCTGAGCTTCCAGTTTGGAGGGAAATAAATCTGATCACACCTGACCACAGAAAATCTTTACCCACTTGTGGCACTTATTTCACTTCCAGGCAGCTGAAACAGAACATTTTGCTCCAGGGCAAGTGGAATTCCACACCTCCAAAAAGGTGGAGTTTGCACAGAGGTTCAGTTTAATTTTAGTCTTTATTTAATTTGAATTATTTCATCCCTTTGTCAGACGAGTAAATGACAATTCCAACAGGCTCTGCTGCTGGCTTGGGTTGCTGAGAGACAGCTCATGAGCTCTGCTCTGTGCTCCAGGGGAATTTTCCAAACAGGAATGCCCTGCATGGGAAGCTGCTGAACTCACCCACTGTCACTGCACAGCCCCAGCATGAGAGCAGCTTTGGGAATTCTGTGTTTCAGAGCATGGGGCTCTCCCACTGTCACTGCACAGCCCCAGCATGAGAGCAGCTTTGGGAATTCCAAAGTTTCCAGTTTCAGAGCATTCCAGTTTCCAGGAATTCCCAGTTTCAGAGCATGGAGCTCACCCCCTGTCATTGCAGAGCCCCAGCAGCTTTGGGAATTCCCAGTTTCAGAGCATGGAGCTCTCACACTGTCACTGCACAGCCCCAGCAGTGACAGCATTTTGGGAATTCTGTGTTTCAGAGCATGGGAGCTCTCACACTGTCACTGCAGAGCCCCAGCAGCTTTGGGAATTCTGTGTTTCAGAGCATGGGAGCTCTCACACTGTCACTGCAGAGCCCCAGCAGCTTTGGGAATTCTGTTTCAGAGCATGGAGCTCTCACACTGTCATTGCACAGCCCCAGCATGAGAGCAGCTTTGGGAATTCCCAGTTTCAGAGCATGGGAGCTCTCACACTGTCACTGCAGAGCCCCAGCAGCTTTGGGAATTCCCAGTTTCAGAGTTTGCCCTCCCAGGGTGCTGCTCCCAGGGCAGGAGGGGCAGGGACATCCCATTTGGATGAACTGCTTCTCTCCGAGGTTAAGCTCGGTTTTGCCACCTCAAGGTTAAAGCAGAGAACTTTCACGTGTCAGATTTTGTTGCTGAGGCTCAGGATGGAACTGCCCCCCAAAAGGAATAATTTCATTTTTGCAAACAAACGAGGCCATCAGAGGCAGGATTTGGGCTCACTCCACAGGGATTCCCTGCCTGGAAGCTCCAGCCACAGTGCCCAAACTTGATTAACTTCATTAGGCTGTAACTAATGCACGTGTGAGGCTGAGGGAGCAGGGATGTCTGATTTCTCATTCCCAGCTGTCACCGTGCCTATGGAGGAGGATTTCCCTGGAATGGCAGAGATCCTGAGGAGCAGCATCCCGGGCAGGGCTTGCTAATCAAGGCGTCATTAACGCTAATGAGGCTGAGGTGAAGGCAGCGGAACAGCAGCCTCTGACAGAGCTGGAAACGGGCACCAACTCCTGCCTGGCTCTGGCAGAGCCTGGGGCACATCCCAGGTGTTGCCCATTCCCTGGCTGTCCTCCCCTGATGGTCCCTCCCGGGGGTGGGGGCAGAGCCAATTTAAGGCTCCCAATTTCCTCCTCTCATTTTTTCGGAGCTGGGGCCTCGTTTGCTGCTTCCCTCCAGCCAAGGACCTCATCCAGCTTCTTCCAAAGGTAATTTTTAGGTCTTAGGTTGTGTCAGCCAACCCAAGTGCTGGGGTGAATTTATTTAACCCAAACTGAACAGCAATATTTAATTTCTGTGCCCTCAAAATCTGTTTTTGTAGCCTGGGGCTTGCCTGCTCTGCCCCCCAGCAAGCAGCTCTGTGGTGCAGGTCACCCTCAAGGGAAAGAGGTCCAAAAACGTTCTTCTTTCCTGATGGCATTTTACCAATTGGATAAAAATGTATTAGGTGTGAATTTGGGCTGAAAATAGAGATGTCTCCTGAATGAAAGCTTTTTATAAATGTGTTTAAAAACCTGAGCTGCACCCAGCAGTTGCCCTTTGGTTAAAGGGAAGGTTTTTCTTGTGCCAATAAAAGTAAATTCTCTTCATTCCTTTCACCTTTACACTCCTTAATTTAGGATCTGTATTTAACAGCTTGCTGAGTCTGTTGAGTTTTCTTGAAATAATTCTCTTAGTCTTCCTTTTCTTCTGAGAGAGTTGGAATTTTTGTGGAAGAAATTGGAATTTTGGAAGAAGTTGGAATTTTGTTGGAAGAAATCTTTGTGCTTTTGGCCTCGGGTGGTTGAATTAGCTGTGCAGTGTCTGGCTGCTTTTAGGGGGGTGAAATTTGACCCCATTTTTCCATCCCCAGCTGGGGACCCTGGAGATGGGGCTGCTCCTCTGCTCCATGGGGAGGGATGGGATGGGATGCTCCCTTCCCTGCTTGGGGCACTGCTGGCCCTGCCCTGGGCTGCTGAGATGGGCATTTTAAATCCAATATAAACCAGCAAAAGATCTATGAGAAAAACAAACCCCTACCAAGGTGATGGTCGTTTCGAGATAAGCAATATTCTGATTTTTGCTGTTGCTTTCCTGCTGCATTGATGATGCGTGGCTGACCCGATGCAAGCCCCAGCTATTGTTTTTCAGGTCCACTTTTGATTTTAATGAAGTGGAATAAGTGGTTTTGAATCGGTTATCACGCTAAGGGAAGAAAGGCCGGGGAAGCGTTCAGTCGGTTAGGTGGGTCAGGTGAAACATTTCACAAATTAGCGGCACGTTCAGCTCAGAGGAGAGCCTGAGCGAGAGCTCCCTGCTGCTGGTATCGGCTGCGAGGGAACCACAGCAGCAGCCCTTGGCAGGGGGAGCTGGCAGGAGCTGCAGCCCTGGGCTTCTTGCAGGAGCTAGGCAGAAGAGTTGGGGCAGAAGGAGATTTTTGAATTAATTTCTTGCAGGACCAGGTGCAGGAGATTTTTGAGTTCAGTTCTTG
This sequence comes from Motacilla alba alba, assembly GCF_015832195.1. Taxonomy (NCBI): domain Eukaryota; kingdom Metazoa; phylum Chordata; class Aves; order Passeriformes; family Motacillidae; genus Motacilla; species Motacilla alba. Next base: position 1,269,263 of record NC_052027.1, on the reverse strand, counting down.
CAGGTGCAGGAGATTTTTGAGTTCAGTTCTTGCAGGTGCAGGAGATTTTTGAGTTCAGTTCTTGCAGGTGCAGGAGATTTTTGAGTTCAGTTCTTGCAGGTGCAGAAGGAGATTTTTGAATTAGGTTCTTGCAGGTGCAGAAGGAGATTTTTGAATTAGGTTCTTGCAGGTGCAGAAGGAGATTTTTGAATTAGGTTCTTGCAGGTGCAGAAGGAGATTTTTGAATTAGGTTCTTGCAGGTGCAGAAGGAGATTTTTGAATTAGGTTCTTGCAGGTGCAGAAGGAGATTTTTGAATTAGGTTCTTGCAGGTGCAGGACAGAAGAGTCAGGGGCAGAAGGAGGTTTTTGAATTAGGTTCTTGCAGGAGCAGGTGCAGAAGGATCAGGACAGAGGAGCCAGTGCAGAAGGAGGTTTCTGAATTAGGAATGAACCTGCCCAGCCTGGGAGGAGCTGAATGGAGCTGCTCAGCACCCCTGGCTGGGGAACAGCTCCGAGCTGCAGCTGAGCCAGGCCAGGGCAGATGTCTGGGATTCCTCCTGTGTACTCGGGACAGAAATGAACGGGTTTGGGACTGGGAAGGGTTTTGTTAACTCGAGAGTTTGTAAGTGCAGCCATCTGGGCCTCGTGTGGCTTCTGTGAGAGCTCTTAGTACTTGATTGGTTTTCTGCATTAACCACAAAGACCTTTCCCACTGAACTTTGTCTTTTGCCAGAACAACAACAACAAAAATTTGGCAGGGAATTGCTCAAGGGGGTTCTTTCACCACTGCATGTGTTTTATTTGTGTCTGACAACCCACGGCAGCACCCGTGTTTGTCCCTGTAGCAGCAGAGGAGGCACTGAACAGATTCTGTTCCCTGCCAGAAATGCAGAGTGAGGTGGGCACCTCCTGCTCCTGGAGCTGCCAGATTTACCCTGGTCATGGATGTTCTTCAGCTTTTAGTTGTATGATCCATTCCCAAGGCTCTCCTCAGGGATCTGCTGCTTTATGGCTGCAAAGCATTCGTTTTGGTTTATTTGTGAAGCATTGTGGTTGTCCTGGGGGCACTCCAGAGTCTGGGTTTGCCATTCCCCTGAGATGTTGGGGTGGGTGTGAGGAGGAGCAGAGGCAGGGGTGACTCCAGCACACATTCCCAGGGAGGAGGGTCCCAAGTGCTCTGTCCCCCTGGAAGGCCAGGAGAGGGATTTTGGGCGGGGATGCTTTTGCTGCCTTCCATCAGAACTCTCTGCTGTTCCTGCGTCGGGAGGAATTGCTTCCCCTCTGTTTGCTGGGTCCCAGCAGTTAAATGGAAACAGCCTGTTGTTATTTTCTTGACAAAAACAATCTGAGGCACTTCCCAGAAGGTAGGGATCATGAATAATGAAAGATTTTATTTTTAATTTCCAGAACAAAATAAGACTATGAAATGGTTAGGCAAAACACTTGAATCCAATTAGGCAACAACTCGGTGAAGAAGAAAACATTGACACTTATTTTGAGTATTTGATTCCCTACAATATCAATTTAAATGTAAATTGTGCTTTGGAGAAGAATGCTTCCATCAGAGGCTAAAAGCATGTGGTTTATGCTCAGTGTTTTACAATGGGTTATCTCAGACCTGGCGTAACAGTTACTGCCTGTGGGCAGAATTCCACCTCAGCACTTAGAGCACAGGCAGTAATACCCTTGTGCATCTATTTTTTCAGCAGATTGGTGATGGAATTGTGTGATTAAATAAGAAACTTTATGATTTCTTTTCCCGTGGTAGATGGCAATCAGTATATTTAGGTTTGATTTTGGCTGTGAAGTTTGTAGCCTGCGCGTAAGTGGGGTAAGAAGTTGCAGGTTTGAATTGTTAGTGGCAGAGTTGGAGTGCTGAGATCTCAAATATTTAAAGATGACAGGTCTCAGGGGGAGCCTTGAGGTGTGTTTAGTGCCAGGTGGGGAGGTGTGTTCATGGCTGTGTTTTATCTCAGGGCTGGGCTCTGTTCAGCTGGACCCTTCCAGAAAATTCAGTGTCCAATGTTCCCCCTGGCAGCTGCCTGAGATCCCTCTCAGGGGCTTCAGGAACCAGCAGCAGCCCTAAAGCTGCTCCAGCTGCTGCCCAGAGATCAGAGCAGCCCCAGGTGATTTGTGGTGAGCAGTGTCAGAATGCCTGCCAGGAGATGCTGTGAGGAATCCACGGAGCACGTGGTGTAGCTGGGGAGGGGAGAAATGGCAAACAAAATGATGCTGACTGTTATTCCCAGAACCTAACGAGGACTTCTAAAAGTATCTCGAGTGTTTGAATGTGTTTCAGACAAGGTGTTAGTGCAGGGCTTGCATCTCTTCACATGCAGGTCTCAGGTCTGGCTTCCAGCAGCTCCATGCAAATATTAAAGGTAATAAATGGTCCTGTATAGCTGCCCTTGAAAATAATCTCTTAAGCAGTGAAAATATGAAGGCTTAGTGGTTCCCAGTTCACATTTCTGGTGTGAAATAGGAGCAGGCAGTGCCATGGCAGGAAAGGCTGGTGACCTCTGCCTGGAGCTGAGGAGCACTAGCCTGGCAGCCTCCTCCCCATGGGCATGTCCTGTGTGCTATAGATGCTTCTCACATGTGGAATCAGACTTTTTTTTTATTTTATTTTTGAAAAGGAGATTTGGTTCTTCCTATTTTCTTCCTATTTTAATCAGTGCCTTGAGCCTCACTTTCCCCTCTGTTTTCCTTAACAGCCCCGAGGCTGTTGGGTGTGGAGCTGAGCAGGGGCTGGTTCAGAGCTGTTCAGTAATCCAGGAATTGCCTTGCACTGCCCTGCACGCGGGGATTTGTCCCTTCCTATTCCCAACATGTTTGTTATGCCTGGATTGATGTGTCGGGGCTTTTTTTTCCCCCTTTCCTTCAGAAACTTTCCTCCGTCTTGGCACTCGGCAACTTCATACTTCAGCCTTGTTGTTCTGCTCTGTTCATATTTTCAAAATGTGTGCTCTACAGGCAGAAAATAAATTCTGAGGTGGAGGGCACCCGTGTGGAACAGCCCCGTGTCAAAGGCAGATAAAATATCTCCCACTCACTGACAGCATTAGATTTTTGTCACCCCGTTAATGCTGCTTCCATATCACTCAGGAGGAGAAACACTTTGCTTCTTGATTTATGGGCCCTGACAGAGAAGTGTCCAGGATGATTAATTACAGCCCTAAATGACAGTGCCCTCATCCACACCTCCCTGGCCTGGATGATTGAAATTAATAAATATATCTGTAAGGCAGTGGAATTTGCCATTGCCTGTTCAAATATTGATACACTTGACATGCTGGGAAGGGATTTAGCAGAGGCAAAGCCTCGCAGTCAGTACCTTGCTACATTTAATAGCAGTTGGTGGGGAGGGAAAGCAGCAGAAGATTCTGGAACTGATCGGAAGGCTATGAATAATTTTCAGCGAAAATGTTATGACATTTCTTTGGCACTTTAAACCCTTGCTTTCCGCAAGTGTTTTGATGATTTTGTCTTTATATTTGTCATTTATTTTTGAAAACATTGGCCTTGAAAGTCTACACGTTATTTTTGGGGCTGTGTCTGACACGTTGGGACTCTCCCGAAGCTCTGCCTCGCCAGGAGGAGAGCACAGCCACTGGAGCATCCTGGTCCTTGTCCAGACACCTCCCTTCAGCCCTGCTTGGGTGGCTCTGTGAGATTCAGTGAACTGGGGTGCGAGCAGGCTGTCCGTGGGTGCAGGAGGAGCAGAATCCCTCTGCAGCCGGAGCTGGGGTTTGTGGTGACACGCAGGAGGGACGCTGGGCTGCGTTCTTCCAGCCCTCCAGGCTGTTCTTGGAGCAGCTCTTGCCCATGCTGGGCGAGGGTTCCAAGCCCTGAGAACCTGCAGTTTGCACTGAAATTCTCAGCAATTCCCCTGGGGTCAGTCAGGTGGTGCCTCTGCCTCCCTGGGGACTGCCAGGGCTGGGGGGCCTTGAGCAGCCCCTTTTTTCTGCCTGTTGTGGTGTTTTTTTTAAATTTTTTCTGCCTGTTGTGGTGGTTTTTTTTAATTTTTTCTGCCTGTTGTGGTGGTTTTTTTTAATTTTTTCTGCCTGTTGTGGTGTTTTTTTTTAATTTTTTCTGCCTGTTGTGGTGGTTTTTTTTAATTTTTTCTGCCTGTTGTGGTGGTTTTTTTTAATTTTTTCTGCCTGTTGTGGTGGGTTTTTTTATTTTTTTTCTGCCTGTTGTGGTGGTGTTTTTTATTTTTTCTGCCTGTTGTGATGTTTTTTTTTATTTTTTTTCTGCCTGTTGTGGTGGGTTTTTTTTTTATTTTTTTCTGCCTGTTGTGGTGGGGTTTTATTTTTTTCTGCCTGTTGGGGTGTTTTTTTATTTTTTCCTGCCTATTGGGGTGTTTTTTTTCTGGTGGTGGAGAACAGAGCCCAGCTGAGTGCTGACCAAAGCAGGGAGCTCTGCAGTGCAGCCCCCTTGGGGTGCAGCAGGTGCTCAGGGGATCCCTCATGGCCTGAACTTGAAGAGGGGTGTTTGCTTCTCCATCAGCACTGAAACCTTTCCTTCAGATCCCTTAATGTTGATTTTCGGGGCTGCTTCACCCCCAGTTCCACCCGTGCAGTCCCGTGGGAAGCCCAGCATGGAGCACCCGCTGTGGGGCTGGTTCTGACTGCTCTCAACCAAACTCTGAATTTCCAGGCTCAAAATGTAAATCCAAGCCTTCCGAGGCCAAATGGAAATTTTCTGTGTCCGGGCTGGTTTTTTTTTCCTGCATTCACCTGAAACCTGTGCTTGTCCAGGTCCTCCTCCCGTGCCCTCCTGGAAAGGCAGCGCTGCCTTTTGGAGTTTGTTTCAACCACAATATTTTCGTGCAGTTTATGGCCAGCTTTCCTTTCAACTTGAACTCTCTGCCTCAGCCCCCTGTGTGCAGAGTGGAGATAATTTTGCTGCCTTACCTTGTCAGTTTAATTAATGTTGTGGAGCGTCCAGATAGCGACAAACAGCCGAGAAAAGCCCAAAGGAAATGAAAAATTCTTTCTCGGGAGCGGTGTTTGGACAGTCGGCAGCAGATAAGGCTCAGACACTCACTGAAAAATGAGGCAACCCCGAAATATGAAATCCGGGCTGGTTTGGGAGGGAGGATTGAGCTGGGTGTGCTCAGAGCAGACACACGTGGGGAAGGGCTGCTGATGTAATTAAAGACTTGTAAATGAGGGAGCTGCGCTGAGAATGCAAAGACAAAGTTATGCCATGTCACTGATTTCTGTCATTGTCGAGGGCCTTACACGAGATGTTCTGGCTGGTTTTGCCCTGAGCTTGTACCAAAACCACTACAAACATGAACACTTTTATATAAAAAAATGAACCACTTTGATTTCAACTAGAAAAAAATATTTCCCTGTGAAAATCTATTTTCTTATTATTTCTGGGTGGTTTCTGATAGGAAAATGTGTTATGGATTACAGAGACAGATGTTCTACAGGAAAAAAAATATATGGTTTATTCTCAATTGAGCCTTGAAAGAGAAAAATAAATGTAGACAGGCACTAAACCTGGGTTTTTGATTGGGTTTCTTTTTATTAATATGAGACTATCCCCTGATGTGCCTGAAAACCCACCTGCTTGAGGATGAATTAATTTGGCCGTGATTTTGTGCTGGTGACATGAGGGACACGATGGTCAGTGCTCTGAGGCTGCCAGCAGGATCCAGCAGCTGGGAGGTGCCGGGGTGAGTGGCTGCCACATGTGTGAGCTCCTGCCTTTTCCTGGCTGCCAGGAGCTGCCGACAGCTTCATCTGCATGGAGGGGAGGGGGAATTGCAGCATGATTAGGTACGGGTCATCTGAGGGTAAAGCTGAACATCTAAATTCGTGTCAGGAGCCCTCTGTGCGCTGGAATCCATGCCCAGAGCAGTCGTTGTCCTTCATCTGGCTGCTGAAGGGCCCTCCAATGCACAGGGCTCCTCCTGGAGAGGAAAAAAACCCTGAGATTAATTGCCAATTCCATTCACATCGTTCCCCAAATGATTTTTAATTTCCTTTGAATGACAAGCAATTATGGCCTTTTTTCAGGGCTGCATCGGGAGATAAAATGTCTCTCAAATTCTTTCAGGTATGTTGTTAAACTGTGCTCATAATTGAGGGCTACAGGAATTAGTGTGAAGTCTAATTGTGAGTAAAGAATGAAATGAAAGGTTCTGTAAAGCATCGGAGCTGCTGTTGAATTGTTCAGGTTTAAACAGGTGTGGCACGTTCCCTCAAGGACTGAAAAATAATCTGGGATAAACTGGAGGAACGGAGTGAGCTTGTGTGGAGTGATTTACATTTGTCTTGCGGGTCTTGGAAAAGCCAAAAACTGACCAAAATCTCTTGCTGAATCTCCTTTTTCTGAGAGCCTTCCTGCTGCTCTGGCCTGCACCAGCTTTAACTCCACGCAGGGGCTGGTTCAGTGTTGTCTGTGGGACAGCAAAAAGCAATCTGCCATCCCCAAAATCCCAAAAGGATTTGGGGCTGGAGGGCCCTGTGGCCATAAAAAACCCTTCTCCAACAGCAGCAATCCCCTCTGAGCCCCACTGGGTCTCACTTCTCGTTTGCATCCAGCCCTGGAGCGCTGGGTGCCAGCTGCCCCAGGTGGGGTGGCTGCCCCAGGAGAAGCAAGGCTCTGTTTGGAGAACAGCTCTGAAACTGGGGACAGTCCCCATCCATCTGGACCCGCTCAAGTTCAGGGGCAGACGGCAGGGAGGATAATTTAAGTACTGGATAGCTGCGTGTGAACGGGCTTGTTTGCAAGGCCTTCCCAAGTCATGAATTGTCACAGCCTGGCTGCCTTTGGGCCAGATCTGAGGGAAGGAGCACCATAAAACTGGCTTTTATTGGGATGGGGAGGAAATCATCCAGGAGGGGCTAACAAGGAGTTAACTGTGGTCGCTTCTGTGCTGGAGCTCTTTGGTGAATGCTTCTGGTGCTCGCTGAAGGGATTTTCCTGTCTTTGGGTGCTGCGCTCAGTGAGTTCCACTCCAGTGTGACTTGTGAGCTCTCTGAGGCAGGGGAGATGTTATCCTCTGCAGAAATACAGCCCTGAGGAATCTCCTGAGGCAGTGGCTCTTACTGCTCGTTTATCCTCTCGTGGGACCGGGGGATCAGCAGATTCCAGGTTGGATCAGCAGAGGTTGGATTCCAGTGTACATCATGGGTTCCTCAGGGGCTCTGAGCTGGGTCTGGCGTCTGCACATGGCTTCTGCTCCTCACAGTGACCCTCCTGCCCCCCCGAGGGGGATTTTGGACTCCCCCAAAATGCTTCACCTTGGCCTGAGCAGAGCGCTCTGCCCAGCAGTGACCCATCCCCGGGCGAGGAGAGCCTGCAGGGAGCTGCTCCTGCATTTCCTGCGGCCAGCTCTGGTGCTGCAGGGCTTGGCTTCCCTGTTCTGGCAGTGATGTACCTGGAAGGAGCCCCACAGGCTGCCCCGGAGCCCCCCAACCCTGCTGGCCCAGAGGAGTCCCTGTGCAGGGATTGCCTTCCTGCAGTTCCTGGCATTTGGGGAAATTTGGTGAGGGCTGAGGGCAGACAGGGCTGTGAGCCCTGCCTTGTCCTGTGCTGGGGTGAGCAGGAATTCTGCCTCTGCCTGGCTGGGGGGAGCAGGGGAGGTGTTTGCTGTGATTTGGGGTGCAAGAGAGACCAAGGGTGCCTGGAGAGCGACTGTAAGAGGGGCAATGGAGGTTGTGCACAAAAGGAATTGTTCCTGGCAGGGTGGGCAGCCCTGGCACAGGTGCCCAGAGCAGCTGTGGTGCCCCTGGATCCCTGGCAGTGCCAAGACCAGGCTGGACACTGGGGCTGGGACACCTGGGACAGGGGAAGGTGTCCCTGCCATGGCACTGGAGGGGCTTTAAGTTCCATCCCAACCTCAGCTATTTGTGATTCTAAATAGAATTTCTTGCCTTCCCTGTCAGTGCTTCCACATGTTTGACAAACAGCTCAGCAGCCTAATTCTTATTTTTACAGTTCACTGCTGTTTCATATTGACAGTGTCCATCTCCCTCCCTTTTATAGTGAACCCTTCATTGATTTATTGTGATGGTTCTTTAAATCCCTCGTGGAACAGCAAATAATCTCTTGGCATTTCACACACCTTTTAATTATAAATAAGCCAAAGAATGGAAAATCGCTCAGAAGCAAAAAACACCTGCAAACAAAACCTGTAGTTATATCTTTGAGAAGAAGTAATTGTAAAGAAAGGGAAGAGTCTGCAGGATCATAAAGAGCTCACTCTGAGTTGTTTATTCCCTCTGTGCCTGGTGTGATGTGTCAGTGAAGCTGAACTCACATTTTATGGATCTCCTCCCTGGATTGTCTGGGACACGTGTCCATAAAACCCTGCTGGCTTCCAGCAGCCTGAGGAGCATCACTGCTGCTGCTCTGGGACTTTTTAATCCCCTGGCTGTTCCCAAACCAGCCTCACCTGTGCTGCCTGCCCTGCATGGAGGTGGAACCTGAGCCGAGGGCTGTGGGATATGGAATATCCTGAGCTGGAAGGGACCTGATGGAATCATGGAAGGAGCAGCTGAGAGGGGTCAGCAGCAGCACTATCAGCAATATCTGCCTGTTATTCGGCTCTGAGTAACTGATATGCAGGGAGCTGGCAAACAAATGCAGTGAGAAATTCACTTTGGCCACAGTTGCAAGGTACAGCTCGGTGCTGCTCGCTTTGCTGCAGGATAGATGAGGCTCTCACCCACTGAGACAACACTTGAGCCCTTTTAATTGTCCTTCTAGGAACAGAATTTCTTGTTGCTGCCCAGCAGTTCTCCCAGCTCTCCGGTGCACATTGCTGGATGGGTTGGAATTCTCCTGGTTCAGTGGGATTCTGCTGTTAGGTCAGCACCTGCTCTCTCTCCAGGGAAATCACAGGGAATTGATCTCTGATTCGGTGTTTTCCTGAAAAATCTGCACATTAGGAGAGAGAAAAGAGCCCTGCCATAACTGCTTAACAGGTGCCTCACAAAATAATTCCTAGAACTTTTTATTTTCCATCAGGAAATTGCTCTCAAGGAAGTTACCAGCGGGGCAAATGCTCTTGCTGCTTCCATGGGCCTGAGCATGGAATTTCCCAGGAATTCTGGCTGAAGAGGGCAGTGGGAGGGGTGGGCTGGGCCTGCAGGAGGAATTACAGCAGAAATGCTGGAGAATGTGGGAATGGTTGCCAGCTGAGCTTTTGCCCCTCTGCTGAACAGAAATGATCCCACAGACAGCCCGGGGCTGAGCTCTCCTGGGTGCTGGTGGTGCATTCTGCAGGATTTTGGCTGATCTTTAGGCTTTGTACATCCCTGCCCTTCTGCAGAGGTGAAATGGACAAATAATTCCTGCAAAATTCTGCTTAGACATTTGATCTCTGCTGTTCCTGACGGGTGGATTGATCCTGTAGGGCCACTCTGTTACACGTGAGATTTTCCAGCATTTCCTGTCTGTAAGTTGGAGTCAAACTGAAATTTAGAAACTTGTGTTGTTGCCTTGGATGAGTTTCTCTCTCCTGAACAGCAGGTTTTAATCCCAGCCCTGCAGAGACAGGCACAGTTCTGCCGTGTAAATAAATTCAGGGTAGATCCTGAACGTCCACCAAGTCCTGTCTGTCTGGAGAGCCCAAATCCCTCTGATCCCTCCCGTGCCTCAGTTTCCTCCAGCACATTTGCCTGCCCTGGGGCTGGGAGTGAAGCTCAGCACTGTTTCTGGGGGTTTGAGGCCCATTCACTGAGATAAATGAGTTCCTATAGAAACAGCCCTGGTGAAACGACTCATGCCTGGGAGGTCCACAAAAATCTTTACAGACACACAAGGTAATTAATTAGAAATAGTCCATTACCGGGGAATTGGCTTAGGATTCAATTTTTAATTTCGTATTAAATTGCTTAGGGACTGTTTTCTTTTACGTGTTCTTGTTTCCTTAGCTTACTCCATGATATCTGCTGTCCTGCCATTGGAGAGCAGCCCAGCCCCTTGGATTCCCAAAGTGGGAGCAAATGGGACCCCCAAATCCCAAACCTTACCAGCAGGGTTTATTGCCAGGGCTGGGGTTGACAGAGCAGTTTTACATTCAGATCTCTTATTTAATATCAAAGTTACATCTAAACCAGCAGCAAAGCCACAAGCAGAGCAGTCCAGCATTGCTGAGGAGTCCTGACCCCAACAAAGCACTGGAACTTTGGGGGGAGGCAGACCCAGCTCTGGGGATGTGCACACAAATTCTCCTCTTTGCCTTTGGGAGCTGCTTGCTGATTATTTGGGGCTGTTGCTGTTTCTGTGCTCTTGTTCCATGGTTAGTTCACTGACAGGGAATTGCCTGCTCTTTGTCTTTTCCCAGTTTTAAATGCTTGGGTGAAGCTGATTCCAGCCCTTTTTAGCAAGGCTTTTCCTTCAGTTCTTGGGAAAGACTAAACCCCAGTCACTGCTTTGAACAGCTGCCTCATCCTAAGCTGCACTTCTGGATGGGGACAGGAATAACAGGAGCAGTCCCCCAAAGAGCCTAACCCAAAATTCAGCATCGCCTCTGTACCCTGGGCTCGTAGCTTGTACATCGTGTAATTTAGAGTGCAGCTCATTTAAACTGTAGAACACACCTGGGAGCTTCTTAACACTTGATTGTGTTTTGAGATCAACTGAAAGAGTAAAACAGAACAAAACGTTGCATTTTGGGTCAGGAGAGTGGCAGGGTGACATGCACTGTGCTGCTGCAGGACACAGAGCTTCAGCTTTAATAACAGCAGGGAGGTCTGGGAATAAAATCCCTTTTTGCTGTTCAGTTCAGTGGCTCAGCCTGAGCAGAGGAGCTGGGGGAAGGTGCCCTGCACTGGGGAGCCAGTGGTGGCTTTACTGGGAGCACTGGGGAGCCAGTGGTGGCCTTTACTGGGAGCACTGGGGAGCCAGTGGTGACCTGTGGAGGGCAGGCCCTTTACTGGGAGCACTGGGTAGCCCTTTACTGGGAGCACTGGGATGCCAATGGTGACCAGTGGAAGGCAGGCCCTGTACTGGGAGCACTGGGGTGCCAGCGGTGACCTGTGGAGGGCAGGCCCTGTACTGGGAGCACTGGGGTGCCAGCGGTGACCTGTGGAGGGCAGGCCCTGTACTGGGAGCACTGGGCAGTCCTTTACTGGGAGCACTGGGGTGCCAGTCGTGGCCTGTGGATGGCAGGCCCTGTACTGGGAGCACTGGGCAGTCCTTTACTGGGAGCACTGGGATGCCAATGGTGACCAGTGGAAGGCAGGCCCTTTACTGGGAGTGCTGGGCAGGCCCTGTACTGGGAGCACTGGGCAGTCCTTTACTGGGAGCACTGGGGTGCCAGTGGTGGCCTGTGGAGGGCAGGCCCTGTACTGGGAGCACTGGGCAGGGCTGGGCTCCAGTGGGAGGTGAGCTGGCAGCTCAGGACACGTTTTCCTGCTGCCACAGCTCCCGGAATGAGTTCAGATTGCAGAGGAGCCCGTTCCTGTGCCGGAGCCAGTCCTGGATCCTGGCAGATTGGGCAATAACAGCACTGAGTGCCTCGTTCCTTGCTCTGCTTCACGCTCCTCTGAGCAGTGGAGACGGGCTGCATTTGCACTCATTGCTGGAATATCAATACGAGCTGCTCAAACCTTTCCTTTGTGCTCATTAAAGGAGTTGCAGCACGGTTTGGGAGGGGTTTGTGTGAAGGGATCTCTTAATGAGTCCCTCCTGAAGTGATGATCAATCATTGCCGAGATCAGTGCAGGGAGCAGGCAGCGCTGTGGGGATGGAGCTGCAGCCTCTGCCAGGCACAGGTAAATCCCTAAATCACAGCAGAGCTCTTGATGCACCTGGGTCTGCCTGCCGGGGTCCCCTCAGCTGGGGATCAGCTCCTCTGCTGCCATTCTGTGGCCACCACGGAGGGAATGAGGCTCCAGGGGGTGAGGGAAGGATGGATTACGTTCCCTGTGGAAGTTCTGAGGTGGTCTCAGGAAATGAGGCTCCAGGGGATGATGGAAGGATAGTTTATGTTCCTTCTGGAAGTTCTGAGGTGCCTACAGAGGGATCTCAGGGAATGAGGTTCCAGGGGATGCTGGAAGGATGGGTTATGTTCCCTGTGGAAGTTCTGAGGTGCTCCAAGGGAATGAGGCTCCAGGTGATGATGGGAGGGATGGTTTATGTCCCTTATGGAAGTTCTGAGGTGGTCACAGAGGGCTCTGAGGGAATGAGGCTCCAGGGGATGCTGGAGGGATGGTTTATGTCCCTTATGGAAGTTCTGAGGTGGTCACAGAGGGCTCTGAAGGGATGAGGCTCCAGGGGATGCTGGAGGGATGGTTTATGTCCCTTATGGAAGTTCTGAGGTGGTCACAGAGGGCTCTGAAGGGATGAGGCTCCAGGGGATGCTGGAGGGATGGTTTATGTCCCTTATGGAAGTTCTGCGGTGCCCACGAGGGTCACAGCAGGGGTTGTCCTGGCTGTGTTTTGGTGTGGCAGTGCCACCTGTGGGATCTGAGAGAGAAGAGGGAGAAATGTCCTCCTCCAGCCTCTCTGCCTCCACTTCGAGCTCAGTGACTGCCAAGGCTGGATCCATGTGGGTCCAGGAATTGTGGAGAAATCCCCCCACAAGCCTCCCCTCTGCTGTGGGGCTGGGCCTGCACATCAACCACTGAAGCTCATCCCTTGAGATAGGACGATCAAAAACGTTTGGCAAACCCTTGTTCCAGGGGGCTTTTCCCCCGAGCAGACGAGGCTGGTGCTGTAAATTGCCCTTAAATAAACTCAGATCCGGGGGCTGGGGCAGACCCTGAGCTCCCGCGCCTGGGATTCCAGGGGCACGGGAAACCCTCCTGTTGTTCCCTGGCCCTGGGAAAGCCTGTCACCCTGATTTTTTAAGGTTATTCTCAGCCTTCTGATGTTTGCATTCTTGTAATGAATTTTCTCACACAATTCTGTAAATAACTCATTGTTTTCCATTCTTTTATGGAGGAGGAGAAATTTGACAGACTGTTGGTTTGTCCAGTGCCCTTGAAGAGGTGGCACTGCCACCCTCCAATCCACTGTCACTTTTGGAAATCCATAAATGTTGGAGTCAGAAAAATAAACTTCCCTTTTTCCTCCCCCTTGAGAGCAGCAGTGAGCGTGCCGTCATTTCGCATCCTACAGTGACAAAAGCCCAGCAGCTGCCACAGCCAGCATTCCAGCTCTGCTTTTGGAAGGGATTTGCAAATGTGGAGATGTGTTAAGTGTTTTCTAAACTGGTTTAGAACCCGGGATTTTTTTTTTTTTTTCAGTTTGAAATGCCATTGTTCTCTCCCTGTGTTAGTTCTTGCTGGTGAGCTGCAGCAGTTCCAGGGAGGAATATTTTATCAGCCAGGAGGTTTTCCTGGGGGTGCAGTAGCTGTTGGGATATGGGTTCCAAGGCCACAGCTACATCCCAATAATGTGGTTTTGTTTGCTCCTCTCCTGAGTCCTTCAGGCTCAGCCTTCTCCCTGTTGTGCTCCCTCTCCCCAAATCCAGGACACACCTTTCCTCATGCTGCTTATCTCAGAGATGAAATTCCTGTTATTATTTAATGACCTTCCTACCTCTCAGACCCCTTTTTTGTAAGGTTTAGAGTGTTCAGAGTGGATCAGTGCCATGGGTGGGTGGGATTTACTGGTGGGAAATGTGGGCTGAAATGCCAAATATCCTTAAAAACGCAACCCTGAGCCAAAGAATTCCTACCAGAATGTTCTGTACAGCCTGCTGGTGCCAGGGGCACTGAAAGGCCCTTCTGGAAGGGTTAGTCAGGGCAGAGCCAAGGTGCGTGGCAGTGCTTTGGAAAGAGTTGCACAATGCCACCGTGTGATTTATGAATCAGCACAAACGGAAGTGATGGGCCATATTTTCACTGGGAAATATCATAACTGTCAGAGAAGAAAATTGTCTTTTGATTGTAGCAATATGCATTGAAATCACTGCTAGGGAACTTCATCTCCTCAAGGTTATGGGATGTTTTTTTTTGGCTGAGGATACGCTTGTAAAAGCTGTGGTTTTGTTTTCTTTTTTCCCCCCCATATAAATTATTTAAGGGTGCAAGGCAAGGACACAGACCCAGGTGCCCTGGTGAGGTGTCCCTCCAAGAGAGGGGGCAGGCTGGGTGACAACCCCCCTGCAAATCCTTGGATCTGGGGACTGGTTTGTATCCTGTTCTCATCCTGGAGAGCAAGGCAGGAGCTGAGCAGAGCCCTGAGCAGACCCCTGTGCTGCCCCTGCAGGATTCCTCTGCAGGGCTTTAAAAGCCCCATGGATGTGGCTCTGGGGACATGGACACACTGCTGGGCTGCTTGGAACTGATGGCCTTGGTAACTTGCTGGGGAGCTCATTTTTAATAGAAATAACTTATTTATGTGCTTAGTTTGTTGATCTCTCTGTACTTTAGGAGAACGTTACCCCTGAGCTGCCTCTTAACCAGCTGAGCTCCAGGAAATTCAGGTTCCCCTGGCCTTGGAGGGCTGTTCCAGCCTCAGTGATTACTCCAGGAGCCATCCCCTGCAGGACGTGGGGAAGTCCTGCAGCATTGTGTTTCACAGGGTTTGTTTTTGGAGGCCAAGGAGAGCCCAGGATGTCCCAGCCCACAGGAGAGGCAGCCCCAGGGGAGTGGTCCCCTCCCAGCCCCTGCCTCCCCCGGCCTGGGCACACACACAGGGGCACACACACAGGGGAAGGGTCCAAAATTCCATTTTGTGCCTCACTGGCCGAGTCAGAGGTGGCTGATTGATATTCAGATTGATATTCAACATGGAATTGGATTTCCAAGTACCTTCAGGAGAGCTGCGAGGAGGCAGCTGGGCTGATGGGGAGATTATTCTGTGATATCAGTGCATGATGGAGCTAATGAATTAGATCCAACCACCTAGGGTGAAATCTGTTTGCTGTGTACAAAAATGAACAGGAAAATGAGGTTTTTATTAAAAGTATCACAACTATTTTTTCCTTCAGCCAGAACGTGTAGTGCATCAATGCATCACCCACACAGCTGTAAGGGTAATGCTGTTACACCACAGACATTTCATCTACATAACAAAGTTAATATTGAAATATTATTTTTACCAATGGCAGGGTGGTTTTTAACAGTCCATTGACATCAAATCATATGAACAATATCCACTCCAGCTCCATTTTTCACCTCTCCAGGCAGGTGGGGAATTCCCTTCAGGTGCCATCTCTCCTCCCCAGACAGGGATGCGCCACCAGGTCCCCTCTCCTCCTGCATCCCCCTTTGCTGGGTGTCGGGGGGGGGGTCCTGGCAGAGGCATTAAACCCCTCACAGGTGGGAGATTCAAAGTTTTAAATCAGCTGAGGCCTCTGTGTGTGCCTGGCTGGGCAGGATGCAGGGAGCTGCGATGTTGCTGTGGAGTGGAACCCACGCACGGGGGAAGCTGCAGAGTGCAGCCAGGGCTGGCTGGGATCAGATGTGTCCAGCAGCCCCCCACAGGGATATTCCCATTCCTGAAACACCCCCTGGCATGAGGACAGTGATGCAGCAGGCATTTCACAGCTGGGAACACGGCACAGAGGACGCCCAGCGATCCCAAATGGATTTCAGATGTTGGCACCAGAGCCTGAGCTCTCACGCTGCAGAGCAGGAAGGGTTCCTTTGCAATCAGCAGTGTTGGAGGAGCTGAAGGTTGAGAGAGCAGAGCAAGCAATGGAATTAATTATTTTATAAGAGGGAGTGCAGGGTGAAAGAATTCTTCTGGTAACAGCATTCAGCAAAATCTCCTTTGCTTATAATGTATTTTGCTGGAATAATCACTGTGGGCTGCTGCTTTTTAGCAGGTATGTTTATTTGCCTCAGTGAGAGAACAGTGACCCAAAACATCTGGATGTAAACAATTGTTTTCCTAATCAGTTCTCCTGTGAGCTTTTAAGGGGAGATCAGAGCTATTTGTGTCATATTTTATAAATAAAAAACTGTGTGGGACACTTGGTTTCTATGTTTGGTTGTGCCATAAGGAGAAAAAATAATTGTTCTGCTGTCAAGGATTTATTTCCTGGGCAGCTTTTAGGTTTACATGACAATACCACCAAACCCTGCCAGCTCAGAACTGGCTCCTTTTGGCAATAGTCTTCAAGGGGGACCTTGGTGGAGCTTTGGGTGCTTGTCCCAAAATGTGCTGGGGGCCTTATTTTTAATAGAAATCACTTATTTATGAGCTTA
The DNA here is from genome assembly GCF_015832195.1 of Motacilla alba alba. NCBI lineage: Eukaryota > Metazoa > Chordata > Aves > Passeriformes > Motacillidae > Motacilla > Motacilla alba. The sequence continues at coordinate 1,253,151 of NC_052027.1, read as the reverse complement.
TTTTGTTTACACTCTGTACTGCAGGAGGCTGTTACCCTCGAGTTGCCTCTTAAGCAGCTGAACTCAGAGACTCCTGTTCACCAGCCAGGTGAGAGTTCTCCTGTCTCACCTTTGTTCTCCTCAGCAGCATCTGACAGCTTTTCCAGCTCTCCCTCCTGCTGGGGCTGCCTGCAGGTGACAAAGGGGCTTGGCTGGAGGCTGGGGCCAGACCTCAGCGTGGCCTCCAGCAGGGCATGTCCCCCTGAGCAGGTGTCCTCTGCTCCAAGAGGTTTTTTCATCACTGCCCAGCACGAGGTGCAGATGAGGAGAGCCTCCAGAAGGTTTTTGCTCCCTTCAGCCGTGCAGTTTGTCTCCTGGGATGGTTGGTTGCTGTTCAACAGCAAACTGAGGTTTCTCTCTAATGAACCTGGCTTCCTGGGATTTGCCTTTGTCTCTCCCCAGCCAGGGGCTGAGAGCCCCAGCTCCTCTCTGCCAGGGAAAGGTGCTGGTGCCAAACAGCCAGACAAGCCTCAGACTCATTAAAATTCCAGGAGAGGAATGAGCTTTTGATCAGCTAGAATCTAGTCTCAAGCTCAGTCTAATATCCCTGGATGGCAGCTCTTTCTTAAATCTTCTGGGTTTTTTTCCCCTCTTATTTTATCAGGCAGTTTTCTCATGAACTTTCTCCTTTCTCCCTGCAGGACCTTAAATGTGGAGAGGTTTTTTTACAGTGATGACCTTAAACAGGGATCAGCTGTGCCAGAGGAGGAATTTTAACCCATCCTGGAGCTCTGGCCCTGCTGCCTCTCACGGATGCACTGACTGCATGTCCTGGAGATGCAAAAACCTTTCCACCTCCTGGAGGTCTCCAGCCTTTGCTTTGTACCTGTGCAGCTTTGCCACGACAGCTGAAGCTGACGGTCTCAAAAGAGGATGTGATTTTGCCCAATATTTGAATTTGGCCCAGCATCCCTGCCTGGTGGTGCTCCATCAAGCTGCTCCTGATCCAGAGGTGCTGCTGCATCCAGAGGGACCTCGGCTCCTGGAGCAGGCGAGTGTGTGGCTGCCATGGAAACAGCCTGAAATTAGGAATCAATTAAAGCTGAAAAAAGTGCTATCACTTCAGCAGACTAAATGCTTTTCCGTATCTCCTCGGTCTCTGTAGCTTCTCCATTTTGACTCGCAGGTAATTGAAATTTTAATTTGTTACTGTGTATCAGGGTAATGAAAGAAGTTGGAAATGAAGCTGAATTCCCGGGTGCCCCCAGCGTGAGCGTGTGCAGCAGTGGAGAGCTCCAGCTGCTCGGGGAGGAGCAGTGCCCTCCCTGAGTGCCTGAATTCCTGCAAAACGCAGCCTTGAGGGCTGGCTTTTGAAATGAACCTGGGAAAATGCTCATTATCAGGCAGGGAAAGGGGCATCCAGGGCCTGTTAACGGCTCAGTCAGTCTGCAGAACAATTTGGGATAAAAAAAAAAAAAAAGGAGAATGTTCCATTTCTGCTGATTTCAGACAAGGAAGAATGTGCTCTGCAGTGACAATAATTGGCTGTAAGCAGGCAGTGTTTGCTTTATGAACTGCCTGGGAGTGGGGTGTGGAACACAGCTCTGGAGCAGCTCCCTGGTTATCCTTTCCAGGTTAATAAACCCACTGGCAGAGACTCCTGCTTCAAAGAGCAGTTTGAAATTGCTCCAGGAGCCGGGATGGTGAAAGGCCCTGCAGGTACTCGGGGCACAGCCAGGTGGAATTTTGGCTTTCAGGCCTTGGCCAGAACTTGCTCCTCGCTGGCTTCTTTATTTGGCATTCAGAATGGGATTTTCACCTGCCCAGGGAGATCAAGTTCCACTGAAAATCAATGGGGCTCCTGCACTTCTAATGACTGAAACCCTCTCAGAAATCCCATCTTTAGGGCTCTAAATGCCTCTCTCATCTCAGCAGTACTCGGTGGCTGTGGCTGGGTTTTACAGCTCCTCACTTCCACCTAACTCTGCTCCCTTAAAGGTGAGGAGGGTTCTGGGAGCTGTGCTTGGGGCACACCTTTGGGGGGTTAAATTGGGGGGTTAAATTGCATTTTTAAAACACTTGATACAAACCTCAGTCATAGCGATGAAGCTCTGTGTTATTCCCTCATCCCTCTTTGTCCAGGCCTCGGTTCCCTGTTTGATTTCCAGGATCTAAATAACTCAGCAGGTTTGCCTTGCCCAATGTGGAGATTGCAGAGATGCTTGAGCTGAACAACGAGTGCCTGATCCATTTGCACTGAGATCTGGGGTGATAATGAAGTTATTTGTAACTTCCAAACCAGAAGCTCAGAAGAAGTCAGAGTGTTTGTGCTGGCTGCAGACTGCTTGTGTTTGCATCTCATTTTTTTATGCCCACGCCTCCCTCCTTGGTCAGAGGCTGCCCTCAGAAGATGGCTTTGCCCATGCCAGACTTTCCTTTTTTGACTGAAGCTTTTTCAGACAGGGCAATGCTTCAGGGAGTGGCTGAGCTTTAATCTCTCACATTTCTGGTTCCAGTAGCTGAACTCAATCTGAGGCTTGAAATGCCACACTAAAAATAACATTTGGGGCTGCTACAGCTCTTCTGCCTAGAGTTTTAACTTTGGCTGAGTTCCACACACTTTATTTAACATCAGTATCTAGTTTGGTGCTTTTTCAGGAATAGTTTCCAATTGTTCCATAGGTTTAGCAAGTGTGTGGAAGTCAGAAATGAAATTCTTGCTGAGGTGGTGATTATGGTGATGTGATAAACTTGGTGGTAAATCCCAATTTATCCTCGTAATGATGAGATGACCAGGGCAGAGGGTTGGAACCAGAGGCTCTTTAAGGTCCCTTCCATCCCAAACCTGTGGTTCTGAGAAGAAAAAATACATCTGAACACTGATGGGATAAGGGTTATTTGCAGTATTTACCAGATAGTTGACAAATGAGATTAAGAAAAAGACCTTTTTAATTTAATTAAAATCCATGTAAATGGTGGAATTTATTAGTGAAAATCAGCTCTTGTCATCTTTGCTTTGGGTTTCCCATGATCTGGCATAAAAATAATGTGTAATGTAAATGTTTATACCTTGGTGGGTCTTGTTAAGGCATTTAAAGTTAAGTAATGTTTGCCTGCTTCAAAACTTTAATTAGCATTTAACAAGAAAGCAACAGTCTAGCCAATTAGAGATTTGAGCAATAACACACACTCACTTCCATTTTCCAGCAATTAATTGATAAGTAGTTTACTCTGGGCTAATAATTAAAAGAGAAAACATTCTGAGCAAATTGAAAGCGTTGATGCAAATGAGTTCTGCATTTCTTCTTTTCAGACTCGCTGACCACGGTATCTAATCTGCCATGAACAGAGGGAGCTGAATTATCCCAGCCCCTGCTAAAAGGGACTGCAGGGGCCGGGATGGCTCTGCTGAGGGAGCAGCCCTGGAGCTGGGAGTGTGGTGGGGAGGGATGGGCTGGCTGGGAGTGGGAATGGGAACGGGCTCCTCTTGATGCCTCAGGGTTGGCTTTTCTATTTTTCACATTCTCTGCTGCTTTAGTGTGTGGGGCTGGGTTCACATTATGGGATGCTAAGCTCTCTGCACAGAGCAGGGAGACAAAACAATTCCTGCTCCAGCTGGGCACCAAGGACAAATGATCCAAACCTCAGCCCAGGAGCACAAACAGCGTGGGCTGGAGAGAGAAAAACAAGCAGGGTGGGAGTGCCTGGGCTAAAGCAGGAACGGGACAATTAATTAATATGCAAATGGGGCAGAACTGGTCCAAGGGAGAGACCCCGGGAGCACTCGTGCATTTTGGGACCATTTTGGGCTGTGCTGCCTGAGGTGGATCTGTTGAGGCCTTTGAATAAACCCCTGCTTTATTCCTTGGCTGTGTCCAGTCTCAGTTCTAGGGCAGTCTTCTCAAGGCGTCACTCTCCTTGTGCAGGGGCACATCAGGGCAGGGGCAGAAATCGTGGGGCTCTGCAGCCCCCTGTCCCCCTGGGTCACTCCCGAGGGGGAATCTCCCCTGTGCCTGGATCCAAGGGTTGTGTTCAGGGAGCAGCAGAGCTGGGGTGGGAGTGTGGCAGTGTGGGATGGGCTGGCTGGGCTCTGGGAATGGGCTCCTCTCCTTGTGCTTGGGATCAGGGCAGGGGGCAGAATGTCACTGCAGGGCATGAAATGAATGGCACACATTGCTGCTCTCAAGGGGAAGGAAAAAAGGGAACGTTTGTTTTCTGACTCCAACATTTATAGATTTCCAAAAGTGACAGTGGATTGGAGGGTGACAGTGCCACCTCTGCAGAGACACTGGACAAACCAACAGGTCATCAAATCTCTCCTTCTCCATAAAAGAATGCAAAACAATGAGTTATTTACAGAAATTGTGTGAGAAAGCTCCTTACAAGAATGTAAACATCAGAAGGCTGGGAAAATCTTAAAAAAACAGGGTGACAGGCAGAATGTGGTGCTGCTGGGGCTCTGCCCCCGCCTGTCCCCCTGGGTCATTCCCAAGGGGAAATCTCCCCTGTGCCTGGATCCAAGGGTTGTGTTCCAGTGAGCAGCAGCCCCGGCTCTGCTGCTCTGCCAGCAGCAAGAGCAATGGAATGTTTAACAAAGAAGGATCTGAGTTGGCCAAATCACTTGGTGCATTCTGGCGGTGGAAATTGAAGGCATTTTTCTGCAGAACGCAGCAGTGATCACTGGGAATAGCTCCTTACAAACAGGAAATATCCCTGGCTCCTGCACTCCAGGTGCAGCAATCTCCCTGGATGGAGGGAAAGGTCTCATTTTGTCTCAGAGTTCACCCATTTATGAGCTCTTCCTCATCTGGATGGGCAGCGAGGTGAAATTGCCTGAGCTCTATTAGGCTTTAAACACGAGCCATCCATCCCACCAAAACACTCCTCAAAAGATTGTGCTTCTCAATTCCCCTCCTGCCTGCTCCATGTGCAGGGAAGGAACCCGGGCCATTTCCACTGCCTCTGCAGCCCGATGGAGCTGTGGAACTGGGAGGTGACACCAACAGTTCCGTGGGCTCTTCCCTGCGAGATTCCTGTGTGTTTATCCTCTCTAAAATAACAGCTGCTGCTTTTCCAGCGGGAGCTCAGGGTACGGGACCTCCTGGCAGTCCTTGAAATAATTCACATGAGGAAAGACCTCTAATCTGAGTGAGGATTGCCCAAAACATTGATTTGTGTTTGAATTTTAGTGCATTGTGTTTAACATTGTGTTTTCTCTCGCTAGACTGGAGATGATGAGAAATGAGCGTGTCAGCTATGCTGGGTTCCAGGTTGAGGATTTTCGGCAGGTCCTTCTGCTTTCCCTGGGGGGAGAGGAGCTGAGGAGCAGCCCTGGAGTGCCCTGGGAGGATGGTGACCTGCAGCCTCCTGTGAGTGGCCTTCACCTGGTTCCCCAGGTGCCTTCCCCTGCCCCTTCCTGGCTCTTTTATTCCCAGAGAATCCATCTGCTGCTTTCCCCTCGGCTGCTGTAAATACAATTTCCCCCAAGGCTGCTGAGGCCATTCCTAGACGAGCTGAGGGATGACCTCTCCCTTCCCAGTTATTTAATATCCAGCATTTACTGGGACCCCCACTAAGAGTCTCTGGCTCTCCCTGAAATGCTTTCTGAGCTGAAAACCAGATAATATTGGGAGCAGCTTGGACATTTTGGGATATTTCATGTCAAAGAAATATGGTGGAATCGCACAAGAAGTATTGGCTCCCATTTATCACTGCTTCATAATACTTTTTTATTAAACTTTATTTAATCCTTGCTGTCCAGCTCATTCCGTTGTCTCTGGCTGTGCCAGGCTTTGATGATTTATTATGTCCTGGTAATAGATATACATTTGGAGCTCCAGAGGGGACAGCCAGATTAGTTCCTTCAATCTTGGAGTGCCCAGAGAGGATTAATTTGGGGAGCACTTGCCTGAAAACCCTTCCTAAAGCTCATTTCCAGTTGGGAGTAACTCCAGCAGTGGTTGCAGAGCAACTGGAGGCAGGGTTTGGAGAAAAGGTTCCTATCTGGGCATCTGGATAAATGGAGATTTTAGGATAATTTGGTTTTTATTCCTGCAGAATGACACATTCTGTAGGATTTGGGGTTATGGGGTTGTTTTACATGGAAATAAGGGCAAAGCAAAACTCATCCTTCCAGTTTTCCCCTCCTTCCCAGCAGCTGTTGGGAACACAAATATTATCCTGCTGTATATGCACAGCTATAATTTGAAATTATAAATAGTGCCTAATTTTACTGGTATTTACTCCACAGACATAAATAGAGCTCAAACGAACTGGAAAATAAAAATAAAAGAACGCTTCTATCTCGTGGAGATGTCAGTGCTAGGTTGAATTTATTTTGATCTGATTAAGTATCACATGTAATTTTTCATCACACTGTATATTTAACAAAATCAGTCTGTGATTTAATATTTAGAAGAAAAATAGTGACAAATATAAATGCTATTTATTAAGCAGCAAACAAGCATGCCCAGCCACCAAAAGGGTTGAATTTTTATAGCGAGTGTCAAAGTAATATACATAGTATGGATATTTCAGGTAAAAATATATTTTTTTTTTTATGGGCAGATTGAAAATTTTGAAATTTGGCAAAATACTTATTAGCTATAATGCTCAGGAAACAATTTATTCAAGAAATAGAGCTCCTTCTTTGTGGAGTTTTGAGACAATCCTTGCATTTATTCCCGTGCTACAGCTCATTTATGATTTATTCAGGTGTCCCTCAGAGCTGTCCCCTCTGTGGAGTGGAAGGCTGTTGTGCCATGGCCACGTGCAGTCCCAAAATCACCTGTGTTGGGCTCATTCCTTGATGTGATAGCCCCTGAATGCTTTTTGCTCTTTTATTTTCAACTTGCTCGTTTCTCCTGGAGACAGAACTGAGCTTTGTGATTGCCATCACCCAGGGTGCAGCGTTTTCAAACCCAAACCACGTCCTCCAAATCATTTCAGGGAGCAACTGAGACAATTTGTTAATGAGCTGATGTCTGGAGTGGCTCCTCATATTGAGTAGCACCCTAGAGCATGGAAATTTTCTTTATTCCTGGCTGTTAATAAGTTATTATTCCCCCATTATCATCACTATTATTTATTAATGGCTGTTCCAGTGCTTTGGTCATGCTCATCATCCCCTTTTCCAGCAGCAGCTCTGGGATGTTGATGCTGTCCCACTCTCCTGCAAGCACACCCAGAGGTTTCTCTGCTGCAAGCCAGGAGGAAATCCTGACTTGGGTCCTGGTAACTTCTCGGGGATGGAATTTCCTGGTCCGAGCCACAGCTGGGAACTTGGAGTGGCTCCTCAAATCCCGGAGAGCTGCTGAGAGCTTGGACTCGCCGGGAACCTCCTTGGAGCGCCCGGAGCTGTCCCTGGTCCTGCTGGCAGGAGGGCTCCCACAGGCTCCTGGGGAGGATGCAGAAATGCAGAGGGCATGAAGCTTTTTTGTACTTTTGCACCTGTTTGCTGGATTTTATCACTCGGGAGGTGTTTGACCAGCCCCTGCCCCTCTCTGTGTGTTGGCTGAGGTGTGTCCTGTTCAGGGCTTTAGGAAGGCAGTGCCTGGAGCTGGAGGGTGACAGAGCTTCGCTCCAGCCAGCAGGGCTCAGGGGCTGCTGTGAGATTTGCAGGGGTCCCAGGATGAGGGAAGAGATGAGAATGTTGACTCCATGTTTCAGGAGGCCGATTTATTATATTATTATATATATTCTATTAAAAATGCTATGTTAAAACTACACTAAAAGAACAGAGAGAGAGGATTCATCAGAAGGCTGGGCAGGAATAGAAAGGAATGAATAACAAAGGCTGTGACTGAGCAGAGCCTGAGCCAGCTGCATCCTTGATTGGTCATTAATTAGAAACACCTCCCATGGACCAGCCAAGGCAGCACCTGCTGCATCCCACAGCAGCAGAGAGCTCTTGGTTACATTTCTTTCCTGAGGCTCCTCAGGAGAAGAGAATCCTGGTGAAAGGATTTCCATAAAAATGTTGTGGTGGCAGGGGACTGCTCCACTGGCATCACCCTCCTTGTCTGCAGGATTTCTGCTCTCCTCCAGCAGAGTGCATTGCAGCAGTGCTGTTCAGCTTCTCCAGCTCTGCTCTCCTTGTTTTGCTCGGCGCGCTGTTGTTGATTTTATTTATTTTTATTTATTTATTTCTGGTGGATTGCTTTCAGGGAAATATTCACCAAACACATAAAGAGCCGTGGGACTCTCCTGCCCATAGGATATGCAAAGCTGCAGCTGAGATGTGATGGGCAGGAGCTGCTGCTGCCTCAGGCAGAAGGAGCCTCTTTCATTCCACCTGTGGGAATCCTTTCCACTGCAAGGCTGTGCCCAGCCGGGTGTGGGGAGAAGGGGCAGGACGTGGGGGCTGCTCTCACTCTGCTTCCAGCAGAGTGCTGATGGGCAGCTGGCAAATCAGCGTCCCAAACGTGGTGAGTTCCTATTTACATTTATGAAAATTCCCCACCCTTCTGCTGGGAATTGGCTCAGTAACTCAAAGCATTTGGTGAAACTCTTGAGTTTCCACAGAAGCAGAGCTCCAGGGGGGTATCCCCTCCTGCCCAGCCCTGGATGCCATCACCCTGCCTTTCCAACCAGAAATACTTGTTCCGATAGCTGGATTTGTCTCTGCTGACTCACAGCTTAATGGGCTTTTGAATCTGTTTGTCTCAGTGCCTCCTTCCAGTCTCTGGGTGCTCCGTGGGACAAACTCCAGCCTGTCCCAGGGCATGCAGCCCCAGGGCAGGTCAAGCTGCAGGGGCACGGCAGGACCAGCCTGCAGAGGGAACGAGGGCATGCGTGGGGTACAAGAGCACGGGTGGAACCCTTACAAGGCAGATCTCCCAGTTTTTTTCCACTCGACTGCACTGTTTTTTTTATGGAGGGGAAGAAACCCAAGTACTTTTTAATGTACTGTGTTATTTTTTTAATAGCTCAGCGCTTGCTGGATCTGTGCAGTGTTCAAGACCTCATGAATTTTTAAAAAAACCCAAGTGAAAACACAAACAGAACATGTTTATACCCGTGAAGGTTTTTTTCACACCTTTTCTGACTCTTCTGTGAGCTCCTTGGGGTCACAGCTCCTCCTGCAAGGCTGCGGTGCTCCTGGAAATCCTGGCACTTCTCCTGGGTGCTTTGGGCTGCCACAGCAGTGTGGCGCTGCTGGCTTTGACCTTGCTGATGGGAAAACTCAGCGTGGAGTACTCAGGGTTTCCAGCAGAGCTGGGATTTGTTGGGGGGCACTGAGGGACACCCCGAGGCTGTCACCCACAGGAGCCCAGCTGGGCCAGCACTGCCAGGCAAAGAGGAGCCAGGAAGGTTCCTTCCCATTAACCAGTCGTGGTTCCAGTAATGATTTTGGTGGTTTCCTACAAGGAAGCTTGGGTTCAGAGGGGGTCACTGATCTGCTCCAGGTGCTTCTATGGTGAGGCCCTGGCTCCTCAGCTGGGGCTGCCTCTGGATCCCTGGCAGTGTCCAAGACTAGGTTGGACAGGGCTTGGAGACACCTGGGACAGTGGAAGATCCATGCCATGGCAGGGGTGGCACTGGATGGGCTTTAAGCTTCTGTCTTATAATTCAAAGTTCTCAGAGGTTGTACCTGCACCAGGCAACTCCAAGGCCTCTCCTTTCCCTGAAACAGTTCCCAATATTTCTGCCTCATATTATCATCCTTCAGTGGAGGACATTTTCTCTTTTCAGCAGTCTTTCTGATGTGTTTTTTTTTCATTCCCTTCTGGTCCATTTTGTGAGAAAATTGAAGCACATTTCAGGACAGGTTGTTTTGACAGAAGGGAAATAACCCTTTTCTTCCCTGGTGGAAGCAGCTCTGTCCAAATTGGTGAGATCCTTTCCCTCCCAGACATTTCTGCTTTCCTGGAAGAGAAGCTGGGCAGTCATTCTCTTGCTACATGGAAAATGAGAGTTCTGCTGTTGGATTTCAAGTGAGAACAGGATGCAGATGCCTGCACGTTATGGGAAAACAGTATTGCAAAAGCTGCTGCAAACATCTCATTGGGAAAAACTGCCTGTGACAAGGGACAGGCACTTTTAACCTCATTTCCAGAATGGACAGAAAATCTGTCTGCCTTAAGGGGCTTCTTGGAACACATTGTCCTGTGCCAGAGGGGGGCTGCAGGCAGCAGGAGGGACTGAGGGAGAGGTGCTCTGAAATGAAGCATTCCAGCTTCTCTTTGGGTCTCTGGGTCTTTACAGATTATAAATTTGTGAGCCTTTGGAGCCTTTAGAGATGATAAATTTCTGAGCCACGTAGCTGAGGTGGAATTTAGAGGCTGCTGGGCACTGCCCAGGCTCCCCAGGGAATGGGCACAGCCCTGGGGCTGCCAGAGCTCCAGGAGCCTTTGGACAGCTGGGGTTGTTGGGGGTCTGTGCAGGGCCAGGGGTGGGACTGGATGATGCCTGTGGGTCCCTTCCAGCTCAGGACATTCTGTGATTCCAAACCTTTTCCAGTTCTCCCTCCATGGGTAATTTTCCACAGGAAGGAGTAAAGCACTGCACTGGTTTTAGGTGAGCTGATTGTTTTACCCTAAAAGTCTGGTAAGGGATTTGGGGACGGGTGCAGACGTGTCCCTGGTGCAGCAGCAGCTCCTGTCCCTCAGGGCGTGTGGCTGTGCCTTGCTCCTGTCCCTGGGCTGTGCCGGTGGCCCCAGCAGTGTCACCAAGCTGTGCTCCATCCAGGGAGCCCTGCGCTTCTGGTTTCCCTCATCCTGTGCCAGGAGCAGCAGCTAGGGCTGGAGAGTGCTCCTTCTGAAGCAATTTCATCCTACAGGCTAGAAACTCCTTGGGATAGCAAAATCCGGGGAAAATACAGCTTTTATGGCCTTTAAATCAAAGATTCCTGACAAGCTAATAATGGGCTACTGTGCTCTTGGTGACAAGGATTTTGCAGTGGCAGCGTTAGGAATGGCCTTTGTCATTGCTCCTGGCTGGACACAGACTGGTTTATGGATGGACCCTTCCCAGGGTGCTGCAGAGCAGGAATGCTGCCTGAATAAATCCAACCTCCTGGGTGCAGGGCTGGGAGCTGAGGGGCCTTGGCCAGGGCAGTGGCAGGGCACAACACTGCAGGAGTGTTGAGCAGCAGCTCATTGCCACGAGGGTGATGTGACTCAGGTTCTCCTCCTTGCCAGGACTAATTGTTGAGGATTTCCATAAACATTTGCTCTGCAGAAGGAAGAGGGTCAGGATCAGCTCTTCAGGGAGATGTTATATTAGGAAGCTGCTTTAACAGGCTCCCTTGTACTTTTGAGGCTTCATGAGGAGAGGTTGTGGATATTGTAGCCTTGGTCTTATGAATTGCTTTTCAGCACTGTTTACAGTGACATTATTTGTGTGCTGGAAATTGTCTGTGTGCTGGAGTGCTCTGCTGGAACGGGCCCTCGATGGGGGGAAGGCTCCCTTTCCCAGCACCTTTAAGCTGTTTTCATCAGTTTCAGAGAGAACCTGGGTGAAAATCTCTTGAATCTTTCCCTGGCTGGGAAACAAACAAACATATATTTAGAATATATGTTGAAGAGGGTGAAGGGAGGGGAGATTCAGAATTGGCATGCTGGCCCAGGCTCTGTGTGTGGGAAGGGCCATGTGTGGATGGGGAGGAGTGGGAACGTTCCTCAGCCAGGTGTGTTTTCCAGGCCAACTTTGGAAAGTCTCCCAAGCAAACTTGTTTATCCCATGCCATTGTATTTCTCTTTCAATGTGCACTGGGGGTGACGTCAGGTATACATCAAGTAAATGGCTCAGGAGAAGGAAACTGTCAGGCAGCCATAAATTACAGAGAGTTATGGTCGAGTTTATGGTTCTTCAGCTCTTAATACACCTTGCAGCTTTAGCATAGCACTTGAGCTCACAGTGAGACAACACTTGACAGGATTATATTTTATTTTAAGAAGTTTATATTTTAAGAAGCCCATTTGCTGCTTTCTTTTTCTCCTACTTCAGTTTTTGTCTTGGAAACAAATGATTATGGAACTTGGGCTTCCTTGTCACTGTCTGAAGTGCCCCCTCAGGTCAGTTTTTTTTTCCTTCTCTCTTTTCCTGCACGTTTAGGAGCACCTGGTCCAGAAGATGAAGTGTGGGGTTTGTGGCTGCTGGGTGGGATGCTGGGGCTGGAGCTGGGCTTTGCCTCTCCCAGCTACCTGCAGGGTCAGGATGTGGAAGGAAGGCATGGAGAACTCGGAGCTGAGGTTAAATGTGTGTCCTATGGCATCTCCATGGGAAAAATACAAATATCTAAATGGCTTCATGACCTATTCAAAAACAGTTGTCTATAAATATCTTCATTTTTATTCTTGCACAGATGGAGGGAGGTGGTTCTGCCCCACAGTTGTCCCTGTCCACCTTTCCTGGGGAGAAGGGGGGAGCAGGACAGCCGTGTCCAGGTGATCCCTTCTCTGCTGGAGCCTGCAGGTGTGCAGGGCTGCTGGAGCTGGGGCAGGGATGGCTCCCAGCCCACCACTGGCTCCTGACAGGCAGAGATTTGGCACTCTGCTCTCATGGCAGGCTCCAGCTTAATTTTCCTGTGCTTTCAGCCACTTCTGACTCATTGGAACATCCTGAACAGCACAAAACTGACTGAAAAAAGGACAAAGCCCAAGGACTGTGTGTGGTTATTTACCCCAGTTCGTGCTGGGAGCCCTGAAGGAATTCAGCTTTCCTTGTTTTCCTTCAGCCAGGCCAGCTCCTCATCCTGGCACAGGTGAGAGAGGGCAGAGCTGGGGTGAAACTGTGCTGAGGGATGTGCTGAGCACTGGGTGACCCCTGGGGACACAATTAACAGCTGATGCGGGCAGGTCTGCCCGAGGTTGCTGGTAGATCTGCCAGAACCAGCAAAGCCTCTTTGCTGCTGCCTTTCTGTTCTGGAGCTCTGCTCCTCACTGCCAAGAACTGCAGACCATTTTTACAGGACTAGTTTTGAGCCATAACAATATCCTGTAGAACAGCAGGCTCTTGGGGGTAGACAGAAAACAACGTTTAAAATTAAAAAAGAAATTGCATTCAAATAGAACAGTCAATGGTTCTCACATTCATTTTTAACAGAGCAAAAGGAAAACCCCACGAATTCACCTTTCTTGTGTACTCCTGCAAACTGGAACGCCCCGTGCCTTGTTTATTTGCAATTCTCCCTGCATTTTCAGGGTAAATCAGCTTGGATGAAAGGAGAGCCAGCCTGGTTCCTGCCAGACCCTCAGGGACCTGGGGACAATGACAGGATGGAGCTGGATGAGCTGGATCCTGCGGGATGGGCAGAGCTGTGGTCCTGCAGTGCAGCCCAGCCCAGGGTGAGTCTAACGTGGGCGAGCTCTGCCTGGGGAACAGACCTGAACGTGTCCTCACCCACGCAGGGCTGGTCCCGTTTCCCTGCCGTGGGCAGCCCTGGGAGCGCTGCAGCAGGATTTGGGAGTGGGGGAGCTGCTGCTGCAGGGCTGGGGGGGTCACTCCTGCTCAGCCACCTCCAGAGTGGAGCCAGACCCCTGCCCAGCCCTGGGGCTGCTGGAGCTGGGCTGCCCCAGCCAGCATGAGGCAGAAGGCTGGGACAGTGGTGCCTTCAAGCCCTTGCACAGCTCCTGGTCCCTTCCGGTCCTGCCCAAGGGCTCTGAGCACGCAGGATGAGGGGCTGGCCCTGCAGGGTCACCGAGCCATGCCCCCAGTCCCCTCGCGCTCACGGGTTGTGCTGCGCGTGGTCTGCAGTGGGTCACTGCAGCAGAAATGCAGCTGCTCTGGTTACAGATGGGAGCTGAGGCAGGGCCCTGGGCCCAGCTGGAGCTCCTGAGCAGTGCTCTGAGAAAAGCAAGGGGCACTGCAGGAGCAGAGAGCTCCTGACCTCTGCTGCTGGGCTGGCTGGTGACTTTGTCTGCCAGGGCACGAGTGAGGGATGCTGCCAGTTCCCAAAGGCAGTGCTCCACAAGTGGGTTTGTAGTCAGCAGTGAACAGGGAGTGTGGTGGAGGCCTGTCAGTGCAGCTGGGTGCTTTCTGCAGAGAAAGCACTGGCTGATGTGTTAATTATCCCGTTTTTATCTTGTCTGGCTAATGCCATTTGAAAAAATAAAATCCTGGAAGGGGAGAAGAGCCTGAGGAGAGCAGTGTGTGAAACATGTCCATGTAATGGCACAGCTCATCAGAGGGGAATGTCCTTCTTGGTAGCTGGCCATGGTAACAATGGTTACCTGGGTGGGAGAAGCAGGAGCTGCTCCTTTACCCTGTGTTTGCTGCCAGCCCCAAGTTTGAGGGAGGAGCTGAGCCCTTCCCAGTGCTGCTTTGCTGTTGGGTACAAATAAAAACTGAATTATTAACAGCAGAGCCTTCCCCACCAGCTCCCATTTGTGAGGATGCCTTTGGAAACTCCGCGGTGAATCAGTAATTGTGTGTTGGGAGATGGCAGAGACGAGTTCATTCACATTTGTTACGCAGAGAGACCTCTCCAGGTGCTCCTCTGCTCTGCCATTACTGTAATACATGGTTTATTTTACCAGCTTGTGTATCTCACTGAGAAATGGAGCTATCAATTTATGTAGGCATTGTAGTCCTCTTTCCATTCCTGTAATAGCTGCTGTATTTCAGCCATTTATGTACTGCACTAAACTCTTTATTTTTGTTCAGAAAACATTTTTGCCTTAAAACACAAGTTGCAGCTGATACAGTTACAGAAATGCCCCATTCTCTGGGAACTTGCTTGGAGTAAAAAGCTCATTTTAGTGCAGGTTTTTGGAGACATCTCTAAAGGCATTAAAAAAGCAAAGCCTGAAATTCTCTGCAGTTCTGAGTGCCCACAGTGGGGGTTAAAGTGGTTTTTAGCTGTGCCTGGGTTTTTTCTGCTCTAGGGGCATAATTGGCTGATTTTCTGTCTACTGGGGTCTGATACTGGTGGGTCTGAAGGACACAAGGCCCTTTGGGATGTTCAGCCCTGGTGCCCCTTGGACTGACCACATTTCTCCCCTTGAATTTTTCCATTTAAAGTTTTCCAGGCCCATCCCAGCACAATTCTGGGACTTGTCTCATTCCTGAGACAGACACAGTTGTAGAACAGTCTCCAGAAACTGAGCTAAAGATGTACAAAACTAATTTCAAAAGGAGTTCTGTGGAAAAGTGGGATGCTCGAGTCCTTAAAGAGAGCCCTGAGAAAAGATGGTGCGCCCAAAATTCGTTTGTTGTCTGTCTAGACTTCTCAGCCCTCAGGATGGTTTTGTTTCTGCAGCTCTGAATTATGAATGGCCTTCACTCTTTCTAGCTTACACTTCAACAAAAGAGCAGGAGGCACAAATCAGGAGGAGGAGCAATCCCGGTGGGAATGGGTGGCATCGTGGCACGTCAGTGTGTGACAGTCCAGGACATTTCTGTTGCCTCTGCTGAGCTGTGTCTGGGGAGACAGCCCTGCTGCAGGCAGAGTCCAGGCTGTCCAGATCCCTCTGGATGCATCCCTTCCCTGCAGCAGCACCCGCTGTGCTGTCCTGGCACACCTGGGGAGGGTGTCCCCGTGCCCCTGCCTGTGCCAGCGCGGGAGGTGTCACACAGGCCCAGTGCCAGGAGCATCCCTGCTCACTGCTGTCCCTGCGTGGAGCTCCTGGAGCAGACAGTTCCTCACCCTGAGCTGTGCCTCCAGCTCCAGTCTCCGTTCTGGAGACAAGGATGGCACAGGGGCCGTGCCCAGGGCTCTGCACAAGCCCAGCAGCTGATGCCACTCACTCCTCCCTTCTCCACCACCACCAGGACTCCCTCCCAGAACGCCACCAAGTCTGTCAGCTCTGATTAACCTCCTGTCTCCTCCTTTCATCTCCCCTGGACGGTTGTGGGATAAAAGATGTGCTTAAGATCAAAGGAAGAGCACCACCACACAAAGGCATTACAGCTCACAGAGCTCAGCGAGAGGATGGAATCTTTTATCCCAGCTGCAGCGTTTCCCCGAGTGCAAACGTGACCAACTTGGGACATTTCTCTTCCAGGGCAGCCTGGGACTCACTCCAGCCCACCCCTGAGGAGCTGGCCGAGCTGGCTGGAGCACCACAGCCACTCACTTGGGTCAGTCTGTGTCACAATGGGACACGAAATGAGCGACATGCACGGGCTGAGATGTCCAAGGGAAAAAGAGGACAGTTTCTTTCTGAACTCCAGTGTTTATAGGCTTTCAAAAGTGTCTGTGGATTGGAGGGTGAAACTGCCACTTCTCCAGCCACACCGATCCAACCTGATCGAACAGTCCCTCAGTTCTCTCCTCCTCCAGACAGGAATGCAAACCAATCGTTATTCACATGAAAAGTGTGGGAGAAACTCCATCCCAAAAATGTAAACATCAGAAGGCTTAGAAGAACTCCGGAGAACAGGGTGCCAATCTGGGTTTGGCTGCCTGGGGAAGTGCAGTGACAGTGAGGTGGCTGGTGTGGGGATGTGAAGCAATTCCCAGGGAATCTCCTGGGAGGCTGCAGCTCCATCGCAGGTGAGCAGGGCTGTGCTGGCAGAGCCCTTCCCTCCATGGAGCACTCGTGCCTTGCCCTGCTGCCCTTCTGGAATTCTCTGTCTGCAGTTGCTGCTTCCCTTTTGGACAAGCCCAGAGTTTCTGGGATGCTCCACTCGCCACAGTTGTTGGTTTGGGGTTTTGCCCCTTTCCCGGTAAATCCCTACAGCAGCAGGGATCACCTTTGTCTCATCAGCTGTTCAAGAGGGAAGTGTGGTCCCTGGAGAATGGGGAATGTGGAGGTGTTGGTGTGGGAACTGGGGCTGGAGATGGATCCCAGTGGGGTCCCCATGAGCCAGGAGCTGTATCCAGACACAGCTGTCCAAAAACCCCCTGGAACTGCAGGAGCTGGGGAGAGTTTGGAACAGCCCCTGTGGTGACAGCATGGGCTCAGGATTTACCTGCCATGGAGGGTGGGCCAGACCCAGGGAAACGGAGCAGGCTCTTACTCCAGTATTTATCCAGAGCAACAGATTCCTTCAGGAATGTGTAACTCAGAGCTGCCCGACAGCATTGCAGAGCCGAGGGTTCCAACAGCTTCAAAACCTGTTTATAAATAGTGGGGGTTTTCCTATAAATCTAACTGATTTTTTTTTCTTTGAAATTAGGGGATGTTCGCAAGGCCATGCACAAAATGAGTATGAAAATTATGGGTATTTCAAATGAAAATACAGGGAGATACTGTCTTGGGGTGGAAGTGGTGCCCTGAACACTGTTTTGGACAGTTCCTGCTCGCTCTCCATGGAGGATTTTGGCTGCTGTCCTTAAGAGTAAGTGGAGCTGCTTTGCCACTTCATTCCGAGTTTTAATATGGCACTGAAAAAATGTTTTGAATGATAACATTCTCTGATGGGGTCTCCACTTCATTTGTGTTGTTAACCAACATTATAATCTGCATTTTCATGCCAGCGAAGTCTCCGCAGGTAAAACTTTGCTGTACAACATATGGAATGTATATTTTAATAATTCAGTGTAATGGTGATGGAAAAGAAATCATTGGTGCTGATATTTGAGCCTTAATGAATATTGTGGTGCCTTTAATCACCTTGATCTCATTGGCATTTCAGCAGAGCTGGGTCTAGAAGAGGTGATTATAATACTTGAATAGTACCATCAAATATTCATGAAGCAACAGCAGTAGTTAGTTCTTGCATATTACAACTTTGATATTGTTTTAGGACTTGTTCCATTGTTCTGGAGATGGTTGGACTCATCATCTTAAAGGTCTTTTCCAATCTTAATAATCCCATGATTTGTGACACCTCCCAAAGCATTGCCCTGATCCCTTCACTCAGTTCTAACAGTCCCAGTGACATCTGTGAGTGAAGTTAATTTATATTTGAGTGTGGGGTCAAAGAGCAATCAAACAGATGCTAAATAGTGAACAATTGCTCAAGAAATACTCATGGCTAAATACAATAAATAACTATCAGTTGTTTTAATCTTATTCTCAGATGGCAAACACTTGTTCTTTATGGCTCATGAAACAAATGTGGCTCAGAAAACATCAAGCAGTTGGTATAAAAATAAATATATTTGACTGATTAAACAAATTAAATTATTATTTGATTCTTTTGGACGTTTTGTGCTGTACTCCAGGTGTAAAACTAGGAGCTCCTTAGTTTACATTCATCCCTCTCCCATCGTCTCTTGGCTTCTGAGATGATTTTGTTGTTCAGAATGGCTCCAATCAGTTCCTGATTTTACTGTCAGCCTGAAAAGAGCATATCTGAACTTCAAAAAAAAGAGTTGGGGGGGGAGAAAGAAGAAATAGATTCAAAAATAGATTCCTGCAGAGAGTATAATCAGGAGTAATTTTCTTTCTGCTGAAATACTGCAAAACAAACTGTGCTTGTTCTAAAGCAAGGGAAATATTGGAAGATCACTCTCTAGTGGTAGCAGCCAAATAGGTTTTTGAAAGTGCAGTGAGTCCACAGCAATTTTACATCTAATTCCGTGTTCTCCTCATAACAATTTACTGTTTGTTTTCCCCATATTTCCAGTCTGGCTTGCAGGGCTTGGTGGAGCCATTTTCCCTGCACAGCACTGAGGTGCGTGCAGGGGAAGGTTTGATCTCCAGAGCCAGCTCTGCTCCTGGGGAGGATCTGACACCCGGGGAGCCTTGGGCAGGGGCTCTCTGGGGGGGAGCAGGCTCACAGAACATCAAGGAGATGCTCTAAGCCTTTCCTTTGAAGCCGTTGAGCTTAGATTTCATGTTATTAATTCATTTTATTGCTTATTAATAACATGACCCCCACCACAGCTTGTTGTGAGGTGGTGGGTCCTGAGCAGGCTCTTGTGGGAGCATGTTGTGTTTGCTGTCATTCCTGGGGCTCAGCACTCCATCCCCTCCAAGGTGGCATTCAGGGCTTCCTGATTTAAACCAGCCAAAGCCCCAGCAATCTGCAGCCAAAGGTGATTTTAATCACATTTCCTTGGGGGGTTTATCGCTGTGTTTGGCCTGTGAATTCTGCCTGGGTGGAGAATGGGAACCAGTGTTGGTCACTGGGAGTGAAACTGAGAAAAGATCTTTTCTGACACCAGGAGTACCTAGCGTTGCTGATGGAAAGTTAAAGGAAATCCAGAATTCCCAGTGCAGTGAGAGGTCTGCAGGAAACACTGGCCACAGTTAGGCTGGGATGCCAGAAGAGAAAACCTGTTTGCTAAGCACAGAAGGATTTTTTCCAGGTATAAATTCTGAATTTAAACTGTAATATTTAAACCAGGTTAGTCTTGGTGAGGAGCAGCTTAGTCTGGGAGGAGATTTAGATTGAGCTAAAAGTTATTGCATTCATCACACCAGCTCCAGCAGACTTGCTCTTAAAGGCACCAAATATAATTTTCAGAAGTGTTTATCTAATCATATCAACAGGATAAATGCTTGGCACTTCTCAAAATACCACTGGGAACTTCAGGAAACAGTTACAGTGTCTGGAGCATGGGTAGCTGTGTTTTTTTGGTCATTAACACTGAATTTCGTACCACAAGAGCTGCTGGCGTTGCTAATTTGTCACAGTGTCACATTCTTGTTGTATCTGGAATGTTTAAGGTTTGTGCCAGTGTCATTGTGGGCACCTCAGTTTGCAGCCTCATTTCAGATTCCCTTTGTCCACTGCCTGCCAGTGAAACATCTGCTGCTCATCTGAAATGATTTAGTCACTTAATCACCCCGGAGCACTGATCTGTTCATAACCTTCTGTAGAATAAAGATTTAATGTCAGTCTTGGAGGCTGTAGCAGATACCTCCAGTCTGGGCTTGCTGCAGTTCAGCTAAGCTCTTAACACATTTTTACCTTTTGAGAGTACTTTTTAAATAAGAAAAGCAAGCAGAGAAATCTTTTATCTCAGTTGTCTTAACAAGCGTTTAACTTGCTGTTGAATATTCCAATAAAAAGGAGTCAGATATTGCGTAGAGGACACTGGTGTGCTTTTCAGATCTAAAACTGAGTAAAGCAAGATGGTCAAGCAGCCAGAGCAGATCTGACCCTTTCTCACCAGGGAGGAGGTGAAGGGACAGCATTCCCACTTCCCTCCCTCCCCCTGCAGCTTTGGGGTCAGGACGGTGCCCAGCAGGAGTAAAAGGGTTTTGTGGAAGGCTGCAGTTAATCACTGGGATCTGGGGCACACTCCTCATGCAGCCTGGGAGAATCACCTGCATCCATCTCTGCCTCTGAATAAGGTTTGGATGGCAGAATGGCTCTCTGCCCTGGAATTGAGTTCATGTGACAGCCAGAGTTGCATTGTTACTGGCTGAATACCATTCATTTTGATGTGACATATTTCTTGCTAATGGGAACATTCATATTATCAGTATTTTCAGAAGGCAGTAGGAAGGAAAAAAGCTGTCCCACAGCACTATCAATATTTCCAGGGCAGGCAGTGCAGGAGGGAACACTCTGCCTTCTGGAGCCCTGCCTTTATTGATTGCTAGAGGTCTTAAAAACATTTTCACCTTTTTTTTTCTGCACACTTTTTCCCTTCAGAGGCTGCAAATGGAGGGGAAAATTAACACAAACAGGTAAAAAAATGGAAAAGCAACATATTTCTGTGAGGAATCCTGACATTGCAGCTCTGTTTGGGCAAAGGGAGCACTGTGATAGGAACAGCTCAAAAGGGAAGTGGAGTTTAAAGCAGACTAAGGAATGCTGGGCACTGAGTTATTTGGATTTGTAATGGGTTAAAATCCTGCTTTTCCTTGATTTTTGTGAGCTGGCAAAAACTGATAGAGGTTCTGGTGTGGGACCAGGTAAGGGGGTCCCTGGGATGGGGGTGGTTTTAAGGAATGGGTGCAGCTGCCCCCCATCAGCTGAATCTGGTTTCCCAGCTCTGGATTAGCTCTGTTTAAAACCAGGTGATAATAAAGTAGGAAACTCTGAGTAAGAAGAGTAATAAAGTAGTAAACAGGCAAAATTAAGTGGGAAGGTGACTTTGGAGCAGTGTGAGAACAGCCCTTTCTCTGCTTCCTTCAAAGGAAGTGCTGTGCTTGGGAGAAAGAAGACTATGAAAAGGAAACAGGTTTTAAAAATACCTAGAAATCCCAAGAGGCGAGGAGAGTGGTTTTTAAATTATTTTATAATTTTTCTCTGTTTATAAAATTGGTGGTAACTGATTTCTGGATTCATAATGACGTTAGAAAATAACCGAACAGACTTTCTTTGCCCAGTGCATTTTAACTTTGCAGGTGCTGCCAAAGTTCCAAATTGAGGCTGACTCGAGACCCAACTTCCCTGAAATAAGCCATGACAAAAAGTTAACAGGATCCAGCCACTGTGCTATGAAATACCTCATCTGGGCTCATTTCACCAAGCTGAAGGAGGGAGTAATTCAGTCCTGTGGGTGAGTTTGGTCAGAGATCTCGGTGTTATTTCAGCCTGTTATTTCTGCCTCAGCTTTTCAGATTTGCAATTACTTTATGCCAGTGTGAGAGAGGCACGTGGACTGAAGGGAGCAGCCCCTGGCTGCTGAGTCCCTGTGCCACACCTGGGGATGCTGAGCTCCAATCCCATCTCCTTGGAGCAGGTGGGAGCTCTCCCTGCTCTGGGAATGAAAGGGCCACGTGAAATCAGAGCCCTTTTTGTCATGCTGCTGGAGAGGATTGGTGATTTATGAGAGGAAAACCCATTTCTCAGCAGAATTAAAGCTAATGTGTGACACCTGAAAAGCCGTGTGAAGCTCTGTGGTGTGATTTGCTTTCAGAATGAGATGTTCTAGTAAACACCAGCAGATACCAAAGCTGTACAGTGAGAAGCCCTTCAGATGGGCACCTCCACAAGTGTCAGGAACCAGCAGGCAGGCCTGGAAAATGCTGGAGAAGCCCCCAGGGCTTGCAGTAGATCAGCCCCCACAGGCTGAGGGTGTGCCCTGACTGCCTCTGCTCAGGCTGTGCCTCGAGCTGAGCATCTTTAAATGCTTTATCAAATCTTGTTCCACACAGGAGATACCGTGTGGCTTGAAGTTCCTGTGCAAGAGAAGAAAATCCTGAAATATCCAGGCATGACCTTCAGCAGTTCAGCCACAAATGTGTTTAAAATGGGCAGACCCCACTGCAGAAGGGCCAGCACTTTCCCAACAGCATCTGATTATTTCCTGACCTTTGGCAGCCCCTGCGTTGCTCTGGTGTGAAAACATTTTATAAATTCAGCTTTTCATGATGCACTGCCTTAGCTGGCCAGGAGAGCACACTGAGTGGGCTCTGATGGCAAACAAACTTCCAGATCCATGCAGGACGTGCCGGGTGGGTGCTTTGTGGGAACAGGGCTTGGGAGGTGGGGAGGTGAACCTGCCTTGCTTCTAAAGCCTGGCTTTAGGCATTGCAGCTCCTCCTCCCGCTGCTGCCACACATGGAGTGAGAGCACTGCTGGTACCTGTTCCCTGCACGTTTGTGTGTTGTGAAAGCCTTCTGAGGCTCAGAATTTACCCTTTGATTTTTAATCCAGTGACAGCTTATCTAACTTTATTTTCATTAAATAACACGATTCTGTGAAGTGCCTGGGAATATTATTTTGGAGAGAGACTGCAGGTTAATTATTGAAAACTTGAAAAAGGAAATATTAAGCCAATTATTAAATTAGAGTTGATTATTAATCCCGGAGAGATAATTACCAAGGCCTGAGGCAATTTGTCTTCTGTTTGAAATAGATTTTTCCTTGATTAAGTTGTATTTGTCACTTAGTCCCATGGTTGTTACTGCAAAGGACTTTATTATCCTGCAAAGTAGAAAACACTTCTCTGAAGTTGACCCCAAATATTTGGGAAACTTTTGAGCTGAATTCTGTGCAAGGGCACACCAGCACTGGGGAATAAACTGTCCTTGCTCCACTCAAAGGCAAACTGCTTCTGAGTGAGTAGAATTTCTACCACAGCAACAAAAAAGAGCAATTTCTAGATGTAAAATGCATAAAATGTGATTTTTGTTCCAGAAACCCACAGGTAATACTGAGCATTAAATGCACATCTTGTAGTGTAATCAAATGATTGTAGTGAGACTTAAAAACTGCAATAGTAAAAGACAAGGTAAGTGATGTTTGCTCTGAGGCAGCATTAAAATTCTGTGCTTGAGTACAGCAGAGGCTGAAGATGTTTTAACCCTTCAACCCACAAGCTGAGACTCTCAGTCCGTTAAATGGATCTGACTGCATTGTTCTGGGTTGTGTTGGTTACACGGTGGCACGCTAAGTGCAAGGGGTCTGGGAATGTTCCGAGTGTTTGCGCTTAAACCCGAGTTTAAATCACTTGTGAAACAAGCTTTTCTGGATATCTGAGTCGTAAATCTCAATTTAATTGCTGTGGAAATGCTGGAGAAGCACTTCAGAGTGAAGCGGTTCCAGGAGGACGGAGCCTGTGGGTACCTGGCAGATTTTCTGAGCTGTGGCAGCCCCTGGGTTTTGAGGAGGATTACAGAGGTCACTGAGGGTATTTTCTCTTTAATATTTCTCTAGCAAGGTGGAAATGCACCCATGTTTTCCCTAAAGATGAGGCTTTCAGTGCGTCCAGCACAGAGAGGATGAAGGTTCTCTGCTTCCCTTCCTGGAAGAATCAGCTTGACAGAAGAATCCTGATTCTTGTGCTCAGTCACTTTTCATGCTGGAGTTCAAAGAGCATTATTCATAACCCCCTTCTGGAAATCCACCAAAAAAGGCTTCATTTTCTCCTCAGCTTAATTTATTTTGCTCTATGTACAGAAAGAGTGGGGATGCTCAATGTCCATTGTGTCCTGTCTCCCCCATCCCTCCCCAAACCTGGGAGGAGAAACATTCCCTCGGGGACCTGTAACAAGTGCTGTGTGCTAGCTCAGACTGAGCAAATCCAGGTTCCTCTCCAGGGACAGCGTTTGTGAGGAGGTGCTGCAGTGCAGAAACGGGGTGCCAAGAAGGCTTAAAAGGACAGTTTAGAGAAAAAATGGAAACTATTTTACTAAAGATGGCAAAATGCTGTTTGTAAGGATTCTGGTCTGACTTTACCTTCCTGTGTTGGCAGGGAGCAGCATTCCTGCCACCAGGAGCAAGAGGAAAAGGCTTCAGGCTGTGCCAGGGGAGGGTCAGGCTGGACAGCAGCAGGAATTCCTCCATGGAAAGGGGGCTCAGGCTTTGGCACTGCCCAGGGAGGTTTGGGTGCCCATCCCTGGAGTGTCCCAGGAAGGGCTGGAGGTGGCACTCAGGGCTCTGGGCTGAGGACAGCCTCAGTGATTCTGGGACGCTGTGATTTCTGAATGAAAAAAAAAATCCCAGTATAGAGCTAACCTTCCATTCAAGGACGTTTGGCACTCAGGGCAAGGTGCCCTTGACTCCTCTGCTGTATTGTGCTCAATTCACCTTTGTTTGCTGCGTGGGATGACAACCCCAGACCCCTTTTCCATGATGGGACACTCAGGGGTTAGGGACTGTTAGGGATTGCCATGATGGGACACTCATGGGTTAGGGATCATTAGGGATTTCCATGATGGGACACTCATGGGTTAGGGATCATTAGGGATTTCCATGATGGGACACTCATGGGTTAGGGACTGTTAGGGATTTCCATGATGGGACACTCATGGGTTAGGGACTGTTAGGGATTTCCATGATGGGACACTCATGGGTTAGGGAACCTCTCAGAGGTCATTTGGAGCACAGTTCACCCAACCTTTGCTTTTACTGCTGTGCTGCTGCTCCACTCCAAGGCAATTCCACGCTTGGCATTCCCACAGACAGCGAGCAGGCCTGAGCTTATTAAACCTCCCCCCAGCTGTGGGAGGGAGGCAAATATTTATTGTCTCATTTCATGGCTAAGGCAACACGAGCTGAGACAACATAATGATAAATGATGAGCAAACCTGCCGTGGTGCCCGGCCAAAATCCGGCCAAGCCAAGGAACTGGCAAGGCTCCCACTGAGCCTGAACTGTGCAGAATCAGAGCTCTGCAAAGAGCCTGTTCTCCTCAAGAGATTCTCTTTAGGTGTTTTAAGTCCTCCCTGCATGGGTCCCAAACAAGATTTGTGGAAAAAAATAACTTGGTTTTTTTTGTAATTTACAGGCTTTGAAAACCTGGAGTCGATGGTGGTTTTTTTTGCCTTTGCTACTTCATTCTGCTTGAGTAAGGATTTTATATCTTGGCTCTTCCTAAGATGTAAGTACACCTGATAGAGTCTGAGTCCGTGCCTAGAGGAAGGATTTTGCTGCCCTGTGAGGCTGGGCACGCCGGGAGCTGCTTGTCCCTCGTGTGCCAGCCAACACGAGGAGCAGTGCGGGGTGGGAGCTGGCAGCCTGTCCCTCTCAGGATGGCAGAGGTGGTGTTGTTAATAAAGCTGCTCGGGAGGAAGAGCGGAGCTTTGTTCAGCAGCAGTTATGGCCCCAGGGACACCTTGTGCTTTCCTGGGGAGAGCGCATCGAGCCCGAATTGCTGCCGAGCTCCCGCGGGACGGAGCTGCGGGAATGGGCTGAGCTCCGGCTGCTCTCAGCTGCCAGCTCCTGAAAAATAACAACACGAGCAGCCAGGCTGGGGAAACAAATAGGATATTATAGAGTTTATTCCTGTGTGCTGCTTCCACCCCATTTGTCAGCATTTCATCCCACCTGCTGCTGGAAAGGATTCTGCTGCTCCGAGATGCCTGCGAGGCGTTGTTGGCATCTCGTACTACACGAGAATATCAATATCTGCTTTGAATAACCTCAATGTATTTTAAACAAGACATTTCCAAATGGTTGCTCTGTAGCTGTGCGTGAGCTCTGTGGAGCTCCAATTAAGAGTCTGTCAGCATTTGCAATGTGATCCATTGTGAAAATTTATTCTGGGTAGAAATTTGGCATGTAATAACCCAGACCTGGAATTCTCTTTTCTCCTTTCTTTCCTGTTTCACTGGTTTTCTTCCTCGTCTGTGTTGGAAAACAGCATCTGATGCTCTAAGTGCTAAATAATGGAGATAAAAAATTGCTCTGCGTGAGAGGCCAGAGCAAGGCAAAGGAATGGCTGTTCCAGGGGTGATCACAGCTCTCTGACTGCATGCAGTGAGGCAGAATGGAAAGGAAGTGTTTGAACAGCAAAAGTTTCTTATCAAGTAACAAATAATGGCTTTAAGCTGAAGGAGGGTAGATTTAGATGGGATATTGGGAAGCATTTTTTCCCTGGCAGGGTGGGCAGGCCCTGGCACAGGTGCCCAGAGCAGCTGTGGCTGCCCCTGGATCCCTGGCAGTGCCCAAGGCCAGGCTGGACATCAACCTGGGACAGTGGGAGGTGTCCCTGCCATGGCAGGAGTGGCTCTGAGTGGGTTTTAGGGTCCTTTCCAACCAAAGGCAGTGTGTGACTCCATGTTTTTGAGTTAGCACATCACAGTTTGAAGCCTGGAGGCACCTGCAGCTGAAGCAGAGCATCAGAGGTGCTGCAGGGCTTCTCACCATCTCCAGACTGTGATGGTGTAAGGGGCACAGACAGGATGGAGATGCACTTGGTGAAGTGCAGCTGGAGCTGGATCCCCAGCCCTGTCGGGTGCTGTGCCAGGCTGTGCTGATTCCCCTGGGGGCACTGAGTGCTGGGTGTCATCCCAGCTCTGCACTGAGCCATGAATTCTTGTTAGAACTTAAAAACTGGAGCTGCTCTCACTTGAAGTTGTGAACTTGTCCTTCAGGATGCCCATGTGCTGCTCCCCTGGGGTTGTCTGGCTGCAGAGGAGGTTGGGTGCCAATGCCAGCATTTTTTGGATGGTTGAATGGCCTCCAAGCTGCTTTGTGTGAAGACTCTGCTCCCTTCCAGCTTGTGCTTTGCCAAGTCCATTATCCACCTTGGATGGCAGTTTGTAAACTGCAGCCACCCGTTATCCCAAGATGTTGCTGCTGGATTTTTCCAGGCTCTCATCACTGGTGAGCACTTAGAGAACATCTGCAAACAGCAGGAGGGGCTGGCACAGCGTGTTCCCCTGGCAAATGACATCTGTAACGCTGGCACGTCGACTGGCACAGGAGAGCTGTGCTGAGCTCCTGGACAGCATCCAGAGAGGGGGGCTGGGAGAGATCACCTCTAAAATTCAGCCAGGGTGCCACAAGGAGAAAGGAAATCATGAAGAGAGCTGGCCTGCAGTAAGGTAGGATAAACATATTTCAAATAAATGAGGTCTTTTTCTCCAGCAGCAGTGAAATGGAAAGGTGTTGGAGGGAGGGAGTGCAGGTGCACGTGGAGCTGCTGCACTTGGGTCTCCTCGTGGCCTCCAGTGCATCTGCAGTAAATGTTTGATCTGAGTTGTTAGAGGAGTGCTGTGAATCTTATTATGCACCTCAGAACCGAGCTCAGCTCTGAAATTTGCAGTGAAGAGTCCCTGATTTCCTCCACATTCAAAAATTAATTTGATTGCATGCTGCGCTTTTAGATGCGGTAGATCTCTGTGCTTGTGGGAATAATTCTGTAACAGAAAATGGAATGGGCATGAAATGGAAAACTTGTGTTGAAACCACCCAGTGCACTCCTTTGTAGCCCAAATTCCTGTTTGCTGCAGCCATGGGTGAGTGTGTGGAGGCCAATGGATACTGACCCCAGTAAAGACTAGGGCTGGTGATGTCTGGTTTTAACTTCTCATAATTTAAATAATAGTGTTACTTATCAAAATGATAACAGCTGTGGAGGGGCGTCATATTCAGGCTTTTTCAGGTATTCTTTATTATATCTGAAATCTCTCTTGTCACAGCCCCTTCCCGTCTGTCCTTGTGTGTGTGCTCCTTTGGAGAATACCCTGAGGTGTGCAAAGGATGCCCAGCACTGTGTGCCTGGGTGGTTTGGAGAGCTGTGATTTATGGTTGTGAGTGCTTTGCCCCACCAAAGAGCTGTGTCAGGAAGGCAGCTCCTCCTTTCTGTGGCTCTCAATCTCAGCTGAGCAAAGTGCTGAGAGGAGCAGCAGCTCTGTGCTGGCTGGGCTGCCCAGGCCTGGGTGATCCCCCAGCTGGGCTCTGCACCAGGGGCTGCTGCTGGCCACACGTTCTGGCTGGTCGCTATCCTGGTCTCAGATTGGCTCTGTCAGCTGGAAAATAATTCCTTTGTGTTTTTCTTCCTGCCATCCTTGGTATGGTGTTGTATTCTGTGAGGTAAATGGATCAGGAGTCTGCTGTCTGCCCCGGCTGAAAATCCAGTTTAACTTCTACTCCCTCAAGGTAACGTCAGAGGATTTAGAAATCTATTTTATACAAGGGAGCTCTGAATCTTGTGGCTGTTTTTTTCTGGGGTTTGTCATGCTGAAAGCTGCCATGGCACCATATCCCTATGGTCCATTTGGGGACAATTCCCACCCTGTGTTTGTGGGAGGAGCAAGGCAGAGCTCCCATGTGAGCAGGGCAGGTACAATGATGGCACAGCTCAGAGCTGAGCTGCTGCAGGGACTGGGCTGATCTTAGGGGGCAATTCCTCCTAGAGCTCTTCTGCTCTGCAATTCCACTCTTATGAAACCAAAAATCCTCATAAAATAGCTTCTAGTCATTTCTCTGTGGGGAAAATGTACAGCAGCAGGTGGTCACAGTGAACTGAGTTAAATATCATGGATTTTGCAGAGAAGACAATGAGATTTTAATGTTGTTTCCTGGTTATTATTTTTACAATTTAGATTAGAGATTGGATAAAGGAAAATTGTGGAGGAAGATAAGGATGCAGACCTCCAAGGATGTGGTAAACATCTAGAAGAATTTATTGTATCTAATGATTTGAAAATTATTTCATGCACTAAAAAGGCAAAGGAAAAACAAGTTAGAGACAAAGGCAATAGAGCATTTACTACAGAAATCTTTGTGTAATGTATCTACAGGCACAAGTTTCAATGACCTTAAGGCAGGAAAAGAATTTACTGGTGTTTTTAATCCTATGTTATCTTCTGCCTCTGAGCTTGGCACTATTTAAAAAGTCCAAAAGTTCATGTTGTTAGAAAAATCTGTGTGTCTGTCACAAATATATTTACAGGCATGCTTGGCTTCCTTTTTTCCTTTATAGCTCTCAGGGCACTGAGGGAAAGTTTTTGTCCCTTGCAGTATTTGTTTAGGGCAAAGTTAAATACAAGTTGTGTAAATAGGAGGAAAATGGGAAAACAAATCAACCTCAGCCTCTCCTCAGAGTGAGGATCATCAGAAAAGAAACTCTCAGTCCTTGTGCTCCTCCCTTGTCTGGAGCCAGAGATGCTAAATCGTGTCCTTGTCCCTTGGAAGGCTGGGGAGAGGGATGGCCTGGCAGAAATACAGCCCAAATAGGCTCCTAAATCTCTAATTTGTGTCTCCTGAAGGCATCACCTCTAGCTGTAAAACCCTTGTCACCGTCCCTTGCCCGCGCCAGCTCCGCTCGGAGCTCGGCCTGCACGGGGAGCGAGGCTGGCCGAGCCCTGCGAGGCAAGAGCAGCCATAAATCTCTGCAGAGACCTCCTAAATATAAAAATCCCTTCCTGCAGCTGGGGACAGGCGCAGGGATTATGCAGGAGCAAATGCAAGGTGTCAGTGGAAGCGACAGCGGGAGGCAGAGGGTTTGGCCTGCCACGGCTGGAAATTCAGCACGGCCTGAGGGCCTCCGCTTCACTCCTCATCCCTGCCGGGCCTGGCCTCGCTGGGAAAGGGCTGTGCTGGGCCCCAGAGGGCTCTGCTGGGCCCAAACGTGCTGCAGGATGGGCCCCAAAGGGCTGTGCTGGGCCCAAACGTGCTGCAGGCTCAGCACCAAAGGGTTCTCCTGAGCCCAAACGTGCTGCAGGCTCAGCAGGGCAGGGAGGCTGTGCTGTGGGACCTGGAAATGGAAACCTGGCACCCAGGAAGTGAGGGCAGGTCCTGGCTGCTCCAGGTGAGCTGCTCCTGAGGGCCTCTGATCAAGGAGTGAGAGCAGAGGATGGAATCCTCTCCAGTGTGCTCCAGTCTGCCTTCATGGCAGCTGGAATATCCCTAGTGACATCCCCCAGGGAAAAAGCACATCCCAGTGCTGCCTTTGACACCCTTCTGTCCATCAGCAGAGTTCAGAGGCGTGATCTGCTGTAACTCAGCGTCAGCACAGCTCTCTGCCCCGGCAGTGTCCATGAGCAGAGGCAGGGCTGTGTGCATGGAGGTGAATCCTCATCCCTGTGTTCGTCTGATCTCTTCCTCAGCAAAGGTGAGGCCTGTGGTGGTCACTGAGAGATGTGGAGAGCCCTTGTCCAGCATCCCAACCCACACCAGCATCTTTCAGAAGAAGAGACAGGAAGGCAGAGGGGTGGCTGGGCAGGCAGCAGGCTCCAGCTGGGATGCTGAGGATGGCCAGCGGCTTGGCTCTCCTCAGCCTGCCTGGGCCAGGCCAGGTGCCAGCACCTGCAGCACTCGAGTTTTCATCAACTTCTGTTAAGTACTCTTAGCTCAGACAGTTTCTGGGGAGAAGCCATTTGGAGAGCGGTAATCTGGAAGCAGAAGTTTGCAGTTCTCATCCCTGGAAGATGATGCTGGGAATGCCCACAGCCAGCTCATTAAATGTTCGTGTTACTGATGGGCCCTCAGGGGCCTGTTCTTTACAAGCAGCTGGTGGTTCCCAAAATCAGCTTGAAGACTTGGCCAAGTTTGATTGCTTGGCTTTGAGGATATTTAGATCAGACTGATGCCCTTTTGTTGCAGTCCAACATTTTTGATGTCTCTTGTTTTCTTATTTATTTCTTCTTATTAATTTATGTCTCAGAAACTGTAGCCAGCATCCCTGTGTGCCTGTGGCTGACACAGGCTCTGTGTGTCAGCCCTCCACTGATGGCTGGGTACACTTCACCACAAGTAATCCCAGACTGCTTTGGGTGGGAAGGGACATCAAGGATCTATCCCCTTCCACTGTCCCAGGCTCCAAGTCCTGTCCAGGATGGCTTTGGGCACTGCCAGGGATCCAGGGCAGCCCTGGCTTCTCTGGGCACCTGTGCCAGGGCCTGCCCACCCTGCAGGGAACAATTCATTTAATGAATCCAATCTAAACTTACTCTCTTTCAGTTTAAAGCCGTAAAACCCTTTTCTTTTTTTTTTTTTTTTTTTCCTTCTGATGCCACGTTTCAAAGGATAATCTAAAGCAGCAAAGGTTTTTCATTTGCATTTTGAATATTTGCAGGAGTGCTTGTTTTCCCAGAACACAATGTCCCACTGGAAGCAGCACGGGTGTCTGAGAATAGAGAAAGCCACGTTGAGCGCAGTAAGTCCAAGGAGAAGAGGAAACTGTTGCTTCTGCATGACTCCATTATTCACTGTGCTGAATTATACTTCATTATGAGAGGCTGCCCAGCATCCCTGGGGGTGTAATGGTATTATCAGCTTCAAGGAACTACAGCAATAATAGCTTACCTTACATTTATGTAATGCTTTTCATTTGCAAATGCTTTGCAAACAGCAGTTCTTCTCCTGACATCTGGAATGCAGATAAAGGTTATTGGATCTATAAAGCAGCAGAGGAACAAAGAGGGAAATGTTGAGCTTTATTTAATATTAAATACAATGTGCACAATCTCAGATCTGCTGTTATTTCTCAGAGCTATTCATGTCCAAGATCAGGTTTTATGTCACAGTGGAAGGCTGAGATCAATGATGATACAACAGCAGAGCTCCAAAAGTGCCCAGGTGTCTGTGGAATCACGTGGAATTTCTCCCACCGGTGCACAAATCCCTTTGAAAAAGAGGATGTAACTGTTGCAGCAGTTGTTAAAAATGCATGTACAGCCTCCACATTAGGCACACTCCATCTGGAATTGCAGAGGCAAACTCTGGTTGCACTGGGCAGTGCAGTACTTGCACTTGCAGCTGGAAATTCAGCTTGACCCAGTGGTTGAGCTCCAAAACTCTTGGGCCCTCTCTCCCTCTCAGGTGGGCTGAGTGACCCCTGGGTGAGGAGAGGAGTGTTTTAATCGAGTGAAAATCCAAGATATTACCAATGAATAATGCCCTTATTTTATGAGCTGGCTTCTGGGCACTTGGGATTTCTGTACTATGACAAAGACACTTTTGTGATAGAGATATTTGTGTGTATGAATGTGCTGTGCCCTGTCACAAGGGCCTGTAGTGACAGGACAAAGGGGAATGGCCTGAAGCTGATGGAGGCATAGATTTAGATTTTGTTGTCTTGTCTGTCTCACTGCAAGTGGGTGACTCTTCCTTGTCTAAGCACAAAAGAGGAGGGGACTGGGTGTTGTCTTGCTGTAGGTTCTGTGTGCACTGGGCTGAGTGGTAGCTCTATAAAAACCAGGAATATTTCTGAGCTAGCAGCAGGTGTATCTTCTAGGGACATCATTATCTTCAGTGAGTCTCATTACCCTGACACTAATTCTGCAATCAGCAGCCTTTAGTAAATACTACATATTATTTATACTTTCCAGCCCCTCTATGCTGGCAGGAATGAGTTTTCAGGAAAGCCACACAGAGTGTTCAGTCACCTGTGGGTGGAATGAGGGACTCAGTGTGCCCAGCAGCCCCTGGTTGTACAAGTAACACATCAAACCAAGAATATCTACTTAATGAGGTTCCAAAAATAAATTGTATTTAAATTTTGAAGCTTAGGTTATTTCCCCTGGCCCCAGCAGGATTTGCCAGCCCATTTGGAGGATGGTTTGGACCTGCCTTTAGCCAGGGCCGGGTCTGAGGGCCAGCCAGCTGCCTCAGCTCCTGGCCAGCTCCAGGGAGAACATTCCTGATGTGGCACAAAGCTCAGGGAGGCAGAGCAACAGCCCAGCACAGCCAGACCCAGCTTTTCTAATGCCTGGGAACCTTTGTATCTCTCCAGTGTTTGTACAGCTTTGCTGAAGTTTTTAACCCACTTTGAGTGTCCCACTCTGTTTCCTCCAATTGACAGCCAAAGTTTCCAGGAATTCCCTCTGCCAGTGCCCTGATAATTTGAATTACCTGAATAATCAGAGTAAGCATTTGTTTGGAAAGCCAATATTTAGACACAGAGCTGCTCATTTGCATTTTTTCTCCCTGAGGCCTCAGGTGGGTTTGTTTGTCCCAGAACTCAGCCCAAACCCTCTGTCCTTGTCCTTTGCTGCTGCTAATCCTCAGCCCTGCGACCTGCAGCATCCTGGATCTGGGAATAAACAAACTCAGCCAGTGCAAGCGGTGTTTGCAAGGTGTTCCCTTCCTTATTTACCTTCTGCAGGACGTTAAATAAATCTGCAATTCTTCTCTGTCAGAAGCCTGTGTGATTGAAAGGTGTGAGGCTCTGACTGCCTGGGCAATAGAAGGATCCAGGGACACCTTAAATCCCCTTCCAGGAGTTAAAGAGGGCTCAGGAAAAGGAGGGAGAGCAAATTTTTTCACAGGCAGAGAGTGACAGGAAAGGGGGGGTGGTTTGAAGGTAAAAGAGGGTGAAAGGGAATGTCAGCATTTGGCCAAAAAAGCACTTAACTCATGAGAAATAAGGAGTGGCAGGAAGGTGTTTGGGAGCTCAAGTTGAAATCGTTATGACTTAAGAGTGAAATTGTTGCTTGTCAGGATTAATTAGTTAATACAATTCCTAAGAACATTACAGATTCCTTTTTCCTAATGTTTTCTCTCTCTGATAGTTATATATTAATTTTAGTGACTATTATGAGAGCATAATGCAGAAAAATGTTTTTTCCAGTGTGATCTGAAGATGTGATGAATATTTGAGGTGCTTTTAATTTTTGTCCATTTGAGGTGAAGTTTTCCATGTATGTCTGCTATGAAGGCAGAGCTCCTGTTTAATTTGCCTGTTACGTGTTATTAATTTACCAGTGTTTAATGCACTTTACCTAAGCTTCAAAATTTTAATTCCATTTATTTTTGGAACCTGATTAAGTAGATAATCTTGGTATGCTGTGTTACTTCTGGAACACTTTTTTCCAGTGCCTAAATGCCTAATTTTAGCACTTGTAAAATTCTTATCCAAAAATAAATTTAGTTTCTCCACTTTCATAAATAAAGCCATGTATGCAAGACTTCATTTTTCTCAGCACTTTGTAAAGTAAACTTTAAATATTTCCTTTACTTCTTTATGGGGTTTTTTTTTGACTTGCCTGGTGAGAAGATGCAAATGTGGCACATATAAAAGATCTTCCATTTTAATTTAATTGCTGAACATTTTCTCTACAGTGCAGCCCTTATGTGTTTGGCTTTTATTGCCTTCTCCAGCAGCTTCCACCAGTGAGGCAGCGAGTCCACGAGAGCAGCAGCAATTCTGTCCCTGCTGTCCCCTGGGTGTGCTCCTGGATCTGTGCTCGGCGTGTCCGTGGAGCTGATGGAGAGCTGCAAGCCCCATCAAAGGGGATGTTAGAAAAAGGATTTTTTTAATATTTATTATTTTAAAGAAAATATAAAATTCTTTCAGGCATTCTGAAAGTGGGAACGAGGAGTTTGTCTCTACAGAATGCAAATTCCTCCAGCTTCACTGAGGGTTCCTGGCTGGGGAAGCAGGAGTGAAATGCCTGAACTCTGCACCCAGCTGGGCAGTTCAGGGATTTAAATATCAGATTTAAATATCACAGAATATCCTGAGTTGGAAGGGACCCACGGATCATCCAGTTCCCACTCCTGGCCCTGCACAGGACACCCCAAGCACTTGCAGCTTAAATCCACTGATATCAGCCATGAACAATTGTCTCCATCAGCTGTTTGCTGGGGAAGAGATGGGCTCAAAAGTAATGAAAAGATATTCCCTTTTTTTGGAGCAATATTTGGGCTTGGTCCTGATGCTCTTTTCCTCTTAAAGCCTGAGCTCTGTTTCAGCCACTGAGAGATGATTTTGCTGAAACATCACAGCAGCTGAGACTGCTCTTCACAAACCAGGGCAGAGAGCCCTGTTGTCCTCCTGGTTTTGCCTAATTAATTAATACAAGTATTTCTTCTTTCACAGGTACAGAACAGGACAATTTAAATCAAGCAGTCCCTCCCCTTTCTTGGCTTGGAGTTGGCTGTGTCAGTCTTCAGTTTTCAAGGGGGGAAGAAACCCAACCTGTGGGGTTTGTGCCTTTCCAGACCTTTCTTTGTGTGGTGATCTCACATTGGAGCAGATCCGGCTTCTGCAGAGGGGTGGGAGCAGGAATTGCTGCTGCACAGGACATGTGAGTGAGTACCCAGTGCTGCCCAGCCCTGTGCTGGCCTGGAGTGAGTCTCTTCTCAATTTCCTTGGCAAAGTTTTGCAGTTTGGGGGGTAAGTGATGTCTGGGGATATAATATTCTATTTGCTATATACTGTGATGTCCGGGGTTATAATATTTTATCTGATATTTAGGCCAGGCTGGATGGGGCTTGGAGCAGCCTGGTCTAGTGGAAGATGTCCCTGCCCATGGCAGAGGTTGGAATTAGATGCTCTTTGAAGTCCCTTCCAGCCCAAACCATTCTGTGATTTATTCTATAATTTTCCTGTTTGCTGTTCCCTTCCCTTATTAAGGGAGACCAATATAAATAGTGAATTTCAGTAATAATTCAGAGTTTTGTGGTGGTTTTATTTTTCTGCCTTGTCCCCATGCAGTTGCCAAGCACTTGGCACATCCGTGCTGGCCTTCAGGAGGTGCCC
Source organism: Motacilla alba alba (assembly GCF_015832195.1). NCBI lineage: Eukaryota > Metazoa > Chordata > Aves > Passeriformes > Motacillidae > Motacilla > Motacilla alba. The sequence goes on along the minus strand of NC_052027.1, from coordinate 1,217,777 downwards.
TTGGTGCCAAGTGAATGCCCAGTAACTCCTGGTGGGAGCAGTGTGGGGTTTTGGTGCTTGCCCAATCTCACATACACCTCCTTTGATCCCATAAGAAAGCCTCTGGTGAATCAAAGGGTTTTGCTGGCTGTGGTGTTGGAATCCCCAGCTGGATTTGGGACAGTTTGGAAGGGGTTCTTCCAGAGTTCACCCAGAGTTCCTCTGTGGCTCCAACAGGTTATGGGAGCTCTTAAATCAAAGCCCGGTGACCGCACAGCCTTGCAATGGTTCTGTAAATTACAGCAGTGCTGGGAGGGAGCTCTGACTGTGGGCTTTTATACCTGATTTATGGCCCTGCTCAGGAGAGCACAGGGAGGACAATGACTTTCACATGCTGAGTCAAACAAGAAACAGCCCAAACTTTGAATTGTTTTGCTCTTTAGCTACTCCAGGAAGCCACAGCACATATTTTGGACCTGTCTGGGGCTCATATATCTTCTCTGATAGATGTTATCTGGTGAGAAATGATGTTCTGGTTCAATAATGACTGAGAATTCTGGGCTGAGCCCACCCTGAGCCCCTGCTCTCTGTAGGGTCATGTTTTGATTTGCTTTATGAGCTGAAGCTGCTCCCAGTTGTGATGTCCTCTCCTGGCTCCAGCAGCATCCCTGGTCCCCAGGTGCTTCCCCTGACCTTCCAAATATTTAATAGAATATAAAATATGTTTCTATAACGTAGAGCTGTTTTAGAAGGTTTATTACCATTTTATATAGTGTACAATGTATGAAAGTAATGGTCCAGTTATTTATGTGACAAGATGTCCCTGAAAATGTTCCTGTCTGTGCTGTTTTAATAAGGCACTAAAAATACCATAACCCTCTGCTGCTGGAGCTGCTCTGGGTAACAGCCCTCAATTATATCCCTGCTGCAGCTCCATCTAACACCTGTATTCAAACTGTTTTGTTAAGGTTTTAAGCTAATGCAGTTAAATAGTAACGTTAAATCCTAGTGGAGTTTGGTTTTCCCCCCCTGCCCCAGTGAGAAATGCAGTAGCAGAACGACAGGGCCATGCTGCTGCCAACACTCTGTGTTTACACCTCTGACAAGTGTGTTTATCCAGGGGAATGAGGGAATTCAGGATGAGGCTCGTGTGGAGCATGTGTGTCTCAAACTGGTGGAGGCCCCAGCCCCGGGGGCGTCCCAGGAGGTGGCACTCAGTGCTCTGGGCTGGTGAAGGGTGGGGACTCCATGCTCTTGGAGGTCTTCCCCAACCTCGATGATCCTGGGATTGTGTTCAGGCCGTTTTCATAGAAATGGTATCAGGTGATGGCAAAGGCCAGCTTTTTGGCCTGCTGCTCACATTACATTACGAAAATATCACTTTTTTTTTTTTTAAGTATTTTTTCAAGCATCTTCAGCAATTTGGAAGTTGTGTTATAAAGAACATTTTCCCTGAGGCAGTAATGGGTATGTTTGTTTATTTCATGCATAGTTGGATAAGTACCTTCCACCTGGCCAGAGGAGATAAATGCCAGGTGTTTTTGTCTGAAAGTCTGAACAAATTAACCATGAGAAAAGCCACGTGGAAAACGGAGGGAAATAATTTAAAGTTTGTCCTTATAAACGCAGGAAGCTGTGGAGGTGCATTTGTTTGACAGTGAGGAGATGAATAAATAAATGAAATGTAGTGGCTGCTGGTGGTGGACAGTGAAATGCTCTGAGGTGCCTTAAAGTTTCAGCTTTAAAAATTAAGTGAGGAAAACATTTTGTTTTTGTATTGTGGGGTGGAAAAAAAGAAGAAGCAACAGCTATTAAGTGCTGTCAGATGGCTGGCGGCTTTGTGTTTAGGAATCAATCTGGATATCTGAGACAAAAATGAGCTCTGAAGTTATTCCCATTAATGGGCATTGGCAAAGTCTGCAGCAGTTTTATGTCACTGCTAAAGCAGAGTAAATGAAACACCTCCAGCTCAATTAGCTCTGAAAGGAGTCTCCTGCCCTGGAGGAGGAGCTGGCTCTGAGGAAAGCTTTGCCACGGTACTGACTGGCCTCTTGCCTTTGGGTCTTGGCGTTGTCCCCCTGGGCAGAGTGACCTCTGGTCTGTCTGGGCAGGGCCTGGACTCAAGGGAGGGGAGGAAGAGAGAGCTGTGAGTGTCTGCTGACCCCAGTGGAGGAGACTGGCATTTCTCTGGCTGTGAGAAAAGAGGAAACGCTGCCAGGCTGGGTTGGGCTGGAAGGGACATTAAAGATCACCCAGTGTCACCCCTGCCATGGCAGGGACACCTCCCACTGTCCCAGGCTGCTCCAGCCCCAGTGTCCAGCCTGGCCCTGGGCACTGCCAGGGATCCAGGGGCACCACAGCTGCTCTGGGTACCTGTGCCAGGGCTGCCCACCCTGCCAGGAAACAATTCCTGCCCCATATCGCAGCCAGCCCTGGCCCCTGGCACTGGGAAGCAGTTTCAGGAAATCCGAGGATGGGGCTGGCAGATGTGGGAGATGGGAGGAGCTCTCCCTGCTCGCTCCTGGCCTCCCCATGGTCTGAGATGGCTCAGAGCAGGAGGGCAGCACGGCTGTGGAAGGGCTCTCCGCCATGCCGAGCACATCTCCATCTGGGAGCCTCCCTGGGCTGTGAGCAGCACGAGGGATGCTGATCCCTGCCCGCAGCCTGGCCAGGAGGAGAGGCAGGAACGGCGGCCAGACTGCGGCTGCAGCACCCAGCCTGGTCCTGCCCTGGTGCTGCTGCCCTGGCTGGGTGCTGCCGGGCACAGGGCCCCAGGGAGCGCCTGCAAGCTCACTCAGCACCTGGCTAATCACCCTCACCCACTCCCCCTCCTGTCACCGTGGTATTTTCTGAAAATCCCTTTGCCCAGGATTCTTCTCCTGGGAAGCCGAGAAGCCTCAGAGAGAAATGAAAACAAGAATTATCTGACTGCTTCTGCTGTGTTTGCTGCTGTGGAATGTGGTCTGGAGATCCTTTACCCACGGGTGATTGTTTGATTGGTTTCATGTGAATTGATTTGACTGAATGACCAATCACACCTGCTGTGTCAGGCTGAGCAGTCACCAGCTTTCATTATCATTCTTCTCAAGCCTTCTGATGTATCCTTTCTCTATTCTTTAGTATAGTTTAGTTTAGTAAGTATATAATATAATATAATATATATATAATATATAAAAATATAATATATATAATAATATATATAATATATAAAATATAATATATATAATAATATATAATATATAATATATACTATATAATATATACTATATAATATATAATGTATAATATATAATGTATAATATATAATGTATAATATATAATGTATAATATAATATACTATATAATATATACTATATAATATATACTATATAATATATACTATATAATATATACTATATAATATAATACGATACAATATAATATAATATATTATATTATAATATCAGCCTTCTGAGAACATGGAGTCAGATTCTCATCTCTCCCCTCATTCCTGAGGACCCCAGCAAAGAGCACACTCTCCCTTGCTGCATCAGCCAGCCTGCCCAGAAAAGAGGAGAATCCTCTCACCGTTCTGTGGCCCTGCACAAGCCGTGGAATGAACTGCAGACAGGAGTTTTAGTGTCTGATTCAAATCACTTTTAAAATTTAATGAGCTCACAGCTGTGCCACCCATGTGCTTCAGCACTTGTCCCTTCCACAAGTTATTTTTGTGCTCGGAGTCTGGTCAGGGAACAGCTGCAGGAGTGGTGGTTCTGCACTGAAGTATCTGCAAGCTGAGCTTTTAGCAATATTTAACTGAGAATACTGGGGAGAATCACCCACACTTCTGAAGGTTTCACTGTTTAAGAAAGAACTACTAAATTTAGGATTGCACAGCAGATCTCTTTTTCCTCTGGAGGCTGTTGTATGTGGTTGTATCACAATTCATACTGGTTTTTGGGGTGAAAATCTGATCCTGAAGGGTGCTTGCTCTAAACAAATACCTAATCCCGTTTGTGGAGGTTAATGTAATGACTGAGGCAAGTGCACAATTCTGGTTATTATGGAAAAGAAGTGCATGTAAGAAGTATTTAAATGAGACAGGTAGAAGCAGAAATGCTAAATTTAATCAGTTAAGAAAAAGAAAAGGCCGGAAAGGGGGTTAATATGAAACCCTGGTTGGTCTAAATGTTGTGAATCTTGTTCTGAGGGGAAAAGCTGGTTCTCTGAATGTGGGGCATGAACCAAAGCAGCTGAGTAAGAGCTAAACCAGAACCCATTTTCCTGCTTGAAGATTGAGTAAATTCTGCAGTGTTTTCTCCACGTGGGAGCACAGGAACATCTCTGGGTGCCTGACACACACCCACAATAAATTACCAGCAGTGTCTCTGGCAGCAAATGAGGACTGCTGTGGGACACACTGGATTTGAAGCTAAAATGGATTTTTCTGTGGTGATCCAAGGCACTGCTGGTGTTAGAATATTAAAAGGACACTCCTGTGTGCTGCTAATTAACCTAAATTTACCTAAGGGGGGAAAAAAAGCAGTTCTAATGTTATGGGAAGGGGTTTTGCCTGGCTTTTCCTGTGGAGGAATTGCAGGTGGAAGCTGGCACTGGGGCCATGAGATGGAGCAGCTCAGCAGGCACGGGGCAGTGTGGGAGCTCAGACCTGCCGTGGAGCATCTGCAGGGGCAGCTTGAACACGGTTTGGGAGAAGTGTCAGGTTGGCTGGGGGTTTGTGACCTTCACCTCAAACCAAATGCTCTGATTGCTGCAGCTTTCCAGTCAATCAGCACAAACGCAGTCAGAAAACGTCACAGCCATTTAGAGACCTGATAGTTCTGTCATATTGTCTGGCTGCACATAAGAACGGAGTATTTTGGCACTGGAATTTGTTTAAATGTCTCTTGTAAATTATCGTCCACCTGGCTGCTTTACATAGCAGTAAATTGATTTATTACTGGATTATTGATGATCTTCTTCCCTTAAATTCAACCCTGACATTGACCATAAAGAAAAGCCCAAATCAGTGATTTGCAATGACTCTGAAATGCCTGTGGTGTGTTTGTGAGGATGTTTCTGAGACCCTTTTTGTGGCCTTTAATGAGATGTCCTAACCACTAATGAAGTGTGTTTTTCCAGAAGATATCACAGCAAAAAAAGCAGCTTGTTGTGGTAAATACCATCTCTGGTGAAACACTGGAGAGCTTAACGTGTTTAAAAGTGTGCAGCAATTTAAAATCAAGTTACGAGTTAATCAAATAACATCAGCTTTGCCTCATTTCAGTCCTGGAACAGGCACTAAATTGTGGATTTTGAACAAATGCTAGCACACGGCTGCAGCAGGTCAGGTCCAACCTGGCCGTGTGTTCCTTGGCTCCATCAAACCCTCACATTTCCCACCTGGATGTTGTTTTCATTGGAGCTCTCCCAGTTTGGGTTTGCTGGCTCCAGAAGGGGGGCTGATTGATTTTTATGCTAATCCTAGGTGAAAAGCAGCTGCTGTAGCCACGGCTCGCACTCGGCTAATCCAGCTCATCAGGGCTGTAAACAGGCAGATAAAGCCGGGGGATTTCAGCCCGCAAGGTGCTTAATCCCTGCGATCTGGGGGCTTTCCCTGCCGCTCACCTGAGCCGGGATTTGCACCCCGGCCCCGCTCCTGTCCCGGTGCTGCTGGAGTTTGGGCAGGAAGGATGGAAGGGCTTTCCCACCCGGCTCTTGCCAAGGAGGAGAATTGCTGGGGTGGGAGGGCAGCCCCTGTGCATCGCTGCTGCATTCCTGCTTTTTTGTGGGTGTCCTTGCTGTCCCTCTTCCCCCAGCCAGAGCAGAGCGATGCTGTAACGAGGGAGGGATTTACAGCCCGCTCTAAATTTGATTTGTTCCCACAAATGTTGCATAAAAAGGAGCTTGTTCTTTTATTAAATACTCCCAGCCTGAGGGCACGGTTTATGCAGCATCATTACACCTGGTGGGAAGGAGTCGATCCCGTTCCCTTTCCGATGATGGATGGCAGGGGGTGTATCCAGGAGAGAAGGGCTGGGCTGTTCATTCATCCACCAGCTAATGAGCACTAGTGGATTTTAATATATTCTTACATATCTCCCTATATATCTATATATAGATATCTGTGTGTATATATGTTAATATATGTATGTGTATATATATACATATATATGTTTTGTTTTGGTTTTTTTTGGTTTTTTTTTTTTTTTTTTTTTTTTTTTTTAATTTTTGGTTGTATAGTGGATGGGGCTCTGATTAACCTGTTCTAGGGGAACATTTCCTGAGCATGGGATGGGGTTGGAACTAAATGGTCTTTAAGGTGCTTCCAATGCCAGCCTTTCTGTGCTTCCATGATTTTCCCTGTCCAAGACTCAGGGATGTATCCCCACACCCCCCTCTCCCCTCCACTTAATTACCTCTGCATTCACTCAACACCTCTAAACTGCCACACACCACACTGAGCACAGAATTAACTTCTTCTAGTGCCTATAACAGAATTAAACCCCAGCTTAAGCAGGGCAGGCTTCAGTTATTAATCCTCCCATGAGCAACTATAATTATTTTTGCCGGCACTAATTTCATTTGCATGTGTGGTGTTAAGTTGCAGATCACAGGGAAGCGAGGGGGGCTTGGGGGTTCTGCTGAATGAAGCAGGGCTGTCACAGCACAGAGATTGGGGGGAGCAAAGTGCTGATTTTAAGGAGGGAAAAAGCAGCAATGCACTGCCATAAAAAGGCAAATGAACCACTCTGAGTGTTTCTGATCTCTGTTTGTGAGAGGATTCCTGAGAGAGGTGCTTGTCCTACATCTGTCAGGACTGACTGGATTTGACAGTGAAGGTGACAGGGTGGTGGGGCTGAACAAACACAGCTCAGTTCTGCTTTCAAACCCAGCAGAAAGAATCACAAAGAGCTGCAGTTGAAGATGGGAAATCAGTTTTATTGGACTTTGCCTCTCATCGTGTGTGCTCGGAGTTCTGAGGTGATACGAACACCTGATTGCTGGGCAAAGGACAGGAGCAGAATTCCATTTGGGCCAGCGGACGTGCCACAATTCTTTCCTTCACAGATTTTTAGGAAACTTCAATCTGTGTCACTGTGCTTTGTTTTGCAGGTTGTTGTGGCCTTGGCTGTCAGAGTGTGGGGGGTTGTTGGCAATAATTCCTGTTCCAAGCCAGAAAAAGCACTCACGTAAGTCAGCTCAGATGGTTCCTCCTTTCTCACACCTTATTTTTGGGTGCTAAAGTTGTCACTACCAGTTGGATGGGACAGCACAGGCTTTGCATTTTCCTCGTGCTGTGGTAAGAGAAGCAATTTCCATAATTTTTGTTGGGATTTGCCTGGAAATTTATTCAGTGCCAGCTGGTGAAGGAAAGGTTTGGAAGGGCGTGGGCTGGCTGGTGTGTGTCTGCCTTTGCCCCGTGGGCTGTACAGCAAATAACCAGGCCTCCCTTCCCCTGGAGCCCTGAGATCCACGGGTGTCCCTTCAGTTCTTGCTGATGTTTATTTTTGGCAAACAATCTCAGCAGCGAGCTCAGCTTTCTGTGCTCAGGGATGACCTCGAGCAGCTCTGAGGATCAAAAATGTGAGAAAAGAAGCTACAAATGCAACAGAGCTCACCAAACCTCTGCAGGGCACCCAGTGAGCGCTGTGACACTGAGACACCATAAAAATATTATTAAAATATTATAAAAATAGGCATGTTAATAAGGGAGAGGAGTTGCCAAGAACTGGGGAGCAGCAGTATCTCAAAGCCACAGCTGGGAGTTGCACAAAGCTCTTTACTTGCTCAACAGGCAGAGTGAAATAAATTTATTTTATTAATGGAAATCTGGTTTCCAATAAGAGAGCTCAGAAGGCAGAGGGCAAGAAAAGGGAATGGTCAGCTTAAGTTCTTAATGCATAGCATTTTAAACTCCTTCCTTTTTCCAAATGTTTAATTCATCACTAAATATTCCTTCGTTTAGTGCTGCTGAAACTGAGTCAGGAATAAGAAATCCTTCAAGTCATAAATGTTCCACATGATTTGTGTTGAAGTCTTCAGTGCTGGACAACTCTGTACCTTTAATATTGAACTCTTGATTTTCCAGCTTGTTTCCTAAACTGCACAGTGGGTTTATGTGTCACTCCAGTTCTCCCACACTGGGTCTAAATTTACCTAGTTAAATTGCTCAAAGCCAAGGGTTTAATGTCTAGATAAGCCTTGTTATTTAATTAAATACCTTCCCTCTATATTGCTGCTCATAAAGTGAATTTGACATTAAAATAAGGACCACCTTATTTTTGTCCCGGGAACTCTCAGTGGTTTCTAGAGCTTCTGTCTGGGCAGTCTCCTGTCACTGTGGAGTTAAATTAAAGCACAATTAACCCATTTGTCTGAGGGCTTCAAACACACACCTGGAGTGGGACCCAAATGTTGGGCTGGAAGCAGCTGGTGATGTGAAGAGAAAAGGGGAGAGGAGGGCTGGGCAAGGGAAAGAAATGAGAATAATATTGCTCAGTAAGATGTTAATGAACTGCGGGTGATGTTTGCCATGACTGGGTCTGGCTCTGGGATGGGTTTCCATCTTCCAAGCAAACATCCAACAATTCTGCTGGCCCATCCTTTGTGGGTGCTTGCTGCAAAACTGCTGTCCCAGCTTTAATACCCCAAAGCTCTCTGCTAAGTGGAGAATTGTTCTCAGGCTGAGGAATTAATAGCAAAGTTTTCCTGACAGAAAGAGCCAGGCATTCATCCCACAGCAGTTGTTCCCAGAACTGGCAAATACAAATCAAAGCACTTTGCTGCTGCATTTCTTTTTTCTGGGAAGGTCTTTATTTATAACATTTGCTGTTTAGGTTTGCAGCCTCAGCCCTATATACAGTTACACACAAATTACACATGAAAACAAAATGTGACTGGAGACAAGGATGAACGTTATCAGCAAGAGAAATGATTGCTTTCAGAAATATACCCAAACCTTCCCTGTTTTCTTGTATAAAAACTGAGTTTTGCTCCTCAGGACCTTTGTCAGACTAAGTAGAAAGATGTTCTGGCATTAACTCTTTTGTGCTGAGGGTTTTTCCTGTTCTTCAGGGAAGGAAGAGGCTGCACCCTGAACATCCCCAGAGAGCCACACGCGCCAGGGCCAGCGCTGGTGTGTGGAGCACCATCCTCAGAGTCTGAAGAGGCCGCAGGGACACTCTCACCACTAATAAAGGGTTCTTTGGAAACCTCCCCAACACAGCTGGAGTGCCAAAATTACTTAAAGTGCTCACAAACTCAGCTGAGAGCAAGAGCTCCTGGTTTCTCCACAGTGTATGGGGGCTGTTCCATCCCACCGCTTTTAATGACTTCAGAGTAAAAGCAAAGTTGTCTCAAAGGAAGTAAAAAATTCTCACTTTCACCACTGACAAACTTCCTCCCAAGGTCTAACTCATGGTTTGAACGAGCCCTCTAGACCAGAGCTCCTTGAGGTGCCTGCTGGCTGAGGGGAGAGGGGAGCAGCTTGGGTGGAAACAGCTGAGCTTTGGTCGCAAATCTGTTCTTGCTGTTGCCTTCTGTTTAACTTCAGTGCGTGCTGTTATGTAATGGAAAGAGAAAAATACATCTGAGAGCAGCAAATATGAAAGGTAAGAATGCATTAAAATAATATCAGATGAACACTGTGCAGGGGGAGGAGACCCCCGAGCCTGAGACTGAGTCGCCTCTGACGAGGTTAAAGCAGAGCAGCTGACAGGAGTTCAACACTTTCCATTTTTCTTCTTCAGTGACAGAGGTATTTGTTTAAATTTGGACCTGAAGTAACAATTAAATAAGCTTTTTTAGTTTTTGGAAGAGTCAGTTTTTCAGGCCTGTTTAATTAATGTGTATTTGTCTGAAAGTGCCAAAGCCTGGGAAGGATCTGGCAGTACCAAACCATCTTTCTTATTTCCCTAGCTCGAGGTGTAGAGGCAGCAGAGAGAGCCTGTCTGCCCTGGTTAGGCTGATCTAACCAGGAGCCTGAATTTAGCTGACACACAGATGACACCCCCAGCCAGCTCTTCCCTTCCCCAGAGTTATTCCCATCTGTTTCTGAGGAGAGGAAAAGCAAATCAGGTGCTGGGTCGGTTTTGTTGCTGTTTTGTTCAGGAGAGAGCAGGCTCTGCTTCCTCCAGGTGCAGCATCCACCCACCAAAGCAGATTTATTTTCTCCTTCAGACTTTAATGTGGGGCTGGAGGGATTTCATCCCTGTAGATGAGGGAGCAGGACCTGCACAGGGGTTCCAGCTGGAAATTCTTGGTGGATATCCAGGTTCAGGGCACATGGACGGTGGCTTGGCCACATCTGGACAGGTCACCTCCATCTGCTCAGGGCTGAGGGGCATCGAGTGGTCATGGGTTTAGGAAAAACACAAATTAGCCCAAAACCAAGGGATTTCCAGGGGCCAGGGTGGCCCTGCAGCACCCAGCTCCCCCTGTCCCCTGCACAACCTCAACGTGAGGATGGGGAGAGGCTGGGGAACATCTGCCTGAAATTCCTCTCTGCTGATGCCCAAATTTTCAGCACAGGGAAAATCACAGCCTTTATGCAGCACTGAAGAAAATAAGCAAAACTTTCTATTCCTAAACTGTTAAAGTGAGAGCTGAAAATCCTGGAAATGCTCCATACGCTTAAAAAATCCAGGATCCCGTTTCTATATTTTTCTGATGGTTGCTGCACTTTCAGAAGCTCTCATTTCACACGTGGAAATTGGTGATGAGCAGATTAAGGGATTTCCTACCACCTGTGGAGTTATTAGAAAGAGCAGATGCTGGTAAAGCTGGAAAGAGAATTCAGGCTTGGAATTCAGACTTCTTTCATTTGCACATTTCTGAGAAATGCAATATATGTGACTCCTAATGATCTAAGTTATTAGGAAAAGAAAGCTTTAAGGGATCTGGCCCCGAGACTGTGTCCTATTAATTCTAAATGTAAAATAATTTCTCTGATGACAATGGAAAACTGCACAGTAATTACAGTGGCCCAAGAGAAGAAATTACTGTGCAGTCTCAAGTTATCAAACAGCTCCAACCTTTTTTAATATCACAGAAATACTTAGGCTTCATGCAAGAAAAGCAAAGTACCCCAAGGTAGTCTAATTTCATCTCCCAGCAAACAGAAAGCTTTTTTTCTGTGAATGCAAATCACATTTTTATTACAGCAAAGAGCAATGAGTACTTTATTTTTTTTTTCTTTCAGCTCGTTGGAAACACAGCTGATGTAATTGGACAATTGATGTAATTGCAAATGCAACTGCAGTAATTGCACATGCAAATAAGGGATTGTTCTCAGGGCTATAAAACTTGTGGGAGCAGGTACAATGTACTCCTGCATTGCCTGCCTCATAATTGGATGGGTGTTTTGCACCAAGGCTTTAATGCAGCTCCTGCCTCCTCATTTATCTGGGAACAGCTCCGTTCCCTAAATGTGAAATATCCTTTACACAGCAAGCAATAAAAATAATGGGTTCCCCATAATACTCAGGGCTGGGAATGCATTATTTCTAAACTGTGGTGCCTTTTACTTTATGGAGAGTGAAATAAACACTTACTGGAGATAAAACCCCACTTTAGCTCCACAGCCACCAGGAGCACCCGCAGCATTTGCTGCTTCCCTGGCAGTGGGGAGGGAACGTGGCAGGCAATAGTTTATGATGGTTTTTTTAAACCTGTTGGTGCTAATGATGACTTTTAAATGTAATAACTTTTCCTCTCACTCCGTATCTTTCCGGTTTCCTTGGCATCAGCAGCTGCTCTGTGGTGAAATCCTCCTTTGTGTGTGAGGAAAAGCCAGGAGTTTGTGCAGCCCAGGTGTTTGACAGCCCTGTGCCCGAGCTGCTGGAGTTCAGCACGGAGCTGGGCACCCTCAGCTCCTTCCTTGGGCTGGGAAAACACCTCTTTGCCGTGTTTGCCCCTCCTTTTTTACCCCCTGACTGCAGTGGAGGCATCAGCAGAGTGTTCCAACAGCACCAGGCTTTAAGGGGACTGCTGGACCAGATCCAGGTAAACTGAGCTGAACAAATTGAATGTATTACTTTTATTGTCTTCTGTTCCAGGGCAGGACTGCACACAAGCCCCACATCTGCTGTGAAAGGAAACTTTGAATTTTTGAGGCGAGCAAAACCTCAGGCTGGGATAGCATTGTTTGTAAGATCCAGTGGCACTCCAGGAATCAAAGAAAGATCCCAGGGATGCCCCCTGGCATTTGAGAGGGCCAGGCAGGTTTCTGCTGTGGACAGGAACACCCAGGTGCGTGTGGCAGGAAGGGGAATGAGGGAGAACAGGGTCATGTTCTCAGCTGTGGGGATCAGCAGGGATCAATTACAGAGCACAGGAAATGCTTCTCCATACAATCCCAGAAAGATCTCCTCCAATACACTTTTAGAGCTAGAGGGATCCCCAGGAAGAGCTATGACACTTTATTTCCAGCAGTTTGCTGGGCCAAGAAAGGGGCAGGAAAAAATACCTTCCCATTCATATCATCATGGCCCAAGGAATGAATTATTCAGGTTAAGCCATCGTTTCTATCCTGGTGTGGTCACTCTGCACCCAGAATAGCTCCAGGACTGACCCAGGGGTGATGTGAGCCCCCTTTTTCCTCCCTGTGAGGCCAGTTCCCGTATTTGTCCACGTTCCTGCCTCCAGCTCCATGTTCCTCATCCCTCTCTGAACACTGGAGTGACTCTTGGGAGGATGGTAACGAGGAGAGAATCGGATTCCCCAAGGCTGTGCTTCCTCACAAATCCCTCCCTGTCCAGGGTGGTGCCTGCATGGACAAGCTCATGGATTCTTGCTTTGCCAAAGCTTTGGTGGCCTGGCACTGCCGAGCCTGGGTCGCTCAGAATTCTGCCCAGTGCAGTCTGGCAGTTCTTGTTCCAAAGCCACGCTCTGCAAGCCCAGAGGAGCCCAGAGCCCTGAGGTTTGCCCTGCACGGACAGGGGTGTGATCTGCAGGGCAAAAAATCCTGGCAATGACCTGAACCAGGTGGGCAGCACCAGCTCTGGCCTGCAGCAGTGCTCTGTGGTTGGCTGGACAAGGGAAGGGCTGTGGCAGTGCCCTGAATGACATTTGAGAGCAGGATTATTTGCGGGTTCTTGCTCTGTTTAAGCTCCCTGGGAAGGCCCCACCGTGCTTTGTTGAACAAACACTTCTGTGAGATGGGAGCTTGATCTTCACATGACATTTGCAGCTTGATAGGGAGAGCCTCTGGCTTAATCTGTTCCACTGAGAGATGGGGATTTCTTTTATTTATCAAATTCAAGTGCTACTTTGGGGTTAGTTCTTCAGCTGATGTGCTCCAGTGTGGAATCGTGTCAGATCTGGTGGAGAAATTCCAATGTAACAGAAGGCTTTATGCTTCCCTCATTTCACCTGCTCTCATTTTCTTTATCTTCCCAGAGAAAGCCAAGGTGGTTTACCTTGGGTCATGTTTATTCTCAGGGTAAGAGCTCTGACTGCTCACCCACGGCTGTCCATGGATTGGGAATGGCACTCCTCTGGATCCAGGGTATCCTCACACTCCTGCTGGGCAGGTGAGCTCATTTTTCCATGGAATAACTGAGGGGCACAATGGGTTGGGTTGGAGGAGACCTTGAAGATGGTCTGGCTCACCTTCCCTGGAGCAGGGGATGAGGGAAAGGTCGGCGACAAGGATCCTTCAGCTCGAGCAGAGCTGGGATGCTGCAGTTCCAGAGCCACAGAGCTGAGTGACACATGTGGGTGAGACAGGAATGCAAACAATGCCAGGTGCAGCGGGAAGGGCAGGTTTCTAAAGGGGAAGGTAATCCCAGCCCTTTGTGGGACAGAGCTGTTCCTGTGCCACAATTCCCAGCGCTGTTCCCCTCCTGGGCCCGAGGCTGAGCTGAGGCTCCAGCAAGCTCCACTTGCAAAACCCCAAACTGAGCCTTGTATTAAAACCAATCCCCCATATGGTGGCAGCCTTTTGAAGGAGATGGGGAGAAGCTCCCTCATGGAGTGTTTGTTTTAATGCAGAAAGAAAAACAGAGCGTGTGGAATGGCTCTCCTCAGGTCCATGGGGATAAATGGGCATCTCTGAAGCACTTCCACAGAAACCTGAGAGAGGGAGAGGCTTTCTAATTCCTTGCTAACGAGATTATTTCCATTCTTGGTCAGGACAGGAGTGGTTTTAATCATTTCCATCACTTCTCAAGTACTTACACAGTCATGGTCTTAGATAAATGCAATTTTAACCTTTGTATAATATTTTTGTGTTCTCATAGAGTAAAACTACATTTTAGGCTAAAAAAAAAGAGGTGAAATTTCAAACGGGCAGTGCAAACAGGCAGTTTAAATGTGCTGAGAGCTGTAAGGACACAAACCCACGAACACAATAACCCAAATCAACCAAATGTGTCTGCATGCACAGGTATAAAAAACACCAGCTCCGTTAGCAAGGTGAGGACTTGGCGTGAGTCCCTCTGGAGAGCTGCCAGTACAACAAAACAGAACCCATACCATAAATGCAGGAGCCAGTGTAATGAATCCCACTGCTGTTCCCTGAGCTGTGGTTGGTGCCCCAGCACAGGCTGCACGGTGATGCTGGAAGGGTTTGTTCCTCCTCCCTGAGCCATTCCTGCTGCTGTTCAGCAAATTCCAAAATCAGGTGTTCAGCAGAGTCCTCCTTGTTCCCAGCAGCTTTTCAAGAGCAAGGAGCCCTGTGCTGGCAGCTCCTCTGCTCTCTGCTGCCCCGGGCAGGGAAAGCCAGTCTGTGCCCTGAGGGGAGCAGGGAACATCTCTCTGCTGGGGATTTAAATCCTGTCAGCCAGGGCCATGAGCTGGAAAGTGGGGTATGGTGGTGTTCACAGGAGTCCTAGGATGAGGGAAGAGATGAGAATGTTGACTCCCTGTTTCAGAAGGCTGATTTATTATGTTATGATATATATTATATTAAAAATGCTATATTAAAACTGTACTAAAAGAATAGAGAGAGAGGATTCATCAGAAGGCTGGGCAGGAATAGAAAGGAATGAATAACAAAGGCTGTGACTGAGCAGAGCCTGAGCCAGCTGCATCCTTGATTGGTCATTAATTAGAAACACCTCCCATGGACCAGCCAAGGCAGCACCTGCTGCATCCCACAGCAGCAGAGAGTTCTTGGTTACATTTCTGTCCTGAGGCTCCTCAGCTCCTCAGGAGAAGGAAATCCTGGCGAAAGGATTTCCATAAAATACCGTGGTGACAGTGGGGCTAATTCCTTTAGCTGCCCATTAGGCTTTGCTCCTGCCTCCTCCGAGGTTCCATTGCTGAGGAGAAGCTTCCAGGGAAGCTGTGCCACCCCTGGAGGGTTTGGGGCTCTCCAGAGGGCCTGGGGCAGCACTGCTCTGATGGAGGAGAGGCTTCCATTAGCTCTGAGTTGACTCAGTGCAAGGAAGGGTTCCTTTTCCACTTTTCCCTTTGTTCAGTGAGTGCTGCCAGCAGAATCGCTCAGCTCAGGCGGGCAGGGATGCTGGGAGGCAGGACGAGTGCCAGCACCACGGCAGAGTGACAGAGCGTGCCTCCCAGCTGTGGCAGGGAGGAGCAGAACACCAGGAGAGCTTCTGAGGGCAGGGTTAGAGCTTTGACAGGGTTTTGTCTTTCTCGCTGCTGCCCTGAAATGACCTGCTCCTGCAAGCTTTGGCCCCAGTGGGGATGAAGAAGAAAGAGAGGAATGCAGGGGGTGTGCAGTGTGCAGGGGGAGCTCGGGGTGCCTGCAGTGCCAGCCCCACCTGCCTGGCACCCCTGGCACCCTGCAGCAGCTGCTTCCCAGCAGCAGCTCCCGGGGCAGGGCAGGATGTAAAACATGACTCAAGGAAGAATGGAGAAATGCAGGGAAGATGGAGAGGGACTTGTGGCAAAAGTGTGCAGTGACAGGAAAGGGGGAATGCTTTAAAGCTCAGTGGTAGGTTTAGATTAAATGTTGGGATGAAATCCTTCCCTGTCATGGGGGCAGCCCTGGCACAGGTGCACAGAGCAGCTGTGGTGCCCCTGGATCCCTGGCAGTGCCAAGGCCAGGCTGGACACTGGGGCTGGAGCACCTGGGACAGTGGGAGGTGTCCCTGCCATGGCAGGGGTGGAACAAATGATCTTTAATGTCCCTTCCACCCCAGAGCAGTTTGAAATTCTGTGAATACTCTGAGTTGGAAGGAACTCCCAGGGATCACCAAGTCCAACTCCTGGCCCTGCACAGCCCAGCAGTGATGGGCCTCCCCCCAGGGAATGATTCTTGTCCTGGACCCCTCTCTGTGCTCAGCCCAAAGTCCCCTCTGAGCCCAGGGGAAGGGACTTGGTTCCTTGGCTCGTGGAAATGCACTGTCTGTGCTGACTGGCAGCTCACACAGTCCCAGCCTGCTTATTGTTTTAGAAATAAAGATATTAGCATGCAAATGACTCTGGGAGGTGTTTCTTCTCATTAGAGAATGGAGATCATTTGATAAAAGATGCAGCGTGCCTCATCTGTAAAGGGTTCAGCAGATCTGTCTTGTCTCCACGGCTCTCTCACCACGAGAGCTCGGGGAGTGCAGCGGGGAAGGCTCGGGAGACAAATGGTTTGTGACACTCGGGTTACCTTTGCTGTGCAAGGTGGGCGTGAAATGTTTTATGGGGAGACAAAAAAGATGATGGGCAATTAACTACAAACTCATGCAGCAGGTTTATCATATGCTCAGCTCATCCATCTGTGTCTCAGTCTCCAGCAGACTCATGAGTTTCATCAAGAAAGCCATTTTCAAACTGGCAGAGCAAAACAGATCGCTTTTGCCTCCGAGCTCCACCGAGGCTTGCAGTGCTTTTATCATATGTTTATGGTTTACAGATGCAAAATACACATGTAGGAGGAAAGAGGGGGGCAGCTGCTTCTCCCCTTGCAGGGGGCATGTTTTGAAATATTTCTCACCCAGGGAGCAGTTGTGCAGATGCTCGTGTGCATGTGGATGGCTGTACTCAGATGAGGCAGAAGAATCCTTTGGGATGAGCTGCTGAACACGGCGTGGAACTGCATTGGAATTCCAGCCTCGGTCCTGTGGTGCTGAAAGCGTGGCTCAGGGATCAGGAGAGGAGGGATGAGCTGGGGTTTCCCACTGGCTTGGTCTGGAATGTGTCGGTGCTGGTTTTGCCTCTGCTGCAGGTGGCCTGTGTGACCCCGGGTCAGTCACTTGGTCTGGCTGTAACTCGGTTTTGGTCTGGAAAGTCACAGAATCATGTGTTTGGGTTGGAAGGGCCTCAAATCCCATCCAGTGTCACCCTGCCATGGCAGGGACACCTCCCAGTGTCCAGCCTGGCCTGGGCACTGCCAGGGATCCAGGGGCACCACAGCTGGTCTGGGCACCTGTGCCAGGGCTGCCCACCCTGCCAGGGAACAATTCCTTCCCAATATCCCATCTGTCCTGCCCTGTCACTGTGAAGCAGTTCCCCTTGCCCTGGCACTCCATGCTCTTGTAAAAAGTCTTTCTCATTTCTTGTTGGCTCCCTTCAAGACAGAATAGTTGTTGTTTTTTCAACCTGTTTGTGCTAAGTCAGTTAATACTTCACAATTGCCCCCTCAATATTATGCCAATGAATATCTGATTGGAGACATTTAAGTACTAATCTTACATAAATAATTTTTTCCTTAACTAATCACTTGGATGCAGTCTCGCCAGATTGGTTAAAAAAAGATATTGATTTTCAGAATCAAAGGTAATTATTTTTATCCTCTGAATCTTCAAGGGCCTCTTCTCTTTTCAGCCTCTAAATGCAACTGGTCCACAAAAAGCAGACTGCTCTCCTGGGGAGCAGGCAGGGGAGGGAATGGATGGCGTGGGAGCTCAGGACGTGCCAGTGCCACGGAGCCCGGGGCTGGCTGCCCCTCTCACCCTGCCCCGGGCACGGGGGATTCCCCTCAGAGTCTGAGAAAGAACGGAGTGGTGCAGGTCCCTATGGGGTCACTGGTGCACAAACACCTCCCACAGCTCCCAGCTGTGCTTTGCCATGCCGTGCTCCACTTTCCTCACAGGAACACCACCAAAGCAGTGCCCTAATTTTGTTTTACTTAGCCCAATACACGTACATTTTCCTTGCCTGGGAACACTGTGCAGCTCTGAGGGTGCAGCGAGTGAAATGCTGCCTTCAACTGCCCTCCCTGGCCACTGCAAGCTGCTGGAGGAAGATATTGGCCTTGTGGACTTTGCTGGCAGTCCATAAATCCCAGTTCTGGCAGCCCGAGGAGGTGCCATAAAGAGAGCAGATGAGAGGAGATGGGTTCTGCCGAGTGCCCGAAGAGAGGATTTACAGCTCCCCCGGAGCTGCAGGTGGGCTCAGGAGAATCCTCCTGCTCCTGTGACACCAGCAGCACATCTGCTGTCCTGGGGGAGGGCACGAGGGGTCACGAGAGCCTGGGGTTATTCTTCCATCTCTGTTGTTTTGGGAAGAGGGTAGTTCCTGATTTTTGTCGCCGTGTTTGCAATCTGTAACGCCAAAGGCTGCTGGAATGGGATGGGTTGGGTTGGGTGGGGAGGGACCCTAAAGCTGGTCCCATTCCAGCCTGCCCTGGCAGGGACACCTCCCTCCATGTGAAATGGTGATTGATCCCTCAGGACACCCGCGGGGCGCCCAGGACAGCGAGGGCAGGACGTGAAGGCAGAGGAGGACGAGGAGAGCTCCCCAACAGCCTCCAGTCCAGGTACCATCAGCAACTGGGTTCAGCTTAAAGCATCCCAAAAGCAGTGCTGCACTTGGTTCTTGTGGTGCCCTGCAATCTGGGCACTGAAAAAGTTGTGGAAAATGCAAATTCCCTTAGGGAATGGCAAAGGGGTGTGATCCCTGGATTTGTGCTGGCTCATGAAGGCTTCACAAGCCTGGTTTGCATGGCTCAGAGCTCCCCTGGGCTCCAACAGGAGACCTGGGAGGGCTCAAGTGCAGCCCCTGCCAGAAAACACCTGGGAAAATGGGAGAGGAGAGTCGGAAATTCTGAGGGATGAGGAAGGGAGTCCCAGAGGGAGCGAGGGCTATCACAGACTGGCTGAATTGAACATGGTTTGAGGTCTGGCAGAGCACAGGAGCTTTAATCCCTTGGCTGGGAGCAAGAGCCATTGACTCACGGAGCCACTGCCAGCTCAGGTGAGACACAATGTGCCTTTATTCCCTCCCTGCTCCCCAGAAAGGCAGGAAAACCTTGTCCTCTGATGGCAGACCCTGTCCTCTGATGGCCGACCTTGTCCTCTGATGGCAGACCCTGTCCTCTGATGGCAGACCCTGTCCTCTGATGGCAGACCCTGTCCTCTGATGGCAGGCCTTGTCCTCTGATGGCAGACCCTGTCCTCTGATGGCAAGCCTTGTCCTCTGATGGCAAGCCTTGTCCTCTGATGGCAGACCCTGTCCTCTGATGGCAGACCTTGTCCTCTGATGGCCGACCCTGTCCTCTGATGGCCAGCCTTGTCCTCTGATGGCAGACCTTGTCCTCTGATGGCAGACCTTGTCCTCTGATGGCAGACCCTGTCCTCTGATGGCCAGCCTTGTCCTCTGATGGCAGACCTTGTCCTCTGATGGCAGACCTTGTCCTCTGATGGCAGACCTTGTCCTCTGATGGCCAGGCTCTGATCACACCTTGCACGATGCACCAGGAGCCTGAGCTGTGTGTCTGCATTCCTAAAGAGTGAAATGAATGTATCTGCTAGAATTTTCACCTGAATTTTGCACGGCTAAAATGCCTTCCATCCCGCTTTTTCTGCCTCATTTTCAACAGCAATTTCCTATTTTCCAATATAAATGCAGATATTTGATAAGTCCTGATAATGGGATCCTGCAAATCTGTCAGTTTAATGATTTCTCTGCAGTCTGGAAGGTGCCACTGTGGTTCTCATTTTGATCACAGGATGCTCCAGAGAGAAAACCTCTGGAAAAAGGAACAATGAGCCTGTGGGAGAGCACCTTTCCCATCTTCCTGCTTCTCTTTAATTTATTTTTTTGTAAATTCTTTGGGAAAATCCTTTTTTACATTATTTTAAAAGGGATACAAGGTGAGGACATGGAGGTTGAAATACTTGTTGTTAATAAATAAATATAAAAATCAGAATTGAAATAGAAATATTATTGTGTATCTTATCATTTCAAAAAGCTAGTTTATTTCTGCAGTCACTTTGAAATACTCGGAGATAATTTTCCTTTCAAATTTTCCATTTCTACTCTATCATATCCATGAGAATTACTTGATAACCTGAATTTCCCTGTGGTTTATTTATCTGTGGAGGAACTGGTCTGGAGAGCACAAGTTCATCCAGAAGTGTCTGTTTTGCTGGATGGGACATTTGCTCCCTCCCAGAGATGGAATATTCTGTCCCATCTGACTCACTGGAGAAAATGAAATGTACAATAAGCAGGGAGAGGGAGGCTGTGATGATAAAATCTGAGATATTTGTTAATGTGCATCATGCACATGTTTAGAGCCTCCAAACGGGGCCCTAAAATTTATCAGAATAAATTTTATTGTCAGTGTTCCCTCCTTGCTGAGGGGTACCAGCCCTGCCAGGCCAGCAGCACCACTGGGGAGCACCAGTACAGGGGAACTGGGGCTGGGGGCTGCTTAAAATTCCAAATAAATAATCAGCCCATTCTCAAAGTGCTCAGCTGAATCTATTTTAAAGCAATTAATTGCTGGTTAATGGGAGCACCAGTTAAAATTGCTGATTAATGGGAGCTGGTTAAAATGGGGAGCACCAGTACAGGGGAACTGGGGCTGTTTCAAGGGTTTCAAATTCCAAATAAATAATCAGCCCATTCTCAAAGTGCTCAGCTGAATGTATTTTGAAGCAATTAATTGCTGGTTAATTGCCAGGCAGGTTACTATGCTGTACAATAGAATTCCTGGGCATTCTTGCTGCCACAATGTGAATATTTGTGTCTGGGCTGGCAACCCTAAGGCAGCTGCGCAGCTTCTGCCTGGTGTGCCAGTCTCAAAGAGGTGCTCATCAATTTTTTAAAAACATGAGCTGGCCCTGGTTCGATGGAATTGAATGAAAATCATGACATTGGGAAGCTTAATTAAAATAACTGCTGAGGTGAAGTGCTAAGGGATAAGAGCTGTACATGATAACAATAAAAACAGTTCGGAGTCTGTGAAAGAAACTTTCCAACCTGCTGGCCACTGGTTTTCCACAGTCACTGCAGCTCTGGGAATGTGGCTGTGGAGGTCTGGGCTCTGCTAGCCATGCTGGGACAACTCTGGAAAAGCCTTCTGCGGGATGTGACAAACCCCTGACGCTTCAAACTCCTCCTGGAGCCAGGAACTGCTTCCCAGGGACACTCTGCTGACACCTGAGGAGCTTCTGGATGGAGAGCAGCGCGATGGGGCTCCAGGTGTGAGGCCTGGCTGCAGCCCAGGTAAATGCAGATTTTCCTCGGGGATGCAGCCTTGGCCATGGGGAGGAGCTGTGCTCTGCCTGGGGAGCGTCCAAAAAGAGAGTGCAGACATTTTGAAGCCAGTTCTGGTTGTTTTTCAAACCTGAGCTGTGCTTTTCTATGTACTTGGATATTCGAAAAGCCTAAATTAGCATTCAGAGAGCCGTTGGCAATTTGGGGGCCAGATTTTGCTCTTATTTCCCTTTGTACAAGGCAGGAATGTGCAAGGAGGAATTGGCAGCACAGCCAGGCCAGATCTGAGCCTGTTTAAACGGAGTTTCTAGAATTGCTTTGCTCTTCCTTGGGCTGTGTGAGCCCCCAGACTGGTGCTGCACTGATGGGTGAGGGCTGGGCTGGCTTCCTCCGGGCTGCCCTGAGCGCTCAGCACATCCCCAGCCCAGCTCCTGGGGCTGTCCCTGGTGAAACCTCGCTGCTGCTGGGACTCCAGCCCCGCACTGCTGCCACTGAGCTGGTGTTTGATGCTGCCCTGGCTGCTGCCAGCGATGCTCCGGGTGTTCTGTGCCTCCTGCCAGCTTCCCATCCCTGAGCTGGGCTGCTGCAGGGCAGGGCTGGCAGTGCCACGCTGGCCAGGGGCTCCTCCTGGGCTGGGACTGTTCCGTCTGTGTTTGGGCTGGAAGCACAGAGAGCTTTCAGAAGCGGAACTGGATTGCTGCAGCAGAGAGGAAATGCTGGAAGTTTCCAGCTCCTCCATCCCTGGCAGCGCCCAAGGCCAGGTTGGACACTGGGGCCTGGAGCCTCCTGGGACAGTGAAGGTGTCCCTGCCTGTGGCTGTGGCACTGGGTGGGCTTTAGGGTCCTTCCAAAACTGGTTTGGGACTCTGTGATTCCATGAAATCACAACGTGCAGGTTGTCCTTCCCTGTTTTCTGCAGAGGATGGAGGATTTGCAGCAGGTGTGGAAGGCAGGGGCTGAGGTTTGGCTCCAGGCCCCAGGAGGGTGTCACTCTCAGGCAGCTGCACAGGTTTGGAATTATTCTGGACAATGTTTGGGCTCTGAGACCCAAACCCAACAGACTGACAGCCTGTGGGACGTGGAATGAACCCGGAGCCCCCGAGCTGCTGTGGGCAGTGCCAGCACCCCCCCTCTGCCTGCAGGGGACAGCCAGAAGTGCTTTGTTCCTCAGTTTCCCCACCAGGAATGAGAGACATTCCTCATTTAGGAGTTAATTTTCGTTGTTCACAAGAGAGGGATAATTTCTGAGGTCATTATCACGTGAAGCATTTTCCTCAGCGCAGACACAGGGCTCAGCTTTGAGGGCTGGGGGGCTCCTGAAGTGAGTCCTAAGTGGAGAATTAGTGCAATAAATCATCATCCTTAGTTTGGATGCTCGTAGAGGGTCTGGCTCCTCTGGCTTGGCAGAAGGAGCAGTGATTGGGTCACTTTACCCTTTCCTGCCACTGTAATGAATTCTGATCAAATGCTGCTGTGTTTGTGTCTCGAGCAGCTCCCACTGGAGGAAGGAGCTCGGGGAAATATGATTGTTCAAGCAGTTTAGGATTAAGAAGGGATGAATGACTTTTAAGGGAGAAGAAGAAGATGTTTAATTTGGAATTTGCTATTCCCTGGGCTCCGTGCAGCCTGCTCTGCTCTCCCCCTGGGTTTGTGGCAGAGGGAGACAGGAACTGCTGCACTGTCAGGGATGATGAATGCCCTGGGGGAACCTAATGGTTATGGAATTACTGCATGTTTGAAGGGTCTGACATGGCTGATAATTTCTCCCTGCTCCCCCTGCCCTGGCAGCACAAGATTTAGACTTGCTGATGCTCCCGAGGAGCTGTCCCAGGCCCAGAGATGGTGGGGATAAGGTAAATAACCTCTCTGGCCATGGGCAGCTTATCTAAATGAAAACCCAGCTCCAGGCCCCAGGAATCTCTGCCATCGCTCCTGCAGGAGCCCATGTTTAAAAAAGAAAATGAAATGTTGGAGTTTTCAATTTCAAGTGGGTGCAAGTAGTTCAGTTCCAAAACAAAATTTAAAAAAAAAATTTTAAAAAAATAAATTAGATGGTAGATTGTAATTTTTGGGCACTGAAGCATCTATTTTTTTAGCAGAGTGGAAAATGCCACATTTTATTCAGAGCAAACAAAACCAATCAAGGCTTTTCACAGGATATGAATGGAAGGGACCCACCAGGAGCTCCGAGTCCAGCTCAGCCTGCCCAGAACCAGCTCTGGAGTTCCACCAGTGCCTTTGTGGTAGGAAAAGTCAGAATAGCATTAAAGCTGCTCATTCCCAGCTCCCCATTTTCCCTGGGATGCTCCCCAGTTTCCTTTTCCCCAGGGCAGCAGCAGGGTGCACCAGCTGCCCACAGCTCCCAGCAGGGAAATAATTAAAGAATGGATTTTTAACCTGAATCAAATCCTGCTATTTCCAGGCTTGTCTGGGGCATAAATTGGAAATCAAGCACCCAACAAGTCCCTTCCATCCCTGCTGAAAGGCTCCAGGCTTCCTTTAGTCAAGGCTCAGAATTAATTTTCCTGCTAAATGAATGCTTTCTTAAAACGAGGGGGGGAAATGTTTTCACTGATAAGATTGTTCTGTGAACCATCCCTAATGAGCTGCTGTGTCATCCCCTTCTGCCTCCTATTTATCTTGTTTAGATCCCTTCAGTAGGAACTACTCCAGTCCTTCGCTGCCTGCTAAGAGTTTGTTGTGTTTGATTTTAACCTTTTAAAAGCTGTGAGTGAAATGTTTTATTTATTTCTTTATTTCGGCTTTTTTTTTTTCAAGGACGTGGATATAACATATATATAATATGTATATTTTAACTTTTTATCTATTTCTGTCAGGTTTATAATCTAAATTTCCATTTTAATACAAGGCCTTGCTTATTTCCCAAGGACATTTTCCTTCTTGAACTCCGCCCTGGCAGCTGTAGGACCACTTATGGGGCTGCCTTTATGGTGATTTTTATAGAAAAAAGGTTATTTTTGCTCAGCAGAGGCAGGTTTTTAGTACCTGTTGTGCAGCAGGTGCTGTGTGGTGAAGGACCCCAGCATCACCAACAGCCAGCAGTGGGGTTTGGCAGCTCTGCATTCCTTTCACATGGCAGAGCACTCCTGTGGATAAAACAAATGCTTACAGCTTCTCAGAAAACATCGTTTGAGGTGCCTTTAAAACAGGAGAGATGAACACTGAAGGGGGAAAAAAATCCCTCAAGCTCAAACGGAGTCCTTTTCAAACTCTGCAGGCCAAACAAGGCTTTTGTTGTGTGACTGCCTCGTTCAGGGGCACTCCCAGGGCCCGGAGCACCTTCAGGCCCTGCTGGGACTGGGATTTCTGTCACACAGGGGGATTTTGTGAGCGTTTCTGGGACTCACGTGGTGGGATTCACATTCTGCTGTAGGTGGGGTATTGCTGTTTATGCTCCTTGTCCAGCCCAGTGCACCCATTTCCCACTCTGTGGGCAGAGCTCAGGCTCTTGCCCAGGGCTGTTGGTGTTGTTGGATACCATGGAATTTCCCTGTATTTAATCCCAATTTCTGGGTGCAGCAGCTGTTGGTGTTGTTGGATACCATGGAATCTCCCTATATTTAATCCCAATTTCTGGATGCAGGAGCTGTTTGTTGGATACCATGGAATTTCCCTGTATTTAATCCCAGTTTCTGGGTGCAGCAGGTGTTTTTTGGGTACCAGGGGCTCTCCCTGTTTCACCCCAGTTTCTGGGTGCAGCAGGTGTTTTTTGGGTACCAAGGATCTCCCTGTTTCACCCCAGTTTCTGGGTGCAGCAGGTGTTTTTTGGGTACCAAGGATCTCCCTGTTTCACCCCAGTTTCTGGGTGCAGCAGCTGTTCCACAGTGCCCGTGGGTGCAGGGGATCACCCTGGGGTCCCTGGGTGGTGCAGCCTGGCCTGGCTGGGGGACCCCCACCAGCACTGAGACTCCTCTCTGCCTCCAGAAATTTCAGTGAGAGGTGTTCAGCTTCCCAGTGCCTTTGAAGGAATTGAACCAATTAGAGAAACTGTTGAAGCAAGAGCTTCCCTCTGCCTCTGTCAGGGAACGCTGGAGATTTATCTGAGGAAAGAACTTTCACAGCCCAGTGATGCCACTTTTTATTCTTTCTACACTGTGAAGTATCATAATATTCTTTAATGGTGTCATGCTTATATTTCATGGTCTAATCCCCCTTTCTCCTGCATTCCCATTGTGTTTTATCCTGCTGGAAGCTCACCTGCCTTGCCGAGGCAGCGCTCAGCCTTTCATCAGCAACTGGCTCCTTCTCTTGCACTGAAACACTGCAAACTTTGTGCTGGAAAGAATTACAATGTCCTGTGCATAATGTACATTTTCTTTACCTTTTCCACCCTGGGCCTCACAGCAGAGCACATTTGTCACTGGTTTTCTCTCCTCGTGCCTTAACGAGCATCTCGGGTTTGGGAATGTGCTGCTTCTGTCCTTTGTGTCTAATCTGTGCCCTCTATTTCTCTCCCCCTCTTGGAGATAAAAGTGCATTTTGCTGCTGTTGCAGTTCCAGCTGAATTTGATCAAGATAGAGGAACTGACTCATCACCTTTCCCTGAATCTTTAGGAGCTGCTGTGGCACACGTGGCCCGGATCAGCGCCGGGCAGCGCCTGCTGGGGCTGCTCAGGGGGAACAAGAGGCTTTGCTGTTGTTTTCACCCACACTACGTCTCCTTTGGATCCTGACTCGCTCGATTTTATCTTTTATAAGTGGAGAGAGAGAGGGGAAAAAGCTGAGCTGATGGCTGGAGAAGGACGCAGAGTGCAAAGCTTCCTCGGATGTTTTCTGTGCCTAATGGGCTGGGACGTGGCTGCTCTCTCCAGGGACCTGTGCTGGGAGCTGTGTTAATTCTCTGTCCCAGGCAATGCTGGATCCTTCACAGGACTTGCTGCAGGCACCACTTTTCTTCTGGCATAATAACAGGGCTCGTAGCTCCGGCTCCGTAATTCCCTCATCGCTCAGCTGGGATCCATGGGAAGTTCCTACAGGCCCCTCAGCCACTCCAGGGCACTGGGAAACGGAGCTTAAATAGAAATTCAAATGGAAGTGTCCACCTGAGGAAGTGCTGCTTAACAAGCAGGGCCACTGCTTTCCTGCAGAGCCATCTCTGCGTGCAGGAGGGGTGGCAGAGGTCAGCCCTGGGAACGGGGATGGGATTTGTTTCTGAGCACAGCTCCTGTTCCCCCTGTAAGCAGCACATGCCGCTCTTCTCTGCCTGGGCTTTCCTTGGCTCCTTGGCCCTTCCTGGGCCATTCCAGAGGCTGGGGATGGGGGAGTTTCCTGCAGAAGCTCGGAGAGGTGGAGCTGCTTTGGGCCAGCACCCCAGGAACGAGCAGCACTGACTCTGGGCCAGGCTTGCCGTGGCAGCTTGCTTCAGAGCAGAGCTGGGTTTGCTTTGGGGGCTGGTCGGGGGACAGTGGGCCGCGAGGATGGGATTTTAGAGGATTTTAAATTATTTCCCCTCCCTTCCCTTCCCTGAGCTGGGGGTCTGTTGCTTGCCCCAGCTGCAATCCAGGAGAGTGTCAGGGCACGAGCTCTGCATGGATCACAGAGCCATCCGCTAGTCTGGGTTGGAAGGAAAAGCTTTGACTGGTTTGGATTCCAGTCTTCCCAAGCTAACTGCTGCGTTTAAATCCATATGACTGGAATCTGCCTCCAGTGGGTGCATAATTAGATTTTTTATCCCATGTTTTCCTGCTCCTCATAATGGACATTTTCCCCATACTGCCATGGCACTGGGTTTGTGTCTTCTTTTTTACTTTACTCCTTTAAGCCTCATCTCTGCTCCTCTAATTTGATAAATTACTGAAATTATTATTTTTTTCCCCAGTGCTGGAGTTTCTGAGCATGGTGAAGTTTTCCCGTGGAGATGCAGATCCCATGTTTGAATTACTGCTCAGGCCAGGTAAGCTGATCTGGGGTTTCTCCCAGGGAAACAGCCTTGCCTCTGGCAGTGCTCTGCTCCCACCCTTGCTGTGCAGCACTCTCCACCTCAGATGTTCTCTGATTTTATTTGGGGCAAACTCCTTGAAATCCAAAGATTTTCCTCCAGTTTGTTTTGCTTTGCTGGGTCAGGGGTTATTGCTGCAATCTCTGCTATTGCAGGGAAATTTAAATGGGGTTTTTCCCTCCTACTGCAAAAATCCAGGAAAAGAAAGTGTCAGTGTGGAGGGGAACTTGGAAAGGGAAAGGAAAAGCTGTTGTGTTATGCAGAAGAATTTCCTTGCTTCTTTTAACTGCCTCTTGAGATTCGAATTCTCTGCCTTTATTTTTAGCAGCCAGGCTGGTGGCAGGAACAATTCCTTCCCTTGGCTTTGTCAATAGGTAAATACCACATTTATTTTATTTAAAGCAAAATCTGGATGCAGAGGAAATGCAGCAGTCCTCTGAGGAAAGCCTGGAGAGCTGGGAACGCAGGCACAGCTTTCCTGCTCTCATAATATTGCCATTAACACTGAATTCCTGAACGCTGGCTTTTGTTTAATGGTAACTTTGTGTTTGAACAGATGGAGCTGTGCAATGTAAAGACAATCAATTCTCGTACAAAAATGATAAATGAAGAACAGAAAAGCCTGTCGTATTTTGAAGAATTTTTAACATATTTATCTCTGTTACAGTGAGAGTTCTTCCAAAGAATAACTGCTGATTAAAGCAGGTTTTATCACAGGTGAACCCAACCCTCCAATGGGTGGAGGAATGTTGCCTTTTAGTTTTGATTTGTCCTTTTCTAACCCACCAAATCCCACTTGTGATTTGTGCTTTTACTGAACTAGAAAAGGATTAAGTGACATGGTGGAGCTTTAGATGTTGTGCAGCAAATCACACTGTCACAAACTGGGAGGAAAACTCCCAGGAATGTGAATTTACACGGAGTTGGAGAGAGCTCTTTTGGGTTGCAGGGTTTAAATATGATTATGAAAGGGGGTGGAGAGAGGCAGAAAGAAAGCAGAGAATCCGAGGAAGGCTGGGATTTAAATTTGGGTTATTTTCTATTTAAATCTGCAGGCAGATTCTCCTGAGGGAAGGAGCCCAGGCTGAGCCCATATGGAAAGGCTCCTTTTCCTCCCCACAGGAACGTGCTCTCCAGCAATTCCCAACATCTACTGCCAGCACTGAGGGAATTAGTGCAGGTTAAATCAGGCCATGGTTCCTCAGGCAGCTCCTGGGAGGAGGAGGAGGAGGAGGAGGTCGCAGCCCCAGGAGAGCCCAGGCTGCTCCCAGTGCTCTCTGAGGGGACAGGAGGTGACAATCTGGGAACGGGGGCAGGATCCACCAGAGCAGCCTGGGCTGGGCTCAGTCTGTGCTGCTCAGCTGTGAGAGCAGAACCTCTGCTTTGCTCCAGCCCTCGGCAGGGCAGAGGTGGTTAACACTGAATATCGGTGCCTTTATCCCGCCTGCAGGAGGGAAAGGTGCTGGAAGGAAATTCCCTGCCGAGGTCACAACGAATAGGAGCCCTGTGTGTGATGTTTTAGTGCCTCCAGCACGAGGAGCAGTACAACTCCAGGACTGGGAGCTCCACTCGCAGTGCCACCTGTGCCACGCTCACCTGCAGTGGGGAATGTGAAATTCCAGCTCTGGGGATTCCAGCTTCACTTGCAGTGCCAGCTGTGCCGGGCTCACCTGCAGTGGGGAATGTAAAATTCCAGGTGTGGGGATTCCAGCTCCACTCCCAGTGCCCCCTGTGCTCACCTGCAGTGGGGAGTGTAAAATTCCAGGTGTGGGGATTCCAGCTCCACTTGCAGTGCCACCTGTGCCACGCTCACCTGCAGTGGGGAGTGTAAAATTCCAGCTCCACTCGCAGTGCCACCTGTGCCAGGCTCACCTGCAGTGGGGAGTGTAAAATTCCAGGTGTAGGAATTCCAGCTCCACTCCCAGTGCCCCCTGTGCTCACCTGCAGTGGGGAGTGTAAAATTCCAGCTCTGGGAATTCCAGCTCCACTCGCAGTGCCAGCTGTGCTCACCTGCAGTGGGGAGTGTAAAATTCCAGGTGTAGGGATTCCAGCTCCACTCCCAGTGCCCCCTGTGCTCACCTGCAGTGGGGAGTGTAAAATTCCAGCTCTGGGAATTCCAGCTCCACTCGCAGTGCCCCCTGTGCTCACCTGCAGTGGGGAGTGTAAAATTCCAGGTGTGGGGATTCCAGCTTCACTCGCAGTGCCAGCTGTGCTCACCTGCAGTGGGGAGTGTAAAATTCCAGGTGTAGGAGCTCCAGCTCCACTCGCAGTGCCAGCTGTGCTCACCTGCAGTCCCCCTGAAAGGCTGCACTGCTGAACCCACGCTGATCCCAAGGTGTCCCATTTTCAGTCACCTTTGCCAAGGTATTCATTGCCTGGGCAGGCCTGACCTTGCTTTGCACTTAGGATCTGAAATGTGCAGTCCATACCTGGCTGCAGCCCAGCACTGTGAGAAAAGGGATGGGGATTTCAGTGGTGCCATAAAATCCTGCAGAACAGGTGGAGCCTCCACGGGCAGTGAAATCCAAATCACCACCCCAGTGCTTTATTAACCAAAGCATTGCAGCTCCCAGCTCTGTCCAGGGGCTGCTTTTGTGGGGGCTGGGGAGACAGAATGGGAAATGAGATTTAATTCCCCCCCGTTTGGTAAAACAAACAAGCAGGTGCCCTGGATGTGATGCTGTGTGTCACAGCCCAGGTCTCTGCTCCACCTCCTGGGGCTGGGGAGCTTTGATGGCCTTCCAGATTGTTCCTCTCACGCAGCTTTGTCTGGGGGGGGAACTCCTGCCTGACAGCTGCTCACACTCCCACATAGCCACGCTGTCAAAATATTACATTCTGCCCTAAATTATTTGGTAGCAATGGGAAAAACACCTGCTTGCCGAGAACGCTTCTTCCTTTCATTATCCGCAGGAATCTGGGGGGTGATGGATTATTTCCAATGGTAATGACAGCCCTGTGCAGGAGCAGGGAATTTTTGATTCTTCTTGTTCCACTCCTTGACATTCAGGTGCGTTGTTCTGATTCCCTTCTCGTCGTGTGGGAGCAGCTTCCCGAGGTGAAGGAGATAAATCCTATTATTTATCCATTACATCCTGTAGCATGTGATGTACAGAACCTTTTTGGGCTAACGGTGCAGCAAAGGCTGCTTTTTAATTATGAATACACATCTAACATGCAGGCAGGCAAAACTGACAGGAGCAAGAGGAGAGCAGGAGCAGGAGGAACGGCTTGGAAGCACTGTGCTGTGGGAAGTTTAGGAAATTAGTGTTGAAATATTCAGAGGTGTGTTTTAATTTGATTGAGAAATGTGACATTTAGATTGACAGGCAGTGCCATTCTCAAAAGGCATTTTTCTGTCTGACTGTCCAAACAGTTGCTATGCAATATTTATATTTGTCATGTGTTTTTCTAGATACAGGAGCTCTTTAGATACTTAAATTTATCACATGAAAACCCTCCCAAAGTTCTTACATGTAAGTTTTAATATTTGGTGATTTACAGGGTTGGCTGGGGTGTTTTTAGATGGTTTTATGCAATATTAAGGTGTCTGTACAGTGAAATACACAATCAGGGGCACTCTTGCTTTCCTGGCAGATCTGCTCCAAGGGGAGGGGCTGAGCTGGCCACGGGGCTTGTTCCAGGGCTGTGTTGGGATGCCAGGCAGAGTTCCTGCCAGGACCAGGCTCCTGGCTGGGTGGGGAGGGTGGGAATGGGGGATGCTGGGGATGGGGATGGATCCTCTGATCCCCCAAGAGCATCCCCTGTGCCCTGGCAGCGAGCACAGCAGGACAAGCAGGGAATGGGGGATGCTGGGGATGGATCCTGTGACCCCCCAGAGCATCCCCTGTGCCCTGGCAGCGAGCACAGCAGGGAATGGGGGATGCTGGGGATGGATCCTGTGACCCCCCAGAGCATCCCCTGTGCCCTGGCAGCGAGCACAGCAGGGAAGGGAGGGAATGGGGGATGCTGGGGATGGATCCTGATGCCCCAGAGCATCCCCTGTGCCCTGGAAGCGAGCACAGCAGGACAAGGAGGGAATGGGGAATGCTGGGGATGGATCCTCTGATCCCCCAAGAGCATCCCCTGTGCCCTGGCAGCGAGCACAGCAGGGAATGGGGGATGCTGGGGATGAATCCTGACCCCCCAGAGCATCCCCTGTGCCCTGGCAGCAAGCACAGCAGGGAATGGGGGATGCTGGGGATGAATCCTGACCCCCCAGAGCATCCCCTGTGCCCTGGCAGCGAGCACAGCAGGACAAGGAGGGGCAGCATGCCCTTGGGGCTGGGCAGGCACACCTGGGCTGGTCCCCAGGGGCAGAAGTGGCAAACCCCAGCAGGGAGGGAGCAGCCCTGTGCCACCCCAGCCCAGCTGTGACAGTCCAGGCTCTCAGGGGGACACCGAGGGCTGGGGGACATTTCCACCCCTTGTTTCTCCCGGGTTTTTTATGGGTTTTTGCTCTTCTTGCTATCAGAATGATTTGCCTGCAAACCCCTTGCCTGCAGGGAGGGCTGGGAGCAGCTCCTGCTGGCGAGTGCCAATGGAGATGTTTTTATGACATCTGCCAGCCATAAAATCTCAACTCCTTCCAGGCAAAATGGCAGTTCAAAGGCTGTGGAAATGATAATGCCTTGTAGGACACACATAAATAAATATATGGGTGTGCAGCTTCCATTGACACACCTGTATGTATTTATTGTAGTGCACTTTATGTCCCCCCATCTATTGCTTCTGGTTTATTGCATACTTATTATCTGCAGGTAAAGATGAGCATATTAGTAAAAATAAAATAAATCTATAAAATAGATCTTTTAAAAAAATCTATAAATCTATAAAAAAAGCTTTGAAAATAGGGGGGAAGGAATATTTATTTAGCCAGGAGATTTATTCAACGCTAATGTGAAATATGTCAGCACAAAGATGACATTATTTGGTTACAGCACCAATTTTGGCTGCAGTGAGCCCCAGAGCAGGAGCCAGGCTGCTCCCGTGCCTTCGGGGTCGTTATTTCAGGAGCTCCAAGCCAGGAGAGGACTCGCTGCAGGCCCTGGGAGGGGATGGGGCAGGGCTGCTTTGCTTTGCTCCTGGCCCCAGGAAATGCAGATCTGCTGCTCTGATGCTGGCTAGCAGCACTTTGGATAAGGGGAGAATCAGCCGTGGCAATTAAAAATGCTTCTGAGGCTCAGCAGGCTGAAAGAGCTGGAAATATTGGGCTGATAATTGACTTGAGCTGGACTGGGCCCATTGTTCACCGTGGCTTTTACAAAATCCCTACTCCAGACCAACAGCTTTGTCGTGCTCGTCACAAGGGGTTTGTAGGCAAATGATATTGTTGGTTCTTGCCTGACCTAAATTATTCTGATAGCAAGAAAAGCAAAAACCCAAGTTAAATTACTCTTTAGCAGAAATTCAGGCAATGGACACTTTTCCATGAATATTTCATGGCAGGCTATAAATAATTCTGTTGGATTTGGAAGAGCAGAAAGTGACTACTCGGATGATGTAGGGCATTTATGTAAGGCTGATTTCCTCGTGCCTGCTGCAAGAGAAAGATCCATTCATGGGATTCAAGTAATGTGTGGGCAAATTGGGCAGTTTCCCATGAATTTCCCTCCAATTGCTCTTTGTTTCAACTGGGAAGGCTGGAACAGACAAACACAGCCCTGTCATTCACCTCTGATGGTACCTGAGAGCAAAAGGAGATGTTTTCACAAAGCTTTTCCTTTTCGGAATGTTTTATTCAATATTCTAATGCCAGTGCTGAATACCTCGTGCTGATAAAATACAAGTCTGCTAAGTGCTGAGGTGCTGGTACTCTGAACCTTCGCTCAGGTGTAAAAATCAGCTCCACCTGATGCAATGATCTTCCCCAGGAGCTGACTTGGATGGGATTTTTCTCTGGCAGTGGTGCTCATCTCTTCGCATCAGCCAGGGGGGGAAAGAGAGGAATTAGAATTGTTTCTTCTTTATGTCCATCCAGGATGGATCTCATGCAAAGAAATCGAATTATCCTGTCTGCCAGGATCACTCAGATTGGCCAAGCCCTCTGGGATCTCTGAGTCCAGCTGCTCTCCCACCACTGCCCCTGTCCCCAGGTGCCACATGCACAACCTTTAAACCCCTCCAGGGATGGGACTCCACCCCTGCCCTGGGCAGCCTGGACAGCCCTTTCAGTGAGGAAACTCAGTTTAACCCTTCTGCTCCCCTCCTGGTTTGTATGATTTGTTCCCATCACATCCTGCTAATTTTCCAGGGATCACAAGGCTCATCCCCTTCCCTTTCCCTACAACTTTAATTCTTCTTTTCCCCTAGTGTAACGAGGCTCCTTTATCCAGCTCCCAAGCTGTATTTCATTCCCTCTTTTTCACCTTTTGTAGTGCCAGAAGTGCTGCTCCTCTGTGAGAGATCTGGAGAGCAGCACAGAGCTTTCCTGTGTCTCACGTGGAGCATGTCAGGCCTGGCACGCCGATTCCGTGGATGCAGGAGCTGGGAAGTCAAGAGGAGATTCCACATCAAACAAATTCAACCAGCTGGGAAAGCCCACGGGAGTGCAATGAAAGCTTCCCTGCACGGAGCCCTGAGCTCAGGGGGAAGGACCCATCCCCTGGCAGCTCCTCCCAGGTGACAGGAGGAAAGCAGGAGCTGGTGTTGGGATCCCCATCCCTGGGAGGAAACTCTTTCCCATTCTTTGCTGTTGCCATTCGAGCTCCCTCCCTGCTCCTTCTGCAGCTGCTGTGCAATGGCCTTGCAGTGGAGTTGGCCCAAATTCCAGTTTTCCCAGAGTTTTTCTGTTTTATTTAGAGCTTTTCCAAGTGGCTCTTTGCAGATGTGGAGTTCTTAAATGCTGATAATGCTCTTGACCCAGCCTGGGAGATGGAGAGGATTCCTGCCACTGACCAGCAGGCTGAAAGGCAGGAATAAACCACGGTGGGTGTGCTCGGGATCTTCTCAGGGGAGCACAGAAGGAGTTAAATAAACCAGAGCTGGAAGGACATTCCCAAATCCATCCTGCACAAGATTGGCATTCTGTCTGCATACAAATAACTTGGATTAGCAGGATGTGCCATTGCTTTCACCATAAAAATATCCACTCTCACTTTATTTTAAGACACTTTCAAAATAGAGTGGAGTTAAAATATTTGTTTTAAACTATCCAGGGATCCTCACACAATCTTTTTGATGGCTTTTTATAGCCCTTCTCCACCCTGAGTCATTTAGCAGTTCCCTTTCCCAAAATACCAGTGGTAACTCTCTCTCCATCTCTGTGATGGATGTTGGTGGGAATTCACTCCACTCCTCACAGCCAGGCCCTGCAGCACTGCCTCTCCAGGCTGGGACAAATGCAGCCTGGATGGGGGTTTAGATAAAATATTGGGGAAATAAGGTTAGCAGAGCAGCTGGGGCTGCCCCGGATCCCTGGCAGTGCCCCAGGCTGGACACTGGGGCTGGAGCAGCCTGGGACAGCGGGAGGTGTCCCTGCCATGGCAGGGTGGCACTGGGGGGGATTTCGGGTCCCTCCCAACCCAAACCTCCTGGGGTTCCCTGCTCACTCGCTGCGGAGGTTTTTAATTCACCCCATCTCACGTTCACACCCTTTCTTTTGGACCTTGCTGCTTCACTGTTGGTGCAAAAGCTTCCAGGGGCAGGAGGGGCTCTCCAAGCTCCCTCCAAAGGTGGGAGTGTGGCTGGGGGCTGCTCCCCTGACTCTGGCCCTGCTCTTCTTCCTGTCTCGTAGCCAGAGGTAACACCACAATGTGTTCTTTTCTTGCTGTTATAAACTGAATATCCACTTTTCTCCTGCTTTCCCTCAGGAGCATCTGAGTGAAATTGTTTTCCTGTCCTGTCAAATGCTTCAGAAACCTTCCCTGCCCAAACTGAGGTGAGTGGCTTTGCTTCTTTATTGCTGCTTTTCCTGCAAGCGACGGGTTCCATTCGCTGGGCATTTTAAGGCACTTTGATCTGTATCAAGTTTGAATTTTAACTTCCGTTTCTTTCTATTTTGGAACAAAAAGAATTTTTCAGCTTTGTGTTCTGCCAGTTCAGGATGTTTTCACATCAGCCCTTCCCCACGAACAACAAGTTGGCTTGTGCCTGTTGGATTTTTAAATGGAAATATTGGGTTGAAATTGTCACAAGTATTGTTTTGTTTTGTACCTTACCCCTCCCTGACAGGTGAGGCCAGGCTATCTCCAGCTGTGGGGATCTTTTCCTTGCATTCTCTAGGATTTTCAGCTAATTTTGACATCTAAATTAGTTTCAAGTGCCCTTCACACTCTTATTTTTCCCCTTTTATCTGCTCCAGTTCCCCTGAATTCCACATCTGTGCATTCTCTAGATTTCCCTCTTGTCCTGGATTGTTTTCCATCTCTTTCTGACACACAGAGTTCCAGTAAGAGCTTGGTAAACTCTTTAAACAGCTCAAAGAAATTACCACTTTTCCCTGCTTTCCATCATCTCTTAATTCTTTACCTTTTGAGCAGTGTAGAATTTTCTCCTCCACCTGTCAGGCTGTGTGTAATTAATGCTGTCTTCCCTTTCTCCCAGCTCCCACATCCCTCCCTTCCCATCTCCCCGTGGCTCTGTTTCCTTCACCACTTTGAAGGCACCGATTATTCTGCCTAAGAGGCAAAAAAAGTTCAAGCTGGTTCTCATGTGACAGCAGCAACATCAGCCAGAGTTTTGCTGGAGAAGTGCTGCAGGGCAGCCTGAGAAGGGATGGAAACTTCTCCATTCCAGTCCTGTCCGGGAGATCAGGAGGTGCCCGTGGGGCTGGAATGAGACGGGATTGAAGGGCCCTTCTAACTCAAACCATTCCAGGGTTTTAGACCCTGCTCCTCCCTTCCAGCCCAAATCATTCTGGGGTTTCAGACCCTGCTCCTCCCTTTGAACCCAAATCATTCTGGGGTTTCAGACCCTGCTCCTCCCTTCCAGCCCAAACTCATCTGGGATTTTAGACCCTGCTGCTCCCTTTGAACCCAAACAATTACGGGATTTTAGACCCTGCTGTTGTGAGATTTGCAGGGGTCCCAAGATGAGAGAAGAGATGAGAATGTTGACTCCATGTTTCAGAAAGTTAATTTATTATATTATTATATATATTCTATTAAAATGCTATATTAAAACTGTACTAAAAGAACAGAGAGAGAGGATTCATCAGAAGGCTGGGCAGGAACAGAAAGGAATGAATAACAAAGGCTGTGACTGAGCAGAGCCTGAGCCAGCTGCATCCTTGATTGGTCATTCATTAGAAACACCTCCCATGGACCAGCCAAGGCAGCACCTGCTGCACCCCACAGCAGCAGGGAGCTCTTGGTTACATTTCTGTCCTGAGGCTCCTCAGCTCCTCAGGAGAAGAGAATCCTGGCGAAAGGATTTCCATAAAAATGTCATAGTGACACCTTGCTGCTCCCTTCCAACCTCCAAACCCATTCTGGGATGTCAGACCCTGCTCCTCCCTTTGAACCCAAACCACTCTGGGGTTTTAGACCCTGCTCCAGGAGGGAAGGCAGCCCCAGCCCGGTCCCTGGAGGTGGGACAGTGGTACAAGGGACAGTGCCCTGCTGCTCTCCTGCAGGACCCAGCTCTCATTCCAATGGGTTTTGGGATTTGGAATAAACTTGCAGGTGCTGAGTGATGAGGGGTAGTTACAAACCTTGTTTTGCAGTATTTATGGGAAATGACTGCAGTCCAAGGGGCAGGGAGCTGAAGCTGGGTGTGGGGTGGTTTTATTTTATCTTTCATTTTTAAGAAATCCATAAAAAATGAATGTTTGGGTTTTATTTTTAATCTGCTGTTAAAGATTTAGAGCAGGGAAGGTGTTTGTGTGCAGATCCCAGGCCCAGGAGCTGCTGTGGCACTCAGGCTGTGCCAACCCCAAAGTTCCCCTCTCATCTGCCGAGGGCGGGGGCGTCGCTCTGCAGGGGGATGGAACAGGAAAACCTCTTGGCAAAGCAGCCTTTTCCTTCTGTTTTCTGCTTTTCCAATATGTTCTCCAAGTGTTTCCAAGTGAAACACTTCCTGACACATCTTCCAGCCAGCAGCAGGAAGGAAGTGTGATTTCAGTGGGGGAGACCACAACCCCCCAAACCAAGGGAGAGCGGGTCCCCAGGTAAGGAATCCTCATTGCACAGGAGGCTGGTGACAGCTCCACACCTGCCAGAGCTCCAGGAGTGGCAGGACAACACCTCAGGGGCAGGGTGGGATTGTTGGGCTGTTGGGTTCTGACCCCTGGGGTCCCTTCCCCTTAGGATATTCCCCAGCTCTACGAGAGGCTCCTTGCATAACTTGGACCTCCCCGCTGAGTGGGATCTGCCTGACTCAGCTGGGGGCAGCAGTTGTCCTGGTGCCTCCACTTTCCTGGTTGTCCTGAACAGATTGGGAACACTGGGTTACCTAATTTGTTCTATTAATAAGCACCATTCTTGCCTATGTGAGCGAAAATCAGAATAAAAGCCAGAGCAAGAGCTGCTCCCTGCTGCTCCCTTGGCTGGACTCCACAGGGATCAGCTGTGGGGTGCAGCCAAATCCTGCTCCCTGTCGGCCCCCGGGGCTCTGGGAAGGGCTGGGAATTCTCCTCCCTGCACATTCTGATGCTGTGGAATGAGATTTGGGGTTCATGACAGTAGGAGGTGCCTGGGGTGGGCTGGATGGGCCTCAGAGTCCCTTCCACCCCAACCCATCCTGGCACTCTGCTATAAACCCACATTTTGCAAAAAAGGTTACTGATTCCCCTGCTGGAAAGAGCAGAAGGAGAGCAGAGCAATCTGCTGAATAATGTTTTATAAATGGTTTTGGTTCTGTTTTCCTGGACAGCACTGTCACAACCCCGAGCCAGGTGCCAGGGCAGGGCAGGAGCTGCAGGGTGGCACTGACCCTGCCCAGGGGAGGGCAAAGCGCACGGGGGAGCTCTGGAAGGGCACTGGGGAATTTCCTGTTCTGCAGGGGTAGAAGAACAAAGGCCTCGAGCAGGAAATGCTGGTGGGGAGAGCTGGCAGGGCAGGATGTGCTCACTGTGCCACCCTCTGCTCTGCTGCGTCCCCGGGGCAGCTCTGGGGGCCATCACCCTGGAGCTGTGTCCAGCAGAAATCATAAAAGCACAAACAAACAGGCTGGAGTTTAACGAGGAGGAAAACCGAATCATACAATTGTACATTTAATTGATAAATGCAGCATCAAGGCAGCAGAAGCTCTGCTCCCAGCAGTGCAGAGTTTGGTGTCAGCTCTCCTCTCTGCCCTTTGTGTGCTGGGTTTCGCACCAGCTGCGCTTGAATTGAACATGGAAATAAATCATTGCTGCCTTTTTGAGCTGCTTGTCCTCCTGAAAAGCAGCAGAGAGCAAAGCCCATGCAGGCAGGAGTAAGGCTTGAGTAAGTCGAGTGCTGAGTTCCCCAGGAGCCTGGCAGCTGAGCAGTATTGATCAGCTCAAGGTGACCTATTCCAGCACAATGCACTTCTCAGGACCCCACATTCAAAATAGCTGCAGAAAATCAGATTATTAGAACCAGCTTGCTGCTGCCCTGTCACACAGATCCCCAGGGTGGGGTTCACACTGGAAATAAGGGGATGAGCCACTGGGAGAGCACAGCAGGAATTTCCACAGCAGTGCCACCCTGGAGTCCTTCACTGATGGAGGGCTCCAAACCCCACCAGCAGCTGATCCAAGTGACCCCACGTGGTTCTACAACATTTAAAAGCTGCCACAGACTCTTTTCCTGAAAGTTCAGTGTATTCCAAATGCTCTTTCACTTTTATTTTCTGCATCTGTTGCTCAGCTTGCCTTTGGTCAACTTCTGCCCACCTACACATCCTTAAACCCACCAGGTGTAAAATCAGAATCCCTCTGGTAATTCTTTGGAGAGGAGAAAAAGATTTGACAAGACAAATGGGGGTGGCTTCAAACTGACAGAGAGAAGGTTTAGATGGGATATTAGGAAAAAACCTTTCTCATGAGGGTGGGCAGCCCTGGCACAGGTGCCCAGAGTAGCTGGGGCTGCCCTGGATCCCTGGCAGTGCCCAAGGCCAGGCTGGACACTGGGGTTTGGGGACACCTGGGACAGTGGAAGGTGTCCATGCCATGGCAGGGTGGTACTGGGTGGGATTTGAGGTCCCTTCCCACCCAAACCCTTCTGGGGTTCTATGCCATGGTGAGAAAGACGAAGTGGGAGGTTAATGGTGAGTTGTGATGTATTTCCAGCATCTGGGAGATCAGCATCCCAGGGCATTATTTATTCTGGTTCATCTGAATAAGATAGAGGCCTTGTGGTGCTCCCATGCTCGAGTTGTTAATACAGCCCCACCTGGCAAAAAAGGCCCTCTCTATCTTCTGAGAACCCTGCTGATGTTTAATCTTATGTAACATGCTCTCATTCCCCTGAGTTTTACACCTGTTTCCTTCATCCTGCCACATTTCAGCACCTCCCCTGTTTGTGGCCTCCAGAGAGACGAGCGCAGCTCATCAAGCAGCAAATGATGTTCTCCACAAAAAAAGGGAAAAAGCTCCTTATGTCTAATTACCCTGAGGGGAGAGTGCCAGGCAGGAAGGTGCCCAGGGCAGGGCTGGGCTGTGCTGAACCTCTGCCACACAAACACCGAGGGTCAGCCCAGGGCTGTGGGCTCAGAGCTGCTGTGCCTGGGCTCTGCTCACCCCTGCTCTGCACGGCACCCGCAGCACCCTGGCACCTGAGCCTGCAGAGAGATGCACCCTCACCTTCCCCGGGTGAGTCTGTGTTTGAGTCTGGGGGCCTGGAGGGGCTGGGCAGGGCTGCGTGAGGCTGGGTGTGCCCGAGGAGGGGCTGGGGCTGCCGGGGGACAGCTCAGCTCCTGCTGCTCTCCATCATTGCCTGCGATGGGATTGGGATGGGATTGTGCTGGGATTGTTCTAGGATTGGGATGGGATTGTGCTGGGATTGGGATGGCATTGGGATGGGATTGTGCTGGAATTGGGATTGAGATGGGATTGGGATGGGATTGGATTGTTCTGGAATTGTGCTGGGATTGGGATGGGATTGTTGTAGGATTGGGATGGGATTGTGCCGGAATTGGGATTGAGATGGGATTGTTCTGGGATTGTGCTGTAATTGTGCTGGGATTTGGATTGTGCTGGGATTGTTCTGGGATGGGATTGGGACCCTCCATCCCTCTGCCCACGGCCAGCACAGGGCTTAGCCTGGCCAAGGCAGCATCCCCCAGGCAGGGGCAGGGAGGCTGCTGTGCCAGCTCAGGCTCTCTCAGGCCAGGCTTTAGGCTCAGCTCTGAAGCTCCTGAGGCAGGGAAAGGAGCCCTTGTTGTAGCAAAGGTCTCATGCTGTGATTGCCTTTCATTTCCCTCTACTCCAGCCCTGCCAAGAGGCACCAAACGACACAGCCTGAGGCTCCTGACAGTGCTTCACCCCCAGACTGCAGCTCTGCTCCCCCTCGGAGGTGTTTGCCTGCTCCTGCCAGGCTGGGAAGATGCAGGCTCGGGGAGGGATCGCAGCTGGCACAGGGAGGGGCTGCTGGCATGGGCAATCACACATCAGGCATTTCCTGAGCACATCCTGCTGCTGGGATCTGATTCCCTGACACATTCGTGTTTTATCTGTTTGTTTGGGAAAGGTGCCAGACAAAAGAGACACAGAAATTTAAATAAACGCAGGTTATCTAGGAGACAGGATTTCATATTCACTGCAGGCATATCAAGATGTTCCAGAGCTGAGAAGAGCACAAAGAGTGATGTGAGTGTTAGGAGCACTGATAAATTAGTTGTACACAGCACCGAGCCCGGCTCTAAAGCTGATTTTTTGCTGTAACTCATGTTCTACAAGCACAGGGAGAGCTGCTGCTGGAGCCTGAGCCAGCAGTGACTGCTCCTGCAGCAGCAGCTTGGGGATGGATGGAATCTCCTGGGCCAGGAATCCTCTGCTCCACTGCCTTTCAGCCCAGAGCAGCTGCGAGCTCAGGATGCAATCCCCCTGCAGGGGCTGCTGAGGGCTGAGAGACCACGCTGGGATTTAGGGGCTGTGCCAGAGCACCAGGGGAGCTGAGGCCTTTGGGCACAGCAACCACCTCCTTTGTCTCTAGTTAATAAATCACTGCCAGGAGTTGGAGCTCTGCTCCTGCACAGCCCCATGAGCAGCCCCACCTGCTCTGCACAGCCCCAGGAACAGCCTCACCTGTGCCTGACAGCCCCAGGAACAGCCTCACCTGTGCCTGACAGCCCCAGGAACAGCCTCACCTGTGCCTGACAGCCCCAGGAACAGCCTCACCTGTGCAGCACCATGAACAGCCTGACCTGTGCCTGCACAGCCCCAGGAAGAGCCTCACCTGCTCTGCACAGCCCCAGGAACAGCCTCACCCATGCCTGACAGCCTGGCTGCATGCACGGTGCCACCAATGCCTCCAGACTGTTCCAGGTACTGTTCCAAGCCTTTGTGTTGTGTTCTCAGGGTGCACCGACATTGGAAGGAATGATGGATCTGAGTCCATGTCCTTAGAAGGCTGATTTATTATTATATTATATTATATTATATTATATTATATTATATTATATTATATTATATTATACTTACTAAACTATACTAAAGAATAGAGAAAGGATACATCAGAAGGCTTGAGAAGAATGACAATGAAAGCTGGTGACTGACTGCTCAGCCTGACACAGCAGGTGTGATTGGTCATTCGGTCAAATCAATTCACATGAAACCAATCAAACAGTCACCCGTGGGTAAAGGATCTCCAGACCACATTCCACAGCAGCAAACACAGCAGAAGCAATCAGATAATTCTTGTTTTCATTTCTCTCTGAGGCTTCTGGGCTTCCCAGGAGAAGAATTGTGGGCAAGGAGGATTTTTCAGAAAATGTGACAGTGACACCTTTGCATCCTGGGAGGTGAACTGGGACTCTGTCAACGGGATGGCTTCAGGGGGATCACAAAGCCCTGGATGCCGAGGCAGCGATGAGGGGTCTGCTGGGATATCCCCAGAATTCTGAGCATGATTTGAAATGCCAGTTCAGCCTGTCTGGGGAGAAGAGGAAAAAATATCGATGGAGCTCCACCCTGAGCCCTCGATGTCACAGAACCATGGAATGGGTTGGGTTGGGTTGGGTTGGGAGGGACCTCAAATCCCCCCCAAGGCCACCCCTGCCATGGCAGGGACACCTCCCACTGTCCCAGGCTGCTCCCAAACCCCATCCAGCCTGGCCTTGGCACTGCCAGGGATCCAGGGCAGCCCCAGCTGCTCT
Organism: Motacilla alba alba; assembly: GCF_015832195.1. Classification (NCBI taxonomy): domain Eukaryota; kingdom Metazoa; phylum Chordata; class Aves; order Passeriformes; family Motacillidae; genus Motacilla; species Motacilla alba. The sequence continues at coordinate 1,175,297 of NC_052027.1, read as the reverse complement.
GGGAATTCCAGCCCCTCCCAGGGAACAATTCCTAATTCCAATCTCCTTCCCATCCCTGCTCCCTGGCACTGGGGAGCCACTGAAGTGATGCTGCAGAACATTGCTCCCCTCCACAGAAAAATTCTATTGAAATGCTTGTTTGTTTGGCACAGCAAAAATGGGGTTCATGGGTTCCATTTACTGAACCTTGAAACCAAAAAACCTCTCCCTTGTGCTTTCCTGCCCTCTGCCTCCGTGTCCCTGCTCTCCCCCTGCAATTCTCCAGTTCCTGACTCTGCACATCAGGTGTTTGGTGTGGGGGAGGAGGGGGCTGAACGCCTCAATTAATTAAGCCAACTTGTAGCAGATCATCATCATTTTTCAAGGTGTCAATTGAGAGCTCTCGGGGAGTGCTGCAGATGAGCCAGGACCACCTGGGAATTGAGGCTCAGCTCCCAGCACAGCATTTCCCAGCCTGTGGAAACGCTTGTCAGAGCTTCACCTCAACCCCAGCAGCTACAAAGGAGACGTGCAGGATTGTCCTGAACGTTGTCATTTCCATTCCTGTAAGGCAGAAAAAGCCCCAGTGAACCCCAGATTTTTTTTTCTGCTGTTGTGCAGAGAGGATTTCTGTGGGGCTTTGAAAAAGTCAGTGGCAAACCAAAAATTTTAGCTGTAATTAAACCATGGAATGCTGCAGCTGGAGCAGGAAAGGAGGGGAAGGCAGTAAAGCAAATATCTCATATGAAACACAGAGACAAATGTGAATTCTGTGGGTGTTTTTTTAATGTGTCCAGGTAAGAAAACTCTCTGGGTTTATGCCCAGCTTGATTAACATGAAGCCACACAAATTTCTGGTTTGCATCTCTGCTTTATCACACCTGAAACCCATCTGGGGCACAGTCAGTATTTGTTGGCTTTTAAAAAGCAGCAGCAGAGGCACTTCCAGCCCTGTGGCTCTGGGACTGGAGGGGTTTTATGAGGTGGCTGAGTGCTCACAGGGCTGAGGGACATCGTGTCCTGCCTGGCACAGCTCGTGTGTGGGAAACTTCTCTGCCGAGGGCTGCAAAGATCCTCCATCCATCCCGGAGCCAGAAGGGAAGGTTTCTCATTTTTAAGGCTCAGCTCTGCTCCCTTTATGAATTTTTCCTGCACAGCTGTTTCTTTGGCTCTTTTGTAAATAAAATATTTTTCTGTTTCTGCCTTTGAGCACAGGAGCTGTGCAGCCCTGGGGCACCCCTTTCTCTGCGGGCTCCTCTCTGACAGGAGCTGGCTGCCTCTGCTGCTCTGCCCCCTCTCACCCTGCGGCTACTCCTGCCTTTGGCACCAATTGTTCCGCAGCTGTGGGGTGGCAGATCAGGGGCTGAGGGGTGCCGCTGGGGTCTGCTCACCTGGGGGAGGCGAGGCAGCCCAGCCCAGGGAGGCTCAGCTGCAGTTTGGGGTCTCTCTGTGGTGAGGAGGGCTCTGACCAGCACCCCCGGGTCACAAAAGGACTTTTCTGGGCCTCTGGAGGCTGCTGGGATGAGCAGAAGTGTGGGCAGAGTGAAGATAACAAGCAGGTAGGTTTATTTGTGTGTTTTCAATCTCTTTTATTGCAGTAGAATGCATTTTTTTTTCTCTTTGGAGAGCTCTGTTGTGGTGGTTTGCTGTTTTAACAGAAGAGGCAGCAGTGTCTTTGATGTCTTTCTATAAAGTTTTATCTCTGTGCCCTGGCTGACTCAGAGCCTTGTCACAGAGACTTTCATTTTAATTAACCCAGTGCAGGAAGATTGGTTTTGAGGCCAGCAGGGCTCCTGGCCAGGGGCTGCTGCAGCAGGGTCAGAATTTGTTAAACTGCACTCCCTGTCCTGGCTGGGGCTCTGGCTCTGACCCTGCCAGGGGCTGCTGCCTCCTAGGGCTGGGGCCTTTCCAGGTGTGACACGATCTCTGGGGCTGGGGCTTTTCCAGGTGTGACACAGTCTGTGGGGCTGGGGCTTTTCCAGGTGTGACACGATCTCTGGGGCTGGGGCTTTTCCAGGTGTGACACAGTCTGTGGGGCTGGGGCCTTTCCAGGTGTGACACAGTCTGTGGGGCTGGGGCTTTTCCAGGTGTGACACGATCTGTGGGGCTGGGGCTTTTCCAGGTGTGACACGATCTGTGGGGCTGGGGCTTTTCCAGGTGTGACACGATCTGTGGGGCTGGGGCTTTTCCAGGTGTGGCAGGTTTTATCAAAGCCTTTTGAGTCAGGAGGTTTTCTCTGAGTCTGGCATTTCACCTGCCTGGCGTGGGCTGTGGTTTTGGGTCTGTCTCTGCACCAGACTCCAGGAGCAAGCGGGGAATTCAAGGGGAGGCATTAAAAGGCAATAATAATAATAATTATAATAACAACAACAACAACAACAACAATAATAATAATAATAATAATAATAATAGTTCTCCAGGTGTGCAGAGAGTCTGTGGGTGCAGCCAGACCAGTGCAGGACTGAAGCAAGGGGGTGGCAGATGGAGCCTGACCATGGGACTTCTTCACCCCCTTCCTCCTCCCTGGTGCTGGAGGTTTACTCCAGAATTTAATTTTTGTCATTGTTAGAAACCTTGATTTGTCCACCTCGGTTTTCAGGCAGTTCAGTTCTCTGTTGTGCAACTTTGTCTTACAGTAGAACTGCTTCTTCCCTCTTTATTTATTTACTGCCACCAAACCCAGCTAATTTCCCAGGCTAAATAAGCAATTTTGCTTTAATCTCAACCTCTGTTCCCACTCCTTGATCATCCATGCAACCCTTGTATACACTGAAATTCATCTGTCTTGAGCAGAGAGGTACAAAATTAGACACGAGATTGAAAAGTGAGCTCTTTGTGTTCCTGCCTGTTGGAAAAATGATGCGTAATGGGATTGAACTTCTTTAATTGCAAATTCTGTCTGAAGCACGCTTGGTTTCCTGCTCTTTTACTGAGTTCCTGGTGTTTACCACGAGTTCCTGTTGTGGCCTCCAAAGCCAGCATATTTCCCTCCACTCCAGGCAGGGCCCTGTGTCTCCACACTCTGCAAAAACTGACTCACTCTGTGCTCACCGGGGTGGGCTGGAGCTGGATCCCTGGGCTTTGAGAGGGATATTCCAGCTGATATTCCAGATATTCAGGAGATATTCCTGATATTCCAGATATTCAGGAGATATTCCTGATATTCCAGATATTCAGGAGAATCTCCCTGCTGCAGACCTGGGGGTTGAGAGGGATAATTCCAGCTGGATTCAGGAGAATCTCCCTGCTGCAGACCTGGGCTTTGAGAGGGATATTCCATCTGGATTCAGGAGAATCTCCCTGCTGCAGACCTGGGCTTTGAGAGGGATATTCCATCTGGATTCAGGAGAATCTCCCTGCTGCAGACCTGGGCTTTGAGAGGGATATTCCAGTTGGATATTCCAGCTGGATTCAGGAGAATCTCCCTGCTGCAGACCTGGGGGTTGTGCTGGGTGGGGGAAGGTTTGCTGTCTTTAGGGTGGGTCTCTCAGGGGTGTGCGGGGTCTGCAGGAGCTCCTGGCTGGAACCATGGGCTCGGTGAGGCTGGAAAGGGGAAATGCAGGAGAGCAGAGCTCCTGCAGTGTCCCCAAGGGCTGTGGGAAGGAGCAAAGCAGCACCTTCAGAGCAGGTTCATTTCCTCCTCCCCCGTTGCCAGCTGGGCCAGACCCTGCTCTGCTCCAGCCCCAGGCCCAGCTAAGCCTGGCTCAGGCTCCAGGACTGCGCCCAGGGCTGTTCCCAGCCCGTTTTGTGTCTCCTCCTCCCAGCCCAGGGCTCTCCTGGGTTGTGCACATCCTGCATTTCTCTTTGTTGGCTCAGTCACCCCTGGGCTCTCAGTGCCACCAGGCCCTGTTGTATTTGTGGGTGCCCCTGGCAGGAAGGAGTGATAGATCTGCCTCCAGGTTCTCAGAAGGCTAATTGATTATTTTATGATAATATATTATATTAAAGAAAGCTAAACTATAGTAAAGAATACAGAAAGGATGTTTACAGAAAAAAGATAATATAAGATATATAAATATATATTATATAATATATATAATATATCTTATATAATATATATAATATATTATTATAATATTATATATTATATAATATATTACATATTATATATTATATATTATATATTACATATATTATACTATATAATATATATTACTATATATTAATATATTATATAATATATAATAAAATTATATATTATACTATACATTATATAATAATATAATATTTTATATTATTCTATATATATAATATTATATATTATATAATATAAATATAATATTATATATAATTCTACATATTAATATAATATAATATAATATAATATAATATAATTAATATAATGGAAACTCGTGACTCCTTCCAGAGCCCTGACACAGCTTGGCCCCGATTGGCCAAAGAGGGGAAATAATTCACATGGAACCAATGCAACAATCACCTGTGGGTAAGCAATCTCCAACCACATTCCACATGTGAGCACAACGCAGCAGAAGCAAATGAGATAAGAATTTGTTTCCCTTTTTCTCTGAGGCTTCTCAGCTTCCCAGGAGAAAATCCTGGCCAAGGGCATTTTTCAGAAATGGTGACATTTTCAGATGGTGACAAGGTCCCTCCTCAGGGAGGTGGAATCTGTTCACGCTGTTTACAAAGTGCTGCCTCCCCCCACAAGGGACTTTGCCCAGGTTATTCCATGCCAGACTCTGCTGGAGTCACTCAGCCTGTGACTGGAGGAGCAGCTCTGCTGCAGCCATGTCTTTATTTGCTACCTGTTAATTTTTCTCCTTTAATATTCTGTTGTCTAATTGTGGCTCTTGATTGCGCTCATTACCTTAAATCATGCCCTGCCAGCCACCCTTTCTGGCAGTGGCAGTAAGGGTTTTTTTCTCTCTGGAAGGTGCTTGTAGTTGAGTATCAGTGTCTCAGTAATGAAGATTTATTGGCTCAGGCCACACAGGACTCTGTGGCTCTGTGGGGAAGCCACACGCTGGGTTATAAAAAAAGGCAGAGAAAAGTCAAGGCCTGTGGAACACTTCAGTGGTGGGGATGGCAGTCAGGAGGAATTTAAATCTCTGCCCAAACCAAGGGGGCCAAAGGAAAGCCCTTAAAGGAAAGCCATGAAGGGCGTTTGGCACCTCCCACAGGAGCCACATCTTCCAGGACTTTCCATCCTGCATGAATTTGCATTCAATTTAATCTAATGATTAAATTCCAATTCCATTTAAATGATTAAATTCCAATTCCATTTCCAATCAGCCCGGCCCATCACCACATCTGTTAATTGTGTCAGTGTGCTCCAGAGGGGCTCCAGAGCTGGTTTGGAGTGTGGGGTGTCTGAGGGGGCTCCTTCTGAGCAGCACAGGGCTCCTGCAGGGTTTGCAGTCTGAGCAGCACCTGCACGGGTGTTTTTGGACTTGTGGTGCTCTGAGGGCTCAGGTGACTCCCGTGAAGTTGAAAACATTTGTGTTCAGAGCAGGTGCTGGGCTGGCACACCCTGCAGAATGCAGATGTGCAGCTCGGGCTGGGGAAGAAGAGCAGAAATAATTGAGAAGCCACTGAAAACGGAGTCAGGCTGTGATGGGACGAGTTAGCAGCAGTGGGACTTGTGAGGAGATGACTAAAATCTCTCTTTGATGATTAAAAATGAGTGGATAGCTGCTGCAGTTGTAATGCCTGTCACTGGCACTCCAGATTGTGGCCCAAGTCACAGCTGTCTCTTGCAGACTTGAGGAATAGTTACGTTTTACTCGAAGAATTAACATTCTGTGTCCTGTTTTATGGGGATTTCAGTTCCTTTGGATAGAAGCCACGTGCACTCTGGGCCTTGGCTTTCTGCTGAACGGATCTCTTTGCCCTCCTTGCTCCCAGTTTGTGCACCCAGGTTTGTTTTCCCGGCTGCTGGCTCGCTCGGGGCAGATGTTCTTGTTCAGTGCACCAATGAGCAGAGCTCTGGAAAGTTCCCCTGCTCTGCTGGGGCTGCCCAGACTGACAGGGGCACTGACATTTGGGCAATTTGTCTCCAGGACCTCTGATCATTGTGGATTCAATGTGGTAAATGTGATTTTTGGCTCAGGGACAGGGAGCCGTGGCTCTGGGAAAGCTGCAGCTTGGAGCTCAGGGGTTTTCCTTCCAACCACTGAGAAGATGATTTGGGGAACTCTGAATTCCCCAGGATTTATTGGAAAGCTTTTTTCCCTCTTTCTTTATTAATTTTCCCAACACCTTCAGCAAGGGATGGAATCTGTTTTGAGGGGAGCTGTCTCTGTGTTCATTATTTTATCATCCAACTGGAAAACTGCTCCAAACTTTCAACCCTCCAAAATCACGGAATCTTGAGGAATTTCCAGACCAGCCAGTTTAATCTGTTTTCACTTAACTACAGAACTTCTGAAGGAAACGTGATGTTAAGAAAAATACCTAAATATTTATAATAATAGGAAATGGTGTTGGAGGGAGCACAGGGACCAGGGACAGCCTGCCTTCACTTGCTGCAGGGCAGAATATGGCACTGGAAATATAAAAAACGAAGAAATCAAGGCTTTGTTTCCTTCTAAAACTAAGAAAAATGGGTTGAGCAAATGTGGAGGTTTAAATGAAGTTGAGTCAGGAGACTTCCCCAAAGAAAAATGAGCTTTTGTTTTCGGAAGTACCTTGAATTTTTATTGAAGATGGGTGTGACTCGCTTGGGATTAAACATAATTTGTGTTAGTTTTAAACCAATAAACAAGTGCAGATTTGAGCAAGAGCTTCGTTTCTGTAGAGGCCTTTGGGAAGGTGCTGAGCTCCCTGAGTCTCTGCAGCCCCTGCTGCCCTTTGGCTCTTCCACACTCGTGGACAGCCATCCACCTCTGCTCCTGCTTTATTAACGCTTTGCCAATAACTTTTTTGGCTCCGTGCAAAACAAATCTCCTAAATTACAGGGCTGTGGTGGAGTTTTCAATTAGACATTACACAAAAGCTAACAGCTCACTCTTGTGCTCCTCTGCATCCTCTCTCCCAATAAATCCTGGGCTCTGGCACGTCCTCGTGCAGACACTCTGCTGCTTCTGAGCAGGAATGATGTAATGGGGTTACTAGAAAGGGCAATAATATAGATTTTCTCCAGGCATTGTGTCATCAGAAGGGTGTAAATCTGACCAGTTTGAAAAATCCAAATCAATTTATTGTGCATTATGAAAATCCCTTGATATATTTTCTGTATTGCAGAACATTGTTGCTTCCAAGTGCTCTGCTTTGAAAAACAGAGCTGTTACTTGTAAAGGGATTTTCCTAAATCAAAGCTTGGCCATAAAAAACTGAAGGTGGCAAAGGATATAATTTCCCCCCCAATTTTGGATCAGACATCTTGTATTTTAAGAAGAGGAGACAGTGGAGAAATGTTTCCCCAGTGGTGACACCTGTAAATTCTGGGAGTTATGTGATACTGGACTGAATTTATCCCTCTGGATGACCAGAAACCAGCACTGCAGATCCCAGTGCATCTTGTGCTCCGTGGCCAGAGCCCTGGGGCAGATTGCGTGGCCTTCAGGAAATGCCACTTTCCACTTCTCAGGGATGAAATACCCTGTGAGGAGCGCGTGGCTCTGCAGGGGTGACAGGGGGACAGCCCTGCAGCCCCCAGGCCACCCTCAAGAACCCAGCTGTGGGTTATTCCCTGTCCCTGGCTGTTTTGGGACAGCTGGGTCCTGCCTGTCTCCCCCCTCAGTGCTGGCTGGGTGAGAGGGCAGCGACAGGGGGTTACCCAAAATTCAGGTGCTTTCACTCTGCTCTGAGGGGGGCTCTGGGGGTGCAGTCAGGAGCGTTTGTGGAGCCTGGAATGTGGAGTTTTCCTGGCTGGTTGCATTTCCTGTCCCACCTTTGCAGCTGCCTCTGTTCTGGTGGTTCCTGGGCAGTCAGTGGGAGCTGAGCTGAGGCACAGAGGAGGAGGATGATGATGATGATGATGATGTGCTTGGCATCCTCAGGAGGCTGGAGAGGAGTGAAAGCCTGGGCTGGCTGGAGGTGTCTGTCAGAGGAGCTGGAGAGCCCAGGCATGGCCGTGGTGTTATAGATCTGGAGCTCCAATGACCAAATGACACTGGAAATGCCAAAGGAATTGTGCAGGCTGATCACAAACTCTGTCTCCTGCTGCAGGCCCCAGCATCCTCTGCGTTTGCTTTTGCACCCAGTTCAAGTTCCAGCCCAGCAAACTCTCAGGTGTGGCAGGAGACTCCCAACACCCAACGTGACATTGTCCTTTTCCCAGGGCAGAGCTCTTATTCTAGAGCTAGCACAGGAACTCCCAAACAGGCAGAGCTATGAGCGCTATTTATAATTTCCCAGCAATAAAAATGTAGTTCTGGTGGTGTGTGGAATAATTTACAGCCTCACCACTGTAACACTGATGGCATTGCAGTGGTACTGAGGCAGCTGAGAGCCCTGGCCAGCAGTGGTTGGGGCCGATGAGCAAAAGCCTGGATATTTATCCATAAATTCCATGGCAGCATTTCCAGCATTGCTCGTCCTGGAGATTCCTGGATGAATATTGATTTTTGTTGCCCAGTAACGTGCTGGCTGTGTGTCTCAGTGGGCTGCTGAGGGTGTCCCAGTGGGATGTGTTTGGGAGTGCCCCGGAGGGCTCTGCAGTGGGGCTGGGCTGCTCTTTGTGCCCTGGGCTGGGCTGTGTGCAGGGTCTGGCAGTCGGAGGCTTTGCAGGAGCTTTGCAGGTCCTCTTTTGGGCAGGGCACTGAGCCCTGACCCGCTGGAGGAGCTCTGGAGGGTTTTCCTGCGGGGTGTTGGAGCTCAGGGATCTCCCCTGCCCCAGGGACAGGGAGTATGAGCTGTGGTCCTGAGGGGGGGGATTGGCACAAGGCACTTCTGAACAGGAATTCTGCTGCTTCTGGGAGTTGTTCTGGACAAAGGGCCCGTTCCTGGAGGGATCTGCAAGCTGGGTGGAGAATCACAGAATAATGAGGCTGGAAGAGACCTCTAAGATCATCGAGTCCAGCCTATGAGGTGGCCTCAGTGTTGATTAATGACTGGATTCCATCTTAAACTGATTGCCAACTCGAAGGGCTCCGTGATTCCCTGGAGGCACTGGTTTAATGAAGTTCTGCTTCACAGAAATCCCTCGGCAGTGAGGTTTGTGAGTCCCAGTTTGGGAGGGCTTACTGCGCGCTGGGAAACGGGAGCTTTGGGGGGATAATTGGATTTCACTCCTGGTTTCCCATCACGGAGGCAAAAGCATCCAAGAATGGAGTGGTGCTTTCTGCTTGGGTGAGTGCCCATCTCCCAGCTCCAGCTTTGCTCTCACAGATCCGATTTCCCCTCTGCTGTGTCCTGTGCGCTGGAAAAGTGGGATGTAGGGAAAGCAGTTTCCAAGCTGTCTTCTTAAGTGAACTTGGGGACCCTTTTATTTTTAGATTAGCAAAATAGGTTAATTTAAGAGTTGCTAATTGCTCGGCAGCTTTTATTGATCATTTCTCAACTGTTTTGACTACCAGGCTTTTCCATTCCTCTGCTGTTTGAAGTGATTTTGTAAGATATCTACTTAGGTGATTATTATGAGCTAATAGATATTATGAGCTATTCACAATTCAGATTTCAAGGCTTGCAGATGGAATTTGAATCAAGTCATGAAAGATTTCTGCCATGTAAGGATAATTTCAAGGAGGGGGGAAGAAATAAACCTAAACCCATCAAATGAGATATTAATTGCAAATTATTAACTCAGATTTAATCAAAAAGGATTTTTTTAATATAGGAAGTAGAAAGTATATTAATCTAGTTTTTAAAAGCGTCTTATGGAAATGAATACAGAAATATGTTCTCAATGGGAAATTGTAATGTTTCAAGAATACTGTGTTGAGGGAGTCATGAATACATTAGGAAGGAGTAATTGCATATTTTAAAGGAATTATCCAACTAATCATAAAATTCCTGTTGGAAAGAGTGATTAGGAAACGTTTGGATTTAAGCACAGAAATTGCAAATTGACAGCAAAGGTGAGAACCCCCTGTGATGAGGAACATTTGCCTGGTGGGTGACCCTTAGGGTTCCCTGAATAACCTTTAGGAGTTCTGCTGTTTAGAGAGGGAAAGGGAAGGACCCATTTCCTCCTGGGCGGCACAGCCTGGGAGCTGAGCTGGAAAGGTGAGGCAGGGATGAACTGGCAATTTCCTTGGGAAAATGTCAGTGGCCAGCCAGGGCTGAGCCTGCCTGGCTGTGCTGCGCCCAGTTTCCAGCTCAGATCCTGCTCTCGTGTGCAGCTGCCTCCTCTGAGATGGAGAGGATGCTCAGCCCTGATGGCAGCGGAGGGCCTGGCACGGTTCTGCTGCCCTGGCACGGAACCAGGGCTCTCCTGGAGCTCTCAGTGCAGATGCTCCAAAACCTCTCATGGAACTGGGCTGGAATTTGGGAAAATTATCTGTGATTTGCTGCCCTAATGGCTTAATTGCCTGCTGCTGGGTGCGGTGATGGGCAGGTAAATAACCTGTAATTTTTGCTTCGGTAGCTATTTTTAGATAGGTTCTGTGTGTGTTGTGTGTGTGTTTCCCTTGTGCGTGGTTCTTCTGCAGGAAACATTTCCATGTCCTTCCCTCTGCCGTTCTGTGGGACTGGAAATGAGGGGTTTAAACACTGGGGTCAGGCCCACTGGAAGAAAAGGAGGTGCAAAAATAAAAGGCAGGAGGATCAAAGGGGTCCCACCCCACTGAGTAAAAGAGTGTTGATTTTTAATTTTATATTTTTGGTGAATTTTGGCTGCTTCTCCATGAGTGGATCACTCAGGAGAGGATCAGAAGATGGAATTCAGGAGTGTCCATCTGCAGTGCTCACAGAAAACATTTTCCTGCACAGTTTGGTCCCAGGACCAAGCTGCAGGTGCAGTTCAGAAATCCCAGGCATGGTTGGGATCACACTCACCTGGTTCTTAGCTGCAGCTTTAACACGGCCCAAACCAACCCATTTTTCTAGCACTTCTGGAACAAAGATTCTAATTCAATTCCCTCTTCCAGAAGTCGAGTTGGTGTTCACCAAAACTCTGAGCCTTGCATTAATGCCTGCTGATTGGGGCTGATGAGAGGATCTGTCTCTAATCCACTCTGTGCTCCCAGCCCGGAGCACGTGAGCCCTGCCACCAGGGGCTCCTGGTGACAGACAGGGCAGTGGCTCTGGGTGCCACTGGCATGTCCTCAGGACACAGCCACCAGCCTCTGAGATGCCAGCTGACAGCCCTGAGGAGGTTTAGCAGGGGGCTGTGCAGTGCATGGACTGAGGGGTCCCAAGCCCTGTCCTCAGCTGCCTCGGGCAGGGCTGCCCCCTCTCTCACACTGTTCCACCCCTCTCTGCTGGGCACCGCAGGGAATTCCCAGGGAATGGGGTCGTGGAAGGGGATCTTGTCTCCAGCTGGCACTTTGTGTCCCCCTGAGGGGTTTTCTTGTTTCTCCTGCGACCTGCAGACCCCATCCAGGCTGCTTTGTCAGCCTGGGCTGTGGGGGTGGCCCTGGGGCATCAGCACAGGGATTGTCATGGTCACTGTCCCCCCGTGGCTGTTGGGTGTGACATCCGAGCTCATGGGGCTCTTTTCAGCCCTTGTGTTTGCAGGGTTTTTTGGGAAGCAGCACTGGACGCTTCTCCCTCCTGTGGTCTGATGGGATTTCAGCTTGGATGGAGCTCCGAGCACCCTGGGACAGTGCAAGGTGTCCCTGCCATGGGATGACATTTAAGGTCCTTCCAACCCATTCCAAGAGTCCCTACCCTGGGCTTTGCTCGTCCCCAGAATTGAATAAATTCTGTGGCAGGCCTGAGTGTGCCCACGTAGCATCACGTCATGGCTCTCATTTCATTCCAGGCTGGAATCTGATCTCTTCCCACAGTGAATTATTCAGCAGTGTCTCCTGGAGCTCAGCAGTGTGTGCTGCTGTGTGCTCAGTGCTCTCATCTGAGAAATGCCATGGCACTGTGCAGTAGGCAACTCAGGGAGAAAGCCTTTGATCAGACAGCTTTGTTGCTGAGAAAAGAGAGCACAGTAAATGCAGAGTAAAATAATTTTTTTCCCCTAAAAATTGGCTATCTTTCCAGATAAATTTAAATAATTCATGGCAGTTTACTGCAGATTTTAATTTAGAACTAATTAGAAGCTCTGGTTCATCACATGTGCTCTACCTCAGAACAGTTTCACCTTCTTTATGAGATATTTTTATATGGCTATTTTTGGCCTGTAATTAATGTGGATTTAAAAAATATTCACTTTAATATTCTCTGGGTAAAGCTTTAAAAAAAGGGGTGTTTTTTCTCCCCAGGGACTGAGCGCTGTGAATCAGAAGCAGCATCCACTGGTGAAAGGTTAAAGCCTTTCAAGCTGTTCGTGGGAACCTCTGGGACACCTCTGCAGTCTCACAGTGTCTATTTCTGTGCTGGCCCCTTGTGACAGGAATTAGGGCAGGCTGAGTTAATAACCTCCCCGAGCAGCCTCCTTTGCTGAGCAGCACACCCTGACGCGTTTTTATGTGCCACAGCAGCACCTCAGCCCGGCTTGTTTGCACCTCCTTGTCCTGTTTCCAACACCACCTGGTTCTTCCCTGCAGCCCTGGAATAACCCTGGGCTGGGGTGGGGCTGGCAGGTGCCCAGGGCTGCTCTGGTGCCACGGCTGTGTGCTGGCCCCTCAGTGCAGCCAGGTGAGAGCTGGGCTCTGCTCTGAGGGAGCAGCCTCACAGCGTGCCAGGGAAGGGCAGGTTGGGCATGGGGAAGCATTTCTTCGTGGAAAACACGGGCAGACACTGGTACAGCTGCCCAGGGTGATGGGGAGGCCCTGTGTGCATGTGGCACCTGGGGACGGGGCTCGGGGAATGGCTGGGCTCCGTGAGCTCAGAGGGCTTTTCCAGCCTCAGCTGCTGCCATTCCCAGGCTCTCTGGGGTTTGGTGTTGCTGGTTTTATTGCTAGGTGCTGCTGGGAGTCCAGCTGGAATTCTTAACTTCAGCTTCTCCTGAATTCTGATAAACCCATGTCATGTTTTTATCCGTTCAATGTGTTTATTCAGCTTAGCCTTCTTGGTAGCACGGGCTGAGCTCTGGTCTCCAGGTCTCATTGTCCTTATAGAAATCGTGTTCACTCAGTCAAAAAAAGGAGAATTGTGTTGGACAGAATTTGCATCTCAAATCGAAGAGCAGGTGATAAAAGGGAGCCTGCTCTGTCACCCTTTCCCACTGCTGTCCCTGTGCAGCAGGAGACATTTCCCCACTATTTAACAATAATTTGAGTATAAAACTCGGGCTCTGTGCTGGGCGTGCTGTCTGGGTGCAGGAGCCTTTGGATTCCTGGATAAGAGCAGAATTCCTGCATTTTCCCCCCAGTGAGACTGGTGCCACTGAACAGCAATAATCCCCTTTCATGGCCAGCAGCAGGACAATGAAATTGTTCTATTAAGTTTAGTCAAGCAGAAGAACTCCTGCTAATAAATTAGAAAAGGCAAACGAAAAGGCTCTTGTGGAGGGTGTCAGTGGAGCCAAGGCCAGCCTGCCTGAGATTCTCGTGGCCTGTGAGCTGTGGGGCTTCAGGGTGAACTTTTCAGCTAAATTGCCAAAGTCTGGACTGGGAATGAAAAAGATTTGAACATCATCCTGGATTTTTGTTCAGAGATGGGCAGAAACCTCTCCTGAGCACTAACCCCAGGATGGCCCTTGCTGTACTTGGTGGAATAATCGATTTATCCAACATTCCCTGGGTGAGCAAACATTTCCAACCTGGGGCTTCAAGCAGCTGAGTTAAAGGCCCGAGGTGTTCTGTAGTGTTTATGGGTTTAGCAAGATCACCCCTGGGGGGATTTTCTGCAGCTCCCCCCGTGTTACCTTGGTCTGTATCACCTACCCCTCGATGGCCAGCTCACCTGCGCAGCCCCAGCCTCTGGGGCTGTCCTGATCAGACCATCTAACCCCTGCTGTGGTGCTTGCTTCTCTGTGCTCATCGTGCACTAATCCAGGCACCTCCTAATGTACAGGTTCTGCAGGGAACTACAGAAATGTTAGCAGGAAATGACCTTGTACAAAGAAAAGCAGAATCAGGGAAAATGCAGGGGACACCTGTCCTGTGACTCAGGTAGAAAAGTGTTCATCAGGCTCTGAAATAAAGCAGCCGCCTCCAAAGGGGGAGCACTTAATGGATTTGGGGGTTTGTAATTTTTCCCCCCTTATTTCCTGTTCTCTCATCTGTACTTGACTGGGAAAAGAGCCTTGAAAAAGCTGAGCTCCATAACTTGGATTGGATTGCTCGTCCTCCAGCAAAGACTGTGCTCTGCAGCTCCCCAGGGGCTGAACAGATAAATGGAGAAGGATTAACACCAGCTTGTGTGGCTACCAAGAAGTTAAAGCATTACTTAAAGCAGTAAAAAGGATGTGAAGATTTAGTGCTGCTGTGCGGGGCCCTAAATAACAGCAAATTAACTCATAAAACATGTCAGGCCCTGGTCCTCAGCCCCTCCATCCCTGTGGAGCTGCCCCTGGAGTCAGGCCCTGGGAAGGAGGAGCTGCTCAGGGGGGCAGGGTGTTTGTAGGAGACTTACACAAGGCAGAGATGGAGTCTGTGTGCTTTTTAGGGTGGTCAGGATGAGGGAAGAGACAAATATATTATTTAAAATGGTAAATTGAAACTATGTTAAAAGAATAGAGAGAAAGAAATTATCAGAAGGCTGGACAGGAATAGAATGGAATGAATAACAAAGTGATTCTCAGAGAGTTTGATTCAGCTGATTTTTGATTGGTTATTAAATAAAAACACTTAAGACAAACCAATCAAGAATGCACCTATTGCATTCCACAGCAGCAAATAATCATTATTTGCATTTATTCCTGAAACCTCTTAACTTCTCAAGAGAAAAAAATCCTAACAAAAGGATTTTCACAAAATATTATAACTACAGGAGTCACTTTAAAGAACTTACTCCTTTTTTAACTTTTTAGATTTTTTTAATGACCTTACTGTAAAAGGAAGTGTCTGTTCTCCGAGAGAAAGATTTTTACATCGGGACTGGGAGAAGGGAAGAGCAGGAGAACCCTTGCTGATGTCAGCCTGAGGTTTGTTACATAAACCCAGCTCCTGGGGAGGCTGGTGAACGCCTCAGTGGTGGCTGTGGCTGCTCCTACAGGAGCTCTTCAGGCTGTTGGGAAGCTTCCCCTGTGGTGAAGATTTTCTGAAGTATTTTCAGGCTTTGGGCAGCAGCACAGCAGCCTGGCAGCTCTTTCCCTCTCCTCCTGCCCTGCTGCTGTCTGGGGGCTGCAGTGAGCACATTCCTGGGTGTGTTTTCCCAATATTTTAGTGGCTCTCTGTGGGACAGCAGGAGAAGGGATGCTGCTGGCTTTATTGTCTTCGTGACCCACCATGGCCCCTCCTTTGGCTGCAGAGCCTGTGCTCGGTGTGCCCCCTGTGCTGTGCCTCCAAGCCCTTGCTCAGGAGCCTCTGGAGCAGGAGGATCCCACCCTCCTCCCCAGCATGCACTCTCCTGCCACCTGGAACACTGGAATGTTTGTGGAATCTCCTGGGGCTGCCCTGGATCCCTGGCAGTGCCAACGCCAGGCTGGAGCAGCCTGGGACAGTGGGAGGTGTCCCTGCCATGGCAGGGGTGGCACTGGATGGGATTTAATGTCCCTTCCAACCCAACCCATCCTGGGATTCTGTGTTTTCCTCAGTCTCACACCAGGGCTGAGAAGTGGTTTTGTTTCTGTTGTGCTGAGCAATGAGCCCCAGGAGGAGGTGCAGCTGCTTGGCTGGGCCCTGGCAGTGCCAGTGCTGGGGTGGCCGTGCCAGGCAGCCCCTGCAGGGACAGGCACTCAGCCTTCCTGGGTCCCAGCTATCCATGAATCCCTGCTCCGGGGGGAGACAAGGGTGGGGATGATCTGGGTGTCATTCCCAAACTGTGAGATGTTTGATGTCCCCCTCAGCGAGAGCCCCGGCCCTGCTCCGCAGATCCAAAACCAGGAGGGTGTTTGTGCTTCTCCTCACAGGAGCTGATGCCCCTGGGTAATGAGATTGTTAATTTCCTACCAGCTGGAGGGTATTTTGTTCAGCCGACTGTGGCCACTTGTGTGAACTCATTCTCTTGTCTGGGAATGTAAACGCTCTCCTGTCGTTAAACAATCCTAAAATGTTTTTGTGGTGCTCAATTTTATTTAGGGCCAAATGAAGCCCTCACAGGCACTTTGAGTTCGTGATTTCCAGTGCTGTGAGTTTATTTGGGGTTGAGCAGAGAGGCTGTGGAAGGTCTCTGTTGCTTTCTGAGATGGTTTATTTGCTGTTGGGGCAGGGAGGAGATGGGCTGGGTGACCTCCTGGGAGACCTTTCATCTCCTGCATGGGGACAGATTTGTCCCAGACCATGCCAACTCAGAGTCCTGAAGATGAAGGCAGTCAAGCTTTCGTGGCAGTCTCGAGTTTGCTCAAGGCTCCCTCTTTAACATTCTGGAGCTTTGCTGTTTGTCTCCCTGGGATGTCAGATCCCATTAATGTTCTATCTGAGCATCTCATTAAGGCAGGAATTCCCTGTGTGTGTGTGGCACCACAGCTGTCCTCACAGCACCCTGCCAGGGCCCTGCTGGGGCAGCTGCCACAGCTGCACTGGCAAGGCTTGGTGGCAAAAGGGTTTGGGGGGCATTTTTGCCTCTGTGCTTACAAAAATCCCTCTTTGGGGGTTCCTGGATTTGTGCACTCTGTCTCCAGCTCTGCTCCTCCTGCCCTGGGCGGCTCAGGGTGGGCACGGGGACTTGGGCAGCGGGGCTGAGGCACTGCAGAGCCTGCTGAGGGCACGAGGCTCCGTGGATTTCCCTCCTCACCGAGGCCAGAGGTGCGAGCAGGCTCCTGGCCGTGCTGCTGGCCCTGCCCTGGCAGCAGCCCCTGCCCGGGAGGGTCTGGAGGGGTTTCTGCTCTGCCACAGTCCCAATAGCTATCCAGTCCCACCCCTTCTGGTGCCCACTGGTGCCTCCAGTCCCACCCCTTCTGGCCCCTGGGGCTTGGAGCTGAATGGAAAGAAGGATAAATTGTTTAAAAATGGAAGAAGTTTATCTAAGGCATTTAATTAGTGTAAAGGGACTTCTCCTGGTCCATGAAATTCCCAGTGCAGCGTGAGCGTACCCAGGGCTCTGGGATGATGGGCTGATCCATCACTCAGCCTCTTTCCTATTAGCACAAGTTTATCCTCAGATCTGGCAAAGGCCATTCATAAATTCATTTGTGAGGAGTGTTGTTTGGAGCTGCTATTATCCAGTGTAATTCCACAGCTCCAAATCAAGCTGTGATAACAGCTCCCTATCTGACAGGCCAAGCTTTTCAATCACACTTTATCACCAGTGCAGATGTCTGCAAAGGAACAGGTTTTTCTCAGAAACAATAGAGATAAGCAAAGGTGGCTGAGGAGTAATTTAGAGTGGGAAGAGCCTGGGAGACGTTTCCATCTCAGTATCTGGAGTAAGGAAAAGCACACAAACCCCTCAAATTAGCAACGACTCTGAGAAATTCAGCGAGATGATTTTCAATCCCTTGGTTGTTTGCTCCAAAGCAGGAATAAAGGAATTAATGCTCTGCCAGGCCCACAGGGCCCTGCTGCAAGGCTTGGGCAAGGGGAAATCTCATTTTTCCATTCTGGAGAAAGGGATGCTCCAAGGGAAAGCGAAACGTGGTCTCCAAAGGCACTGAGGGGTTTTGTGAAGCTGGGCTGGGCCCGTGGGCTGCCCTCTGCACTCTCTGACCTGCACTGCCCCTCTGTGGGATTCACAGGGGTCCCAGGACGAGGGAAGGGATGAGAATTTTGACTCCATGTTTCAGAAAGTTATTTTATTATATTATGATATATATTAAAATGCTATATTAAAACTATACTGAAAGAATAGAGAGAGGATTCATCAGAAGGCTGGGCAGGAATAGAAAGGAATGAATAACAAAGGCTGTGACTGAGCAGAGCCTGAGCCAGCTGCATCCTTGATTGGTCATTAATTAGAAACACCTCCCATGGACCAGCCAAGGCAGCACCTGCTGCATCCCACAGCAGCAGAGAGTTCTTGGTTACATTTCTTTCCTGAGGCTCCTCAGGAGAAGAGAATCCTGGCAAAAGGATTTCCATAAAATATGTCTCTGCACCCCTCCTGGCCCAGCTGCTCCCTTGGCACTGCTTTTGCTTCCCCTTTTCTGCATGTCTGTGCAACTCTGTGGGTGCTGAAGTTGGCAAGGGAAATAAATCCCCCCTTATTTTGTTCTGCTATAAAAGCAACTTTGAACAAAGCCAGATCTTTAAACAGGCATGAAGCACTTTCTGAGGCCTTTATTTAAAACCTTGCAGAGTTTGAAATAATGCAGGATTTTTTTATTGTTCCCATTAATTTCCCATTAATGCTGTTGGTAGGTTGAGCCCAGTGTTTTCAGTGTGAATTTCAATTCTCCTGATGAGCCTGTTTCAGTTAAGCTGGAATTGCATCCTGGGGCTCCTCTCTTGCCCCTGGGGCTCCTCGGTTTGGATGTGGCTGGGGCTGTGGTGTTCAGGCTTTTGTGATGCATCGTTGTGCAGGAAGGACCTTCGTGGGGTTTGTATTGAAATCTGGCCTTGTGGGAGCCTGGGGTTGTATTGGAGTCCAAAGAGCCACTCAGGAAATTGTCTCTGTTGCTGCAAAGTGAACCCAACCCTATTTTTTGGTTGTTTATTGGAGTCTGAGGACCAGTTTAGCTCCAGCTACAGCATCTGAGAATTACAGTGTGGTAGGGTTGTCTTCTTAGAGAGGAAGGAAAAAAATACAGCAATTGAAATGTATGAATCTGCTGGGAGAGGAAGCCCTGGATCTTCCTAACAGAGCACAGAAATCCCCACAGCTGTGTCAGAAGATGAGGGGACAGGACATTGCCCTGGGGTCAGTGGTGGCAGCTGTTGGGGCTGTCCCAGGAATCTCAACTGAGGCCTGGTTTCAAGGAAAAAGTGGGGAAATGGCCAAATATTTGACAATTTTATGTCCATTGCTCAATACTCCAAGATTCTTGGGTCACTAACATGTCTCAAATGGGAGATGAGGAGTGAAGCAGCCCCTGGAGGTGAGAGAAATGGGATTGATGCCTCAGGAGGGTGAGCCAGCAGGGCTGAGGTGTGAACACATCCCAGCTCTGCAGACCTGGGGTTGTGCCTGAGCAAGGACCTGCCAGTGCCCTGCCCAGGCCTTGGATTCGTTAACAAGAACAGCAAAAAATTATAAATCACATCCTGTGGAGAGCAAGAGCAGAATTGGCTCCAGAGCCTGGATCAGAGCAGCATTGCCAGGTTACCTGTTAAAGAAAGAGGTGGTTTCGTGGCAAATGTGTATTTGCACAGAATCACTTCAAAGTGCTTTTCAGGAGAAATTTAACTTCTGTTTAATTTAAACAGGCAGCTTTCCTTGGACTTAAATAGGAATTGAATAATGCCACAGGCACTTCTGTATTCATACATGATTTAAGAATTATTAGGATGGATGAACACCTTTACAAATACTGGTAAGAGGTGCCCAGATCACGAGAGCAATCATCACTGGCACACAGAGCTCTGTAATTGATTTCTAATTATTGATCAGAGCAGAGCTCCTTTTATTCACTAGCAACAAACGCTAGAGGATAATTTCTGTTTAGAGGATAATTATTGCCCAAACCAGGTGCTGGTCTGTTTATAAATATAATCTGTTTAAAGCCCTTTGTGCTTTGCAGAATGGAGAATATTTTTGAAGTGCTTGAATGTGGCCTTGTCTCGATCAGAAGCAGCAGCTGTTGCTTTGCCAGCATTTCAGAAAAATACAGGGAAAGGCCCAGCAAAGCAGAGCTGAGCTCTGGGAGGGATGGACTGTCCAGGCCTGGTTCTGTGCTCTGCTGAACCTCCTGCTGCTTTGGTGTGGCTGAGCAATGGTGTTTCCACTCAGTGGTTTTCCTCTGGTAATTTTGGGGTAGATGCTGCGTGTTCACCTGACCCGATGGCTGCAGTCTCAGCTGCTGGTCAGGCTGTTCGGGGTTGGTTTTTGGCTCACTTTTAGCAGGAATTCCAGCCCAGGAGGGTGGGATCTCTCCTCTCCCCGTTCCCCAGGCTGGGTTGTCTCCATGGGCAGCAGCCTGGGTCACCCAGCAGGGTGGGCAGAGCCAGTGCCACTCCTGCTGCTCTCCCCCATCCAGAGAGACCTGGCACAGCAGAATGATGATTCTGGAATGGTTTTGCTCCCAGTGTTGTGCTCGCTGTCTGAAAAATAATATTGCCTCGCAGTATTATTATTGTTGTTGTTGTTGTTGTTGTTGTTGTTGTTGTGCAGCATTCAGGGCAGCCAGGATGAGGGAAGAGATGAGAATGTTGACTCCATATTTCAGAAGGCTGATTTATTATATTATCATATATATTATATTAAAAATGCTAAACTAAAACTATACTAAAAGAACAGAGAGAGAGGATTTATCAGAAGGCTGGGCAGGAATAGAAAGGAATGAATAACAAAGGCTGTGACTGAGCAGAGCCTGAGCCAGCTGCATCCTTGATTGGTCATTAATTAGAAACACCTCCCATGGACCAGCCAAGGCAGCACCTGCTGCATCCCACAGCAGCAGAGAGCTCTTGGTTACATTGCTTTCCTGAGGCTCCTCAGCTCCTCAGGAGAAGAGAATCCTGGCAAAAGGATTTCCATAAAATATCATGGCTACACTATTATTATTATTATTATTATTATTATTATTATTATTATTATTATTATTATTATTATTATTATTATTATTATTATTATTATTATTATTATTGTTTTGTTATTGTTATTATTTTGTTATTATTGTTATTATTATCGTTGTTGTTGTTATTGTTTTATGTTATTTTATATTCTGTTGGACAGGTTGTGGTGCTGAGAAACAGCAGAAGTGTTTGATCCTTTCCATGAAGGACGGAGCTGGGAGGGAGGGGAAGAGGAAAGGGGAAATTGCCGCGGTGTGCCGAGTGGGGCTCGAGATGGGCGGGGGGATACGGGACGGCTCTGGGAGCTGCTGGAGCTGAGGGTGGAGGTGCTGGAGTGGCAGGAGCCCGGCTGGGGGCTGCGGGGGCATCCCCGGGGGGCTCCCACAGCTCCCGGCTGCGCTGCCAGGAGCGGGGGAGGGATTGTGCCGGAGCCGCTGCAGCTCCCGGGGGAGGGAGGTGCCGCTGCATCGCCATCTGCTCGCGGGGGGCACGGAACACAGAGGGCTTTTTCCTGTGCTGTTTCCAGACAGGGAAAAAGGGAATTCGTGTGTTTCTGTGTCGGAGTTTGCAGCTTTGGGTAGTCACGGCAAAACGCCCTGGAAGAGCTGAAGGAGTTCTCATGCAATGGGAAATAATTCCTACAGGCAGTTCTTTTGAAGGCTGTTGTAGCAGTCAGTGTTTGCTTTTCTTCCAGAGCAAGGCTCTGCTATGGATAAAGAGTTAACAGTCCATTCTGGGCTCCCATACTGAAAATTTATTATTATTATTATTATTATTGTTATTATTGTTATTATTATTACTGCATTGAATTGGAATTGCTGAGCCACAGCATGAAGGAAACAGGAAGCAGTCAGCCAGGGCTGCACTGGAGGAAGGGGTTCATCCCCCAGAGCTGGGAAGGGGAGCAGAGGGAGAACCTTCAGCAGAACTGCACAGGCAGGACGTGGGTAATGGCTTCAAACTGAAACAGGGCAGATTTAGGTTGGATATGAGAGCTCAATCATTCCCTGCAGGGTGGGCAGCCCTGGCACAGGTGCCCAGAGCAGCTGTGGTGCCCCTGGATCCCTGGCAGTGCCCAGGGCCAGGCTGGACACTGGGGCTGGAGCAGCCTGGGACAGTGGGAGGTGTTTTCTGTGGACAGATCATCTTTGAGGTCCCTTCTGATCCAACCACAGTCACAGAAGTTGTGTCTTTCCTTCCACGGCCACCAGAGCCGATGGTGACCAATATACCCCATTACAAATCACATCCCGTTATCTGCTCCTAGCTGGGCTCTGAAAATCAGGTCACTGGGGCTGCCCAGAACTTCATTCGGGTTTGTTTCTGTGCTTGCTTTGTGTTGGTGGTTTGACACACCAAAAATTAGTTCTGCCTTAGTAGAATTGGTAATATTTGAAATTATTTGTCGTGCTTTTCCTAAGTCCTGGTTCAGCAAAACTTTTCTGGGGCAGGGACAAGAACCAACAGAGGCTTGGCCTAAGCACAGGCTGGTGATGATGAGGAGAATGCACTTCACTGTTCATTTTTCTAATCCCAGCGTCGTTTTGAGTACCCAGGCAATGGATGGACATGCTTTTCCTGGCAGCACATTCACAATGCTCCACAGCCATGCTCTCATTTCGAGGTGGATATTTCCCTGGGATGCATCGCTCCATGATGCTGATCTCCCCTGGGGAGACACAAGGGGCAGCTCTGCCTGCAGTGGGCTCTCATTTCACCCCCAGCCTGAGGCTGCAGCGAGTGCCACCACCCGGGTGACCCTGGTGACACAGTCATTGCTGAGTGCCACCACCCGGGTGACCCTGGTGACACGGTCATTGCTGAGTGCCACCAATGGGGTGACCCAGTGACACGGTCATTGCTGAGTGACCCATCAGGGTGACCCCAGTGACCCAGTCATTGCTGGGTGCCACCACCGGGGTGACCCCAGTGACCCGGTCATTGCTGAGTGCCACCACCAGGGTGTCGCGGTTGTTGGCGTGGCTGCAGCAGCTCTGTCCCCAGGTCCCCCTGCTCTGCCGGACCCCGCGCGTTCCTTTCCTGAGCCCTGCGGGGGTTTGGATCCCTCTGGAAAGGCTGGGCAGGGCTGGCAGGGCTCTGTGCCGCTCTGGGTGTCAGTAGGTGTCACCCTGCGGTCGCCGGAGCGCTGCTGGCACCGCGCAGCTCCTGCCGGGCGCTTCCAGACTCGCTCCGGGAGCTGCAGGGTTAATCAGCCGGGAGCCCCGGGACGAACCGGGGTTAGCCAGCCCGGAGCTCTGGGGTTAAGCAGCCGGGAGCCCCGGGACGAACCGGGATTAACCAGCCCGGAGCTCTGGGGTTAAGCAGCCGGGAGCCCCGGGACGAACCGGGGTTAGCCAGCCCGGAGCTTCTCGGCAGGCAGGGAGGAAGCGATGCTCGGAGCTTCCCTCGCCGGCCACAGGGATGCTGTGCCCAGGTGAGCGCCTGGCTCGGGTTGGGTGTGCAGGTGCCGCTGGTCCCGGTCCCGGAGCGTGGGGCTCTGCTCAGCAGGATTCAGCAGGGATCAGCTCCCGAAATCTCCTTCGGGAGAAGCGAACCCCGGCTGAGCCCCGGGCTGCAAACCCGGCTGTAAACTCGGCTCAGCCCCGCGCTGCAAACCCGGCTATAAACCCGGCTCAGCATCTGCTCGATGGGCTGCGATCAGCGGGGGTGGGAGCTGGAGCTGCCCTGCCCGGGATGCTGCAATCCCATCAGGGCACTGAGGAGCCCTCCAGAAGGGATTTGGGGGTGTTCCTGAGCAGAGCTGGGGAGTGCAGGGGCAGGGTTATCCCTGTCCTGCTGCTCTGCCCATCACCCACAGTGAATGCGAGGAAGAGGAGACTGAGGAAGTCCCTCACAGAGTCCCTCAGTTCGGGCCCCTTGGGCAAAGGAGCCCCATAATGACCCAGGAAATGACACAGGTGCAGGCTGAGCACTGCTGGACACCAGAGTGGCACAGAAAAACTCTTCTGTCTAAGTGTGCAGGGTGTCAGCTGGGCTTTCTCGGGGCTGCAGGGTGTCCATGCCCTTAAATCGCCCCTCTTGCTGTGTCTGACTCTGCCAGTGCCCAGCCCCTGGTGGAAGCTCCAGCCTGACCCCGGATCCTCACCTGGACGGCAGTGCGGTGGAACTGATTCATTCTCCCCGGGTAAGTGGCTTTGGCAGCCACTCCAAACCCATCCCCAGTGCAGCCACTTTCATATCCACCCTAATGCTGCTCCCTCCAGTAGGAGAGGCAATTTAAGCCAAATCAGGAGGGCTCAGATGTGCTTATGCTGTCTATCCCTTCCCTCCTCTCTGTTCCCATCCCTGTAACTGCTGACATTAGTCAAACTGCAGGTAATACTTTTTCCACAGACCTGTGGAACTGACACGGGGTTTATAAACCTGGGCAGGGTTTGCTGGCCTTCCCAGGCTTGCAAACTCAGCAAAAATCTGCCTCAGCTGCAAAATGCCCCCACAGGAGGGATGTGTGGTGTCCAGAGGATGGTGCAGTGCTTGGCCAGGGCTGGCTGCTCCTCTGCCTGGTCCTGGCAGTGCCAGGATCGTGTGTTGGGCAGCAGAGCCCAAGGCAACATCCCCCGAGCTTTAAGGTTTATGCTGCAGTTCAGTCAATGAAGGATAATTTTGTGTCTTGTCTTAGGGAAAAATCCTTGCCTGGGAATCACTTTTCTGTCCCTTTTATTGCCAGTGCTAAGGTGGCTTTGCGTGTCAAGAAATCCCAGCCTGGAGGGACTCTCCCAAGTCCATCCCGTGCCCTGTTGGGGGGATGCAGCCTCATCCCACCAAGGCCAGCCCCAGAAAGAATTGGGTGTCATGCAGGTGGAATGTGAGGGTGAAACGAGTTGTTAATTGTGCAGCAGAGGTGAGGCAGAGCAGGGATTCTCATTATCATTACTCACTTACAAGATGGGTGAAGAACAAAATAATTACCAAACCAGCCTGCTGCAAGAATGGAGCTGGTGCTGGCAACTAATCTGCTTGTAGGCTTTTGTGAAAAATGCAGGATTATCCCCTTCATTTCACCCATTCAGCTCGTTTCTAGCTCATTTTGCTCTGCTGTTTCTCTAACGAATGCCAATTGTGGTTCATGGCTCCATCCCTTCCTGGCTGACACATTGATCCTTCCTCAGGAGGCTCCCTAGTCTGTTCCTCAGCAGCTCAATAGTGTATTTTACCCTCAGTCTAACGATTTTATTTAAAATAGAGACCTCCTCCTGCTGCACACTTGATACCTGTGGCACTTGGCTGTGGTGCAGCCTTGCCCTGGGCTGCCTCAGGTGGGCTGGGGATGTTTGCAGGGTGAGATTTGAATGGAATCAGTATTTTCAGGCAGGAACACAGCAGCGGTGTATCCTGCTGCACCTGGACTTTCCCGTTGAGTTCCCTTTTCAGACACTCTCAGAGGAGGAGGAGAAGTGTCCTGTGAGCTCAGAGATGGGGTGGGGCTGGGCAGGGTGTTTGCCCAATTTCAGAGGCTTTGTGTCCCGCTGTGCGTTGTGCTCTGAGTGTGAAGCCAGCCTTGGCAATGCCTGTCTGTGCCAGGATGTGGCTGGGAATGATAATGTGGATTTGGTAAAAACCCGCCAGTTCTGGCAAACACTTTGTGATTAGGTTGTACATCGTGCAATAAAACCAAAATAATGTTCAAGTGAACATAAAAAGGTGGAAACTTTGAAAGGAAGTGTGAGCTAGGGTTTGGATTCTCTATTTTTTCCATCTCAAGTTGTTTTATTCATGCACTTTTTTGGGAATTACACCTGAATCAAACAACTGCTCTGCCTGTGGTTTTTTTCCCCTTTCTCCCTTATTTTCACACAGTGAGAAGTGGGAACTGTGCTGGGTTCCTCCCTTGCTGGTGATGCCCCCTGGGCTCAGCCTCCCAGGGATGGATTTTACCTTTGAGGAGGACAATCGCTGACCTTCAAAGCCGCAGTAAGTGGGAATTAGCCTTGCTTGTACCCACCCTCCCAGAGCTGGGGAGGAGCTGCTGTTCCCCTCTGCAGAACCCCAGAGTCCCTCAGCTTCCTCAACAGCTCCTTAAAACCCATCAGTTCTGAGCTAGGCTGGCAAAAGCAAAGCAAACTGAGCGAGGAACCTGCCCGAGAGCCTGAGCTCTTGTGATATTCCCTCTTTTCCTTCCTCCTCAGTGTTTTGGTTGTGGTGCCTTCTGTGCTCTCCTCACCTTGGCTGCCTGGGGTGGTGCCTCTGCATTGTTATTTCAGCCCTGCTCCTCCTCTCCAGCAGCAATTGGCTGGCACCTGATGCTTTGCTGTTCCTGGCACCCCACTTACATTTCACTTCTCTTATCAGCTGATTTACTGCCTCTAGACAGAAGATGAATAGTTTGCACTTTGTACTCTTAAATCAAAGCAGAATGGGAAAGACTGCTTTAATCATATTTTATTCCAACCCCACTTATCTGAATCACCTATTGCTTAGCCCTGTCAGCAGTGATATGTCTGCAATTTCCTATCTTAGCTGTGCCTCAGCACAGCACCAAGGCTTTGCTTATTCATGACTCCAGCATTGTTTAATCCCCAAACTGGGAGAGGCTCGGAGCAGCTCCACGCGACTCCGTGGCTCAGACAGTGAGAACAGAGCTCGCTGGTTTATTTTGCCATTGTTTAATTTTGTTATTATCGTTTTATTATTTTATGCTGGTTTGTTTTGCCATTGGAACCACGTTTGGAACAGGGCCTGTGAGCTGGGGCTGAGCTCAGCCTGACGTTTCTGTCCGGGTTTCACATGAGATTGATTCCAGGCTTTCCAGGCACAGCTCTGTTCACACAGAGCAGGAGCAGCCAGTGTGGGGGAAGGAGGGAAGTGCAGTGGGCTTTGGCCTAATGGTCGTTTCACCAGGGCCTGATGTAACTTGTGGCATCTGGGGCTATGAGCAGGAACTTGAATTTAAAGCTTTAAATTAAAAGCATGCTTTTGATTGCTGGTTTGAGATTGATTTATTATGAAAGTTAAGAATTAAAGCAACTTGGTTAAAATATTATATATGTATATATATATCACATATATTTCATGCACCTTTTTTTGGTGATGTAGTATTTTGATCTTAAAAAAAAAATGTTGGGGCTGTTTTTTCAGTGGACTTTGAATGTCATGGTTCCAGCTTTGTGGATACACCTCCCTGGTGCCTGGATAATGCATGTGGAAACAAGCAATCCACACCTTCCATGGTCAAAAAGGAACCATTAAAGGGATTCGGTGCAGCCTAGCAATGCAAAATGCCTTAAATCTCAAAATAATACAGATGAGATTTGAAAATTCAGTAGTGGAGGAAGTTTCTCTCCATGCCTCCTGTTTGTGTGTGCATGGAGCATTCCAGTGAGTGGTAACTCATCCAGAGGAATCTGCTGCAGGCACGAGGGGTTTTGCTGCTTCTCTCTTGAGCTGGATGGGAGCTGACGGGGTGTGTGAGGAGTTGCTGACCTTTTCAGGGGGCTGCTTTTCCACCTGCAGCACCTGAAGGTTGCTGCTGGGCCGTGCTGATCTCTGCTGTTAGCCACAAAGCAATTAAAGATATCCTTCAGTTGATAGCTGGGGGTAATTTTTATTTTCCTTCTCGCCCGTTGCCAGAATCTGGGGTGATTTATGTGGCTGGAGCAGAACTGTGTGTGCTGTGAGCAGTTTATTCAGAATTTCCCATTGCTTCACCAGAGTGTGGCTGCATAAATGATACTTTGTGGTTTGAACTTGTCTGCTACTTTATTGGATGGAAATCAAGCAGTGGAACAGCTTTTGCCTTCAACTTCCAGGGCTTGGGCTCAGGACCAGGGTCTGGGTCATCCCTTCAGGCCGAGCCCCTTTGAGGGGACAAAGCTCAATTGAATTATGTCTTCTACCCGGCTAAAGCTCAAACCAGAGTCCTGGCTGAAAAGGCTTCTCCAAGTTATGCAGCTCACTGGTTTATTTTTTAAAAAATCATTTAATAGTATTTTTACAGCTTTTCCCACAACTCAGCTAAAAATCCCATTTCTGTTTTGTGTTATTATGTCCAAATTCCTTTTCAGCTGCCGAAGGAAATTATTGTAGCCCAGTGATTCCAAAGGACCACAGAGCATTATTGAGATAAAACCCAGCTCTCAGCTCAGGGGGCCGTGAGGCGTTGCCCCCTCAGCCTGGGGGCTGTGGGAGATGCAGGAGGGGCAGCTGGGGGATGCACAGGTCCTGACAGCTGACTCTGATCTGAGCCACCTGCACAAGAGTGTTTGCACCCCAGGCCTTGGCTTGCCCAATCAGTAACACCCTTTGCCTTGATTTTTACCATCCCCGAGCTGTTAAAAAGCATCTGGACAAGAACCTCAGCCTGGAGTTGTGTCTGGGGCCCTGGGGCTGCCGAGGCTGTGATTTCTGCCCTGCTCAGTGCCCTGCTGGGTCCCACAGCCAGCTCACAGCTACCTGAGCTGCTTCCCTCTCCCAAAGCAGCCCCAAGGCTCTGAAGCAGCCCTGGCATCCCTGGGATGAGCAGAGGGCAGGGCTGAGCAGCCCAGGCACAGTTTGGAGGGAGGGCAGGGCAGGGCTTGGGCCAGCCAGAGCTCGGGCTCTGCTCAGGGGGTGCTTCTGGCAGGAGAAGCTGGGGCTGAGGGGGACAGGGGCTGTTTGTGCACCCCATGGCTGGTCCCTATAACGTGGGGGAGCCCCAGTGTCCCTTGGGGAGCCCCAGTGTCCCCTTGGGGAGCCCCAGTGTCCCTTGGGGAGCACCAGTGTCCCTTGGGGAGCACCAGCACACCAGGAGCTGGAGCTGCTGGGACAAGACGAAACTCAGGACATCAACAGGACATCTGTGTCCTTCACTCTCCCCGTGGAACTGAGCTGCTGCTCTTCCCTGGAGGTTTTTCTTGCTGGATTTGTTATTTTGAAGGTGGATGTGGCACCATGCTTTACTTGGGTGTAACACTGAGGTCTTACCGAGTGCTTCAAAATGGAGCTTGTGCTTTTGGGCTGAGCTTTGCTGGTGCTTGCTTGGTTGATAAATGAGGGAAATGTGCTCTGGTGAGGCTTTTCTTCCTCTGGAATATCAGCCTGATGATGCTGCAGCAGCTGTGACTGAGGTGGAAAACATCCTCCCTGCTCAAGGGCCACAGCTGGGAACTGAGAAGGGTGGAAATCTGGAAATCGCAGGTGGCCCTGGGAGTTTTTCAGCTCAGGGAAGAAATTTCCCTAATTTGCATCCATTCCAGTCCCTCTGGCTTTCTTCTTTATCAGGAAAGCAACAGTAGCTGCAGGATCCATGGCTGGTGTGTGCTTGCTGTCTCTGGAAATAATAGGGGACTTATGGAAATCTCAGTTAGCAAAGTGGCAGTTCTGAAGCGAATCCCTTTGGTTCAGTTTCTTGCAGAACACATTTAAAGAACTCTCAGTAATCATTTCATGCTAAAGCTCAAATTGTCTTGTTAGATTGTTGCTTTTGAGTGGAGAAATGGATTGACATTGATTTCCCCCCCCTTTTACACTGATATTCAAGTTTTTTGTGTCAGTCTGATTTGACAGAAACTGAGATCTGTCTTTATTATTTTTAGGCTGCTGACAGCTCAGTGTTTTTGGCAGATAGAAGGATATTTTCACCCTTCTGATAGGGATTACCCTGTTTAATGTCCTCTCTCCCCTGCATTTCTCTTGAACACATTGCAAAGTTGCCCAGCTGGATCCTGGATAAGACATGCACTTAATGCATTTGTTTATTAATTATCCCCTGTGATTTCTGGGGTCCAGGCACTGCACCCCGACCTTCCCCAGCTGAAAACCCCACAGCCGGTCCCATCCCCAAGCCCTCGGAGCTGCCAGGACACTGGGCAGCAGCATTCCTGTCAGCACCATGGACAGCAGCATTCCTGGAAGGACCATGAGAATTCCTGCCAGGATTCCTGGGCAGCAGCACTCCCGGTTCAGCACCATGGACAGCTCCGTTCCCGGTTCAGCACCATGGACAGCGCCATTCCCGGTTCAGCACCATGGACAGCTCCGTTCCCGGTTCAGCACCATGGACAGCGCCGTTTCCGGTTCAGCACCATGGACAGCTCCACCCCCAGTTCAGCACCATGGACAGCGCCACCCCCAGTTCAGCACCATGGACAGCTCCGTTCCCGGTTCAGCACCATGGACAGCTCCGTTCCCGGTTCAGCACCATGGACAGCTCCGTTCCCAGTTCAGCACCATGGACAGCTCCAATCCCAGTTCAGCACCATGGACAGCTCCGTTCCCAGTTCAGCACCATGGACAGCTCCGTTCCCGGTTCAGCACCATGGACAGCGCCACCCCCAGTTCAGCACCATGGACAGCTCCGTTCCCGGTTCAGCACCATGGACAGCTCCGTTCCCAGTTCAGCACCATGGACAGCTCCAATCCCAGTTCAGCACCATGGACAGCTCCGTTCCCGGTTCAGCACCATGGACAGCTCCGTTCCCGGTTCAGCACCATGGACAGCGCCACTCCCGGTTCAGCACCATGGACAGCTCCGTTCCCGGTTCAGCACCATGGACAGCTCCAATCCCAGTTCAGCACCATGGACAGCGCCACCCCCAGTTCAGCACCATGGACAGCTCCGTTCCCGGTTCAGCACCATGGACAGCGCCACTCCCGGTTCAGCACCATGGACAGCGCCACCCCCAGTTCAGCACCATGGACAGCGCCAGCCCCCAAATTCAGCACCATGGACAGCGCCACCCCCAAAATTCAGCACCATGGACAGCGCCACCCCCAGTTCAGCACCATGGACAGCGCCACCCCCAGTTCAGCACCATGGACAGCGCCACCCCCAAAATTCAGCACCATGGACAGCGCCACCCCCAGTTCAGCACCATGGACAGCGCCACCCCCAAAATTCAGCACCATGGACAGCGACACCCCCAGTTCAGCACCATGGACAGCGCCAGCCCCCAAATTCAGCACCATGGACAGCGCCACCCCCAAAATTCAGCACCATGGACAGCGCCACCCCCAAAATTCAGCACCATGGACAGCGCCACACCCCCAAATTCAGCACCATGGACAGCGCCACACCCCAAAATTCAGCACCATGGACAGCGCCACCCCCAAAATTCAGCACCACGGACAGCGCCACCCCCCGAATTCAGCACCATGGACAGCGCCAGCTCCCAATTCAGCACCATGGACAGCAGCATTCCTGTCTGAATTCCTGGGCAGCTGCACTCCTGTCAGGACCATGGACAGCACAATTCCTGCCGGGCCCTGGGCAGCAGAATTCCTGGAAGGACCATGAGAATTCCTCTCAGGACCCTAGGCAGCAGAATTCCTGTCAGGACCCTGGCAGCAGAATTCCTGCCGGGACCCTGGGCTGCGGAATCCCTGCCAGGACCCTGAGCAGCGGAATTCCTGCCGGGACCCTGGGCAGCGGAATTGTGCCGGTGCCTGGGGCTGTTTCTGGCTTTTGTCAGAAGCTGAAGGCAATGATCCCGGGCCCCCAGCACAGATGCCTCTCTTGCAGTAAATGTGTCCCAAAGGGGGTGAGAGCTTTGCTGGAAGGTTTTAATTTTCTCTGCAGGTAAAAGCCATTTCTGTGCTGCTTTGGAATGAAACCAGAAAGAAACCGTGCCTGAATGAGCTTTCTGTGTCAGAGCACAGCTCTGGCTGACAGAAACCTGAGGGACTGGAGGGACCTGAAGCTACACTGGTTTTTAAAATTTTTTAAAATTCTTTTTCTTCAGAGCTATTGAGATTACCTTGTGAACTTGCTGTGCTCTCTCAGGCTGACCCAGCCCTGTCTCCGTTCCAGTTTTGTTCGTGTTCTGTGACTTAGCGGGGGCTGAAGCAGCCACAGCTGTGCCTGGGTTTGGCAGGGTTGGGGTGTCCCCTGTCCCATCCGAGGACAAAGCCAGGTGGCCCCACTGCCCAGAGCACGGGCTGGGCGCCAGTTTGTCCATGGGAGTGACTTCGGAGTAACCTTGATGGATGTGACTATCCAGCAGAGTGAAGGCGGCTTGGTTAGCCTGGCCCCCTGTGAATGAGTATTTACAGTTAAATGGAGATGAACTCTTAGTGTGTTATAGCTCTCACTGCAGCTCCCTTTTAATTCAAATATCTTGTCGCTGGCCTTGCTGCATCTCCAGTGGGGTTACTCTGTAAAGCTCGGGTGATTTACTGACACTGCTTTTGCCATCTCTATCACTCTCTTCTCACCATTATTCGGGCTCTGTTACCTCTAATATTTAAGTTTGCCATCACCTGTCTGCCTCTCTTGAGGGTGAAGTTGCTACAGACTGTTTCAGGTTCCTCAGAGCGACTTTGGAAGTACAGGGGAAGTGTAAATGGGATTTAAACTGCATTCCTGTGATGGTCACTGGAAATTGGCCTGTCGATTTTTCACTTACCCCAAAACAAGCAAACAAAAACTTTCAATTGAATTTTATTCCTGTGACAGTTTGATTTCAATTCTCATTTCGTTTGGTGTTGACCAGACACTGAAGTTTCCATTGAAAACACCAGGCTTTGCCACCACTCCATGCACCCAGGTTTGTGTGTGTATTTACTTCTGGGAACTTCAGTTAGAGAGGTTTAGAGATTGGGGATAAATCCTTCCCTGGGAGGGTGGGCAGCCCTGGCACAGGTGCCCAGAGCAGCTGTGGTGCCCCTGGATCCCTGGCAGTGCCCAAGGCCAGGCTGGACACTGGGGCTGGAGCAGCCTGGGACAGTGGGAGGTGTCCCTGCCATGGCAGGGGTGGCACTGGGTGGGATTTAAGGTCCCTTCCAACCCCCAAATCTTGGAATTCCTAATTTGCTTTTTGTAGCAGCCCTTCAAAGCCTTCAACCCTTGTGTCCATCCAGTTCCCCCATTCCTCATGGACAATTTTGCCACAGAAAATGGGCAGTGTCCTCTTTGACCGAACATTCAGTGCTTTTCCTTGGCTTCTGTGCCACGGCTGAATTGGAGCAGGGAGCTGAGGTGAGCCTGTCTGCAGGGAGGTGCAGACCTGGGGCCATTAACTAACAGCAGGCTGTGGCTGCACAGCCTGGGCTTTCCCTGCCTCCAGCCACGGCAGCTCTGGCATTTCCCAGCCCTTTATCCTGTCTTTGAGTGTTCCTCGTAGCTCAGAACAGCCGGGGTCACTGCCCCTGCTCCTGCACCTGGATCCTGGCCCAGAAAGACAATTTCTGAAAATTCCAGAGCTCCTGAGCCTCTGGCACCTGTGGCAGGCAGGGCAGCCTGGCTGGAGCTCAGCCTCCTGTCCTGCAGGAGAAGCTCAGGATCCAAAGGGCACTGCTGCCTGGAGAGCCAGGAATGGTTCACGGAGCAACTTCTGCTCCTCAGGGCTCCTTCCAGCAGGGCTGAGGCCTTGGGAAGCACACCTGGGAATTCTTGCTTTTCCTCCCAGCCTTGGTCACAGAATAACCCCAGTATAAATCCAGTCCAGCCTTTTAGGGACTGCTTTGACCTCTGGGATTGGTGCTAATCCATGGCATCAAATGTTGTCTGTGCAAGGAGGTGTTCCTGGTCTGATGGTGCAGCTCTGCCTTGTCTGATCCCAGTTACACCCAAATCCTGTCAGTGTCAGCTCCTCCTCTCTGGAAAAGTGCCCTGTTTCCTTTTCATTCCTTTTATTTTTATTTTTTTTCTTTTCTAGACAGGCTCAAAGATGTATTTGATCACCAGAAGTTAATTATTGAAGAAGCAAGGGAAGATTCATTCCAAAAGTGGATGGTTCTTAATGCTCCTGGCAAACAGGCAGCGAGTGAGTTCTCCTCAGTCTCACTGGACCTTTATCCATGTAAAGCTAAATAACAAATGAGAGAAGGAATGGAAAGAGAATGACCTTGACTATTTTATTTTCTGAGGTGATGCTATACCCTGCCTTGCCATGCACTTAAGGAAGTTTTGGGACCCCTTTCTGGGTCTGTGTCCTTCACTAATTTCCAAGCCCTGCTGCTCTGCTCATCAAATTAAAGCCATTTCCCCAGGGAATAAAGTAGCTTAGTGCAATAAAGAGCAGCATTTACCAAACCCAGGGATTCTGGGCAGGACAACAACATATTGAAGTTAGTAAACACAGGTGAAATATCCCCTGAAAGAACAGAGTGATCTAATAGTGCTTTGCTTCTGGAAACTGTGTTTAGTGTGGGGGGGAAATAAATAATCTGAGCTAAATGTGCCACTTACTGTGCCTGTGCTGGGAGTCTTTGATAGGCTTTGGATAAAACTCCCAATTCACTGCACTCCAGATGAATTTTGAGTCTTTCAGAGCTTTCACTTAAAAGATTCATTAAGAAATATCCATTCCAGGCAGAGCTCCAAGCAGCTGCAGTGTTGGCTACCAGCCCCTCCAGAAACAGGATTTAAAGGCCTTTCATGTGTTTGCAAACCAGCAGCTCCAGATCTGTGGCCTTTCCTTCCCTCCTCCCCCCATCCCACCTTAGGCACAAAATATCAGATATTTAATCCTAAAAAACGCTGCTGCATTTTGAATTCTTGCTTCCAGCCCCTTTGCAGGGCAGGCAGCCTCAGAGTGAATGCCCCCAGCTGTGGTGCAGTTCATGGGGGGCACCTGCAGCAAGGTCCAGCCTGGGCTGAATTCCACCCAGGCACTGCACTCGAGGAATAAACACAATTAGCACCCTGTGAAACACCCATGCTCCTGTTTATAGACACACAGCACGTTGAAATGTTAAGTGTGATTAATTAAAACCTCCAAGTGTTTCTGTCATAGGCAGAGATGTAATGAATAAGTGATGGGGTCTGCCTTCAACACTGAAATTACCTCGCTTCCTTTTAGGTTTTGGGGAGTCTCCCCAAGGAAAATAGTGTCAAAGCCATGCCAGCTCTGCACGAGCAAACATTTCCACCTGCTGATGACACCCATGGAACCTAAGGTATGTTACTGACTATGGAATACATTAGTTGGAATATGGAATTAATATGGAATACATTAATTAATTAAGGGATCTAAGAGATGTTAGTAATGTAGAAGTTCTCTGCACGTGAGCTTCAACTCAGGTTCTGTGTGTGGGTTAAATTGTGGGTTTTGTGGCTGTTTTCCCAGGCAGCAGAGGCTGCCCAGAGGATTTCTGTCCCCCACCCCTGAGGAGTGTCCCTTTGTCTGTCCCCGTTTGTCACTGCGGGTTTGGCTCTGAGCATCTGGAGAGGAGCTGCTTGGGAAGTGTGATCCCAAAAGCTCCATCCCAGCCCCAGAAAGGTTAAATTCATGTTTAACAGCGTGGAGACAGAGCTGGTGCTCACTCAGTCAGTCTGGGAGGCTGCAGCCTCTGCCAGCTGCCCGTGCCAGCCCCGTCCTGCCCTGTGCCAGGCAGCTCTCAGAAGGAGCAGGGAGAGGAAACCTCCTCCCGTTTGTTTTTCCTGCCTTTTAGACCACAGAGGGTTTTTGTTCCATTTCTGTCAGCCCCTGACAAGTGTTGTTCCCTTCAGAAGTGCTTTGGAACATCTGTGCCCCGTTCCCTTTCCTGGTTTAGGGTTTTTATTTAATTGGGGTCCTGCAGACACGGCCCCAGGTGCTGGGCAGGGTATCCCTGTGCTGGGGGTGCTCTTGGGCAGGGCTGCAGGGCAGGGAGCTCTGGAGGAGCCCCTGCCATCCCAGGGAGTTTCCCTGTGAAAATCTCTAAATCTCTGTGAGTCACCGCTGTCAGGATGAGCCCCAGATGTGTTAGAAAGTCTTTTTTCCAACCCGGCTGTCCAAGAAGGAGTCAGAGGTCTTGGGCTGTCGTTCTCAAGGTTGTTTATTAATTGTTATCTGGAACATTTTCTGTCTGGCCTGCCGTGGTCTGTTCAGCAGCTCAGCCAGGGGCACGCTGCCCTCCCACAGGGCTGCTGCTGTCTTTTAGACTAAAAACTGCGTGTACCATATTTACAGTTCTGTTCCAATACCCATCACCTGTGTCAGACACTCAGCTTCTATTCTGAACCAATCTGAAAGTGCCAACATCACCCAAATCATGGAGGCCAGGAAGAAGAATGAAGAAGGGCAGGGCACGCCCTGATTCCTCCACCTTGGAGCCTCAGGCCCCCTGTACAAAGTCCCAAACCCCCATGTACAAAATCTCACAACGTTTCCCTTCACCCTGTGGTCACTACTGCTGTGCTATCTAAACTTGTGTGACTTGTGATTCTTCATACAGAGTTGGTGATTTGCTCCATGGGCTAAGATCAAAATCCTATGTGTCCTTGCCTGCCTGCCAAGGTCTCAGAGCCCCCTCCCGGGGCTCTGGCCATCCAGGGCACGCAGAGGGGTGTCCTGGTTTCCGACACTTTCCAGCATGCTGGGGCTGTGGGGAGCCCCTGCCCTCTGTGC
Source organism: Motacilla alba alba (assembly GCF_015832195.1). Taxonomy (NCBI): domain Eukaryota; kingdom Metazoa; phylum Chordata; class Aves; order Passeriformes; family Motacillidae; genus Motacilla; species Motacilla alba. Next base: position 1,139,380 of record NC_052027.1, on the reverse strand, counting down.
CCCTGCTCTGCCCAGGTAACCCCACCCCAGGGCCCTCTCCCAGGGAATCCTCTCCTCCAGAGCCTCTGCTGCCCCTGCAGAGGTGCAGCTTGCAAGAAATATTTGCAAGAGATATTTGAACTCTCTTCTAGGAGTTAATTTTTTTAAGCCAAAAATTGGGAATGTCCGCTCAGAGTTATCGGTGAAATTGTTGCTGATTGATCCCACAGATGCTCCCAATGGCTGCACAAGGAGGGGCTGGGTTTGGGGTGATTTATTCAGCTCAATAAAAGCTTTACAAGTGGCTTTAAGGATCAAGCAGCTTTAAAGATCATGTTAGCTGATAACTGTTGTGTTATTGTGTCAGAATTAGGACATAAAATCATTTAATTGCCCTATTCTGGTGTTCAGCTCCTCAGGATGTTTTCCTCTCCACCTCAGGAAATCAGCACATCCCCAGGCAGATTGGAAGGTATAAAATATAAAATATAAAATATCCCTGTCAGAGGTCAGGGGCCTCAGGGGCAGGAGAGCATTTGGGGTGGGAAGGGGGAAAAGGAAAACCCAAAGTAGAATTTGCTTTTTCTCTTTCTTTGAATTTGTTTTCTTCAAAGCCAATTAATTTATCAGGCAGAACCTTTGTGGAGACAGGTAATGAAGAATATTCATGGAAAGTGAGTTTAACATTCAAGCATGAATATAAATGTTGGAAAGCGGAATAAATGAGGGGTTGGTGTTTGGTTTTTGTTATTTTGGGGGTTTTTGCTAACTAAGATATGGCAAACATTGTACTGCAGCTTAATGATGACTCTGTGCAGCAAAACCCAATCCAGCAGTGAGATGGGATAACAAATATTTGCATTTTAACTGCTCATAAACCATGGCTGCCATTTGGTAATGGTAGTTAAATCCACAGACTGCCTAGTAAATCATACTTTTAATCATTTTTACACGAGGCAGGGAACTCGAGGAGGGAAAAGGATTGCTCATACACTACTGGTAATCAAATTCATTATTATTATTATTATTTCACTCAAATAAGAACTAGTTTTTTCTGTCCCACACAACTTCTGTGGCTGTCCATATTTATTCCACCTGCCTGTGCTAACAAAAAGAACTGCTTTAATCCAGTGCAGGTAGATTTGGGGCTTATTTGGTAGTTTTTTTCAAACTTTACAAATAGAATCCCACAATTCCAGGCTGGTTTGGGTTGGAAGGGACATTAAATCCCATCCAGTGCCACCCCTGCCATGGCAGGGACACCTCCCACTGTGCCAAGCCCCAGTGTCAGCCTGGCCTTGGAGCTGTTGAGATGTGATGGGTGCAATTAGACAAAAAAAAAGAGCGCCAAATCTCTTGCTGGTCCTTTAAATGGAGGCTCAAAAGAGGGAATTTGGCCCTGGAAAAATGATTTAGATCGGAGTTACTCAAGGGGGAAGGGATTGGTAACAGCTCCACAGAAGAGCTGCCTCAGTTTCCTGCTGCTCTGGGGAGGGCTGGCATTCCAAAGCTGCTCAGGGACCATCCAAGGTTTTCAGTAGTTCTTGGGGAACAGGGGGTGCCTTGGGATTTTTACCACCTACAGAAGAACGTCCTGACGTTTTCTCACCCCATCTCCACGCTGTGCTCCTGCAGGAATTCCCAGGAGAGCATCCAGGAGATTGTGGGATGAGGTGAATCCCCAGTCCCCATGAGTTATGGGGATACAGCCACGATCTGGCTCCAGCTAAATCCACAAAGTGCTTTGGGAACACAAATTCCCGTTTCACAGTGGCAAACATCCCTGCCAAAGGCGGCTGGAAGGAGAATGACCCTTTCCTGCAGCTGGAGGTGTTTCTGGCTCTGAACATCTCGGGGTCACACAAAAATACTGAGGTGCCCAAGAGTCCAGGTGAGTGTGTGCAGAGCTTCAGGTGTGTGTGTGCAGAGCCTCAAGGTATGCAGGGCCTCAGGTGTGTGCAGAGCCCTCAGGTGTGCAGAGCTTCAGGTGTGTGCAGAGCTTCAGGTGTGTGCAGAGCTTCAGGTGTGTGCAGAGCTTCAGGGTGTGCAGAGCTTCAGGTGTGTGCAGAGCCTCAGGGTGTGCAGAGCTTCAGATGTGTGCAGAGCCTCAGGGTGTGCAGAGCCTCAGGTGTGTGCAGAGCCCTCAGGGTGTGCAGGGGCTCAGGTGTGTGCAGAGCCTCAGGATGTGCAGAGCCCTCAGGGTGTGCAGAGCCTCAGGGGTGTGCAGAGCCTCAGGGTGTGCAGGGCCTCAGGTGTGTGCAGAGCCCTCAGGTGTGTGCAGGGCCCTCAGGGGTGTGCAGAGCCTCAGGTGTGTGCAGGGGCTCAGGGGTGTGCAGGGGCTCAGGGGTGTGCAGAGCCTCAGGTGTGTGCAGAGCCTCAGGGTGTGCAGAGCCTCAGGGTGTGCAGAGCCTCAGGTGTGTGCAGAGCCTCAGGGTGTGCAGAGCCTCAGGTGTGTGCAGAGCCTCAGGTGTGTGCAGAGCCTCAGGGTGTGCAGAGCCCTCAGGTGTGTGTGTGCAGAGCCTCAGGGTGTGCAGAGCCTCAGGTGTGTGCAGAGCCTCAGGGGTGTGCAGAGCCCCTCAGGTGTGTGCAGAGCCTCAGGTGTGTGTAGAGCCCTCAGGGTGTGCAGGGCCCTCAGGGTGTGCAGAGCCTCAGGGTGTGCAGGGCCCTCAGGGTGTGCAGGGGCTCAGGTGTGTGCAGAGCCTCAGGGTGTGCAGAGCCTCAGGGTGTGCAGAGCCCCTCAGGTGTGTGCAGAGCCCCTCAGGGGTGTGCAGAGCCTCAGGTGTGTGCAGAACCTCAGGTGTGTGCAGAGCCTCAGGGGTGTGCAGGGGCTCAGGGGTGTGCAGAGCCTCAGGGTGTGCAGAGCCTCAGGGTGTGCAGAGCCCCTCAGGTGTGTGCAGAGCCCCTCAGGGGTGTGCAGAGCCTCAGGGTGTGCAGAGCCTCAGGTGTGTGCCCCGCACCTGCCCCTCTGCACTCCTGGCATGTTTGGAATGCACCCTGCTGCCTCCCAGGCTGGCTGCTGGGCCTTGCTGGCAATTCTGGAGCTGCTCTGACCCTCTGGGCCACACGCAGCCCGTGCCCAGGGGCATTTTGACCTTGGAAATCCATCTGCCTTGTTCCGTGGAGCTGGCAGTGCTGCCTCACCACAGCAAGAGCAGCAGCAGCAGAGAGATTTTATAGCACAGATTGGCTTGCTGGGACTGAGGGAGCGCTTGGATTGTTGTTTTCTCAGTGGAATAGATTGATGTGACACCTGAAATGACAGTCAGGAATAGATTCTGAACTGCCACCTTCATCTTTAATTAGTACAAGTAATTCTTTTGAACAAAATATGGTTATCATCAGGTTCATCCTGTCCCAGGGAGATTAAAGAGTGCTTGAAATTCCCTTTTTTTTTGTCCCAGGGGTGGGATAATCCCTGTAATTACCTCATATTATCCACTGATATTCATGTATCATCTCTAGTGATACTGGGATCTTCTGCAGATCACTTTGAATATTCAAACAAGTCTTGCTGAGACACTTCTCATTCAGCAGCTGGAGATTCCTCTGCTGGAAATGGTTACTTTGATATAAAACTCCCCTCATTGCTTGTAAAATACATGAAAAGGTTGTTAAATGTTGAGTTTTAGACTCACTGTATTTAAATTACTTTAAATATTTCAGTGTGTATAAAAATTTTACCTATTTGTTGCCCTCATTTTGAATTTAGTGGTGCACACTGAGAAGTGTTTTCACAGGGGGCTTTAATCAGAGGAAAAAGAGAAGAGAAAAGAGAGATTTTCATTACTTCAGGAAGAGCAGGGAAAGGCTGCTTTGTTTCGTGTATGGCCAGGAGAATTTCACCTTTGTGGAGAGAAAAACCGGGAAATGTCATATATGCTCTGAATTCCAACAACTCTTTCTCCCTGCAAGCATCGTGCTCTCCTCCCAGCTGGTGTGGTCTTTGCAGGCAGCCAGGACGAGGGAAGAGATGAGAATGTTGACTCCATGTCTCAGAAGGCTGGTTTATTATACTATGATATATATTGTATTAAAAATGCTAAACTAAAACTATACTAAAAGAACAGAGAGAGAGGATTCATCAGAAGGCTGGGCAGGAACAGAAAGGAATGAATAACAAAGGCTGTGACTGAGCAGAGCCTGAGCCAGCTGCATCCTTGATTGGTCATTAATTAGAAACACCTCCCATGGACCAGCCAAGGCAGCACCTGCTGCATCCCACAGCAGCAGAGAGCTCTTGGTGACATTTCTGTCCTGAGGCTCCTCAGCTCCTCAGGAGAAGAGAATCCTGGCAAAAGGATTTCCATAAAATATGTCTTGACACAGCTGGTGCCACGTGCACTCCTCAGCAGGGCAGGGTGTGCAGCCCGTTCTGCTGCTGCAGTGTCAGCCTGGCCGGGCATTAAATGCAGCATCTGCAGCCCGGGATGCAGGGGAGCAGCCGCTGCCCCAGCAGCTGAGCTGAGGCTGGTGCCGGGAGGGCTCTGCTGTGCCCAGCTTCTGCTGTGCCCTGCCCCGGCCCTCAGTGCCTGGCAGCTGTGCTGGGGAGGTGCTGGGAGCAGGTAACGCCTCCCAGCTGTCCGTCTGTCTGTCCTGAGAACAGGTAACACCTCCCAGCTGTCCGTCTGTCTGTCCTGGGAACAGGTAACACCTCCCAGCTGTCCATCTGTCTGTCTTGGGAACAGGTAACGCCTCCCAGCTGTTTGTCTGTCTGTCCTGCACAGCCTCCCAGCTGTCTGTCTGTCTGTCCTGGGAACAGGTAACACCTCCCAGCTGTCTGTCTGTCTGTCCTGCACAACTCCCTGCAGCAGGAGGGTTCTGGGTGCTGGAGGAAGTGCAGGGAGAGCTGGAGTGTGGGCAGCCACCTGCACAGGCACCAGGCACCTGCAGGTGACACGGGTTCCTGTCACCTGCACAGGCACCTGCAGGTGACATGGGTTACTACCACCTGCATAGGCACCTGCAGGTGACACAGGTTACTGCCACCAGGCCCGGCAGGTGTCACAGGTTCCTGCCACCAGGACAGACAGCTGCAGGTGTCACAGGTTGCTGTCCCCAGGATGGATGGGTGTCACATGTTCCTGTCCCCAGGCCAGGCAGGTGTCACGGGTTCCTGTCCCCAGGACAGACAGCTGCAGGTGTCATGGGTTCCTGTCCCCAGGATGGACCCTGCAGGTGTCCCAGGTTGCTGCCCCCAGGATGGACAGGTGTCACGGGTTCCTGTCCCCAGGACAGGCAGGTGTCCCAGGTTGCTGTCCCCAGGAGAGACAGCTGCAGTGTCCCGGGTTCCTGTCCCCAAGCCAGGCCAGTGTCACAGGTTCCTGTCACCTGCACAGGCAGGTGTCACAGGTCGCTGTCCCCAGGACAGACAGCTGCAGGTGTCACAGGTTCCTGTCCCCAGGCCAGGCAGGTGTCACAGGTTGCTGTCCCCAGGCCAGGCAGGTGTCACGGGTTCCTGTCCCCAGGATGGACCCTGCAGGTGTCCCAGGTTGCTGTCCCCAGGCCAGGCAGGTGTCACGGGTCACTGTCCCCAGGTCAGCTGCAGGTGTCCCAGGTTGCTGTCCCCAGGCCAGGCAGGTGTCACGGGTTCCTGTCCCCAGGATGGACCCTGCAGGTGTCACAGGTCGCTGTCCCCAGGACAGACAGCTGCAGGTGTCCCAGGTTGCTGTCCCCAGGCCAGGCAGGTGTCCCAGGTTGCTGTCCCCAGGCCAGGCCGGTGTCACGGTTCCTGTCCCCAGGTAAATGCTGGGACACTCCCTGCCCCTGCCGTGCCAGCCTGGCTGCCTTCGCAGGCTGCTCAGACAAGAGTGCCGCTCACAGAGCCCCTCGCAGCCAGCCCAGCTGCGGAGCTCAGAGAGCTCTGCCAAAAGTGGGATGCCCAAGATGATGACCTACCTTTCCTTCCTTTGCACATTTCCAGGGAGCTGTTAAAAATTAAAGATGCCTTTAAGGAGCTTCCCAGAAAACTGGGGAAATGTAGGACATGGTGTACCAGCAGGTTACAAAACGAAGCAACTTTCCTGCAATATATTGTGCTGCAGAGCAATTTGCTTCCAAGTGGCTCAAGTATTTCAATTAAGAAAAACAATAATCAAGGACAAGCGACGTTTTAGTAGGAGGGGATTGGATTATTTCTATGGTTACTGTGCTGGAGCTGCAACTGGAATCAAAGTTTTAAGATCAAGGTTACGTTTATGTTTGTTAAAGTGTTGATGTTAATGGATGGTCTTTATAAATACAAACAACTTTGGGTTTTTTGGTTTATTGAGGTTTTTTTAAGGGTAGGATAGTGGACAGCTGGAGCTATGATTAACTTTATTGGGTTACAGCTTGTGTCACTGCTTTAGCATCAAAGTGAAGGGTTGTGATTATTCCCCTCTCCTAACTCTACACATTTAAATGGTGCTCATACTCCATTGTTTTGTTTGTTTTCTTTTCATTGAAGTGCAACTCCAGAGAGCAAAGGGAGATAAAAGACAAGCACCCATTCATCCCCCTGCTGAACTCCTGCACCAGGGCTCCGAGGCTGTTTGTGGGGGGAAGGAGGTTTGTGCCTTTCCCACCCCTCCCTCCCGAGCAGGGCTGCTGCAGGAGGGACAGACAGACAGACATTGCTGCCCCTGCTGAGGCAGAGCCAAAGCTGCTGCCCTGGGCTGTTCCAGCAGAGGAACCCGAGCTGCCAGGGGCTCTGGCAAGCCCTGAGGGAGCTGTGCTGAGGGCAGATTTGTGGGCTGGAGCAGGACACGGGGCTGAGGCCTGGGGTGGGTGTAAAGCATTGTGGCTTCCTGCAGCCACCAGGAAAGGGCTTTTCAGAGCCACAGCTGCTCTTCCCACGTGTTTTCCCAGATAACCACAGTTAACAGAGGGGCACTGCCAGGAAATGGCTGCTGCTTTTTAGGAGGTGGGGGTGGACGTGGCTGCAACGGCTCCGTGGGAAAATATCTGTAAAGGTTTTTTAAAGTATGGAAAAATAATAGAACACAGGTAAAATCCTTGCAGACGGCAAGGAGAGAGCTTCAGCAACATCCTTGCCTGTAGGATTTCCAGCAGGAGCTGCCTTGGTGGAAGACTGGCCCTGATCAGAGCTCTGATGCTCTCTTTGAGCAGAGGGAATGATCTGGGCTGGCTCTGCTGGACAGGCAGGGCTGGAAGGTGCAGAGGGGCCAGGGAGGGCTCTGGCTGTGCTCCCAGGGCTGAGCTGGACTCAGCCTGGCCTCGCTGCCCCTCCCTGGGTGGTCAGGGCCCTGCTCAAGGCTCCACCTCAGCCAGCAGGAGCAGCCTGTGCCTGGCACAAAGGCAAGAAAGACACAGAACAAAAATTAAAAAAAAAAAAAAAGAAAAAAGATAAAGAGGTAAGGATAAAAGAAGAGGGAAGAACAGAGAAGCCCAGATCTTTCCCTTCAGGCACTTGCCAGCTCTCAGAAAGGTGGTGACACAAGGACAGCAAAGTCCACTTTCTTCTCCTGCTCTATTAAAAGTTTGAGGGATAGCATCTGCGTTCAGCTTTTTTTAGGAGAGGTATTGAAGTTTGGTGTTGGTGGCACCAGCCTTGCCGTGAAGTTTAGGTGGCTCTGCTTGGGCTTGGTAATGATCTGCTGAGTTCTTCTGTCTCCTCAAACCTAAGAAGGTCTCAACATCTCATCGCTCTTGCCCCACATAGCCCAGCCCCAGCAGGAAAGTGCCAGGAGGAGTTTCTGTCCTGAATTTCACATTCAAATTCACTTCATTAGAACAGGGTGTTGGTTTTGCTGCAGTGCTGGAAACCTTCCCTTCTTTTTCTACCCCTCTTCCGCAATTTAAAATTAAAAGCATTTCCTTGCCATTGCCGCAGCTGATGTGCAGCTCCAGGTGGCCCAGCCCGGCCAGGAGCTTCAGGGCAGGCTGGGCTCCCTGCTCTGGGACTGCAGCGTTGGGCTGAGTCAGGAACTGGTGCCAGTTTTGTCTTTCCCCAAGCACAAACCCCGTGGGGCCAGCAGCTCCAGAGGGAAAATGGGCCTGGAGCTGGAAGGCGGCCTGGCCTGGCAGGGTGGGGACAGCTCTGTCACCTCCAGGGCTCGGGGACCCTTGTGACTGAGGAAGGGAGCCTTTGCTCTGCAGGTAACCACGCCCTGGTGGAGAATTCTGGTGCCCGGGGTGTGGGACTGGCTCTGCAGGGTTTCCCACAGGAGTTTTTCCCAAAGGGGGCTGGCAGAGCCTGGTTCTCTCCAAACTGGCGAGCTGTGCTGCTGTTTTGACAGTTTGTTTCTTGTGGATGCTCAGACTTGTCAGAGACTCAGGCAATGTTTCTTCTCTCTTGTCTGGCTATGGAAATTATCCCAATAGGATATTTGAAAGTTTGGGGGTTTTTGGGTTTTTTTAGTATTCTAGTCAAACTAAAATAAATTTAAAAATTGAAATGATAACAGACCAGGGGATTATGAGATGTTTTGGGAAGGTTTAGATAAGAAGTGGCAATTTCTGCCTTGCTGCAGCAGCTGCACTTTCCCCAGCACACTTTCTTTCCCTTCCCTGGGAACACAAGAAGCGCTGTCATCATCCCTGCACAATTCCATTACTGAATTGTCAGAGCAGAGTCACATTTCTGGCAGCAATGATCCAACTCCATTTTCCCTTCCCCGTGGCTCACTGGTGACCTTGGCACTCCTGGGCAGAGCTCTGTGGAGCTGGCTCGGGCACAGGTGCCAGCCTGGGGGAGGTGATGCCCTGGGAACTGGGAGCTGGGGGTGGGAATGGCCCTGCCCAGCTCCAGGGGCCTGGGCTGGCAGCCTGGAGTGCCCAGCCAGCCCTGGCCCGGTGTTTGTGCAGGCTGGACACAGCTGCTGCTGGTTTGTGCACTTCAGGTGCTCCTCAGAAATGCTTTGATCAGACCCGTTATCTCCCTTTGCAAATGGGCTGCCAGGCAAAGGAGGTTTTCAGTTAGTGGCAGAGGTGGGGTCATGGTCATGCAGGAGGACATTAAAGGCAGAACTGCCTGAGCCGAGTCCAGCAGAGCACAGTGTAACCACGAGTCGTGCTGAGAGCTCTGGGGATGCAGGGATGGATGCAGGGATGCAGGGATGGATGCAGGCTGCAGATCCCCCCTGTCCTTGCCCTTGCTGCTCCCTCCATTCCTGCCTGTGGGGCATGGATGCCTCTCCCAGGGGGCTGTTCTGGAAAGGAGCAGAGGGATGGAATCACTCAGGTGGGAAAAGACCTCTGAGATCCCCAGCTCCAGCCCAGCACCACCACAGCCACTGCCCACGTCCTCAGAGGGGGTATCCCCGTGGGTTTAGGGTAACACAGTCTGCAGTCTGCCTTGTAAAGTCTTTTTGTCCTGTTCAGCTCCTTGTTCACGCAGTTGTCGCTCCCCACGTCCTGGGCACAGAGGGAGATCTGGGGTCAGTGTGAGATGTGTTCATTTTTCACTCTCCCAGTGGAGGTGGAAACACATCTGTTTAATTCATTGGGATGCTGATTTCTTTCCTTCTGAGGACCTGCAGGAAGAGAATTCCACATTCCAAGTCCCTGTTCTGGATTTTCTGGTTTTCTTTGTTGGTGGCAACACGGGGCGTTGCAGGCGAGCCATGAAATCAGCACCTGCTGCAGAAACTTCTGTTATTTGATGGTTTTTGGTTTTGTGCAACCAGCTCCTAATCCGTCAGGATGGTTTAAAAGGTCTGCACCTCGTGAGTGACCCCTTCATGTCCAAGACCAAGTCCAGGTGTTGCTTCAGTGACGTGGATGACTTTGTGGGTGACCGGTGCTTCCTGCAGTGATGTTTGTTTTCCCCCTCTGGTGCCTGTGCAGAATTAGGATCGCTTCAGGAAGCCCCAGGTGCAGCAGAAGCTCTCAGTGCCTCAGGGGATGCTCTGAAGGCTTTCAGGCTCTTCTGGAGGATGGCGTTCCCTGGAGCAGCCAGCCAGCAGCAGCTCCCTCCTCCAGCCTGTGCCCTGGAAGTGTCTCCCCGTTTCCCATCAGGTGGAGCTGCACCAGCCGAGGCAGGTTCGTGGGGCTGGGTTAATGTGCTTTTAGCCTTGGGCTCAGGAGGATTCCCTGGCACAGCTGCAGCCCTGGCCGTGCTCAGTGGCCAGAGCTGAGCCCCAGTCACTGCGATGTTCTTTCCCCTCCGAGCTACCAGTTATGCAAAGTGAAGCTTCACCTGGGCAGGGATGAAGATTTCCCGTGTTTAGCGCAAAGCATTTAATGGAAAGTGATCTATCTGGGAAGAAAGGAGGGGGGAAAAGCGAAATCAAACCCCCCCCAAACACCAGCATCTTATTTTAGTGCTGTGTCTTTCATAAATCCTAAAGGTTGTTTTGTTTCTGCCAAGAGTGTTTTGTTTAAAATCAGCTTATGTTTAGAATACAAGAAGGAGGAGGAAGAGGAACCAGATTCAATAATTTCCTTCTGCTTCTGGTAGTTGTTCCTTACTTGATTACTTGCCAAAGTGCCAGAACTGACAAATGATCCAATAGCACAGAAGTGAAGGCAGCAGTGCGCCGTGTAAAGCTGGATTAGTTTATAAAGTGTCCCTGTTGTGCTTCAGAAAATGAATAACGAATATTCAGCAAACCTGTTGCAGGTCCTTTCCCCCTTCCTTTCTATTCCTTCCTTTTCTTCTGGGCACTGAAAGGAGCAGAAAGTTACACATTTATTCACTTGTCAGCAGAGGGGAAATCCTTCAAAAAGAAAAATTATGTGCTACTGAAGCCATTGCAGGGTGGGGAAGGGAATCCATGGGATTTCCAGCCTGCCTGGTGCTGCTCTGGGGGCTGTTCCCTGGGCTGAGGGGCAGAGGCTGGGGAGGCTGCAGAGCAGGTGCCATTCCCCAGAGGATAACCCCGGGATTTCCTCAGTGGGTTGTTCAGTGCCGTGTGCTGAATTGTGAGGAGCAGAGGATGCCACAGGAAGCCCAGGACGTGCTGCAGGAGAGCAGAACGCGCCGGAGCTGGCAGCTGAGCTTTGCAGCACTGCTGGCTGCTCTCACTGGGATTTTCTCTGCTGTGCCCTGCAGGCTGGGCTGCTGCCTCCTGCACGGAGGTGGGCAGCTCTGCTGTGCCCTGCTGGGCTGTCCAGCTCTGCTGCCTCCTGCACGGAGGTGGGCAGCTCTGCTGTGCCCTGCTGGGCTGTCCAGCTCTGTCCATCTGTCTGTGCCCTTGGTTAGCAGCAGAGATGGCTGGCATCAGGAGAGCTGTGGCTCTTTCCTCCACCTGGGCCAAGAAGCAGGTAAGACAAAGCTGAACAGAGAATCTCCAGGTGTCTCCAGGGGCTGTGGCACTGGAGGGGAGGGGAAAGCTGGGTTTTGGGGTTTTTGGGGTGGCATTTCCAGCACTGGTGGGGCTCAGTCCCAGAGCAGAGCATCAGGCAGGTGAGGGCATTCTGGGGCTGTGAGAGCCATCACTCTCCCAGGGCTCTGGGAGGAAATCAGGGAGGTGCTGGCTGATGAGAGCTTGGCAAGTGAGCAGAAATTTGCAAAAGCTCCCTTTAAAATCTGTGCAAGACTGGAGCTGCCCCTCAAAGCAGCCCTGACCCACGGGGAAATCTCCCATTTTCTCCTCCCTGTGTAATTTCCCAGCAGGCTGATTGCTCCTCCAGCATTTTCATCACGCTGGACAAGAAAGGAGAAAATTACTGACAATTAGCTGAACTCTTCAGGCTTCACTCGAGCAGAATGCCATCGCCTGCCCTGGGAACACTTCCCAGCACTGGATTCCAGCTTCCCCCTTTCCATTTAGGAAAGGGCTGCAGAGAACCCCTGCAGGGCCCAGCCCTGGGCTGGAAGAAAGATCGTTTTTACTCTTGTTACTGGAGGCAGTGAGAAATGTTTCTGGAGGATGTGGAGTTCTGCTGAGGGAGTCTCACAGCTGTGAACAGCTTTGATCAAAGCAGGATTTGCCCTCAGCAGAGATCTGGAGAGGCAGATGGGGAGCAGCACCCCGTGAGTGATTGGGAAGATCGTTTCATTGAAGGTTTTCACTTCTCCAGTAGGTTTTTTGGGGAGCATCTTTCAGTGCACAAAGAAAGCACTGAATTGAGCAGCACTGCTTGATTCAACTAAGAAAATTGTGACGTGCAGGAGCAAACAGACACACCTGGATAAAGGGATGGGATCTGTTCCTGTGTAGTCAGACCCAAATGCTTTGAGAGAGCCTGGTTGTAAAGCGCTTGGGAAGCATTCATCCAATAAATCTGAGTGACAGCTTCCCACATCCTGATGCCTGATGCATTTGGGATTTCTTGTCCACAGGGATTTCTGCAGCTTAAATAAATCCTCTGTGATAACTTCTGAAGAGGGAAGCACCTGAACTCCACAAGAAACAAACGGCTGACCCTGGGCAGGGATCTCATAACAATTCCTGAAATATCTGGAGTCCTGCATCCTGGGAAGGCTCGGAGAGAGAGGCTGCAGGAGTCAGGCAACAGGGATCATTCCATCCTGAGGAGAGAGACCCTGCAGGAGTCAGGGAACAGAGATTATTCCATCCTGGAATTGTTCTGGAGCACTTGTCCCTGTCCCTCACCCTGCAGCCAGTTCTCCACAAGACATTTCTCAGAGCTCTTGCAGACAAATGAAATTTGTCTCTTCCCCATCCATCTCCTCTGCCTGTGCTGGGGCAGGCTGAGCTGGGCTCTGCCCTGAGCTGGGCTCTGCCCTGAGCTGGGCTGTGCCCTGAGCTGGGCTCTGCCCTGAGCTGGGCTCAGCTGGGCTGAGGCCCTGGACAGCAAGCACACCCTCCAGGCAGCAGGCAGCCCCGGTGCAGCTCTGGGAGGTGCCAGTGCAGCTGCAGTCCCCGTCGAAGCTCCCCTCAATGGGAACAGAATGTTTTGCAGTGAATGGCTGGCACCGAGCCCCCCGAGCTGCTCTGGTTTCTCTTCAGACAGAATGAACTGTTTCTGTCACGGGAGCCGCTGCTCACCCTGCCAGTTAGAGCACATTTGTCTTTTCATTAATTTAAACTCAGAGCAAGAAAAATCCTTTTGCTAAGCAGAGAGGAATTTGCAGACACGGGCATTTGCAGAGCGGCTCCCTTGCCTGCTCCAGAGCTCTGTGCTTTTTCCTCTCTTTGTTTTCCAGTCAAAATGACAGCAAGGTCGACGTGACCGTGCCTTAAAAACTGGGACCATGAGTTTGACAGATGCTGCAGCCTCACATGGTTTTGCTTCCATGAGTAATTTTTTTCTTGCACCAGGAGCTCCTCAGGAGGAGGAGGAGGAGGAGGAGGAGGAGGCTGACCCCGGAGCCTTTCCAAAGGCACTCTGATAACTCCTGCTTTCTCCCTTCTGCAGGGCCATTTGTCTGGGTGCTTGACATTTGTCCTGCGTCCTGGTGCCACCCACTCCAGCTGCCTCTGATTGAATTGCTGCTGCTGCGATTCTTTCTCTGTTCTTGACTTTTGCCAGTGAGCTGAAAACGCTTCCATTCTTGTTTGCTGTTGATCAGATCATTCACAGCTCTGAGCTGTCCTGACGTGGCCAGCACTGCGAGTTCATGTGTTGGAAAATAAGAACATAGAAGGAGTAGTTTACACCTCTGACCTGTTCTTACACCGTGTTTTAATACTTGCAGCACCTTTTGGATGTGTTACAATTGGCAGTAGTTCCATCACAATGCATTTATTGTGCTTCCAGGAGGGGAATTGTACCTGGGAAAGCAAACCAGCTCAGAATTCTTCTGCAATTACTCACCTCTGCTTTTATTTTTATTTTTTCCCCCAAAAAAGGAAAAAAAAAAAAAAGAAAACCGTGTCGAAGATGAAATAATTGCAACTGGTGCTTGCCTGAAAATTCACCAGAACTTGGGAGTGTTTGGCCCTGTCCTCCTGCCCTGCTCAGCAGAGAGTGCCCAGGAGCTGCTGCCACCCCCCTGACATCCCGGGGAGCAGTGGGATTTGGGGGGCAGTGGCATTGGGGACTGGGGAGCAGTGGGATTTAGGGGGCAGAGGGATTGGGGGTTGGGGAGCAGTGGGATTTGGGGGGCAGAGGGATTGGGGGTTGGGGAGCAGTGGCATTGGGGAGCAGTGGGAGATTGGGGAGCAGTGGGATTTGGGAGAGGTGGGGAATTGAGGAGCAGTGGGATTGGGGATTGGGGAGCTGTGGGATTTGGGGAGCAGTAGGACTGGGGATTAGGGAGCAGTAGGATTGGGGATTGGGGAGTAGTGGGATTTGGGGGCAATGGATCTGGGGAGCAGTGGGATTGGGGCAGTGGAATTTTGGGGCAGTGGGACTGAGGAGCAGTGGGATTTGTGGGCAATGGAATTTGGGAGCAGTGGGATTTGGGGGCAGTGGGATATTGAGGACAGTGGGAGTGGGGAGCAGTGGGATTTGGGAAGCAGTGGGATTTGGGGGCAATGGATCTGGGGAGCAGTGGGATATTGGGGGCAGTGGGATCTGGGGAGCAGTGTGATTTGGGGGCAATGGGATCTGGGGAGCAGTGGGATTTTGGGAGCAGTGGGATATTGGGGGCAGTGGGCTCTGTGATAAGGCACAGCAGCTGGATTACCTTGACCTTAGCATTTGGGCTGTCAGTTGAGTCAGGTGTCCATGCGAAGCAGTCTCTGAGTTATTCCCCTGAGAGATCCCAAATACAGAAAATTCATAACCTATTCCCCATTTTCACGCACCTTCAAGCAGGACACAAATATTTCTTTAGCCTCCACCATTATTCCCACTCAGAGGGCTGCAGGGACACAGAATTCTACAACTATTTGCTGCTCCAGTCGTGCTGTGTTTTTACAGCGTGATTTACAGAGCTGTGACCAGGAGACCTTTCCCTAATAACGGATTTTTCCCAATGAATTTGCATCATTTTCATAGGTCATACTCCTCACTTCAGTTCCTTTGCCTGCCATTTGCTCTGGCTGTTAAACAGCTTTAAAATTCCAGTGTGATTATTCAGAAGTCGCTCCATAAAAGATGATCTGCCAGGAGGCACCGGGCTCTCCCTCCGTCTCACTCGAGGAAGGAGAAGCTGCCGAGTTTGAGCGAGCACTGGAAAGTTCATTAGGGCTAATTGTTGATTAGATAGGGAAGTGAATCCCAGAAATGAGATCAGAAACATGTAATTGTCTCCTCGGTGGGCAGGATGCTGTGCAGAGGGAGGGATGGGGCTGCAGGGCTCTGGGAGCAGCAGGGACTGCAGCTGATGCAGCCTGCCAAACCCTGAGCGTTTCCCTGCTGCCCCAGCCCTTCCCTGGGCTCAGCTCCTGCTCAGGGGGTCAGAGGAATCTGGGATGGCAAAGGCAGAGAGCCGTGGGGAGGCTGCAGGGGCTGCTCTGAGGAGCACAGGGTGGGGCTTTGGCTGGCACAGAATCCCAGCAGGGTTTGGGAGGAACACCTCATCCCCCCTGCCACGGCAGGGGTTGGGGAGAGGCAGGGAAAGAGGAACCACATCTTCAGAATCATGAATGGTTGGGCTTGGGAGGGACCTCAAAGCTCATCTTGTTCCCCTGCCATGGCAGGGACACCTTCCCCTGTCCCAGGTGCTCCAGCCCCAGTGTCCAGCCTGGCCTTGGGATCCAGGGGCACCACAGCTGCTCTGGGCACCTGTGCCAGGCTGCCCACCCTGCCAGGGAGGTTTTATTCAATCCAAACCTGCTCTCTCCCCATTTGAATCCGTTCCCTGTTGCCCTGGCCCTCCGTGCCCTTTCAGGGTCCCCCTAACAGGACAAAGGGTTTGCAATAATTCCTCTGGCGTTTCCTTCTCCAGGCTGATGTGACACTGGGGTGTGAGGCTGAGCCCCAGTAAGGGACAGGGGCAGATCCCCACACGTCCCAGATGGGGCTGCCTTGTGGGAAGTGCCTTTATGGAGCAGGACACTGGAGTTGCCAGTGTTTTCCTTAGGATAATGAAATGCTAAAACAAGGTCCTGGCTCCAACGTCGCTGTTATTTGCTTTGCTTTGAGCACAAATACTGGAGCATAGGATGGCATTTTCTAATCCGAGGGGAGTCCAAGAGTGCAAAAGGGATCCAGGAAGGGATTTTTTAAATTTGGGGTTGGATGGTGACAGATGGAAGAAGAAAAAAGGACTTTAAAACAAAACTTGCAGGTAGGGAAGAAGGAAAAAAACATTTCTGTGCCTTTGTGTAACTGAGCTGCTGAAATGAAGCATTCAGTGAGAAATGATGAGGGATGTTGGGAGCTGGAAAAGAGACCAGCTCCTCCAGAGCATGGAAATGGGGAAAGGGAAAGGCCAGCCGGTAAAAGAGTGGAAATACTGAAAAACTGGAGGTGTCTGTGGGGCTGCAGGGTTAACCTTGAGGAGAGAACGTTCTGCTGGAGCTCTGGGCAAGGTGAAACCTGGACATATTTCTCTCCCCTCAAAGCCTGCTTTTTCCAAGCCTCATTAACTGTTTTGCTGAACATTACAATCATTTCTCTTCTGCCAGGTTAGATCACATTTTTCAACCTTTTAGGTACAAGACCTTAGAATTATTGATCCAATGAATCATACTGACTGAGGTGCTGGCTGCTGCTGCGAGCTCCGGGAAGAACCAGGGTCTTGGCTAAATACTGAGCAGATTCCTCTGAAACTCTTTAACCTGGGGGGTGGTTTTTCTTTGTGGAAGGAGCAGCAGCATGGGAACATCACCTCTTCAGAGTCCTTAGGGTCTGCCTGATGGTTAAGGCTTCTCATGATGCCCAAACCAAATGAAAACCCCAGTCAGGGGTATTTTCTTTGCTGTGGTGAGATCTGTGCACCACCAGGACATTCTGGGCATGGTGATGGTTTGGGGTATTTTAATTGCCAGCTGGGTGTGCTGGTTTGACTTTTAGGGTCTGCACCCCCCAGCCCAAGGGGGTTTATAGGGTGGAATCCTCCCTGGTAGGGTGGGCAGCCCTGGCACAGGTGCCCAGAGCAGCTGTGGTGCCCCTGGATCCCTGGCAGTGCCCAAGGCCAGGCTGGACACTGGGGCTGGGACAGCCTGGGACACTGGGAGGTGTCCCTGCCATGGCAGGGTGGCACTGGGGGGGATATAAGGTCCCTCCAAAGCTTTCTGGGATTCTATTCCATTGTTGGAGGAGCTGCAGGAATTGCAGCTCCTGGGGAGGGCAGCAGAGCCCCCGGGGCGGGGCAGGCAGGGGGTGCTGGGCTGGAAATGTCCCAGGGAGCTCTGCCAGGGCAGGACCAGGACAGCCCCAGGCCTGGCCATCAGCTTCTTGTCCTCCAGCCCGGGTACTTGTGTTTGCTTTTCTTAAAAATCTGCTGAAAACTGCCAGAAAATCCCACCTGGCATCCCGAGTGCTTCAGCACCAGACAGGAATTTGAGTATCCCCCAAATAACAGAAATGAGATAGTCTCTTAATTAGCTAAAACGTGATGTTTTTAAATACCAAATAGTTATGCCAATAGCTATTGATAAAAATCCCATTACTCGTGGTGTTTACAGAAGGAAATGCATCATTGATGAGCCCCACTCCAAACTGGGGCTGCAGAGCTGCACGTGGATCTTGGGGGTACCAAAACATTCCCTGGCAAGGCAGCAGCCCTGGCAGCTCTGAGCTGCCCTCCAAAAGGGTCAGGAGAAATGTGATTTAATCTGGAGAAAAGTCTTTGGATAGAATTTGATAATCAAAGTTGGGCTTGGGGATTTCGGGGTCTTTGCCAGCATTAATGATTCTGTAACATTGGACAGAAATTCCCAATTCACTTCTCTGCTTTGTCAGAATTAGGAGATGGAAATAGTTAATAATTTTGAATAAAATTAACTTTCCTTTAGCAAAACAAACAGCAGCAAAAAGCTGTGGTAATTCTCTTGCAGCTTTCCAAAGCAATTAGGCTGTAATGACTGCTGAAGAGATTTTCATGTTGTTTCAAACACTGGTTGGAACAACTGGAAGCTACAAATTTTTTCTCATTGTGACTTTATTATCTGAAAGGAAATGACTAATTTGGAGTTGGTTATTATTGTTTTATAGCCCATGAAATATAAGTATCTAAGTAAACATTTCCACGGATTAAAATATTCCATACGCAAAACGTGAAACACAGAAACCCTCAGCTCCTGAGCCAGATTTTACTGTATTTCTGTAATTATATTTATGCCAGAAAATAAACGCTCTCTTTTCCTAGGCCCGTTTTTCACAGCCACTTCTTCCCTGAGGTCAGATGTGAGCTGGGCAGAGGAGAGCAGCACAGAGAACCCCGGAGGCACAGAGCTTTGGGCTGCGAGGGGTGGCAGAGATCTCAAAGGGGGCCTCAGTGGGTGTTAAGGGTTTCAGTGGGTGTTAAAGGAGGTTTCATTGGATATTTATGAGGTTTCAGTGGATATTTATGAGGTTTCAGTGGATGTTTGAGGGGGTTTCATTGGATATTTATGAGGTTTCACTGGGTGTTTGAGGGGGTCTCAGTGGGTGTTAAGGGTTTCAGTGGATGTTTGAGGGGGTTTCATTGGATATTTATGAGGTTTCATTGGATATTTATGAGGTTTCAGTGGGTGTTTGAGGGGGTCTCAGTGGATATTTAAGGAGGTTTCAGTGGATATTTTGAGGGGGTCTCAGTGGCTATTTATGAGATTTCAGTGGATATTTAGGGAGGTCACACTGCACGTTAAAGGAGGTTTCATTGGATATTTAAGGAGGTTTCATTGGATATTTAAGGAGGTTTCAGTGGGTGTTTAAGGAGGTTTCATTTGATGTTAAAGGAGGTTTCACTGGATATTTATGAGGTTTCATTGGATATTTGAGGAGGTTTCAGTGGATATTAAAGGAGGTTTCATTGGATATTTAAGGAGGTTTCAGTGGATATTTATGAGGTTTCAGTGGGTACTTGAGGAGGTCACACTGGATATTAAAGGAGGTCTCATTGGATATATATGAGGTTTCAGTGGATGTTAAAGGAAGTTTCAGTGGGTACTTGAGGAGGTCACACTGGATATTTAAGGCGGTTTCACTGGATATTAAAGGAGGCCTCACTGGATATTTAAGGAGGTTTCAGTGGGTGTTAAAGGAGGTTTTACTGGCTATTAGAGGAGGTCTCATTGCAGCTCCCACCTCTGCATCCTCTGGCCAGGAGAGGCAAAGCTCTCCCCGAGGTGAAGCTGCTGGGACAGAAAGCACTGGGCAGGTAACTCATTTTATAAACCTGGCTCCAGCAGCGCTGCTTCCTCCTGAGAAACACCTCCACAAAACACTGAAACATCCCTGCAACTCATTTCCAGCTGTCCTGTGTTTAGGAATTGCTCCATGTTGCCTTTCAGTGAGGCAGCTGCCCTGGAGTGGAGATTTTCACCTCGGGTGGTGAGTGAAAGCTGAGATGGGAGAGGGAAGGGAAGGGAAGGGAAGGGAAGGGAAGGGAAGGGAAGGGAAGGGAAGGGAAGGGAAGGTGTTGGACAAATCCACTCCTGGGGCAGTGCTCTGTCCTGTGTGGATGCTCTGGCACTACTGAGGTGTGGATTTCCAGAGCAGCCTTTTCCCCTGGGAATGCCAATATAACCCTGCTCCCCCTGTGCTATGGCAGCCCCAGTGCTGTCCCTGCCTCCCCTGCAGCTGCCCTGCTCAGTCCCCACAGCCCCCCAGGTCCCTGATCCTGATCCCAGACCCCTGATCCTGGCATTTCCCCATCCCTGTCCATCCAAAGCCCCCTTTCCCTGCAGAAGCAGAGGAGCATTCTCTCCACGCCGTGTCCTGCTCGGTGCTTCCCCTCAGCTCCTTTATTCCTCGTGCACAGGCTGAAGGATTCCCCTCGTTTTTGTGCTCTGCTCTGTTGTTCTCGGCATCCCTCTGGGAATCCCCCGATGGCTGCAGCTCCTCCCTGCCTCGGGAAATGCCAGCCCCAGCTCCTGCTCCCTCTTTTCCCTGTCCTGTCTCCCACTCTCTGCTTTTCCCTCCTGTCCACCCCAGCTTATTGGCTCTCCACCTCTGCTCCGTTCCAAGGAAAGCAGGATCCTGACTCCTGATTTCCAGGCTGGACCACAGAGAATCAGGATTATGATCATTGCTGCCGTTCTGATTTATTCTCTTACAATGTCTCTTTATAACACACCAGCTTCATGGCGTGTAACAATGGAGATAAATTTTGGCCCCTTATTTTTTCACAGCCCTTTTCCAGCTGTATATCATCAATTTGCCTCTCATTTGGATCCTCGCTCCTACTTCAGGAAAAATAAAAAAATCCCAGCAGTGTAGATAATAAAGGCAGGGAAACAGACTTGGAAGTGCATTTTACAATGGGATTTGATTGTGATAATTTTTCATGTGTTAAAAAAGGAGCACGCTGGCTTTCTCTGGGAACTGTTTGGGTTTATGCTTTGTTGGGATTTTTTTTCCTCTGCCCAGCTTGTAGTCACGTGGAAGATTTTTTTTTGTTTGTTTGTTTTTTTTTTGTTTTGAGGGAACAGAGAAGCATCTCTGCATTTATTAGCTGAGTTCGTTGAAAAGCTATATTTTATAATTTAATGAGGCTGGAAGCTGCACAGGTAACAGCTGAAACAAGAACTTCAGGCAGTGTGAATTCCCGTTTTGGAAGTGCACCTCCCTGCAAGTCTGTTGTAAGTATCTAAAAACTTCTGCAGCTGATGGGCTTGGCTCTCACTCGTTTCTGTGCCACAGAAATTCCCTGGTGCCTTTGGCAGGCTGGGCTGGGGGATCAGCCAAATCACAGAATGGTTTGGGTTGGAAGGACCTTACAGCTCATCCCATTCCACCTCCCACTGTCCCAGGTGCTCCCAGCCTGGCCTTGGGCACTGCCAGGGATCCAGGGCAGCCCCAGCTGCTCTGGGCACCCTGTGCCTCCCCACCCACCCAGGGAGGAATTCATCCCTAATATCTGACCCGAATCTGCTCTCTTCCCCTTGTTGAAGCCATTCCCCCTTGTCCTGTCATTCCCTCTCTGGTCACTAGCCTCTCTCATCTTCCTTGTGATCCCCTTCAGGCCACCCTGAGCTCACCCCAGAGCTTCTCCTGAGCAGGTGAGCAATGCCAGCTGTGCCAGCCTCTCCTCCCAGCAGAGCTGCTCCATGCCCTGATCCCCCTGGAGCCTCCTCTGGGCTCTCTGCAGCAGCTCCAGCTCCTCCTGTGCTGAGGCAGCTCTGCAGGTGGGGTCTCACCTGGGCACAGGGCAGAACCCCGTCCTGCTGCCCCTGCTCAGATCATCCCGAGGAACCTCCTGCATCCTGCTCAGACCATCCTGAGGAACATCCTCAGACCATCCTGAGGAACATCTTCTGACCATCCTGAGGAACATCCTGCAGTCCTGCTCAGATCATCCTGAGGAACATCCTGCATCCTGCTCAGACCATCCTGAGGAACATCCTGCATCCTGCTCAGATCATCCTGAGGAACATCCTGCTGCCCCTGCTCAGACCATCCTGAGGAACATCCTCAGACCATCCTGAGGAACATCCTGCATTCTGCTCAGATCATCCTGAGGAACATCCTGCTGCCCCTGCTCAGACCATCCTGAGGAACATCCTCAGACCATCCTGAGGAACATCCTGCTGCCCCTGCTCAGATCATCCCAAGGAACATCCTCAGATCATCCCGAGGAACATCCTGCTGCCCCTGCTCAGACCATCCTGAGGAACCTCCTGCATCCTGCTCAGATCATCCTGAGGAACCTCCTGCATCCTGTTCAGACCATCCTCAGCTCTCCTGAGGAACACCCCGCTGCTCCCCTCTCCCCACCTGCTCTCAGCTCTCCTTTCCCAGGCAGTTTTCACGAATTTCCCAACCAAAGGCTCTGGATTCGAGTGCTGGGTGCGATGGGCAGGGAATTGAAGAGCTCAGCTCAGCTGGAAGGGCCCTGTTGCACCAGCCCTGGAGGGATCTGGGTGGTGCCTCTGGGATGTTGCTCCTCAGCTGCAGTCCTTGGGAGCTGGGCACAATTGTTCCCATCAAACAAAAGGAGCTAATGAAAGGATTTCAATTTGCTGATCAGCTGCTCAGAGAAAGGAAGGGCCCTGCGAGGTGTCCTTGGAGACTGGAAATGAGCACGGCACTGGGAACCACAAAATTCACATTCCTTTACACTGCCCAGCCAGCTCCTGTGTGGGTACTGCTGCTGGAGCCTCACATGTCCTCGCCTCCAGCTCCCATGGCATTTTCCCTGGGCTTTTTGAAGGCCTCCAGGTTCAGAGGTGCTGCTGGTCCCCACGTCCCCACCAGGAGCTCCCTGTGTGGCTCACAGCGGGGAGATCTGCTGGGAACTCGGTCCAAGAAGTTGATTAGAAGTTTATTATTCACTAGCCTGCTCTGCCAGTCTGAAAACCTCTCTGTGGCTGTAGCTTTTTGAGAAAGGATTTGTTTGAAGAGCTGCATTTCTGATGGGAATCCAAATTTCAGGTGTTTTGGGGTTTTTTTTGGGTTTTTTTTGGTAAGACCCTCAAGTGCTCGAGCCCCAGCAGTTTTCTGTCAGGGCAGACAGAACCAGGACCAAAGCTCCTGGAAGAAGTGGGACCCTGGGGGCAAATCCTCCTTCCTGCCATGGGATGGGGATGCCTTGGGTGTGGGAACCACGGGGAGGGACATGAGGAGTGGAGGTGGTTGCCTGAAGATAAGGAGAGGCTGGATGCAGCTCTGAGGTGGTTTCCAGCTGTGAATTCCAGCAGTAATCAGAGCTGGATTGGTTAAGAGCAATTAGCTTCACCCAAATGCTCATGGCAAAAGTAAGGAAAGAAGGTTTAGGGAGTAAGACAGAAAGAATATATTGAATTTCACTTCCATGTTGTGTTTAGAAAGGTGATTCACTGCATTTATTTTCTCACCAAAATAATATATTTTTTAAAAAATTAAAAATAAATATACAAACCAATTCCAAGTAAATTCCCACCCTCACCTGTCAGGCTTTGAAGGTGGTGCCAGAGGAACTGACAGCAACACCTTTTGCTGCTATGATTTCATGTACATGTCAAAGTACAGCAGAGAACTGCAAATTGGGACAAGCTGGGTCCTGTTGGGCACTTTCATTCCTGTCATTCCTCCCCCAGTGCCCCTCCTGCAGTGCCAGAGCTGCTGCACTGTGGCACCGAATGGCTGGACAGGATCACTGTACCTGAGGAGCTCCTGGTACGTACAGGAAAGGAGATATTCTTCTTTTGCTGAAATAGATCCTTAAAAAATGCATTCTGAAATAAGTGAAGAGAAAGGACCCACAGTGCAAGAAAATGCCCACATTGAGGATGCAGATTCTGTTCCTGCTCTGTCCCTGTAAAGCCTGGAGTCCTTGTGCTGCTGTCCCTGGTAAATTATGGATCACCTCTTTTCTGACTCTCTTTGTTATTATCTCCTGTTAGCTATTCTTCCTTACCCTACTCATCATCTTCCCTCCTCTTCATAGGATGTTATAAAAGAGAAAATTACCAACTTGGAGGGTCAGATGAGTAGAAAATTACGAGCTGCTGGTCCGTGTGCTCAGCCCTCGCCTGTGATTGCATCTGCTGCAGGTGAGGCCAGTAACTGGGAGCCCTGTAATAGCTGCCACGGAGGGAATTAGTTCTGATGGATGGTAAATACTTTGCCAGTAATTTTGACATTATTTTCAAAATTCTGGGTCAATTAATACGTCTGGAATGGATCAGAAAAAGCCACAAAACTCCCGGAGCTGTTTATTTTGCGTGCGTCTCTCTCTCTCTGCATAGTGGAATATGGAGAGCTGGGTTTTGTTCCTTTTCTTTAACAAGGAAATGAGCTGGGCTCTGTTTCCCCAGCCAGGGGCAGGTCTGCAGCTGCTGCTGTGCTGGCTGTGTCTGTGGTTCTCCTCCTCCTCAGGGCTGCATTCCAGCAGTGCCCTCCCTGCAGCCCCACAGGGGCACAGCAGAGCCCGGTGCTCCCCAGAGGCTGGAACACCTGGGGCAGGTGCTGCAGGAGCCCAGCGTGCTGGCTGAGCCCATGGGGAGCAGCAGTCGCCGCTGTCAGGACGAGCCCCAGATGTGTTAGAAAGTCTTTTTCCCAACCCGGCTGTCCAAGAAGGAGTCAGAGGTCTTGGGCTGTCGTTCTCAAGGTTGTTTATTAATTGTTATCTGGAACATTTTCTGTCTGGCCTGCCGTGGTCTGTTCAGCAGCTCAGCCAGGGGCACGCTGCCCTCCCACGGGGCTGCTGCTGTCTTTTAGACTAAAAACTACGTGTACCATATTTACAGTTCTGTTCCAATACCCATCACCCGTGTCAGACACTCAGCTTCTATTCTAAACCAATCTGAAAGTGCCAACATCACCCAAACCATGGAGGCCAGGAAGAAGAATGAAGAAGGGCAGGGCACGCCCTGATTCCTCCACCTTGGAGCCTCAGGCCCCCATGTTCAAAATCTCACAACGTTTCCCTTCACCCTGTGGTCACTACTGCTGTGCTACCTAAACCTTTGTACTTGTAATTCTCCATACAGAGTTGGTGATTTGCTCCATGGGCTAAGATCAAAATCCCAGGTGTCCTTGGCTGCATGCCAGGGTCTCAGAGCCCCCTGCCCGGGGCTCTGGCCATCCAGGGCACCCAGAGGGGTGTCCTGGGTTCCGACACAGCAGCTCCTGAGTCTCTCCTTACGGCCCCTCCACACCCAGGGCTGGGGCTCTCGCTCCTCTTCCAGCCCAGGCACCAGCATTCCCTGCCTGGGGTGTGAAGTGTCTCCTTCCCTGCCTTCCAGAGAGGTGACTTCATTACTTGCACTCTGGAAGTGACTTGACAGCCATTTAGAAAAATCCTTAACATTCACCAACGTCCTAGGTTCCTGCTGTCCCCCAGGAGCAGGCTGGGGACAGAGCCATCCATCTCCCTGCCCTGCAGCACCCGGAGGCAGCTCTGGAGCCGGGATTGGATTCCTGCCATCAGTAATCCCAGGGCTCTCCCTGCCTGCCAGGACGGGCGGCCTGGAGTGGCCAGAGGTGAGGGCTGGGCTGTGTGCTCAGGGCTGCCTGCATTTCTGCTGCCAGCTGAAGCCCCCAGAGCGCAAGCAGCTGATCAAAGCCCTGGTGTTTGGCATTTCTTAAATCTTTGCTTTCAAGCTGACCTTATTCTCAGTGGGAAATCTGGGCTGGTGCTGCGTGAACAGAGGTAGGAGTAGGGTTAAGCTGTGATTTATTTTGGTCTTTTTGCCTCCTTCAGAGAGAAGTTTGTGTTTATTGTTCATTCATTTCCTGGCTGTTGGCTGGTGGAGGGTCTCCTACAGCCATGGGATTCCTCCAGGCAGCAGTGGCTCCAGGGAGCCCCACTCCTGTGGCCCTAAAGAACCCCAGGATGGTTTGGGTTGGAAGGACCTTTAGTATATTCTACATTATAATATTAAATTGACATCTCTTGTGCTGGCCTATCCCATTTTACAGCTCTAAGATAACACTGCAAGACAGTTTGGCACCATAATTTGAAGTCCTGGTAATTTTAAACACCTTTGCAGCCATGCAGTTTATAGAAAAACAAACGAAGAGGTTTTTGCTGCCTCCCCCTCTGTGTGCATGAAAGGTTTGAATGAGCTCCAGGTCCTGCTGCAGTGCTGCTGCCCAGGCTGGCTCAGGGCTCTGTCCCTGCCAGCCTTCCTGCACCCCTGGGCTCCGGTGACTTAGGGAGGTGCTGGCAGATTGAATGCCTGCCTGGAAGCTGCTCCCTTGTGGTGCTCTCACAGGCAGCCCGTGGATGCAGGAACGTCCCTTACATTTCTATTTACACGTGAGGTGGCAGTAAAATGAATCATCTGTGGCTGCTGGCAGTGCCAGCACTGAGGGAGGCTCTGCTCGGGGCTCCCGGCAGAACCCGGAGTGCAGCGACTCCAGTGAGCTCCTCCTGCTCTGATGGAGTCTCCTGCCTGCCAGCCCAGGATCCCAGAGGTCTTTTCCAACATAAATCACTCTGTGATTCTGTGAATTCTACCCTCAGCTCCAGGAAAAGAGGCCATTTCCCCTCTTGGGCAAACCAAAGTGTTCAAATGCTGCCTCAGCCGAGACAGCTGGGCTGGGGAAGGGGGAGAGGGGAGCTGCTTCCAGAGCTTGGATCTGCTTCCAGAGCTTGGATCTGCCTCCAGAGCTGGGCTCTGCACCCTCCAGAGCTGGGCTCTGCATCACCCAGAGATGGGCTCTGCATCCATTGGCTCTGCATCCAGAGATGGCATCTGCTTCCAGAGCTTGGATCTGCCTCCAGAGATGGGCTCTGCACCCTCCAGAGCTGGGCTCTGCCTCCACTGGATCATCCTCCAGAGCTGGGCTCTGCCTCCACTGGATCATCCTCCAGAGCTGGGCTCTGCCTCCATTGGTTCTGCATCCAGAGATGGCATCTGCTTCCAGTGCTGGGCTCTGCACCATCCAGAGATGGGATCTGCTTCCAAAGATGGGCTCTGCCTCCAGAGTGAGCTTGGATCTGCTTCCAGAGCTGGGTTCTGCCTCCATTGGATCATCCTCCAGAGCTGGGCTCTGCCCTGGCTCCAGGAGCATCCCAGTGCTCCCAGTGCCCTCCCTCTCTTCCATGGTGGGGCTGTGCCCTCGCTCTTCTTCTGCTGTGCTGTTGAAGGTCAAATGGAGGGATTGTTCAGATGTTCAAGATGTGTTTCTGTTAGCCTCTACCTGGTTTGGTTTTGCTTTATCTGGCAGTAAAATCCTCAGCATCCCGAGCCCATCCTGGGGCAGGGCAGCACTGGGAAGAGAGCAGGGAGGTGTCCAAGGTTTGGTGAGTGTTCCTCTATCAGGCAGCAAACTCCTCAGCATCCCAAGCCCATCCTGGGACAGGGAAGAGAGCAGGGAGGTGTCCAAGGTTTGGTGAGCGTTCCTTTACCTGGCAGTAAAATCCTCAGCATCCCGACCCCATCCTGGGGCAGGGCAGAGGGCAGGGAGGTGTCCAAGGTTTGGTGAGTGTTCCTCTATCAGGCAGCAAACTCCTCAGCATCCCGAGCCCGTCCTGGGGCAGGGCAGAGGGCAGGGAGGTGTCCAAGGTCTCCTCTGTGCAGCACACAGAGCAGGCTGCCCCCTGCCTTTCTGCTGCGAGCTGAAACAAAGGTTAATTGCCACGTTTTGATGTTTCCCTTTGTAATTAGGTGTTGAGCCTTCGGTGCTTTTCTCTACAACTCCTGACGATTGAAGTTAATCTTTTTAATCACTGCGGGAGAGAGCAGGAACTCCAGGACAGATCGTGCACAAACCCCAGGGCTGTTCTTCTCCGGGAGTGTGTGTGAGGGCAGCAAAAGCTGCAGCAGTGCTTTCGGAGGAGACGCATCCTGGAAACAGCAGTTTCCTTTTTGGTTTCCCTGAGATTTGGCTAAAAGTTCTGGGAATGGAAGGTGATTCCAGCTGGGGATGTCAGGGGTAGCAGTGCTTGCAGGCCAAGCTGCTCAGAAATTGTGGAGGCAGAGATTTTGTATCATGGCCTGCTCTGTTGGCTGCTGTTTCTGTCTTTATTGTACTAAGAAATTTCCCTATTCCTCCTTCATGCAGCAGAGTCTCAATCAGAGCTCCATCAGTGAAAGAAATGGGTCTTTTCAGTCTGCCAGGCAGCCCCTGCTCTGGGGGAGCTGAGTGGGGAAAGCAGCAGCTCTCCTGAGAGCTGGGGGCCAGAGGGGCACGGGGACACCTCGGCAGCTTCACAGTGCCCAGACAGTGAGCAAAGACCTGTCATGACTTCACTGGGGTGCATCGCACTGGCTCGCACGCTGGCACAGTGAGAGCACGCTTTGTTGTGTTCATAAATAACTGTTAAGTTTAAGAAATGAATTCACACCGAAGGATTTATTGTGGTATACAATTAGAGCAAGAAAAATGACAAATTTGTTCCTTAGAGTGCCTTGAAATAATTTCTATCTCATCTGATTAGGAGAAAAGGCTGCTTTGTCTTCTTAAATTATTTTTTCTCTATTTAAATAAATCTGAACTGCTTGCATGCCTGCAAGAATTACAAACGGCTGCTCAGACCTAAATCAAGTGTTCCAGGGCTGCTGCATGAATCTTCCCAGGCAATAAACTTTGGGTACTTCTGACAAGTTTTATGATCCCAGATAGGTGCACTGTGCTAAGGGCCATATTTCACAGCAACGCCTCTGAATAGATCAGATCAGTTTTTATATGCTAATAATTTGTTTTGGTAGTTTAATACCAAGAGCTATAACTCATATCCTTAGACTGTGGGTAATTTGAGTAACAGTTTGGGAAAAATCACTTGAGGAACACTTTCAGGATTGCACTTTCCCACTGAGCAATTAAGGCAAGAATAAACCAGGCTGGAAGTTAAAATTAAAATAAAAAATAAAAAGAGTTGAAGCTCATCAGCTGCAGCTCAGGGTCATTCCCTCTGAAGGTTCCCTCTCCCTCTGTCACTGCATTTTCAGCTGGCTGTGTCTGGGCTCCTTTCCATTTCCTCTTGGGCTGGCAAATCAATCTTGTTATTTAGTCACTCTTTTTGCCTAGAACTAAAATCTAAATGTTTTTTTCCTTAAATTCCCCTCCAGCTCCCACTGCCATTGGTGCTGCATTGCAAACCTCCCCTGTTCTGGTCCCTGGCGTGCAGTGGGAGCAGCTGAAACTCAGTTTTGGGGCTGCAGACCAAGCAGAGCTGGCAGCAGGAGCAGCTGGGAGGGGCGGGGATGCTGGGGCAGGGCAGGGCAGGTACAAAACCAGCCGGGAGCTGTTGGGAGGGCAGGCCCTGCCCAAACCCAGCCTGCTCCCTGGGGTTTTGCAGCTTCTCGAAGTTCCTCTGTGCACATGGAGGGGCTCAGCCCGTCTGGGGCAGCAGGGACCCCCCATCTCCTCCTGGATTCGTGCAGACTTCCCAGGAGCTGCTCCTGCTGGGGGGTGAGTGTTCCAGCCCTGCATTTGAGGCAGGCCGTGAAATGGTGTAAATTTGCTATTATTTGGTTTTCTGCAGCTCGATAATTGAAACTAATAGAAGGAAATAGCTAATATTTTCTGGTGGGATGACCTTGGGAGCAGGAGAGCAGCTCCTTGTGTCTTCCTCCAGGGAAGAAAGTTAGAGGAATTACTGCCAAATAATAATAATAGCAGCAGCAGCACGGGCTGTAATTCTCCACTCTCCTGCTCCAGCGACACCTGAGCAGCAGCGGGAGGAAAACAAATCATTTATCAGGGATAATTCCTTGGAGCAGGGCTGGGGAGAAACGGGCACGGCAATCTGCCTCATCCCAGCCATTAAGGATCCGGGATGCAATTTTCCCACTTTGGCAATCTGTGCTTGCTCAGCCCGCTGAGGGCTCCTGTGCCTCTGAAGGGAAGCGTCCCCGTTTCCTTTTTGGGGCTCTGAGGTGTGAGATCTGCTGCTCCTCCTCCCCTTCCTCCCGAGGGATCTGCCCTGTGGCTCCCCTGTTCCCTGTGCTCCCCCAGGTCACCCCCAGCCCCCTCTGTCCCGTTTTCCCTGGAGCCAGGCTCCGGGGATCCCACAGCAGTGCTGAGCGCTCTGCAGCTATTTTGGTCTCCGGAAAATCAAGGAGATTTCACAGGGAGAATCACAGAGATTTGACAGAGGGAGGGAAAGCTCTGAGCTAATGAAACACTAACACTCTCAGCAAAGTGGGATTGGTTAGAGGAAGGGGCTGTCCTGAGGCAAGGCAGGAGGAACCTGGGCAGCAGGAACTGCTTGGCAGCAGCAGCTGGCCAGGAAGGCAGCGGGGGCAGAAATCAGGGCACCAGGACATCAGGAAGAGCTGGGGCGAGGGGAGGGGGTGTTGATTGCGGGGCTTTTGGAGGAACGTGCTTTGGGTCAGTTCCATGCAAAGAGGGCAGGAGGAGGGGATGGATGAGGAGCTGGGCAGGAACGCCTCAGCACAGGGGGAGGAAGTGGCAGGTGAGAGGCGCCAGGTGACTTCTGGCTGCCAGGAGAGCACTGCGTGCTAAGAGCAGTAATTCTGCCCCCGCTGAAGTGAACTTGGCGGGTTTCTGCTGAAGAGGGGCTCAGAGCCCAGTGCCAGGAGGTCCTGCTGCTTCCTGGGGAAGGGAAGCAGTGAAATGCTGGGATGGCTGCCCCTGGAGGGACGGGAGGGATGGCTGTGACACCACGGCCCGGCCTGGGAGGGGGAGAAGGGCTGAGCAGGAGCATCCATCCCTCCAGGGACGGGCACTCCAGACCTCCCTGGGCAGCCCCTGAGCACCTTTCCATGGAGCAGCTCCTGCTGCTGTCCCACCTGAGCTGTGTGCAGGGCTGAGCCCCTCCCCTGGGCTGGCCCGAGTGTCCCCAGGGCCCCCCTGGGCTGGCCTGAGTGTCCCCAGGGCTCCCCTGGGCCGGCCCGAGTGTCCCCCCTGTCCCCAGGGCTCCCCTGTTGCTCATCCCAGGACTGTCCCAGTCCATCTCCCGGGCTGAGCAATTGGAATAAATCATTTAGCAGGAGCTGGGGAGGTCAATCAGCTGGCACTGAGCTGTTTGTCGCCTCCCTCTGCCTCTCCTGAAGAAACTCCAGATTCTCACCTTCACCAAGTCCTCTCTATTAAAATCTAGAGCTGAGTGATCACATGAAGGAGCCCAGGTCCTGCAAGGATGAAATAGATGTCTGGAGAAGCCACTCGGTGACCTTTCCCTCACAGCTTCCCCGGTGATTCACAGGTTTTATTTTTTGCTAAGTACAAAAGCATTTTCCCTGGCGAACTTTGCTGAAGGTGAAAATGAATAAATTGAGCCCACAAAGCCCTGAGGGGAGGGCTGGGGCTTTTCACAGCTCTCGCTGTTTATCCCAGCCCCAGCTGAGGAGCGCTGAGCTGGAATTCAGGCATTCCCTGCTCCAACCCCAGTTCCCCAGGGAATTCCTGCCTTAACCATTGCTTGCTGTTGCAGCAGGAAATTGGGCAGCCGGGAACTTCACAGCCTGAGAGAGCAACGTGATCACTCTAAACCACAGCTCTGCTACTGGAGGGCATTTGGCATTTGACTCTATTTAAAAATTCATCCAGAATTGATATACTGCATTTTTCATTTCAAAAATTGCAATCAGGTAGCAAAGTCTGAGTATTCAGACGAGAGTAATATCTTCCCAGCGTTCATTAATCTGAGTCAGTAATGAACTGCAGGTGGAATGGAGGGATAATTCAGAACAAGTCATTTATTTGGATATTTTTCTTATCTTCTCCATTATTAAATATCCCTGAACAGCTTAATTGACCTTCCTGAATCTTTCATGTCACATCCCAAGATGTTGTTGGTAGATGGTCTGCAGGGTGTTGGGGGTCACTGTCAGCTCCTGGCAGGGCAGAGTGGGCAGTGGAGGGTCCCTGTGCCCAGAGCAGGGCTGGTCACCCACAGGTCTGCTGGTCACCCACAGGTCTGGGGTCACTCTCAGCTCTGCTGGTCACTCTCAGGTCTGGGGTCACTCCTGGCTCTGGGGTCACTCACAGTTCCTGGCTGGTCACTCCCGGCTCTGGGGTCACTCCCGGCTCTGCCCAGGGCCAGGGGCTCTCTGGGATTTATCCCCCATCCTCCTCCTCAGGTCGTGCCTCAGCAGTTCATGGTTCTGTCTCTGCTGTTACCTTGCCTGTGTTTGCAGTTTCTAAGCTCAGTCTCTGTCTGGTTTCAGGCTCCATTCCCCAGCTTTGCCTCATGCACTGGGGATGATTTCCAGAGCCCTGACCTCCTCCCTTGTCCTCCCTGGACTCCCTTCGTGTCACTCACAGCTTCACTAACACACAGTGTGTGCAGCAGGTGACGTTTCCCCAGCAGGACTTGGTGGGACTGAGCCCAGCAGAAGGACAATTCCCATATTTTGGTGGCCACAATTCTGTTTGCTGGCCTCTCATCCTCAGCTCCCTTCCCCACCTGGAATGGCACCATTGATTATTTCTGCCCAGGTGTGGGTTGCTTTGTCTCTCTTCAATAACAGGCGTACTCTAGAGGTGATTTCTGCAATGCCAGGACCTTTTAGGATTTCAGTCCCTTGCTCCGTGTGCTCACAGCCCCTGTGCAGTGCCAGCAGCCAGTTTAACCAGCACTCCCCTCCTCTGTCATGCAAGTCCTTAATGAAGAAATTAATAATGCTCAGTTCAAGGTAGGTCTCTCAGCAGCTTGATTCATCTCGTCATTCTCAGCAGGGCTGTTTCTGGAACAGCCTCTGCTCTCCAGCAGCTCTGTCAGCACGGGCCAGGCTGGCACGGAAGGGCAAAGCCAAGCTCTGACCCTCAGTGCCCATGGGAGGAGATGCACTGGGGTGGTGCAGCCGTGCAGTGCTGCTGGCTGCTGCCCACCTTGGGTGTCTTTTGGCTTTTATTGAAGCTTCTTTTTCTGGGAAGGGATGTCTTGTGAGCTGGGAGGTAAAGCAATATGCTTCCATCCTTCTGGAGAGACACTGCCAACAGGGGGTGGAGTGCCAGGGCAAGGGGAAGGGCTTCAAAGTGACAGAAGGAGGTTTGGGTTAGAGATCAGGAAGGAATTGTTCCCTGGCAGGGTGGGCAGCCTGGCACAGGTGCTCAGAGCAGCTGAGGTGCCCCTGGATCCCAAGGCCAGGCTGGACACTGGGGCTGGAGCACCTGGGACAGTGGGAGGTGTCCCTGCCATGGCAGGGGACAAGGTGAGCTTTGAGGTCCCTCCCAAGCCCAACCATTCATGATTCTGAAGATGTGGTTCCTCCTTCCCTCTCTCCCTCTCCAGCCTTCCCCAAGAACAGTTAAAGCTCTGATCTTGATTCACACAGTCCTTTAAGCATGCAAAGATAAAGTTCATCAGCATAACCAATTTGCAAACATCTAAATTAGCCAGGCACTCTCCCCGTTGCCTTTGTGGGAGATTATAAACTTCCCTCTTTGTTCCAGCATTATTGTGCCGACCATCTGCTCTCAGTTAGCCTTTTCATGAAGATTGAGGCAAGGAAAGCTTATTAAACACTCAACTTCCTTGGTTAATGGCTTTGCCTCTCCTTCTGCAGTTTCCCTTCATTACTGATGCACTTATGGAATGATCTGTTAATTGCCCCCCACTTTGTCCCTGACCTCTCTGGCTGCACGGCTCTGGGGAGGAAATCATCTCTGAGGGCTGGAAGTGGTGTGCCTGAAACTCCTGCACAGAGATCCATGGCTGGAAATGCTGTGCCTGAAACTCCTACTCAGGAGATCCATGGCTGGAAATGCTGTGCCTGAAACTCCTGCTCAGGAGATCCATGGCTGGAAATGCTGTGCCTGAAACTCCTGCTCAGGAAATCCATGGCTGGAAATGCTGTGCCTGAAACTCCTGCACAGAGATCCATGGCTGGAAATGCTGTGCCTGGAAATGCTGTGCCTGAAACTCCTGCTCAGGAAATCCATGGCTGGAAATGCTGTGCCTGGAGCTCCTGCACAGGAGATCCATGGCTGGAAATGCTGTGCCTGGAACTCCTGCTCAGGAGATCCATGGCTGGAAATGCTGTGCCAGAAATTCCTGCACAGAGATCCATGGCTGGAAATGCTGTGCCTGGAAATGCTGTGCCTGGAGCTCCTGCACAGAGATCCATGGCTGGAAATGCTGTGCCTGGAAATGCTGTGCCTGAAACTCCTGCTCAGGAAATCCATGGCTGGAAATGCTGTGCCTGGAAATGCTGTGCCTGGAGCTCCTGCACAGGAGATCCATGGCTGGAAATGCTGTGCCTGGAAATGCTGTGCCTGGAGCTCCTGCACAGGAGATCCATGGCTGGAAATGCTGTGCCTGGAGCTCCTGCACAGAGATCCATGGCTGGAAATGCTGTGCCTGGAGCTCCTGCACAGGAGATCCATGGCTGGAAATGCTGTGCCTGGAACTCCTGCTCAGGAGGTCCATGGAGCACCCAGAGCCAGTTTGCAGCCTCCAGTGGTGCTGCTGGGCCAGCTCTGCCCTGTGACACAGCAGGGGTGGCAGGGCCCTGCCCCACTCCCAGCTGGGATCCACAGGTGAGAGAAGGCAAAGGAAAGGAAGGGAAGTTGTGGAGATTTAGAAATTGTTTCAAAATGCAATTTGTTCCAATTTCATTGACTTTCTTCCCAGGTTCTCCTCTCCTGACTCACCCCGTTCTCAGTGCATCATTACATTATTCCTTAGTTCTTTACAGTTCTCTGGGGATTCCCCCTTCCTGATCCCCAGGCCACAAATAATTTCTCCCTCCCTGATCCTTTTAAAACAGCTGCTGCAGCAACTTTCACCTTTGGATGTGTGTGACCTCCAAGGCACAAGAAAAATCCTTCCCAATTACACTGGACAGCTTGTAAACAGATTTCCAAATGCTTCCAGCCCTGTGTGCACACCCCAGGGCTTGAAAAACCCAGCAGCCCTGGTCCCTGAGCTGTAGATCAAGAGAGGCTTCTGGGCTGGATCCGCTCGTGGCACAGCAATTTAGATAATAAGATGGGGAACATAATAACACAACAGCTCAGCCTTGCAACTTCATTTTTTCTGCTCTCCCACCAGGGACTGAGGCAATGAAGAGAGCTCTGATTTGCAAAGCTGAATAAAACAAAAGCACAGAGGAACCTGGCTGGGCGTGCTGACCTTCTTTTCGGTTTTCAAGCAACTCCAAAGTGAGTCTGGCTCAGAACTGGCCGTGATCCTTGTTTTCTCATGCAGAGCCATTAACCTCTAACTTACTGAAGCAAGCAAACTGTTATTTGCTGGTATAAAAAAACACCTCTGGCCCTCCTCATTTTCTCCTGAGACATCTGAAAATGGGTAAGCTTTGGCAGATCCTAATAGTTCCAGCCTGCACAGGTTACTGGGAGAAAGCAGAAATGCATGCTGGGGGTTGCATAATGCAAAATGGCTGAAATGCAGCAGAAATTTGGAACCTTAAAGCCTTGGCAGCTGGCAACAGGAGCGCTCCTCGCTGCCTTTTTGGGGGGTGGCTTGTTGGCTTCCTCCCAGCCCTCAGGTAACAACGTCTGGAGGCAGCTCTGGGCAGTGCTGAGGGAAGAAACGGGGTCGTCATTACTTCCACTAAATTAAATGGAAATAATTGTCCCTTGCAAGCGTTTCCCTGGTGTGAGGCAGGTCCTCACTGCGTGTGAGGCAGGTCCTCACTGCGTGTGATGCTCCCGTGCCGTGCAGCACCTTCAGGCTCGGGGTGGGGTTTTGGGGCTGCCCTGTGCAGAGCCTGGCGTTGGGCTCAGTCCTTGTGGGTCCCTTCTGCAGCAGGGCAGGGGTGGAGTCCCCATCCTGTCCCCATCCTTGAAGCCCTGTGGAGGTGGCACTTGGGGACAGGGGGCAGTGGTGGCCTGGGCAGGGCTGGGGCAGGGTTGGACCCAGGGTCGGACCCAGGGTCTCTGAGGGTTTTTCCAGCCTGAACCTCCTCTGGTGTCTCGTCCCTGCTCCCCAGAGCCCCATTCCAAGGGAGAGCCATCCCAGTATCCAGATCAGAGCCGAGATGGGCAGCAGGAAAGGAGCAACTGAGCACCAAAGGTAACGTTTTCAGCTGCAGCTCCCACGAGAACTCTTCCCTTCCAGCTCTGCAGAGCTGCAGCCACCTGTAGCTTTTTCTTTTTTCTGCTCTTTCTTTGTCGCTCTTCGGTGGAGGAGCAGAAATGCAAAGCTGGGTCTGGAATCCCTCTCCGTGAGCCAGGTGCAGGCAGAGTGCTCCTGCTCGATGCTGTGGGGATGACTTTGGACTTGCCAGCCTGTTCCAGAGGGAGAGGTTTAGGTGAGAACTGCAGCTGGTGCGCTGCAAACTTCTGCCCAGGGGGAGCAGCATTTAGGGGGCTCTGAGGAAGAGGAATCCATGGAGAAATCAGGTGGTGTTTTTTCAGCAAGTCTTGTTTTTGACAGAGACTTGAAATATTGAGCCAATTAAAATGCCAAGGACTTTTCAAAACATAGTCTTACCAGAGAAAATAGGACTTTAGCAGTAGATGATGTAAGCAAATAAAAAATCCTGCTCACTGGCATTAACTAAGAGTGGTTATAAATGAGCAGGGTGTTTTTCCCTTCTTCTCCATTGCTTCTAGCAGTCACTCAATAAAAATGTAGCTTCCAGCTCAGTGCTGAAGGGTTTGAGGTCTGCGTGTGCTGGAGGGAGCAGCTCGGATGCGCCGGCCCCTCCCGGTATGTTCTCCTATATAAACTGAAGAGCCAAAAGACAGATTGGTCTAAAGGTCAGCACAATAACATAGCAGGATTTACTGATTCCCCTCAGAGTTTATGATCCGAGGAAGATCTCTTGTTTCAATTGATCACAGTTCCAAAGGCTGCTCTGAGCTCTGGGGACGAGGAGCGCTGCGGGTCGCGCTCCACCCGCCGCTGCCCCGAGCTCCAGGGAGAGGAACCCGAGCCTGGGCTGTCCTGCCACAGCTCAGCCAGGCGCAGGGGGAAAGGGGGTTTTTCTCCTCCCCACCGTGTGTCACTGGGGTATTTGCAGGCAGTGCAGCTCCCCACCTCCAGCCCAGCACCGTGTGCCCAGCCACGTCCTGTGCCGGACAAACGGCACGGAGCTTCACGCAGAAACGCTCCCGGGCTCTGCTTTGCCCTCCTCACCCCAGAAACAGAAAGATTTTGGAGTTATTTTAGTCAATTGGAAGCTGTTAAATTGTGCTGAGGCATTGCTTGGAGCGGGAGGGAGAAAATGGTTGGGAGAGTGGTTTGCTCGGCAATCAGCCAGGCTGGAGCTGCCTGTGCTCTGTGGCCACCAGCCACCCAGAGGTTTGTTCCTCCTGAAGGTCGATAAAAAACCCCTCACCTTTTTTCCAATTTTCAGTTTCATGTGATATTAGAAGAGCTGAATCATGGTTTAGTTCCAGAAAATCTTATTTAACTTCTTTTGACAGGCACTGAAGGCCTCCTTCCACCCCGCTGCTGCAGGCCCTGGGCTTTTATCCCCTCTCTGCTGCCTCTGTTAAAGCCTTGTTCTCCAGGTGCAGGGAAAAGCACAACGAGGTTTGTTTTCTTGTTTCCCTCGCTGCCAATGTTTTTACAGAGCTGTTGAGCTACACTTGCTGGGTTTTACCTTGACACTTTCATTTGGAGGCAATCTAATCTGTTCTGACTGCAGATCTGAAAGTGGAAGTCCCAGAGCACGGCAGAAACAAGGCATAAATTTCATCACTCGTGACCCATTATCAGGGGTTTTTTTAATCTGCCACTTCAGAAACCGTGTGTTGTTCCACTCCAGGTGCTTTAACAGCTCATTTTCCTCTGGCTGACACTGCTGTGTCACGGTTCATGTCTTTTCTGACATGAAGCTATCAGGTTCCTCCATTTACTCTTCCATTTCATCCCTGCTTACAAATGAGGTTTAGAGAAGCTAAAATCTCTCTGTGGCTGAGGTCTCTCATTTGAGCAGTGCTGCCCTTTGCATTTTATAATTGCTGCTGTACAGCTTCACTTGAGGGGCTGAACATCCTGTAAAATACTCGGAAGTATTACTACTTTAGGTAAATACTAGAAAGCCAAAGCTGTTCCAGCTGCATCAACGAGCCTTTTGTAGATCTATAAATGCCTGAAAAACGAAAATATTTCCAAATTTCCCAGCGTTCCTGTTTTCCCACAGTGCTCTTTGCCAGATTGGCTTCAAAGCTGGACCGGAATTTGGCTGCCTGTGGTTTTTTGGGTGCTCCTGGTGTTTCCAGTGTGTCCCCTGCCCTCCCCAGCCTCTGCTGAAGCCAGGGCAGGAGCCAGGTGCCCAAAGGCCAGGCTGGCAGCTCTGCCGGTGCCTTCTGCAGGCAGCACAAGAACTGGAGGTGTCACTGTGTGCATTAATATCCCCTCATCCGTCCCTGTGTGCAGTCATCTGGTGTTTTTCACCAATCTCACACAGATTTTATTTTAAAATGTGGCAGGAGCATGTTTTTCTCTGCCTGCGCCCATAAATAGAGCGGGGGGGCTGGAGCTGTGCCCCCTCTCTGCCTGATGCACCGTGCCACGGGCTGCGGAGGAAATGCAGCACTTTGTCACCTCCTTTGTCACCCCGCTGGTGGCAGCGTGAGTCACCGGGGGCCAGGCTCCCCTCCTCGAGGGAGGTGTTGGGCAGAGCCCACGGGGACAACTGGGACCACTGGGAAGGGCTGACGTCAGTGCAGGCAGAGCCCTGCTCCAGGAAATATTCCAGCGTGGCATTTTCCAAAAGTGGCCCTGCCCGTGCCAGGCGCTGGGGGAAGGTGAGAGACATGGGTGGCTGTGGATGGTCACCCCTGCTTGGCATGGACAGCACCCAGCAGGGCTGATCGGGGTCTATCAGAGCTGAGCTGGGTTTATCAGAGCTGAGCTGGGTTTATCAGAGCTGAGCTGGGTCCTGCAGAGCTGACCTAGGTCCAGCAGGGCTGATTTGGATCCCAGCACAGCTTATCTGGGTCCATCAGAGCTGAGCTG
Source organism: Motacilla alba alba (assembly GCF_015832195.1). NCBI lineage: Eukaryota > Metazoa > Chordata > Aves > Passeriformes > Motacillidae > Motacilla > Motacilla alba. The sequence goes on along the minus strand of NC_052027.1, from coordinate 1,101,297 downwards.
GGTCCTGCAGAGCTGATCTGGGTCCATCGGGGCTGATTTGGATCCCATCAGGGCTGATTTGGATCCCATCAGGGCTGCCCTGGGTCCATCAGGGCTGCCCTGGGTCCATCAGGGCTGAGCTGGGTCCATCAGGGCTGGCCTGGGTCCATCAGGAGCTGCCCTGGGCCCAGCGGGAGCTGCCCTGGCAGCACGGTGCCCTCGTGCTGTTGTGAATTTTGACCTCCACAGACCCTGTTTCTGCTCTGCTCCTGTCCCTCCCCAGCCTGTGGCTGCCCCGCTTGCTGGCAGTGTTGGATGGCCCTGCCTGCCTGTGCTCGGTGCTGGGAGCCTTTCCCTGGGAATTGGATATCACTGAGATATACAGGTGCTGCTCCAGCCACTCCTGCCGTGACAAAGGAACAGCAGTGTAATGGAGTTTTTCAGTGTTCTATTAGAACTCCACCATATATTACTTATACACTACCTACCTGGGGATAATATATTTATTTTATTCCCTGGCAATTTGAAATTGCCGGGGGGAAAAAGTAAAAAAAAAACAAAAAGCTTTGTTAAGAGCAAAAATGATAAAAAATTGTTATTTCATCCCAGAATCAACAAGGTAACCCATCTGACCTCACATTGGATATTTCATTTTAGTTGCTAAGTGATTTACTATTTTTTAACATAGCATAGCATTCAAAATGAAATATTTGACACGAAGTATTTTGATGAGAAAGAAATGTTAGTTAGGCACTAAAAAATTAAGACAACTTGCGGCAATTGATGGACAGCTGTGCAGGATTTGTCAGCCTGGAGTGGGGTTTTTTTCCAAAAGGAGAAGTTTTTTAACAAACTTTTCCCCAGCTCAAGGTCAGCCCAGCCACACACATATACCATGCTGAGCGTTCAGTCAGACCTGCAGAGATTTATGGGCTTAAGAGAGGAAATTTATCCTCGGTGCCTGCACTCCCTAAAATGTAGTAAATAGTAACCCCTGAGGGAGAGCTGCTGGGTGAAGCTCCAGAGGTGGAGACGTGATTTCCATCCCACCTCCTCCCCCAGCCAGAGCTGCTCTTTATTTCATTTGTCATCAAAACATTGCTGTGTTTCCTTGGGCTGTGTGTGATCACAGAATCCCAGAATAGTTCAGATCTTGAATCCCACCCAGTGCCCCCCTGCCATGGCAGGGACACCTCCCACTGTCCCAGGGGCTCCCAGCCCCAGTGTCCAGCCTGGCCTGGGCACTGCCAGGGATGCAGGGGCACCACAGCTGCTCTGGGCTCCTTGGCTCTCTCCAGGTAGATTTTCTCTCTTTTTTCTCTCTTTGCAGCTGAGCCCTCTCCCCACCACGATGCAAACGAACACATTTGGGTGAGCTCCCCTGTCAGGAGAGCTGCCCCAAATGGAGCCAACCCATTTTGTGGCTGTGAATCCTCACCCAAGGTGGGGGGCAGGGATGTCCAGCCCTTGGATGGGATGTTTTGAGAGAGCCATCATTAAAACTGCAGCCAGTTGTGTTTCTCTCACAGCTGGCAGCTGGGACGTGGTGGCACCTTTCAAAGGAATTATTCTTCAGTGCGTGGGTATCTTAATCCTTTCTTTACATTTCCTTGCAGAACCATGTTTATAATTGAAAGCCCACCTCTGTGTGCCTTAATCTGAGACTCCCGTTTGATTTTATTTTATATCTGTGATATAAATCTTTGATCCTTATTTTAGCTGTGTCTGGAATGCAACCACGAAGGAACACGCTAAAGATGTCTCTGATTTTCCGTCAGGATCAGGATTCTCACAGAATTCACTGTAAGGTAATGCTTCTTCAGTCTAGTTCTCACATTTTAAGAATAAAAGTCAATGAAATGCCATACAGATATAATTTTTTGGTGCTGTAAATTGCATTTTGATGAATCTTCAGTCCTGAACCAGCCCTCCTCCAGCACTGCCAGCAAGCCTCTCTTGTTGCTTCTAGCGAGAATTGTCATGGTGATGCATTCTGTTGACCACATTTTTGAAACACAGATTGTTTCTAATTTTGTTTCTCCAATTGACTCTGGGTACTGCACCATCTCCGTCTCAGTGCTGGCTCTGTGTTCCCTGAGGGCTCTGTCACGACACACCGTGACAATCCTCCCAGGGGATCTGCCCCGTGGGCCAGCCCTGCACAGTGTGGGCAGCACTGAGGGGCTGCCAGGGGGCTCAGCCTGCAGCAGAGGGCCTTGGGGGGACCTCGTGGCTCTGCACAGCTCCTGGCAGGAGGGGACAGCCAGGGGGGCTCAGCTCTGCCAGCGACTGAGAGACAGGGTCAGAGGACACGGCCTCAAAACGCACCCGAGTGGGACAGGGGGGACAGCAGGAATTCCTCCATGGAAAGGGGGCTCAGGCCTTGGCACTGCCCAGGGAGGGTTGGAGTGCCCGTCCCTGCAGGTGGCACCTGGGGGTGGCACTCGGGGCTGGGGACAGGGTGGGCATGGGGCACGGCTGGCACTCCCTGGGCTGGGGGGGCTTTGCCAGCCCCGGTGACCCTGGCATTGCAGAGGGTCCCTGTGAGTCCCCCTTGCCGAGGGTGACTCTGCAGCACGCCGGAGGTACTCGAGATGCTGAGTTGCTCTCTGGATGCAGGAGAAGGGCACAGAGCGGCAGGACAGGGCTCCTCAGCCCTGCTTGCCTCCATGGCAGAGGCCAGGCCGTGCCCTCAGGAGCTCTCAGCCCTCAGAGAGGCTGGCAAGCCTTAAGTGAGCTGAGAGCTCCACGAAGAAATTAAATTTGGCAGTGAAAGTGCAGTGCTTAGGTTCCTCTCAAGTAGTCTTGAGATATAAAAGCGTTTCTGTGGGAGTTCTTGGCTGAGAGCGAGGGCTGGGAGAGGAGGCCAGCAGCCCGAGGAGCGCTGCTGCTTGCTTCGTGGCTCCAGGGTGGGGTCGAGGGCTCCAGGAGGAAGGGCTGGCCCCAGTTTGAGTGTGGGGACGAGGTGTGCACCCATGCCAGGGCAGAGGCTCCGGAGGGGCTGGGGAGGGAGCCTGGAGCTGCCCACAGAGCCCTGAACGCTGAGGCAGCAGCGCTTCTGCTCGTGCTTCTGCCTTCCTCTGCACAGCCCTGGCTCAGCCCGGAGCTCTGGCATGGAGCATCCCCCTCCTGTCCTGGGGCTGGCACCGAGGGCACTGGGCCCTGGAATCGGGGTGGGCTGGGCTGGGAGGGACCTCAGAGACAACTCACTGCACCCCTGCCCCGGGCAGGGACAGCACAGCAGCTCTGCAGGAAGGGGGAATCAGGTCCTGCAGGAAGGGGGGAATCAACCAGATCCTCCAGGAATGGGGAATCAGGTCCTGCAGGAAGGGGGGAATCAATCAGATCCTCCAGGAATGGGGAAATCAATCAGATCCTCCAGGAATGGGTGAATCAGATCTTCCAGGAATGGGAAATCAGATCTTTCAGAAATGGGTAAGCCAGATCCTCCAGGAATGGGGAAATCAGATCTTCCAAGAATGGATAAGCCAGATCCTCCAGGAATGGGGAAATCAGATCCTCCAGGAAGGGGGAAATCAATCAGATCCTCCAGGAATGGGTAAGCCAGATCCTGCAGCAATGGGGAAATCAGATCCAGGCTCCAGGAGAGAGCTGCTGCAGCTGCCTGGGGATGGGAGCAGGGAGCAAGGTGAAATTTGGGCAGTTCCCCATGGGCTCTGGAATGCTTCCCACAGCCACGTGGCTGCTGAAGGGATGTGCTGTGTCCAGCCACGGGCAGGGAAACCCCTGGGACAGCATTTGTGGATGTTGCTGAGAAAAACAGCTTTATTTCTGCATAGGGAATGTTATTTCTGCAGAGGGAATGTTATTTCTGCTCTCCCTTATCTCCATAGCCAAAGCTGTCGGAGTTTTTCAAATAATGAACCCAAGCATGTTTTGCATATTGTATTCCCAAGAATATTACGTTTTCTTCTGTTGTTCAAGGAGTAACAAATTGAATTTGTTATTTGTTAGGAATGCTGCTGGTTTTGGCACAGTTTCAGAGAGAACATTCCAAAGGAAAGGAAATCCTTCAAGGAGACGTGGAAGAGGATGAAAGCTGCTGGGTCCTTCTTCCCATGTCCACATGCAGAGTGTCCTTGCTGAGGGACCTGCAGGGGACAAACCCAGCGAGTGGGGACGGCTGAGCTCCCCCTGCACCACAGGTAATGCCAGCCTGGGTGCAAACATAAATGTTTTCTATATAAACAGAAAATTTGATGGGAAATCCGAGAACATGTGGGGGCAAAGGCTTGAAAGATGTCTCAGTGGAAACTCAGCTCATCCCAAGGCTGAGGAACAAGGTCCCAGGATATGGAGGAAAATGTGTTTGTTTTCAACAAAAATCTTGATTTATAGGAGGTGGCAGTTGCCTGTAGTTTACACAAATGTCCCCAATTTGGGTTTTGTTTTTTTTTTTGAAGTTATGAGGACATTTTGGCATCAGCTTGTCAGAAATGTGAATGATTCCATCATTAATGCACAGCCTTGTTTGCCAGCAAAGAGGAGTCTGGAGGAGCTCTGTGTCCCCTGAACTGCTGGAGTGGTGACACAAATTCTGGGATTTTATTGCAGAAGGATAAACGGCAGGATTCACCTCGATGGGAATCCATGGATTCTGTGGCTGCATCCCTGCTTTCTCCATCCCAGGGACTGCTGTGCCTTTATGTCCCTGTGCTAGAGGAGCAATAAAAATTCCCAAAGCTCCCGAGGTGCCGGCGGCGTTGGTGCTCTTCTGGATAAATACCACCATTAGGTACTGCTTTAAAACTGCTTTGGGAACATTTGCTGTGGTTAAAATAATTCTGAAGGACATTTTTTAATATATGGCCCTGGTCAAGTTGTGGGTGTGACAGCTTTTGTGCAAGAAGGACTTTAAAATTGAAAGTATTGAAATATCTGAGCAGTGGAATTATGGTTGTAGTTTTCCACACCTGGTGTTTGCTCTGATCTCACATTCTGTCCTTAGTGAAGGGATTAACATATTTTGTTTTCTTTTTAAATCTAAGGTTTTTGATGAAGAGAGGATCTTAAATACATAGCAGCAGTGGGGTGTGAGTCCTCTGTTGCTGAGTGTGACCCCCCACACACCCAAATCCCCAGCCTGGGCTCAGTTCCACTCCACATTCAGTGCCAGATTACATTTGGATTTATGTGAGACCCTTGGAAAAATGGGTTTATAGTGAGCACCAACAGAAACTGGCCTGGAATTGATCCTTTCATCCAGAGCAGTCAAACCCTGTCCCCCTCCCTGCCTGTTCTCACACCTTCCTCAGCTCGGAGTGGAGGGAGCCAATCTAAGCAAGCCCAGATTGCCTCAGAACTAATGGCTTTTCTTGTCCAGAGCCCTCTAAACCCCATTTCTGAAGCTGGTTTTTAATTTACTTTGAAGCTGTTTTCCCAAAAGAAGAGTTGTGTTAGGAAACTCCTGTAGGTATTGACAGAGGAAGATTTTCACATAGCTGGATTTTATGTCTGGATTGGATTTTATTGGATGGCCACAGTTTTTCCTAGAAAACATCCCTGCCTTCTGCCTGCTCCTTGTTTTCCCTGGTTTGGATTTTCTCACCTGTTGAGGAAGGAGCGGGTGAAGAAATGTCAATATTTTAATTGTTAAGAGAGATGAATCTGAGGTTTGTTGGGAGGCATTCAGCACTTGCTGGGATGTTTTTTATTTGCTGGATGTTTCTATTGCTCTGTAAAGAAACTCCTGTTGGAGAGGTAACTCTGCAGAAGTGTGAGGAACTAATTCACATGGTGATAAAATAGTTATGGAAATGAGTGGGGAGGGCTCATTTATCTGAAAGATTACCCAGGAACAGCATCAATCACCTGTATTGGATAATGAAACCCTGCTGGAGAGGAACGCTGTGGCCCCTCACAGCTGAGCACAGGGAAGGGGATTTACCAGCTTCCTGGGGGATTTTATAGCTGCCATAAATAGATGGCACCAATATTATTTTGCAGTTAGCTTTGCCTTTGTGCAGCATGGGCAAATGATTGGGTTTGCTGGCAAAGCTCAGTGCTCTGGAAAGGTCAGGATGACAACCAAAAAAACCCAGAAATGTTGCACTTAATTAAAAATAATATGAAGAGAAGTACTGTTTTAAGATTGAACATAATATGTATAATATGCAGGAAGTGAATTAGGAACTCTGAGACATAAATAGCACAGAATCCCAGAATGGTTTGGGTGGGAAGGGACCTGAGGCATCCCCACGTCCCTGTGCCCCTCCACAGCTGGCTGGGCAGGGTTGCAGGGGAAGGGCTGGAGCCTGCCTGGCCGAGCTTCAGCCCATCCCTCTGTGCTGCAAACCACGCTGCCTCAGCCCCTGCGTGCCAAGGGCACAGTCCTGAGCTGCAGCTGGGGCCAGCACAGCTTCCCTTCGGCGTGGGGGGAGGCTGCAGCTCGGGGCTGTGCTGCCTCCGTCCCTCTGGGGCACAGGAATGGATCCTCGGGGAGGGAAGGGCAGCCAGAGCTGGGGGCACGGGGGGATCCTGCCTGGGGCTGCAGAGCCTGGGCACCAGAGAGCTCAGGGGAGCTCCCCTCCTCCTCAAAGTGTGCAAAAAGCACTCGTGGGGAGAGTCAGATGGGATATGGGGTAGGAATTGTTCCCTGCAGGGTGGGCAGCCCTGGCACAGGTGCCCAGAGCAGCTGGGGCTGCCCCTGGATCCCTGGCAGTGCCCAAGGCCAGGCTGGACACTGGGGCTGGAGCACCTGGGACAGGGGAAGGTGTCCCAGGATTTAAGGTCCCTTCTCACCCAAACCATTCTGGGATTCTGAGAAGTGTCATCATGACATTTTTATGGAAATCCTTTCACCAGGATTTTCTTCTCCTGAGGAGCCTCAGGACAGAAATGTCACCAAGAACTCTCTGCTGCTGTGGGATGCAGCAGGTGCTGCCTTGGCTGGTCCATGGGAGGTGTTTCTAATTAATGACCAATCAAGGATGCAGCTGGCTCAGGCTCTGCTCAGCCACAGCCTTTGTTATTCATTCCTTTCTATTCCTGCCCAGCCTTCTGATGAATCCTCTCTCTCTGTTCTTTTAGTACAGTTTTAGTTTAGCATTTTTAATATAATATATGTAAAAAATAATAAACCAAAACTTCTGGAACATGGAGTCAACATTCTCATCTCTTCCCTCATCCTGGGACCCTGCAAAAGCCACAGAGAAGTCTGTGTGCATCAGGGCCATAACCACCTAGGGATGGGCAGTAAAGCCCAGCAGCCCTGTGCGGAATGCTGCGTGTGCAGGACAGCCCCAGCTGAGGCACAGGGCTGCATGCAGTCAAACATCAAACATCTGCCCCAGAGTGCTCTGCAACACATCCTTCCTCCACACTGACACTCAAGATTAGCTCAGGTTGCCTCTGTCTATTACCTTTAAGCCAAAAAACCCTTTAATTTCATATTGTTACAGCCAAATAATTGGTTTAATCAGTGAAAGCTTCCCAGCTGTAGGGAGAAGGAGATGTGTGATTTTTCATTTCACACCAGGCCGTGCTCTCAGGACAGTCTGGGCACTGAGCAGAGGCTCCTTGGAGATTGCTCTTTGATTTTCAAGGCCAGCTCTGTGCTCACGTCACCCGGGAGCCAGGCTCCGTGGCAGGGAGCTGGCTCTGATCCCTGCCTGCAAAACAAGGCAGATGATCTCAATTGGAGGCAATAGGTAGGAATGTGGGATGCAAGAAGATTGCAGATGCACCCTGAACCTGCAGGATTAATGAGTCTGTGCATCTGCAAAATCCTGCCTGGCAGAGCTGCTGATGCCCCAGGCAATGACAGGCACAGGCACTCGACCTTTAGCTCCCCTGCTAGGAGGCAGCATGGCCAACCAGAGGGTTAAAATGTTTATTTGCAGGACAGGGAATCGTGGCCTGAGATCTGGGAGGCTGTGACAGCCTTTTCCTTCCTGCTCCCTGCACAGAATCCTTGCTGAAGTTGTTCCATCATGGGCAGCCTTACCTTCTTCCTCAGCCCCTTCTTTTAAAGGTAGGTAAAGTTTAAATATTCAACTTTTATCTTGCAAAATTCAGACTCTTTTTTTTCCTTCTTTCTTTTTTTAGGCCAGGGGAGTCCCAGAATCCCAGCGTGTGGGTGGCCACCAAGCAAACCAAGGCAGTGTCCTGCTTAAATCCCAAATCCCTCCCGTGCCCCTGCCCAGCTGGGCTCTGGTTCCTCCTGCTCTGCCTGGGAGCCTCTCCCTGAGCAGTGTGGGGAGGGAATTCTCGCCCTCAGGTTTCTGCAGCAGCCCTTACTGACACCTGGCTGCTTCAGCCAAGCCCAGCAGCGCGTGGCGTGCACGCACCGATGAGGTAAGAACAGCCATAAAAGCTTCTGAGGCCTCTTAATTTGTCCCCTTTGCATCATCTGTCATAAAGCCTCGCCGGAGATGGGATGTGCTCACTCAGAGGCAGAGCTAATGTGCTCTTTGATGCTGCTGTTTGCGAAATCTCTGACTTATTAGCAATAAATCCCGGGGCTGTGCTTGGCCCGGAGGAAAGGAGATTTTTTGCCAGCCTGTACATTGCAGGTGGCGCTTGAAAAACGCAGCCCTGAGCTTTGGGAAATGCAGGAACGCTCTAGAAGTGGTTGGGTGCTGGGCTTGAGGAGGGGAATCCCCAAAAACTGGGATTTTGGGAGGCAGAGTCTATCAAAACAAAGTGAGGAACGCGCTGCTGCTCCTGCCAAGTGGAAGCTGAAACCAAACTGGCAGAAACACCAGGGACATTTGTTTTTTTTTTTTTCTAAAAAAGCTCCACTCTTTGGGTGTAAAAACCTAGAAAATGTGTTTTTCTTGCTGTTTCTGCTGACAGGACCTGCCAGGCTGCTCCTAAATGTGTGACCCTCCTGCAGCTGCGGGCCAGGCGCGATCCCGAGCTCACCTGGGGCTGTGCAGGGCAAACAGCGCCGCAGGATTTCCTCCCACACAGATCCCTTTGGCCTTTGCTGCTCCTCAGTGTTCCCCAGCAGCATCTAACAGCTGTGCAACACCCCTGGAACGGCAGGGCTTGGATCCCAGACGTGGGGAGGCCTCTGGGGAGGGACGGAAGGGCCGGGCCTGCAGCAGGTGAGAGCTCAGGCCAAAGGGTTGAAGGGTTCCCCCCATGAAGGGTTTCCCCCCTCTGTGCCATGCAGGCAGGTCCTGGCAGCTCTCAGCATCCCCTCGAGCAGGGCAGGGGGAGAGGGAGTCCTGCCCCAGCACTGGATGTTTCTCCCTGTGCAAAATCCAGGGGAATTGCCATTAGAACATCCTGCCTGACATTCAAGGGACACCCGTGCTGCACTGACTGTGTTCCTGGAGGTGTCATCTGGCAATAAAAAGTTTCAATTGGCTGAGAAATAGTGATTCATTCTCAAAAAAAAACCCAAACAAATCACACTTTCCTTAATTCAACTCCTGGAATTTTGGGTTAATAGCTGACTCCACGTCCTGATCCATCTCCAATTCATCCTTTCTTGTCTAGCTAGTTTTAATAACTGCAACACCCTCAGCTGTTCTTTTGTTTAGGTAACAGAGAACAATTCAGCCCGAAGAAAATTAATTTTCTTGTTTCACATGGTTTGGGTTTCTTTTTTTTTTTTTTTTTTTTTGTTGTTACTTGTAGTTTTTTTAAATGAATTCTAGAAAATAGCAATGAAAATATGGGAGGGAAGTCTGAGGTAAACATTGATTTTTACAGTGCAATAATTTATGGTACCAACTTAATAAGTGGTGTGACACGAGCAGCTCACCCCCCATTTATCATGCATTGATAGTTTGATTCCAGAACTTTTAACACCACTGCTCACTGTGACATAATAAAGGACCTGCCAACATTCCCATTAGAACCATGAGATTTTAGGAGTTCTGCTCCAGCTATAAATATCAGCATTTGGAATCCGTGAATTATTTTGCAGAGTAACAACCTCGCAATGACGTGTTCCAGCAACCACGAAGAAATAAGGCTTTGACACCTCTGAGCTTCAGGAGGACATCTCCCCCTTTCCAGGAGAAAAGGCTCGGGGATGCTTTCCGTTATGTCCACCATCAGAAGTTCACCAAGAGGGAGACAGCTGCTGAGCTCAAATAAATCCCTTTAATTCCCCAGACGGCAGGGAGGAGACAGCCATTTCCATGCAGGGGTTCTGCTGAGGCTGTCTGGTGCCACAGACACATTTTATGGAAATCCTTTTGCCAGGATTTTCTTCTCCTGAGAAGCTGAGGAGCCTCAGTGACAAGTCCCAGCCCCGTGCCTGGCTTGGAGCCGCAGGGCTGGGGTGGGCAGTGCCTCCCCTCCTGCAGGGTCTGCCTGGGACACAGAGCATGCCGGGGGTTCCGTGCTCGTGGCTCGGGGAATTGTGGAGCTGCTAAGGCTGGAAAAGCCTCTGGAGCCAAGCCCAGCTGTTGGTCATTCACCAGTGGTGTCAGGTCTCACCCCCGGACTGGGGTGACCCCGAAAGATGGAAAAGTCCCTCCTCCAACCCGTGCCTTCAAAAAAAGACTCAGTCCTCTGTTGTCTGTTTTCAAGGTAGTTTATTGTTGGTTATCTAAAAGATTCTTTTCCTGAACTGCTGTGGCCCGTTCAGCAGGTCAGACAAAGGCACACTCTGCACACTCTCTGCCCACCCCTGAGGCTGCTGCTGTCTTTTATACTAAAAACTGCGTGTACCATATTTACAGTTCTGTTCCCATACCCATCACCTGTGTCAGACACTCAGCTTCTATTCTGAACCAATGTGGAAGTGCCAACATCACCCAAACCATGGAGGCCAGGAAGAAGAAAGAAGGAGGACAAGGCACGCCCTGATTCTCCATCTTAGAACCTCAAACCCCCATGTACAAAATCCAAACCTCCTTGTACAGAGGTCAAAACCCCCCTGTACAGCACTCAGACATTTTTCCCTTCACTTTGTGATTATCTCTACTATCCTACCTAAACTTGTGTGGCGTGTAATTCTCCATACAGAGTTGGTGATTTGCTCCACGGGCTAAGATCCAAACCCCACGTGTGTCCTTGGCTGCATGCAGGGTCTCAGAGCCCCCTGCCAGGCTCGGGCCATCCAGGGCACCCAGAGGGGTGTGCTGGTTCCCACCCAGTGGCAGCTCTGGCCACCCTGGTGCCTGTGGGGTGCTCTCAGCAGGTGTTCTCCCATTACCACAGTTTGTTTCCGTGGAAATTCCTGTGGCAGAAGATGATGCGCTCGTGCCCCAGGTCCCTCCCAAGGTGGGGCTGTGCTGCTTCCTGGCCTCCTCACGCTGTGGCTGTGACACAAACACTCCCAGCAGAGACGGGACATCCTGGAAATCCACACTGGTCCCGAGGGAAGTCTGAACCGAAAAGGTTTTTCAGCTCCTCAGCCTGGAGCCCGTGTCCCCCCTTGCATTCCCTCTGGGAAATGCAGGAATTCCTCTCAGCACTGAGGGCTCAACCAGCTCCACCTTCCAGGTTTGTTGGTTCAGGAACTCCTAAAAGAGACACGTGGGAAACAGAACTTGGGGGTAATGGGATAGTAATGAAAAATAGGTGACAAATAACTGAACTGGTGAGCTGAATTCTATTTGTACCCCCAGTGTCTAAAGAACTGCAATAAACAGGGTGTGTGATTGTGCTTGTCTGAGCTTGGGTTGTAGAGATTGGAGGTGCATCCTATAAGTCACTAAATAATTGTGTTGGGGCAGTGGATCTCTGTGTTGGTACTTTATTACCACAGATCACTTGGATACAGGAAAGAGACCTATGGAATTGGAAAACAATTTACAGTTTGTTGGTTTTTTTTTTCAGTAACTAGCTCATTTTAAACCCCATTTTTAGCAAGAAATAATGACTTGCTTTATTTAGAGACTATTTAAAATGCTCTCGAGGTATCTACTGAATATCTTGACATCACAGATAAATCAGGAGCAGACTCAAAATTAGCCCTGCACTGTTCTATATTACAATCTGTTCTATATTACAGTTACATTACCCAGCCTTGTCCAGTGCACCTCAGAGATGGGAGAAGGGTCAGGCTCTGTTCTCAAAGCTGTTTCTAACACCTGATTGTCCTCAGCCTGAAATCCTGCCAGGTTTGTCCCCGAGGCACAGAGCTGGGGTGTGTCAGGGGAGGGTCTGAGCAGCCCCAGGGTGCTGGGCTGGGGGTGTTTCCTGGCTTATTTTTTCATTATTTTTTATTATTATTTTTAATTTGTTTTATATTTTTTTATTGTTTTCAGTGCATTAGTTATACATCCAGCAGAGAGGCGGATGCTCATCTGAAGGTTAAGGTAATTAAACTGACCTCGTTTCTGTCCAAAATGATCAGGATAAAACCTGCAGTATTCCAAGCTGGAAAGCTGGGCACCAGGGTCTGGCTGTGGGAGCTGCTCCGGGGATGCTCCTGTCACCTGGGGCTGCTGCAGGGGATGCTCCTGTCACCTGGGTTTGGTGCAGGGGATGCTCCTGTCACCTGGGGCTGGTGCAGGGGATGCTCCTGTCACCTGGGTTTGGTGCAGGGGATGCTCCTGTCACCTGGGGCTGCTGCAGGGGATGCTCCTGTCACCTGGGTTTGGTGCAGGGGATGCTCCTGTGACCTGGGGCTGCTCCAGGGTATGCTCCTGTCACCTGGGGCTGGTGCAGGGGATGCTCCTGTCACCTGGGGCTGGTGCAGGGGGTGCTCCTGTCACCTGGGGCTGCTCCAGGGGTGCTCCTGTCACCTGGGTTTGGTGCAGGGACAGCATTTGCTCTGTGGTGCCAGAACCATTGAGCTGCTTCCTTAGTTAATTAAAACATGCATCATTAACAGTTAACTTTGTGCCTTCCCAGACTTGGCAGGTCCTTACTGGGATGCACAGGAGCTTTCCACCAAAACCAGCTCTGCTTCAGCTGCCTCTGGTCCCCTTTCCCAGCCATGATCCCTCATCTCCTCCAGGCTCGGGTGGGACTGCTCAGCCCACAGGACGCCCAGCCCTTGGGGAGGCAGGAGCTTTGCAGGGAGTGTTTTATCCCTCCCCATTGACACAGCAGGCACCAAAAGCAGGCACCAAACCCTCCCCGGGGCAGGGCTTGTCCCAGCTGTGTGGTCTTTGCAGGGCAGCCAGGATGAGGGAAGAGATGAGAATGTTGACTCCATGTTTCAGAAGGTTTGATTTATTATATTATCATATATATTATATTAAAATGTTATATTAAAATGATACTAAAAGAATAGAGAGAGAGGATCCATCAGAAGGCTGGGCAGGAATAGAAAGGAATGAATAACAAAGGCTGTGACTGAGCAGAGCCTGAGCCACTGCATCCTTGATTGGTCATTAATTAGAAACACCTCCCATGGACCAGCCAAGGCAGCACCTGCTGCATCCCACAGCAGCAGAGAGTTCTTGGTTACATTTCTGTCCTGAGGCTCCTCAGCTCCTCAGGAGAAGAGAATCCTGGCAAAAGGATTTCCGTAAAAATATCGTGGTGGCACAGGCGGGGCTGGGCTCGCCGAGCAGTTTTGTTTCCAGCTGGAAGCAGCAGCTCCTGCCTGTGAGCAGCCCTGCAGGGCTCACCCCAGCACGACAGGGCAGGGCAGGGCAGGGATGCTCCAGCAGGGCAGGGCAGGGCAGGGATGCTCCAGCAAGGCAGGGATGCTCCAGCAGGGCAGGGTAGGGCTGCTCCCTGTGCTCGCTGCTGCTGAACAGGGGCCCTGAGATGCTGAACACGGAGCAGAGCAGCCGGGCTGCCCGGCACACACCGAGCCCTCCTGCTGGCATTAACCCCAGCTCCAGGAGGATTTCCTCTCCTTTGCCCTTGGACCTTGTTGTTCACGAGAACATATAATAATAATAAAGGAGCATTTGGAGTGATTTCGTTAGAAATCCATCAGGCTGTCAGACAGTCTGGTGGCATCAATAATTCCCTATTAAGCCCTCCACACCCATTATGGTTTGTGCTTTTCCTCCTTTTTTTTCTCCAAGTTAGTTTCCAGGCAACCAGTAAGGAGTGAATTGCATTAAGCTATTAATTCAGCCGTGCACGCCAGCTCCAGCTTCTGCAGCCCAGCTCTTCCTCTCCTGTACCAGGTTTCCTCCTAAAACCCCTTTTATTGGTTTAATCTCCAGCAGTGCCCAGCCCAGAGAGCTGCCGTGGAACTGGGGTGGCTCTGGGTGGGGTTTGGTCCCTGCCTGGGTTTCAGTCTGGCTGCTGGGGTGGTTTTGGGCAGAGTTCTGAGGAAGGTTGGTGTTGGTCACCAGGAAATCACAGTGATCCCCTGGCGTGTTCTTCATCCCCACGCCAGGGAGGGCCTCAGTAAGGCCTGCATTAAGAAGATTTTTGGGGATTTGAAGGTGGTGGGTTGGTGATTTGAGGGTGGGCAGCCCTGGCACAGGTGCCCAGAGCAGCTGTGGTGCCCCTGGATCCCTGGCAGTGCCCAAGGCCAGGCTGGACAGGGCTGGAGCAGCCTGGGACAGGGGAAGGTGTCCCTGCCAGGGCAGGGTGGGCTGGGATGAGCAGAAGCAGAGTCTCATTGCTGTAATTTGTGGTTTGAGCACAGGCTGATGTTGTGGCAGAGATCCTTTCGGGGAACACATGGGGTTCAGAAGGTGACTCAGCAGTGAACCCGGGATGGGCAGTGCTGTGCATCAACAACAGAGCAGCAGTAACGAGATGGAACCACCCCGAGCACGGCCTGAAAATCTCTGCAGAAGCTAAAGAGGGGTAATTTGGGTGTCGTGCTGCAGAGGTAATGACTGGAGTGCTGGAGAGAGGAGCTTGGCAGTGAACTTCCCTGCTCGCTCCCTGAGCAGGGCAGGGAGGCTGAGCCTCCAGTTCTCCTGGCAGGCTCAGCTGAGAGGAGGCTGGGGAAGGGGGACAGAGACTGGGCTGAAGCTGCACTCGTGGCTGATAATCACAGTTCTGAGGGAGAAACCCAGCCTGGACGGAGCTGTGCTGGATCTCAGCAGGCAGAAAGGTCACTCCCCATTCCCCAGGCTGTTACTATTCACAATATATTCTATATGCACCTATATATATTGTTTTGTTCTGTTGTTGGGAAAGGTTCTCCCCCCAGAGATCCCCAGGAATGGGCACAGCCCCAGAGCCCCAGGAGCCTTTGGACAGCGCTGCCAGGGATGGCCAGGGTGGGGTTTGGGGTGTCTGGGCAGGGCCAGGGCTGGGCTGGGGGATCCTGGTGGGTCCCTCCTGCCCCAAGACACCCCCAATACTCACTGAGTCACACTCAGAGATCTCTTCCATGCAGGCCCTTGGGTGAGCTTTGTCTCAGGCTTTGAGCTGCCGTCACTGAGTTGTGGAAGTCCCCAGAGAAGCTCTGCTGGGGATTTTTGGTGAGGCTAAAATTAGAAAAATCAATCTTAAGTAAAAGAATTTGTCTTTATCCACTGCCAAAAAAACCCAACAAAAATTATAATGAATAAATGTAATACTAAAAAAACTGAAAGTGAAGCACCAAAATAAAGCCATTGCAGATCAAGCTGCCATGGCTTTTGTGGAGTAGTTGACTTGGGATAGAATTTTAAAAAATATTAAAAAAAAACTATTAAAAAATAACCTACAGTTTTGAGCTCTTTCCAATTTCTGTCATTAGGGATCTATGACATAAGTCTGAATCACAGAGGTGACAAATCCAGGCCCCAAAAGGAAACCATATCTTACCAAACTTCACTGGAGAAACAAAATTAATAAAGGTCTGCCGATTATCAGTAGAGCTCATCAAAAATGCTCTTCTCTGCAGCAGCCATAGGAACCTGGACAGTTAAGAAGGGGTTTTGTGCCACACTGCTTGCTCAGATTTCCTGGGACAATGATAAGCACCAGTTACACCCGTGATATCCACCAGTTTTACCAGTTACACAATGATAACCACCCGACCAATGATAACCACCAGTTACACCAATTACAGCCACCAGTTTTACCAGTGATAACCACCAGTGATAACCACCAGTTTTACCAGTGATAACCACCAGTTACACCAGTGATAACCACCAGTTTTACCAGTGATAACCACCAATGATAACCACCAGTTACACAATGGTAAACACCAGTTACACCAGTGATAACCACCAGTTTTACCAGTGATAACCACCGGTTACACCAGTGATAACCACCAGTGATAATCACCAGTTACACCAGTGATAACCACCCAACTAATGATAACCACCAGTTACACCAATTACAGCCACCAGTTTTACCAGTGATAACCACCAGTTACACCAGCGATAACCACCAATGATAACCACCAGTTACACAATGATAAACACCAGATATACCAGTGATAACCACCAGTTAAACCAATGATAACTACCAGTTTTACCAATTATAACAACCAGTTTTACCAGTGATAACCACCAGTCACACACCAGTTGTACCCACCAGTCACACCAGTGGTATCCAGCAGTCACACCAGTGATATCCACCAGTCACACCAGTGGTATCCAGCAGACACACCGCTCACAGCCCCCCTCCCCTGTGTCACTGTTCTGTCCTCAGGGGCTGTGGTCCTGCCAGCAGATCCAGAAAACCCCCGTGGTCAAGGTGCTGAATCTAATCACAGTCTCCATTTCTGGGCCATATTTTATTAAACATTTTCATCACTTTGGACTGTGCATTCATACCTCCCCAGATTTATGTCTGCAATTAGGGGATCGTTATTTACCAGCTGGTAAAAAGACACCTTTCAGCAGCATAATTCAAATGTCAGGAGTTACTGCCAGCTCCAGATTAATAGTACAGTTATTTCTTTGGCTACAGGTTGGGAACGTGGCTGCTGTCAGGAACCTTTGGAAACGGTTCAGAAATGCTGGGAAACAACTATTTGTGTTTTTCCAGCTGAAGAAAATCCGTTTATGTGAAAGATCCTTCTCCCAGATCCACGTTCGTTAATGAGTTGTTTTTATTTAACGAAGTCTCTAACAGATGGTGTTGCTAAATTTTGAATATTAGGGCTGGCTTTGCAAGAGGCCTCCGTGCAGGCTGATGGAGCACAGGGGAGGTTTCACATTTCAGCTCCAGCTCGGGGCTGATCCTGTGGTCACTCCTGGGGCTGGAGCCACCCCCGGGTGACCTCCCCGTGTCTGCACCCAAAGCCCTGTCCCTGGAGGGGACCCGGGAGGAGAGTGCTCAGAAACATTATTTATTGTGTGTGCTCTGTAGGGGGATCACAGAATGGGTTGGGTTGGGTTGGGTTGGGAGGGACCTTAAAGGCTGCCACGGCAGGGACACCTCCCACTGTCCCAGGTGCTCCCAGCCCCAGTGTCCAGCCTGGCCTGGGCACTGCCAGGGATCCAGGGCAGCCCCAGCTCCTCTGGGAAATCCTTTCAGGGCCTCTCCACCCTGCAGGGGATGATCTTTGAGCATCTCATCAATTTCTTGGTTATCTGAGATTATTTTGCAGTCGGTTTCTGGAAGGTCTGTGCCCATCACCACCTGTATGGTGAATTCTCTCGTCCCACCCAAAAATACCATGAAACTGGGAAGCTGTGCTTGCCATAAATCCACATTTCCTGGGCAATGAGAAGCAGACAGTGGTGCTGCCAACCCAGTCTAACCAACATCCTTCTTGTTCCCTAGGGCTGAATTCCTGGAAACAGCCAAAGTCTCACCAAATCCAGCAGCACCAGTGTCACCCTGCACGGTCACTTTGCAGATGTCACCTCTTTGGTCACCTGCCCGTGCTCCAGCAGGGAGCTTTGGGCTGATGATGGTGAGACACTGCCCACACTTCTCCAAACCCAATTCATACCCTTTTTTTCTGGCTGCTACCACTGCTCAAGCTCTTTGTTGTGCTTCTATAAACGCTCTGCTCCTTTTGGAATGGGGGTCAGACATTTGCTTGGTCTCATCCCTCAAAGCTTTCCCAGTTTCAGAGGCATCCCTGGCTGTTCAGTCATTGCAGGCACTCAGAACTCACCTGGACAAAACCTTCGTCGTTGAAATGATTTTCTCCAGAAGCAACACAAGATGGTGAGGTTTTTCCAACGTGGGAACGCAGCTGATGGAAATGAAGGGTGACTGTGCACGTGTAATTCAAGGGAGTAGCTTTGGGGAAACATCAGCCAGGGGAAGGAGGAAAAGAAATTTGAATTCAATTGGATTTTAGTAACTTCAGCTTAGGTTTGAATCATATTTACGTGCTTCTCTCTCTCTCCTCTGTTTGCAAGTTTTATTGCTATGGCTCTGGTGTCTTGGAGCGATGTGAATTTGTGGGTTTGTTATTGCTGAGAGGGAGGGAGCTGCAGCAGCAAGGAGTGAGATTGTTCCCTGGAGCCCTGCACAGGAAAAGTGTGGAAAACCTGGAGCTGAACCCGACCCCAGGAGACACCAAACGGCCCCAGAAACGGATGTGTGCTGGGCCAGGAGCTGCCAACAGGAAGCTCCAGTCGAGCTTTAAAACTCAATTAGCATGAGGCATGGGAGGGAAACGGGGACATTTAGGGTAAAATCCTCCCTGCCTCGCACGGGGACCCAGGAGCTTTGCAGCTTTGCTGCTCTTGCTTCCAGCAGTGCCCAAATGTGGGAATTTTGTGCAGTTTCAGAGCCAGGATGAAAGTGAGAAATCATTTAAGAGCCCGAGCTGCAGCGGGAGCACCAGCAGGAGCTGGATTGATGGAAGTGCCCCAAATTGAGGGTGGTTTCAGGGCGATTGTTTTTATTGTTGGTTGCAAGATTTTGGTGAAAGCTTCTCTAAGCGAGTATTTTGGGACGAGGCAAAGACTTCTCACAGGGTGAACCAAAGATGAAATTACAGGTCTTTAACAAGAACTGCTCTCGTAAATGAAAAATACGATGTGACACAGTAGAAATAGGACCATTGTCCTGAAGTCTTTGGCTGTGTCCTTTAAAGTGTACTTTGGGGATTAATCAGCAAATGATTGTGCCACAGCAATTTGGCTCAAGTGGGTTTTTGCTTATATTGCAGCCTTCGATTGCACACTCACTGTCAATTAAATCATTTTCAGTAATGGTGCTGTTACACTCGCCTGGTGTGGCTCTTGGCTGGCCAGGGTTCTTCATGCTCCTGTTCCTCCAGCACAGCCACGTTCTCTGGAGGCCTCTCCTCTGCAGGAGAGGGTGCAGAT
This sequence comes from Motacilla alba alba, assembly GCF_015832195.1. Lineage (NCBI taxonomy): Eukaryota > Metazoa > Chordata > Aves > Passeriformes > Motacillidae > Motacilla > Motacilla alba. The sequence goes on along the minus strand of NC_052027.1, from coordinate 1,082,284 downwards.
TGCTCCTGTCTGTAAATCCATGGAATCCAGCCCATCCCCACCTCTCCAGACTCCAGGCCCACACTCCCCTGGGTCTGGGCTCTGGAGCACTCCCAGCACAGCCAAAGGAGAAGGCATTGACCAAAGAGAGAGCCAGCGTGGAGCCCTGACCACCAGGGCAGCTGGATGGGGCTGCCTCCCTCAGGGATGTACTAATTGTCACCTTTTCCTTCTGAATTTTCAGACTGTGTTCACAGAATCACAGAATGGTCACAGCTGAAAAAGAACATCAAGTCCAAGCTTAAACGTTCCTTAGATTTGAACGAATCCACAATTTCACTGGCACAGAAATGGAAAATTACCTCCAAAACACTCCAACCTAAAGAATTCCAGCCTGGTTCTGGTGGGGATTAAGCAGAAGTTTCAAATAATTCAGGGTTGAAATGCCTTCATAACTTTTGCCTCATGAACACAGGAAAGAACATAAAGTAATGGTAAAAATTCCCATTTTGGCAGGGAAGATTCTCCTTCCTGGCAGTGAGGATAAAGGAGGTTTGCTGTGTTTAGGGAGGATTGTCAGTGCTTGCTTTGATTTCAAACATTAACTCAGCACATCCTAATCCTGCCCACTCCCAAGCGTGGCTCCGAGGGGAAGCTGGTGATTTATGGGCTGAATTTGAATCCCATTTGGAATTCGTGCCTTGGTTAGAAGCACTAAAAGCTCCTGCACACTCCCCAAAGGCAGGGCCGGGCAGGCTGTGCCCTCTGCACTGCCTGAGGTAACCCTGCTGCTGGAGCCTGCGGCTGGAAATGGAAAAGTTACGGAGCAGACACCAGAGACACAGCAGGGCTTTCTCCTCCCTACGTGCTCTCAGGGGTTTGCTTCTTTTACTGGTCCTCTCTTCTCCAAAATGCCTTTTTTTTTTTCTTTTTTTCCCCCTCAAAGAGCATGACAAGGAAAATTGCTAACGAGTGAAACCACCAGAAAAACTAGGGGATGTCTTGAGGACATGGATTTTCCTCCATGGCTGTGGCAGAGCTGGAGGCCACAAATCTCCAGCAAACACTGCCCTGCCCTCATCAGCCACCCCTAATTAAATTAACCGCCTGCAATTAACACACAGCCCAGCACTGCTCTATCAATGCATCCTCTGTCTCTCCAAGCTGAATTGCTTTTAATAAAAACCTTATAAAAAGCAATTTTATTCTTGTCTGCTCACGCCAGCCCTGAGCCACCATTGGTGTGTCTGAAATCCTCCGTTTGACTGAGGCAGAGCTGGGCCCTGGGCTAATGGAGGAACCAGAGAGGGGATCCAAGACACCTTCTAAACTTGGAGAGAACGCAGGGCACCGTCAAGGTGAGTCCTGACAGAGGAAGGAGAGAAGCTCTCCAAGTTTAATATAAAAATAAATGATGGGTTTAGCGCTGCTGCATGAACGTTGCATTTCCCAGTAGTAAAAGCTTGTTTGTATCTGGGTCAGGAGAAAAAAAAAAAAAAAAAACTGCTAAAATTAAGAAACACTTCTAAGTTTTGGGTTATTAGAAGTGAGAGAGGTTCAGAGAGAAATTCTGGATTGTCAGTGGTGCAAGTGAGGTTTTCCTGGCGGGAGGGTGAGTTTCTGTTTGACTTTTTCCTTAAATATTTGCAAGAACATTAAGGGCAGCGCTTTGGCTGTGCAAATATTGCCATCGGGTTTTCCTCTGTCATTAGCAGGGCCAATATTTGCTGCACTGAACCTGTGACCCCCCAGGGCAATGCCCAGAGAGGGGCCAGGGATCCTCCCCTGCACTGAGGGGTGAAATGGGGAGAGTAGCAGCTCAGCGCTGCTGCTTTTAGCAGAACTGAATGGGGAAAGTGTTTCATGATGGGCTTTTCTGTGAAAATACACCAGTGCTGCAGTGAGAGAGGTGCTTTTCCCCCAGGGATCTTCACTGTGCCTTCCTGGCTGACACGGGCCTTGTTTCTCCTCCTGTCTGCCTTTGCTTTGAGCTTCCAGGGGCTCCTGTTGCTTTCGCTGTCCAAGTCTGGTGCTGTGCCCCTTGCTTTTTATTTTTATTTATTGGGAATCTGATATCCATGGAAACCTGTGAAAACCCTTTGAGTTTTTGCAAGCCCTCGTTGAAATGGCAGGTAACCGGTTCTCCCCTGTGGCAGAGCTCAGCATCCCTCCCTGAGGTGCTGCGGGGCCGCTCCTGCCTCTGCAGCTGCAGCTCCCTGAGGAAACGCTGCCCTGCACCTGGGCTTGGCTGTGCTTGGGCTGGAGCTGTGAATTCCCCAGCAGCAGCTGCCCACAGGCCTGCCTTGTCCAAGAAGCCCCGTGTTTCCCACCTGCTGGAGAGCAGAACGGTCCAGAGCGATTTCCAAAAGCCCTGCAGGGACCAGCTCCAGGTTTGGAATGCTTCTCTGGGATTTATTACTCAGAAGTCCCATCGTATTTTGTACCATCCCTCGCGCATCTCTGCTCCAATTTTTTTCCCTTCTCAGAGCTGTCTCGTGAATAACAAACCCCACATTGTTCTTGTGTGTGTTCTTCTGAATTTATTTCGCGTCATCTTACAGGAAAAGAAAAAAAAAAAATGCAGCTCCTCTCACGGAGCCCCTCTGGGACAGCAGCCACAGATGAGGAGCGAGCAATCAACGTGTCAGGATAAAATCAGACTGCCACGGAGCGCAAGGTTTGATCCAATGCCTGCATCAGAGCTGGGCTGCAGCTCTGCAGGCTCAGCCAAACAGCCCTGGCTGGAGGGGCTGGGCCCAAAGCAGCTCCTTCACCCCGGGAGCAGCGGGGAGAGCTTAGGGCTGGGCTGGGATAGGCTGGGATGAGCTAAACTGGGCCTGGCTGGGATGGGCTGGGCTGGGATGAGCTAAACTGGGCCTGGCTGGGATGGGCTGGGCTGGGATGAGCTAAACTGGGCCTGGCTGGGCTGGGCTGGGCTGGGCTGGGCTGGGCTGGGCTGGGCTGGGCTGGGCTGGGATGGGATGGGATGAGATGAGATGAGCTAAGCTGGGCTGGGATGAGCTAAGCTAAGCTGGGCCTGGCTGGGCTGGGCTGGGCTGGGTGATGCAGGAGCCAGTGCTGCTCCCCCAGCGAGGAACACCTGGATGCAGAGGCCCAGCAGGTGAGTGCAGAGAGAGGTGAAGCCAGGGGAAATTCATTCCATGGGGTATGATAGGGCATGGAAGAAGGCCGTGGTTAAGTGCCAGAAAACAGGGAAAGGCAGGATTGTCTGACAGTCAGTCTGTCAGAGCAGAGAATCAAGGTAAAAATCCATACCCTGAGCCCACAGCAGCAGAAAGGAGCTGTTAGCATCACCTGGGGACACCAGGCTGTCGATGGTTTTTGCCTGAGCTTGCTGCTGATGTTCTCAGGGTAAAGCCTTGCACAGACCAGGCTTGCTACACAGTGAATGAAGGAGGGCATTAGGGGAATAAATGAAAGAGATGAGGAAAAGATCTCCACTCGTACCAAATGTGCACAGCCACTAAGGGCCCTTAAAGAAAAAAAGTTAAAACTTCATTTACAAAGAGCTCTCCTGACTTGTGTCATAAAATGTTCCAAAACAATCTCATGACTCAATTCCTGCAGCCATTGAAGAATGTAGGAAGAATTACATAAGATCCTTGCTTTATTTCATGCCTAACTCACATTCTCAGTGATTCGTTATCAGGATTTGTCAGGGCCAATTAGCAGAGTGCCAGCTGTGATGGGCCTGGGTCCCACAGCACCTTCCTGGCTGGGGATCCCCTGGGAATTAGGAAATTCTGGGGAATTGGGAGCAGCCAGTGCTCAGTGTGTTGGGGCTGACTGGGCTGGGCTGCTCCAAGAGAGGATGTGTTTGGTGCCTAAATACACAAACTGGAGTTTTCTGTAACTCTGCTACAGCAAACAACAAAATCCAGGAAGTTCCCAGGATTATTTCATTTTCTCTGCTAAAAGGGACCTCTCTTAGTTCAATGAAAATCATGAAATTCCCAAAAGGACACAGTGGAAAGCCAGGAAGGTGTGAGTGTGGAAATGTGTGGTTCTGGAAGGTGTCCCTGCCATGGCACAGCGTTTGGGACTGGATGGTCTCTGTTCCACCCCAAACCACTCTGGGGCTCCCTGGTTCTGTGCCCAGGCTTTCCTGCTGCTGTGAAATCAGCTCTGGGCTCACACTGTGGGAGCAGCTCCCAAACAAACCTTTCTGACCTGCCCTTGGAACAGGCAGAGTCACCCCTCAGAGAGCCCCTGGGGTTGGGCACACCCTGCCGCTGAAACCAGAGTCATTAAGAGTAATTAACTTCTGGGCAGCCATGGCAGAGTACCAGGGACTCACTGCAGGGATGTGAGCCAGGCTGGCGCTGCAGAGACTGCAGCTCTGCCACCCCTCGGGGTGCCTGGGGCACTGCCCAGCCTGCCAGGGCTGGAGCTGGCCCTGAGCAAGCCCAGCGTGGTGCTGGCACTGCTGGGCCCTGCAGGGTGGGTGCTGGCTCTGCAGGGTGGGTGCTGGCAGTGCAGAGTGGGTGCTGGCCCTGCAGGGTGGGTGCTGGCAGTGCAGGGTGGGTGCTGGCTGTGCAGGGTGGGTGCTGGCACTGCAGGGCCCTGCAGGGTGGGTGCTGGCAGTGCAGGGTGGGTGCTGGCACTGCTGGTTGGGTGCTGGCTCTGCAGGGTGGGTGCTGGCAGTGCTGGGTCCTGCAGGGTGGGTGCTGGCTCTGCAGGGTGGGTGCTGGCAGTGCTGGGCCCTGCAGGGTGGGTGCTGGCAGTGCTGGGTCCTGCAGGGTGGGTGCTGGCTCTGCAGGGTGGGTGCTGGCAGTGCTGGGCCCTGCAGGGTGGGTGCTGGCAGTGCTGGGTCCTGCAGGGTGGGTGCTGGCTCTGCAGGGTGGGTGCTGGCAGTGCTGGGCCCTGCAGGGTGGGTGCTGGCAGTGCTGGGCTCTGCTGGTTGGGTGCTGGCTCTGCAGGGTGGGTGCTGGCCCTGCAGGGTGGGTGCTGGGCCCTGCAGGGTGGGTGCTGGGCACTGCTGGGTGGGTGCTGGGCCCTGCAGGGTGGGTGCTGGCTCTGCAGGGTGGGTGCTGGCAGTGCTGGGTGGGTGCTGGCAGTGCAGGGTGGGTGCTGGGCCCTGCAGGGTGGGTGCTGGGCCCTGCAGGGTGGGTGCTGGGCACTGCTGGGTGGGTGCTGGCAGTGCTGGGTGGGTGCTGGCTCTGCAGGGTGGGTGCTGGGCACTGCTGGGTGGATGCTGGCAGTGCTGGGTGGGTGCTGGCAGTGCAGGGTGGGTGCTGGCAGTGCTGGGTGGGTGCTGGCAGTGCTGGGCCCTGCAGGGTGGGTGCTGGCAGTGCAGGGTGGGTGCTGGCAGTGCTGGGTGGGTGCTGACAGTGCTGGGCCCTGCAGGGTGGGTGCTGGCAGTGCAGGGTGGGTGCCAGCACTGCAGGGTGGGTGCCAGCACTGCAGGGTGGGTGCTGCCTGCCAGGGAGGTGTTGGGGCTGTGTAGGGGCTGGCAGGAGGAGAATGCCCCAGGCTTCACCGGGGTGAGCTGTGTGCCCATCTCCCCTGAAGGGGACCGAGGGCCATGCCCTAAGCAGGGGCTGGCACCGAGGCCACTGGTCAAAGGTGTTTTTCAGAAATATATAAAGCATTTTCTGCCAGCCTTCTTTGGGGAAAAAAATCTATCAAGTATTTTTAAAGTGTTTTGCTTAAAATTTGGTGAAGCTGTAAAGGACAGAGAAAGGGGCTCTGATGACAGGGAGGGAAAAGCCTCTCAAGAGCATCCTGAGTGATTCCATCAGCTTAATGCCACTTTGTCCCTTGGAAAAGTCCAGGCAGCACAGCCAGAAGGGGAGGAGGAGACCTGCCTGAGCTGGCTGGGTCCCTTTATTGTCTGACATTACAACACTATTATTATTTGGAGAAAGCTGTCTTATTTAATTATCCTGAATGTGCAATTCCATCATTTCTAATTCAGCAGTGGAGGAAGATGTTCCAAGCATTAAGCAAATCAAAATATTCTTAGTAAATAAGTGACTGAGAGAATAGTAAGTGTTTGGAAAGAAAAGTGATTGTTCCCTGTGAGTGGCAGCCAGTTTAATGATGTGGCTGAAGTGCCCAGCTGATAGAGCTGCCTGCTCGGAGGGTTGGTGATCTCCGGGAACACCCGGAAGGTGTCTCCTGTGGAAGTGATTGATCCCTTCCTCTGGAAGGCCTGCATGGCTTTCAGAGCCCAGCAGGGATGGATGGGATGGATGGGCTGCAGGGATGGATGGGCTGGATGGGCTGGATGGGATGGATGTGATGCAGGGATGGATGGGAGGAATGGGATGCAGGGCTGGATGGGATGGATGGGATGCAGGGCTGGATGGGATGGATGGGATGCAGGGATGCAGGGATGGATGGGATGCATGGGATGCAGGGCTGGATGGAGCTGCAGGGGCTGCAGGCTGGGAGCTCCCCGTGGGCTCTGGGAATCACCCCCAGCCTCATGTCCCCGAGGCAGAGTGACCTGAGCTCCTGCTCAGGAAGGGGACTTGCTGTGAGAGCAGCCAAAAGCTCCTGGGAAGTGCAGGGCCTTCCTCCCCCGCCTCTCTGCTCCTTCCCTGGGCTGGAAGGTGGCACCTGATCCTGCTCCGGGACCCCTAACCCCCGTGCTGCACAAAGTCACTGAGACCCACCTTCAGATCTCCACCCCAGCGGTGAGCCTGGCGCTGCCAGGTCCAGAATGGATGCCACCAGCTTGGCATCATGCCAAGGGCTCCTCCTCCTCCTCCTCCTCCTCCTCCTCCTCCTCCTCCTCCTCCTGCAGCCAGGGCACAGGAGGCAGCACCCAGCAGGTGAGGTTTTTTTCCATTTGAAGATAATGTGATGAATTTGGAAACAATTCCTGTGTGTGGTGCTGAGGGCCTCTGAGAGCACCGAAGGAAGGGCAGTGGCTCTCCCTGGGAGGGCTGAGCTGGGCTCCCAGAGCTGCTCTGCTCTCCCCAGGGCCACGCCAGAGCTGCAACAGAGGATTAGGCCCAGACACTTCATCGGGCACAACGTGTTCAGCGCAGCTTTTTCTTGGAAACAATCCATAGTGTCTTGTAGATTTAATAACTTCATATCTTTTATAAATTACAATCTATTTATAATTTTAATCTATTTTAATATTTTATAATTCAATAAGCTACAATTGTAAAAGTGTAATGTTTCTCTACCATAAATAAGGATCTAGCGAGGTATCCAAGCGACCGCATCCTTGAGGAGAGTCTGCTGTCCCCTGTCCTCCCTGGAAACCAGAGCCTCAGTGACACCTTCCCTGTGTAAACAGCAGCAACAAAGGCCCGAGTGAAGGATCTGAGCTTCTGGCCTCTGCTCCAAAAACCCATTCTTTTCTGAGCAGCAGATAAGCAGGAGCTCTGGCTGCCTTCCCGAGCCTGACTTCACCCCACAGATGAATGGCTGGTAGCACGTCCATGCCAGCTGTCCCAGCTGACCCCTGCTGCCCGGCAGCCTCTGCCACATCCCCAGTGCCCGCAGGACTGTTCCAGCCCTCCTTCCTGCTGCTCCATCGCTGCTCAGCCGGGATGGGGTTTAGTGTCTGCTCCGCCAGCTGCCCAATAAAGGCCATGTTTAATTACACAGCAGCTCTGACAGTGGCTCCTCCTGCGGTGGAGATCACGCCTGGGGGCTGCCAGAGACGAGCCCCTTCCCTTCTGGCCAAGGCTTTGCTCATCCAGGAGAGCGCTGCCAGTTTGCAGAGTCCAAAGGCAGACGCTGAAAAGTGGTGACAGGGTTTCAGGAGGAGTCCAGTGCTCCTCGTTAGCCCAGCAGCCAGGACTCAGCAGAGAGGGACAGGGACTGGCCACTTCTATGGCTATCAGGAGCAGTGCTCGCTGTATCAGTTTTTGTAATGAGATTAGAATAATCTTTGATGCTTTAGGGTGTAAACCAATAAATCAGGAGGAGAATAGAGCATCTGCACGCTGCCAAACTCTGTCCTTTTCCTCTGGTCCTCTGCTGCCCATCCAAGCTGAGCTGCAGGGCTGGGGCTGCCTGGATCAGCCGCGCCTGCCCTGGGCTCCTGGGGAACCTGCAGTGGGATCTGGACACTGATTCTGGAGCAAACCAGGCTGTGAGGAAGAGGAGGATGAAGTGGAGAGCAGATGGGCTTTCTGTGACTTTGGGAGGACAGAAGTTTATGTGATTGTATATGAGTAACTGCTGATTTACCCAAAGGGGAAAAAAAACACAGTGCAAACCAGGAGACTTTCAAAATCATGAGGGGGCTTCCAGCAAAACAATGGGATTTATTAGAAGTGATTTATCTCCACATCCTTCCTGAACTGGAGCACTTGAGGCAAACTTGAGGCTCCAATCACAAGAGTCAGAAATAATAATAATAATAATAATAATAATAATAATAATAATAATAATAATAATAATAAACAGAGGCAAGATTCTGACTGAGGAGCTTTAAGTGGGCAAGAGGTAAATAGGCACCAAAGAGCTCTCCTGGGTGGGGATGGAAAAGGGGATGGAGCTGGTGGTACCAAGGGAGAAGTGGGAAGGAAATCCCATGTGCAGCAGGTGAAGTGGTGTGAGGAGCTGGGATGGGGCTGGGGGCTGGTTCAGCTCCACCCCCGTGGCACAGAGGGGTGGGAGTGTGACAGCACTACGGAAAATCTCTGAGGAGCTGGGGGGTCCTTCAGGCCCCTTCCAACCCCTCCATTCTGTGGCTGGCAGTGTGGGAAGCACTTTTCTAAGCTGTGTGGCTGATCTGAGGGAGGTGATGCCCTGGCACAGGTGCCCAGAGCAGCTGGGGCTGCCCCTGCATCCCTGGCAGTGCCCAGAGCCAGGCTGGACACTGGGGCTGGAGCACCTGGGACAGTGGGAGTGTCCCTGCTATGGCAGGGCTGGAATAGACAATCATTAAGGTCCCTCCCCATGGAAACCACTCTGTGATCCTGTGACTGGGCAGGTTCCTGCACACGGGTTCTGCTGGTCCAGAGTGTGTCAGAGGCCAGGTGATGAACAGCAGCTATGCCTGGGCTGGTATTTATGAAGGAGGAATTAAAGGTTGGCTCCAAAAACTGTGCTTGCTCTGGTGGGAACATCTGAGAGATGCATTCTGCACCGGCTGGAGCTGGGAATGTGCCAGGGCACGGATTTGCTGGTCAGGAGGGAACGGCAACAGGTGCTGTCCCTTTGGGTGTCAGAGTTTTCAGTAAAGGGAACAAAACGAGGATGTTCCAGCATCCTCGAGATCTGGGTGCGCAGAAGAAAAATGGGTCTGGAGATCTTAAAATAGAATGAGCTCAGCTGCATTTCTCCGGGTTTGGGAGTACGGGGTTACATCCAAACTCCTCCTCCTCCTCCTCACCGCTGCATCGGTGCCCACCTCGGCGGGCGGCGGATCTCGTTCCCACGGCACAGTCCGGATTGATGCCTCGGGTGCCCTGGGCTGGCGGGTGCTCCCGCTGTCCCCGGCTGTCCCCGGCGGCACTGCCGGGCCCCGCGGGCGGGAGAGCGAGGCGGAGGATGCTGCTGCCGCCGCTGCTGCTGCTGCTGCTGCTGCTGCTGCTGCTCCCGCGGGCCGAGCGAGCATCCCCCGCGCAGCGCCTTTGGCGGGCGCTCCCGAGCCGCGCTGCCCGAGCCCTGCTGCGGCCGCGGGGAGCGGGAGCGGGAGCGGGGAACGGGAGCGGAGAACGGGGTGCAGGGAGCGGGGAGCGGGGAGCGGGAGTGGGGTGAGGGGAGCGGGGAGCGGGGAACGGGAGCGGGGTGAGGGGAGCGGGGAGCGGGAGCGGGGTGCGGGAGCGGAAGCAGGGTGCGGAGAGCGGGTGCGGGGTGAGGGGAGCGAGGCCGCCGCTGTTTCCCCGCTTCCCCCGTCCGCGGAGCCGCGGGTCCGGCTGCACCCGCAAGCGCCAGCCCGGGCAGGGCCGGGTCCCCCGGCTGCATCCCTGTGCCGGTGCCCATCCCTGTGCCGGTGCCCATCCCGCTGCCGGGGCCCATCCCGGTGCCCGTGCCCATCCCGCTGCCCGTGCCCACCCCGCTGCCCCTGCCCCATCCCGGTGCCCGTGCCCATCCCGGAGCCCATCCCGTGCCCGCGGCCGGCCGGGCGGTGCGGCGGGCGCTGCGCAGCGGCGGCGGGGCGGGGCGGGGGGCGGGCGGGGGGCGGGCGGTCCCGGCCGGTTAAAGCGGCAGCGGCGCGGCGCGCTCCCCAGTGCCGGTGCCGGAGCGCGGCGGGCAGGGCAGGGCAGGGCGGCCCGAACCCGCAGCCCTCCCCCGGCCACCCCATCCCGGCCGGCCCGGCCCCCCGGGGAGCGCGGGGCAGCGCCCGGGGGCGGCGGCGGCATCACCATGGGCCGGCCGGGCAGGGTGCTGCGGCTGCTGGCGCTGCTGGAGCTGCCCTGCTGCCTGCTGGAGCTGCTGCTCGGGGAGGCGGCCCGCGGGCAGGAGATGTACGCGCCCCACTCCATCCGCCTGGAGGGGGACATCACCCTGGGCGGCCTCTTCCCCGTGCACGCCAAGGGCTCCCCCTGCGGGGACATCAAGAAGGAGAACGGCATCCACAGGCTGGAGGCGATGCTCTACGCCCTGGACCAGATCAACAGCGACCCGGACCTGCTGCCCAACGTGACGCTGGGCGCCCGCATCCTGGACACCTGCTCCCGGGACACCTACGCGCTGGAGCAGTCGCTCACCTTCGTCCAGGCGCTCATCCAGAAGGACACCTCCGACGTGAGGTGCACCAACGGCGAGCCGCCCGTCTTCGTCAAGCCGGAGAAAGTAGTTGGAGTGATCGGGGCATCGGGGAGTTCCGTGTCCATTATGGTGGCCAACATCCTCCGGCTGTTCCAGGTAGGGCCGTGCCGCGGGGCTCCGCCGCTCCCGGCTCCCCTCGTGCCTCTCCAGGTGCTCCATCCGCCTCCCTCCGGAGCAGCTGCTTCCCCTCCCCGCCGCCCTCTCCCTTCTGCACGGTGCGTGGCGCTTTCTGGATTTATCGCCCCGTTCGCACGAAGCGATGCCTAAGGGAAAAGAGGAGGAAAAAAAACAAGGAAGAGAAGAGGCGCTGGTTGCGCTGGGTTTGCGTTAGAGAGCCATGGCTCGGCGGGGATGGATGCGGGCATCCCGGCGGGGCACGGCCGGGACCGCTCCGCGCACGGAACCCCGGCGGGGATGGATGCGGGCACGGCTGGCGGGGCCGCGGCCGCCCCGGCCCGGGGGTCGCGGGGGGTCGGGACAGGGTCGGGAGGGCTTTCTCCGGCTGAGCCGGGGCTGTGCGGGGCAGCCCCGGCATCCAGAGCCCGCCCGGCTCGGGTCCGGCTCCCTCCCGAGCCCGGCCGGCCGGAGCGGGGGCAGCGGGGGCGGCTCAGCCCGGGAGCGCCGCTCCAGGCTCCGGGAGGAGCGAGGGATGAGCAGAGCCGGAGGATTAGAGAGCCGTGCGTGGTGTGTGTGTGTGTGCGTGTGCGGGGGAGATGCATCAGCTGCAGCGCTGCCCGTTCTCCCCCTGCTCGCCTCTCCCCCGTTCCGCTGCGATCGCGCCCGGCTCGCCCCCGGCGCCGCGCCTCGCTGGGTGCGGGGGCACGGAGACTTGTCACCCCCGCTCATGCTGCTGCCCCAGGACCGTGCGAGGAGGCCATCTGTCCGCCTCCGGCCGGGCTTGGATCCCCGGGAGTCCCCCCGGCATAAGGGGGTGTCCCCCCGGGACCGGGGTGTCCCCCCCCAGGATGAGGAGGTGTTGTCCCCCCGGGGCTGGGGTGTCCTCCCCCGGGATGAGGAGGTGTTGTCCCCCCGGGACCGGGGTGTCCCCCCCCAGGATGAGGAGGTGTTGTCCCCCCGGGACCGGGGTGTCCCCCCCCAGGATGAGGAGGTGTTGTCCCCCCGGGGCTGGGGTGTCCCCCCCCGGGATGAGGAGGTGTCCCCCCGGGGCCGGGGTGTCCCCCCGGGATGAGGGGACGTTCCCCCGGGCGCCGCTGCAGCCGCCGGGCCCCGCAGCGAGCGCCGGGTGCTCCTCGGCAGCGATCGCGGGTGCGGTGACAGTGACAGTGACAGAAGCGCCACCAGATGCATCGTGAGCAGCGGAGTTCTCCGCTCCCTGTCCTACGCCTTCGCATGCGGAAGGTGGTGGAGGGATTTTTTTATTTTTGTGCAGCGGGCGGAGAGATCCCCCGCTTTTCCCAGCTGGAAACTTGTGAGGCTTTCACGGCAAACGCGCTCGGTGCTGCCAGCACCGCCGAGCGTCCCCGCTGCCATCTGCCCGGCGCTGCCATCTCCGGCCGAGGCGAGCGGGGCCGGGCCAGCCTCGCTGCCCGCTGCTGTGCCCGGCCGGGCTGTGCCAGGCTGCTGTTCTGACACGGCACCGCCGAGCCGCCGCTTGCCCGCTCGGAGCCTCCCGGCAGATCCGGGCGCACGGCTGGGCTCAGCGCTGTGCTGAACCCCGCGGCCGGTGTGCCCGCTCTGTGCCCTCCTGCTTGGGCTCAGCGCTGTGCTGAACCCCGCGGCCGGTGTGCCCGCTCTGTGCTGAACCCCGCGGCCGGTGTGCCCGCTCCGTGCTGAACCCCACGGTCGGTGTGCCCGCTCCGTGCTGAACCCCACGGTCGGTGTGCCCACTCCATGCTGAACCCCACAGTCGGTGTGCCCGCTCCGTACTGAACCCCACGGTTGGTGTGCCTGCTCCATGCTGAACCCCCACATTCCATGTGCCCGCTCCGAGCCCTCCCGGCTGTGCTGTGCCCCCACGGTCGGTGTGCCCGCTCCATGCTGAACCCCACGGTCAGTGTGCCCACTCTGTGCCCTCCTGGCTGTGCTGAACCCCCATGGTCAGTGTGCCCGCTCCATGCTGAACCCCACGGTCGGTGTGCCCGCTCCGTGCTGAACCCCCACGGTCGGTGTGCCCGCTCTGTGCCCTCCCGGCTGTGCTGTGCCCCCACGGCCGGTGTGCCCGCTCCATGCTGAACCCCACGGTCGGTGTGCCCGCTCCGTGCTGAACCCCACGGTCGGTGTGCCCGCTCCATGCTGAACCCCACAGTCGGTGTGCCCGCTCCGTGCCCTCGTGCCCGGCTGCAGAGCAGGGCAGCTCCGCTCTGGGCGCGCCCCGCCGCCGCAGCGAGCTGAGCCGGGCTCCAGCTGTGCTCCGGTGCGGGTTCGGCAGCTGCCAGCAGCCAGGAGGGTGCGAGGAGCAGCTCTTCCACCCCAGTTCTCATCCCACAGCCAGTCCGAGATCCAGCTCTGAGGGAAACCGAGGCACCGGGAGCTCTTTGGATGATGCCACAGAGCCTCTGGTGATGCGTTACGTAGTGGAGTTTGTGGAAAATGAGGTATTTGGATGGTTTCTCCGTGTAGAGATATTTATATAAACTGAATATTTTAATGTATTGTGACTAAGCATCTGTTCAAAACTGCAGTTTAACCAGATCATCCAGGAAGCAGGAACTGGCCCATACTGAGGGATCTTACTGAATATCTATTTTACAGCTTGGATGAGCCGCCTTGAAGCAGATCTTTCATGCTGTAAACCTCTTCCCTGTTGTCCTCTCCTCCTTCAAAACACAATTTAGAACATGTTCAGCCAAAGAGAAACAGAAAATAACTATTTTAGGAGGAGAAGTGGACCCGCTCAACAGCTAAGTGTCATTGTGTGTGGGTGGATGAGAAGCTCTAAGTTAGCGGAAAGAAGAAAACCAAGTACCAATCACAAAAAATCTTGTTAACCTCAGAACTCTCCGCAATTCCTGAGTGTGGCAGCCAGCTTCTTTCTCAGGGGTCACTGTGGGATTTGCTGCCTGGGGCAGTGGGTGAGGGGAGGGTGGATGGCTCTTGAAGGCTTTCTTGCATGCCCAAACTGGCTTTTCCCTCACTTCTGCTAGGTAAAAGCTCTGTGGAGGCCCCTGCAAAGAAATCTTAATGGAGTTTCTGCTTCTCTGACAGTATCTTGGAAGTATTTGCACCATGCCTTAATGCAGGGAGCAAATGGGAGTCAATCCATACATACAGAAATACATAACCCATCCAGAGCACAGCAGGGCTTCCTCAGGCAGCTCCGGCTGCTCCAGGCACAGCTCCCCAGGAGGGGCAGCTCCACGCAGGGTTCATCTTCCTCCCTGCATGGCAGGCTGTGCTGGCTGTGCCCGCAGCTCCATCCCAGCGCGGGGGCTGCGAGCATCCTCAGCAGCCTCAGCCAGAGCCAACAGGTGCAGCAGCAGGGAGAGGCAGGGCTGGCTCCTCGGGCTGCAGTTCACCCTGCCATCGCTGCTGCAAGCTTTGAGGGAGCTTTCCTGGGGTGGAAAACCATGGGGGATCTCCATGACTCTTGGGGTTTGCTGTGGGATCAGAGCCCCTCCCCTGCCTCTGTCCCTCTGCCCTCACTCATCCCTGAGCTGCTCCTTGGAGAAGGAGCCTGGGAATAGCTGGGCCGGGTTCCTCCAGGAGTGTGGGGCTGGCACAGAGCCCCGGGCAGCTGGAACCCTGCCTCTCCTTTCTCCAGCTGAAGGGCTGGTGCTGATGGAGCCAAGCTGAGATTTGGGCTGCTCACTGCTCCTGCTGGTCCCACGGGCTGTGGGTGGGCACAGGATCTCCAGTGGGGCAGGATGCCTCAGCAGGCCCCTCCAGCAGGCCTGCAGAATGAGCTGAGGGGGGATGGAGGTGCCCTGTGCAAGCGCAGGGCCTGAGGGAGGGGAGGCTGCACCCCAGTTCAGTGTCTGCCCCCACCCAGGGCTCGGAGGGACCTGCTGGAGGTGCTTGGGTTAAAATGATGGCTGAGAGCATCAGCAGGGGCTGGCCAGGAGCAGGGCAGAGCCACCCCGAGCAGGGGGGAGCAGGGCTGGTGTCTGAGAGCACGGCAGCTCCTCCAGCTTGGCCATGGCTTCCCCAGGAAGGGGCTGAGGCAGGAGGTGCCTCGGGCTGGGTTCTTTCCCATCTCTGTTCTCCATCGGGAGGAGGGGCAGTGCCCCAGCCCTCTGTGAGTGCATCCCTGGGGCCGTGTCCCACCCCAGCCCGCAGGGAAGGGCTGGGGCAGTGTGCCCGGCCCGGGGCTGCCCGTGCTGCAGCCCTGCAGGATGCTCCAGGGGGCGGCTGGAGCGTGCAGCAGCCCTGCACCAACATTCCAGGGTGCCCAAGGCAGGGACTTCTTTCCAGCACAATTCTATCAGTGCGCACCAGGAAACAGCAGCCCGGTCATAAATTAAATATCTCTCCTAAAAATAACACCAAAATAATTTGGAAAGCTGCTCCCAAATGCACCGGGGAGTTCAGGCAGGATGCTTTTACGCTGCTGGTTTTGCTTTGGAGAAAATGCTCTTCCTTTGCAGGGTCGTAGCTTCCCCTACAAAGGGAACTCCATGATAGAACCATGGCCAGGGTGCTTCATGCCTTCTGGGAGTAGAACCATGCAATACGGGGAGTATCAGCACCCTGACTTCTCTTTTAATGCTGGAAGACTTATTTTTGTGCTCCCTACACTTATTTTTCTGCTCCCTGCAGACTCCTCATGACAGGCTTTAATAATGAACAAATTGCTGCTTCAGGTTTTGTCCTCGGTGGCTGCCATTCTACAGAGTCAATCAAGAATGATTTTGTTCTTCTCTAAATCCCTGTGGGATTTTATCAGGGGTGGCTCTGCTGGCCCAGAGGGGGCTGTTCCTGAGCCCCTCCAGGGAACTTTGCAGCAGAGTGGGCTAAGGCAGTGCAGGGAGATTGGGAGTGGAAATTGGAACATCCCTGATCTCCCCGGGGGTGTTGGCTGCCTTTCCTTCCTGCCGAAGGAGGAAGATGACAGTTGCAGTCCTGCCTTCTGCTCCAGACACAGTAATCACAAAAATGAGATTATTTGGAAAGGAAGGCAGCTTAAAAGTGCAGCTCTGAGTTGGATGCTGCTCTTTTCCTGCAAAATGCACACGCTTTTGCCAGGCTCTCTGGGGGAGGCTGTGGGGCTGGGATTGCTGGGGATGGGATTGGGATGGGGATGGGGTTTGGGGTGGGATTGGGATGGGGATGGGGTTTGGGATGGGATTGGGATGGGGTTTGGGATGGGCTGGGGCTGGTGTTCAGCTGCTCCAGGGAGTGAGGGGAGCTCTGGAGCCTGCTCCTGCTGGGAATGCTCTTCGGGCAGGGAGGAAGGGCAGGGCTGTGTGAGAATGTTCAGAGCCATGTGTGATGCCGTGGTTCCAGCAGGTCCCTCGGGGTGTTTGCTTTCTGATGAACAGCTCACTGCTGACCTGATCCGTTTCTAGAAACCCCTTGTAGTTCCCAGGAAAATGTCTGCAGTCAGGTTGCTCCTCCATCTCCTAGTTCAAGTTCCCTGCAGGACTGTGGGGAATCCATGGGATGTAATTTTCATTCCTAGGCCACCTTTGAGCCCCTCCTGCCGAGCTTGCCCCGAGGAGCTGCTGGGGGGGTTGAATTGCTGGAGTGTACCTGGGCTCTCCCTGGGGCTTGGCGAGGAAACTCCCACATTTCAGCAGTGTTTTTCCCTGGGTGCTAATTTATTGTGACCTCCTGACCCGATGGTTGCATTTTCCTCTCCTCACTTCAGACAGGACAATGCTTTTTAGGCAATGGAATAATGATTCATATTAGAGAAGATATTTCAGGAAACTCCACATCTTTCAGTTTCTCACACAGACAATGCAACAAAAAGCTGAAAATAGGAAACAGCAACCTTTGATTCTTTGCCTCTTCTCAAAAAAGGGGGTTTTGTGTTCTTTAATGAGCTTTCATGTCAGCAGGCTCTAAGTGTTTGTCCCTGTTGGTACTGAGGCCCTGATGTGTGCCAGCACCCTGAGCCATGCAGGGCTGTGCCTCAGCTGTGAGGCAGCACCAGAGATGTGCAATCTGATCTTTCCTGTATAAATAAAAGGCCAGGAAAATCCTCCCTTCAGGAATTCCACATGGGGAGTCGCTAATGAGAGGTTGGAGGTGCTGTGAAGGTATTTTTCTGGAACGCTGTGTTTTGGAGGTAAAATTCATTTTCTCGACAAGACAGAATTCAATTTGAGCAATAATCTTGGCTCTTAATCTGTTTTCAAGTGTCTCTCTTGAGGCAGCAGGGACTGCAAAGGGTCATTTGGAAGGAGAGTGGTTCTGCCAGGAGAGGGATGCTCATCCATGGAGAGGGACAGGGACAGGGAGGGACGATGGGCAGAGGATGATGGGCTGGCTCAAGGGGTGCAGGAACAGGGAGAGCACATTTCCAGCAAGTCCTCTCGTGCAATTCCCACTTTACTCTTTGAAACAAAATAAGGTGACCTCTCTGGAATGACAAATGGAGGGATCATTTCAAGGCATTAATTTTTATATAAGAATTATTGATCTGCTTTGGAATCTCATAACAGTAATACTACAAAACTACATGTACTCCGTTCCATATTTTATTCTATTAAAGGAGTTTTGCTGGGAGGCATTAAAGCCATCCAGCACGATACTGTGTTTCATAAGATCAGATGTTGTTATTCCTGTTCATAGTGCTATTCAGATTCATCTCAATGAGTGACAATGCTGGCTGTCCCAGACGCTGGCCACGATGAATTTTATCATAATATTGGGAGATACCAAGCATGTAATGAAGGCTGTTTGGGGAGCGTGCAATCCAATACACCAGGCCATTAGTGTGGGGAGAGGGCACCCGGGCAGGGAGAGCTGGAGGAGAGCACGGATTGCCAGAGCTTTGCTCCTTCCTGGTGATTCACGAGCTCCCCCCGAGCCCCGCTGCTGAAGGAGTGCAGCTGCTCTGAGCCATCACCACTTTAGTGGCAATAACGACCAGGAAAAGGTGGTGGCCCTGTCCCTCCCGAGGCCACACTCCCTGCTGGGCAGTCCCCCTGTGCTGTCCCTGGCTGGAGTGAGCCCAGCCCCAGAGCCTGCAGAGCTCTCCAGCCCTGCCTGCTGCCCCGGAGACTGGCAGTGCCTGGGGTCAGGGTGGGCTGGAGCTCCTCGGTGTCCCCGTGTCCCCAGGGCCACCATGGGCTGGGTGTGCCCCGTCCTTTGGCAGCTCAGGGGATGCAGGCTGGGTGCAGTGAGTGCTGTGGGGGTGTCCAGCTCCATGGGCTGGGTGTGCCCCCTCCTTTGGCAGCTCAGGGGATGCAGGCTGGGTGCAGTGAGTGCTGTGGGGGTGTCCAGCTCCATGGGCTGGGTGTGCCCCGTTCTTTGGCAGCTCAGGGGATGCAGGCTGGTGCTATAGGGTGCCCCCTCCTTTGGCAGCTCAGGGGATGCAGGCTGGGTGCTATGGGGGTGTCCCCCTCCATGGGCTGGGTGTGCCCCGTTCTTTGGCAGCTCAGGGGATGCAGGGTAGGTGCTATAGGGTGTCCAGCTCCATGGGCTGGGTGTGCCCCGTTCTTTGGCAGCTCAGGGGATGCAGGCTGGGTGCTATGGGGGTGTCCCCCTCCATGGGCTGTGTGTGCCCCCTCCTTTGGCAGCTCAGGGGATGCAGGCTGGGTGCAGTGAATGCTGTGGGGGTGTCCCCCTCCATGGGCTGTGTTTTGGAGCAAAGCCCTTTGCAGCAGAGCTGGTGTCAGGTGCAGGAGGGGGCACGCCGGGCACACCTGAGCTTCCCGCAGGGATCCCATCCTTTCAGGGGGCACAAAGCGGCCCTGGCTGACAGAGGGCAGCCCCAGGGCCCCGTGGCTGAGGCTGTGGTGCCGAGGACACTTTTGCTGTGTCATTTGGGATCTGGAGAGCATTAAGATGCTGTGGGAGTGCTGGGCATTCTCTTATCCCTCAGCTGTCGGGTGATGCTGGCCGGTGCCTCCCTTCCCAGCGCTTCTAAACGAGCCTGGCAAGTGTTCCCAAAGCCCCGGGACGTGCTCCTGGCTGGAGATCACCTCTGGGCCTTGGCAGCAGTGAGGCACTTGGGCTGCCTGGCCTCTGATTGGCACTGGGAGGAGGAGGAAGCCTGGAGAGCTCCCCTTGCCCATGCCCTGCGCGGCCCGAGGTGCTGCAGGGCCAGTGTTTGCACATTCAGGGCACATCCAACAGCTCTATTTTGGTCTGGGTTTTTGGGAAAAGGATGGGCTGAGCTGTGGGGGTGGAGGGGAGGGTTTGGAGCAGTCACAGGTCACAAGATTTGGTCCTGATGATGGTTCTGCTCAATGCCTCTGAGCATGGTTGTGCTTGTGGGTGTTTATATTTGGATAGATAGACACATACAAAAATCTTGCTGTTGTACATTCTTACACTGTAAATGTGAGCTGTTTCTTTAAGGTCTTGCTCAGGCCTTGGGCTGGGAAGGAGAAGCTGTGCTGGGTGAGCAGAGGATGGAGCACCTCTGGGTGAGCCCTGGCACCTGCCTGTTTGGCTTTTTGATCCTGCCTGTCTGGCACAGAGCTGATGTTAGGGCCTGGAACGATCAATCCTGGGTGGCCAATAGAGAAAAGATGTGCTTTAGGAATCCCGAGCTGTCTCAGAGGCTCCAGCAGCACCAGCAACAGGCTGTGCTTGGGCTTGGCTGCTGCTGGGTGGGGAGAGTGAAGGCAGGAGAGGCTGGAGCTGCTGGGAACCAGGGAAGAACGTGGGGAGGCTGGGGTTGGCTTTGCAGGGTGACAGGGTGCTGGAGGAGGGTGCTGGGCAGGGACAGCTCCTGCCACAGCAGCAGAGCCCGTGCAGCCGTGGCCAGGTTGGTGCCAGCAGGGCCAGGGGTGCCAGCAGTCACAGGGAGGGCACAGCCCAGGCAGCTGGCACGCTGCCTCAGCCCAGGGCAGAGCCCTGCTGGGGCTGCTGCGCCGCTGCCAGCTCACAAGCTGGGCAATCTGGAGTGCCTGGCTGTGTGATCCTGGAGCTGTGTGGCTGTGATCCTGGAGCTCCCTGCTGGCTGTGATCCTGGAGCTGTCCTGGGTGTGATCCTGGAGCTGCCTGGCTGTGATCCTGGAGCTCCCTGCTGGATGTGATCCTGGAGCTGTGTGGGTGTGATCCTGGAGCTCCCTGCTGGCTGTGATCCTGGAGCTCCCTGCTGGATGTGATCCTGGAGCTGTGTGGGTGTGATCCTGGAGCTGCCTGGCTGTGATCCTGGAGCTGCCTGGCTGTGATCCTGGAGCTCCCTGCTGGATGTGATCTTGGAGCTGTGTGGGTGTGATCCTGGAGCTCCCTGCTGACTGTGATCCTGGAGCTGTGTGTGGGTGTGTGATCCTGGAGCTGCCTGGGTGTGATCCTGGAGCTGCCTGGGTGTGATCCTGGAGCTGTATGGGTGTGATCCTGGAGCTGCCTGGGTGTGATCCTGGAGCTGTGTGGGTGTGATTCTGGAGCTGTGTGGGTGTGTGATCCTGGAGCTGTGTGGGTGTGTGATCCTGGAGCTGTGTGGGTGTGATCCTGGAGCTGTGTGGGTGTGTGATCCTGGAGCTGTGTGGGTGTGATCCTGGAGCTGTGTGGGTGTGATCCTGGAGCTGTATGGGTGTGATCCTGGAGCTGTGTGGGTGTGTGATCCTGGAGCTGTGTGGGTGTGTGATCCTGGAGCTGTATGGGTGTGTGATCCTGGAGCTGTGTGGGTGTGTGATCCTGGAGCTGTATGGGTGTGTGATCCTGGAGCTCCCTGCTGGATGTGATCCTGGAGCTGTGTGGGTGTGATCCTGGAGCTGCCTGGCTGTGATCCTGGAGCTCCCTGCTGGATGTGATCCTGTAGCTGTGTGGGTGTGATCCTGGAGCTGTGTGGGTGTGTGATCCTGAAGCTCCCTGCTAGGTGTGATCCTGGAGCTGCCTGGGTGTGATTCTGGAGCTGCCTGGGTGTGATCCTGGAGCTGTCCTGGTACCATGCCCTGGGCCTCCTCGGGCACTCCAGGGATCCAGGGGCAGCCCCAGGTGCTCTGGGCACCCTGTGCCAGGGCTGCCCACCCTGCAGGGAACAATTCCTGCCCGCTGGGTGGCACCTGTGGAGCCAGGCTGGTCCTGGCAGATGGCTAAGCTCTCCTGCAAACTTTTCTGAGGAATGTTCCACAGCCTTCAAGGAAGACTGGTTATTTTTCCTCCCAATACTCAGCTTTTATCCTCTTTGCTGGAAGTTTCCTGGTTTGTTGTGGCTGCTTTCACAGCAGGCTTTGAGGCTTGAGTGCGACACCGAATGCAGCGAGGCTGTTCCTGCAGCAGGGCTGTTCCTGCAGCGGGGCCGTTCCTGCAGCGGGGCTGTTCCTGCAGCGGGGCCGTTCCTGCAGCGGGGCTGTTCCTGCAGCGGGGCTGTTCCTGCAGCAGGGCCGTTCCTGCAGCGGGGCTGTTCCTGCAGCGGGGCTGTTCCTGCAGCGGGGCTGTTCCTGCAGCAGGGCTGTTCCTGCAGCGGGGCTGTTCCTGCAGCAGGGCTGTTCCTGCAGCGGGGCTGTTCCTGCAGCGGGGCTGTTCCTGCAGCGGGGCTGTTCCTGCAGCGGGGCTGTTCCTGCAGCAGGGCTTGTGCTCTCCCCGTGACGCTGAGGCAGGGCTGAGAAGCAGAGGTTTGGAGATGAAGGCACTGTGCTGGGACTTGTGGAACCCCAGCTCTGCCTGAGCCAGGCTCGGGCTGTCAGCCCACGTTTCCAGTGCTCTGGGGACCAGAGGCTATTTGAGATTCTGTCTCATCCCCGTGGTGCTTTACCAGTCTGGACTACTTGTGTTCCAAAGCAATCCAACAAAAATCCCACCAGAAGTTTGCTTCCGCGACAGCCTTTCTTTAAAGAACCAAAGATTTTCCAAATTAAGAAAACAACAAAATCCCAATTCTCCTTACTCAGTATCTTTGATGACAAGGCCAGAGGGATCTGTGTCCCTCCGTTGTCTCAGGTGGGAATGCCCAGGTTTGGTTCTTGGCAAGTTTGTTTTCTCTCCTGCCATTTTAGGATTTGTGCACAGCAAAGCAAGCTCACAGACCGCAGATTTCCTAATAAATGTCTAATTTCATAAATACATTGCTGGTGGTAATTATGCACTCAGCAGAATGGAGATGTTTTGTGTCATTAAATTCAGCCCCTGTGGCATTCTGCACCCAGAGCAGAGGAGCGCCAGGCTCTGGGCAGCCCTGGTGACACAGGAGGGGTCAGTCCCTCTGCAGGGCTGCCAAGGACGGGGGGCACAGCAGGAGTTCTGCCTCTCTGCAGAGGCAGGATTTGAGCCTCAGGAGTGCAGCAGGCTCTGCCTGCAGCCACAGCCACCCCTGGGCTCCTTGGTGTGAGAGCTGAGCTCAGCTGCAGGTGGGTGGTGCAGCTCTGGGGGGCTCTGGGAGCCCTCTGGGCACCCCATGGCACCCCCTGCTTGTGGGGCCATCAACATCACAGCAATCTACTTCCAAAGTAAACCTACACATCATCAATTTATATATATTTATAGGTAATAATTCAGAAAACTCTAAATATGTGTTGTGGTCCATCAGAGCTTTTGAAACACAGGTTTATTTTTAGCTGTCTCAAGAGGAACACAGATCAGTCGATGCTAGAAGTCAACGTTTCATGGCCAAAGCAAGCTTGGCCTGGCTGGCTGCATGTGTCAGAGCAGAGCCCTTGTCCCCGTGGGTGTCCTGGTGTCCTGGGACAGCGTGTGCTGGATTGGAAACACCTCTGGCTACCCACAGCTGCAATAACAACATCCAGGGCAGCCTCAGGGGGGGCTGGAACTGAACCCTGGGATTTAAGGGCATCTCCCCAGCAGAGACAGCACCGAGCGCTGGAGTTGTTTCCCAGGTGGATCCCACCAAAACCGAGTCCTAATGGATAGGATCAAGGCCAAATTCCATTTAATAAAAAATGGCAGGAATAACTACAAAAATAAAGACAAACTGTCAGCTCAAATTTGGCAGGAAGTTGTTACTTTTGCAGGAATAAAATCCAGCACTAATAGAGATGGTTTAGTGATTT
Organism: Motacilla alba alba; assembly: GCF_015832195.1. Lineage (NCBI taxonomy): Eukaryota > Metazoa > Chordata > Aves > Passeriformes > Motacillidae > Motacilla > Motacilla alba. Next base: position 1,059,566 of record NC_052027.1, on the reverse strand, counting down.
TTAAAGCAGGTAATTTTGTGGCAGGGCTTGAATGCACAGAAATTATATTGACAATAAAAATTAATTAAACGACTTTCTGTGGGTTTGTAGTTTTTCTATCTGACAGCAGCACAGAAAATCTCTGAGTAACTGGATGATCCTCAAGGTCCCCCCCATCCCAAGCCCTTCCACGGATGATGATGCAAAGGAAGTGAGCTTTTGGAGATGTGCCTGCTGCGGCTGCAGTGGAGGATTTGCAAAGGAGGAGAAGATGGTTTGATTCCCAGCACACCTTGGACAACTGGAACAGACAACTGGAGGGGGCTGCCCAGGGAGGTTTGGGTGCCCATCTCTGGAGTGGCCCAGGAAGGGCTGGAGGTGGCACTCAGAGCTCAGGGCTGGGCACAAGGTGGGCACTGGGCACGGCCTGGGCTGGGAGGGTTTGCCAGCCTCAGGGACCCTGCCCTGGCGTTCTCTGCACTGGGAGCTCCTTGCCCGTTTCATCTCCTGCAGCAGAACGCTGGTGTCCCAGGTGAAGGGATTTTGGCTTCACAGGATTTCGGGAGCTGACACAAAAAGATGAATTTTCCATCTGCCTGCAGTGCCCAGGGTGGCGGCAGCCCTGAGGGAGTGACAGCTGGTTTGCTCTTGTTTGGCTAAGCTGGAAATGTGGACATGAGCGATGGCCTGGGTTTTTCCAGCCCCAAGGAGGATCCAGGGCAGCTGCACGAGTTCTTCTATAACACACCAGGATCCCCAACACCTCAGCGTGAAACAGGAGCACAGCAGAGGTGATGGAGTCCCTGGAAAAGCCACTTTCCTTCTTCAGGAATATTTCAGTGATGTGGTGAACTGAGAAGAGCATTAAATCCATGAAGAAATGAAATAAATCCCAAATACAATTTTTCCCACCTATGAAAAATGTATTTTGCTGGGGAATTGAATTGTTGTTAAAAATGCCTCCCACCCCCGTGCTTATTTTCTCAGGAAGAATCTCCTTGCATTTCAGAAGAGAATGAAATAACTCTGAGCACAAAAGCACTGAGGAGCGGGGCTGAGATCTCATCTGTAAAACGTCCTGCTCGAGCCCAGCCAAGCCTGTGCTGCTCCATCTGCCAGGGAAACGCTGCTGGTGCCTGCTCAGCTGTGCCTCCCGTGGCTCTGCCCTGGCAAATGTGGGCATGGAAACACAGCCCGGGGGGTTCTGGGGTTCTGGGTGTGCCCCTCTGCTGGAGCCAGGAGCTGAGCCCAGCTCTGGGCTCTGCCCAGCACCATGTGCACAATGGCAGTGGGGCTGCTCCTTGGAGTCCTGCAACCAGGAAGGCTGGAAGAGACCTCCAGGGTGAAGTGCAGCCTTTGGAGTGGATCTGGGGCTCCTCTGACCCCAACACAGCAAGGCCGGACTGCAGCTGAGAGGTTCCATCCCAGCCTGCAGGAGCAGCTGAGAGGTCCCATCCCAGCCTGGAGCAGCTGAGAGGTCCCATCCCAGACTGGAACAGCTGAGAGGTTCCATCCCACACTGCAGGAGCTGAGAGGTTCCATCCCAGACTGGAACAGCTGAGAGGTTCCATCCCAGCCTGGAGCAGCTGAGAGGTTCCATCCCAGACTGGAGCAGCTGAGAGGTCCCATCCCTGCTCCAGATAGGAAGCAGTCGTGGCAGATTTCTCCCTGAACTCCCAGCAGCTGCCGGGCAGAGTGCTGCTCTGTGGCACTCGGTGCAGCAGTGATGGGACAGCCCCCAGGCCGTGCTTTATCGGTAAACTGTGCTTTGGTTTGCCTTTGCTGCTCTCCCAGTGCATTTTTAGCAGTGAACGTGTGTGCTGTGTGTGCTGTGTGTGCTTCTCCCTCCTCCCAGAGCAGCTGGGGCTGCCCTGCATCCCTGGCAGTGCCCAGGGCCAGGCTGGAAGGGCTGGGAGCACCTGGGACAGCGGGAGGTGTCCCTGCCATGGCAGGGGTGGCTCTGGGGGGGCTTTAGGGTCCCTGCCATGGCAGGGGTGGCACTGGGGGGGCTTTAGGGTCCCTGCCAAGCCAGCCCATTGCAGGATGCCATGCCCCAGGAGCCAGCGGCTGCCCTGAGAGCTCCCTCGTGCCCTGCAGGCAGGCTGGCAGGGAAGTGTCCAAGTGCTGGGTGAATTCCCTGGCGTGCTGAGCGCAGGGAAGGGCCACGTTCGGGGAAGTGACAGCCTGTCACTGCACTGAACAAAACACTCACAGAGCAGGAGCAATTTTAAAAATAGCAAGCAGGGAGCAAATGGCCTGGCAGGGAGAGGCAGCACCGGGAGGGTGGAATTGGCCCTAATGGGCTCAGGCTGTGCTGGGGATGGAGCTGTGAGCTGCAGGGGGGAGCACAGGCACTGCTCCCTCCCGGCCCCTTTAGCAGAGCTGCTTTTATTCCTCATTTGCACAGAGAACTTGCCCAGCCTTGTGTGGGTGCACGAGGGGCTGCTGGTGCTGGGCTGGGGCTGCTTCTCCTGGGGGTGGTGGGGAACAGGGGCGAGCCCCGGGCTGCTCTGGGACCTGCTTTACACTGCAAACTCTGGGCAAGCTGGCAGGCCTGGGTCAGACATTACCTGATTCCAAAAAGCAATGACCTGACTGCTGCCTGCAGCAGGTGAGTGCTTGGTGTCAGCCCGGGAAAGCAGAGATGGGATTTTTAGCTGATTTTTATCCCACTCTGGTCCCGTGAGCTTCCCAAATGAGCCCCAGCAGCCCCAGGGACCCTGCTGGTGCCCAGGGTCCTGCCAGTGCCCAGGGATGTGTGGCAGATCCACAGGACAGGGTCTGCTGTGCCTGTGCTCAGCTGTGGGGGAGCTCCTGCAGCCTCAAACTTGGCAGGTTCACGGGCAGAGCAGCAAAACAAGGTAAAAAAGGTAAAAAAAAAAATTTTTTTTTTCTTTTCAGGTTATTTTTTCCCCTTCATCCTTCTCCCAGTGCTCATATAAATCAAGCAAAATGTGGTACAACTGGAATCTGTTTTCCTTAACAGTTGGCAAAGTGGTGTCTGTGCTATTGAACCTGAATCCTTTGGCAGATGCCAAACCCACAAAGCCCTTCCCGTTTTATTTTAAAGGCATGCTGCTCATCCTCATTTCAGGCATCACAGATAGAACAGATATATTTGGAAGACATTGTTTGGGTTTTTTTTGATCTATAAAATAGAGCCTGTCATAGAAATGGGTGTGTAACTCAGCAGAATTTGTGTGGGATGTATAAATCCTTCCCAGTGAGGACTGTGCTAGGGATTTGTCTTGGGAAAGATGACCAGGAAGGGTTTGACCTCAGCCAGGGCTTCTCCCTGCCCATAAAAGTAAAGATACACAAATTATTGCAGTGACAGTGCACAAAGAGCTGCCTTTTGCCTGGAGTGGATTTGTCAGCACAGTGGTAGGGCCCTTACCCTGGGGTTTGGCTCGTGTTCTTTCGGGGACAGACACAGAACCTGCCTGGAAATAACCAGCCCCACTTTCCTCCCAGGGCTTTGGGGAGGGAAATTCTGTTGGGCCTGTGGCTAATGAGGTGTCTCCTGTGCAGGAGGGAATGCTGTCTGCTGGTGTCAGGGGCTGGTCTCTGCCTGCCAGCACTGCTGGGTTCCAGTGCCACCCCAGTGCCCTGGATTTGGGCAGCCAGTGCTGTTGGGGCTGCTCAGGTGCTCGTTCCCATCGAGGGAGTGGGACCTGGGCAGGTTGGAGGTGAAATCTGCTTTGTGCCCTGGCAGGACAGAGCCTGTGCTGGGGCTGGCCCGGGCAGGACCCAAAGGAGGCTGAGCAGAGCTGGGAGAATGCCACGCCTGCCCAGGGACCAGAGCCCTTCCCTGCAGCACAAAGGGACCCGTGAGGTCTTCAGTGCCACCTGACAAACCTGATCCCCTGGGAAGCAGGACAGAGAGCCCTGCTCTGCTCTGCAGCTCCACAAAGCCGTCTGCTGGAGCCTCTCAGGCCCAGCTCAGGGCTGGCAGCTCGAGCTGCTGAGCCAAAACCCAGCCCGGGGATTTCGGGCATGGCTGGGATGGACCCAGAGCAGACAAATCCATCCTGCTATTATTGGTTTGTCCTTCTGTTGCGATGGATGTGTCAGCTTAATGAGCTGGCTTTCCCCCCCACTTTGCACTTCATCATTCTGTCTCTCCAGATGGGATTTTAAATTCGCACCTTGCTGACAGGAACATGATTCTGGGGCTGGGAGATCACAGCCTGGCTGCTGCCTGTGACCAGCAGCACCGCTGAGGTCCTGTGGGACAGCAGCCAAAAGCCACCAACAGAGAGAGGAGTGGCACCATGTGCTTGACTCGAGATGTGATCACACTCTTTGGGCTTCATGAACTGGCATTTTTTTGTAAAAATGTCCCCTGCCCCGACGGAAAAAAAATACTTAAAAATACAAATTCCTTAAAACCTCTCAGACACAGACCTGCCTCAAACCCCAAAACACAAACCCATGGTTGAACAGTTATTTTAATGAGTGGAGGTTCTCATGGTAACTCCTGGCTGCAGGAGCTGGGGCATTAAAAGTCACACAGGTGCAATGGCTACAGCAGTACAACGTGCTCTGAGATGCTCAGGACATTTCCCATGCCTTTCTCCCGTCCAGGAAGGAGCCCACGCTTGTGACCCATATATTTTATCAGCAATTTCAAATTTTTCATTCATTTTGGAGCTTTGAGAAATGAAAGGCAGGAAGCTGCTGAAGGCCCAGGGGGGCAGCAGGGCCAGCTCTGGAGAGGGATCTGCATGGCCAAGGTGGCACTGCACATCCCCTGGGGTGAAACCCAACCTGAGCCAGCCTGGGAACCCTTCCCACCTCTCCCCCGTTAATGACTCTAATTGCCCTAATGAGACACTGCAGTTAAGTTGTCTCCTCTCTCCCGCCCATGATTTCTTCTTTAGCTTTTCTCAAAGTTGATTTTTTCCCCCATGTGCTGTTCTCACGTGTGGTTCTGTACATTAACAATTGGGACACGACAGTTCTTCTGTATCTTTTCTAAAATGTTCCCTGGGGAATTATGCTTCAACCAGGGAAATTGTATGTTTCATTATCAAAAAGGTTTCAGGCTTTATCAGAGTCTTTTTGTAATAGTTGTCATGGAGGTTTTTATTATTATTGTTAAATTGAATAATGGGGAGGAACCTGTTCTTAAGCCTTTGCACAAGAACTAAAATTTAAATCCAGATAAATCTGCTCTGTTTGTAAAAGTGACTTTTTAAGGTTAACTGCATTTAGTCCCAATCGTTGGAAGTGCAGCTTTGTTACTTTATCTGAATTAGATAGCGAGGGGTTTTGCAGCTGTAATAAGGGAAGATTGAACTTGACTTTTAAATGCAGATGGAATGTCTGGGAGTTATTTTTCAGGGCCTGATTTCCTGGTAATCACAAGAAGCCCTCCACGAGGCCTGGCAGCACTGCTCCAGGAGCCCAGCGGGGCTGCAGCCTTGTGGAAGTGACAGGGAAAGAGACCTCAGAGCCATGGTTTGGGTTGGGAGGGACCTCAAATCCCACCCAGCGCCACCCCTGCCATGGCAGGGACACCTCCCAGTGTCCCAGGTGCTCCAGCCCCAGTGTCCAGCCTGGCCTGGGCACTGCCAGGGACCCAGGGGCACCACAGCTGCTCTGAGCTGCTGCCAGCAGGGCTGGAGGTGATTTTGTTCCTAGCAAGCACCAGATGCTCCCATTTGGGTGGGACTGGGGCGCTCCCAGCAGAGCTGGGGCCAGCCCTGCCCTGGGGGGACACGGTGCTGGTTGTTATTCTGATACCCGGAGCCATCCCTGGGATCCAGCAGCTCCCGGGTTTTGGGGCTGGGATGAAACCTGAATGAGCAATAAGGAGATGAAAAGCTTGGCTGTGAGTGAGCTCCTGCAGCAAGGAGTGGAACCTCTTTGAAATGTGGGTCAGAGCCGGCAGAGGGGTTTCAAACAGTTTTGTCTAAAGGGGAAAAAAAAAAGAAAAAAAAAAAGGAGAGGAGTAGTTTGAAAATGTCAATAAAATAATCATTCATCTCAGCATATTCAGGCTGTCAGACTTCAGGGAGCTCCCAGTTCAGAGAAAGCATGAAATGCAAATACTTTATGTAATGTTGACTGTGACCATCGGCCTCATTATGCCTCTGAAATTCATCATTTTTGCCTTCGGATGCTGAAGTTTGTTGACAATCAGGAGGAAGAAGAGTCCCCCTGGATTGTTGTGGTGTGGCGCACTGGGAACTTTCCCTCTAATTATGGCAGGAAGGCAAATTGCAGGAGGCTTTTTAAAATAACAAGTGAAGATAGTGACCTTTTTTACAAAGGCTTTGATGAAAGATGTGAAAAAATGGAATTCATTAGAATATTTCTAATTTCCTGACATTCAAATAGGAGAGACTTTCTCAATGTGCATCTTCTCAAACATTTATCATTAAATGTCGTTGTTTAACAAAGGTCCCTGGACTCTTTGCATGCCAATGAACCCCACGATTGAATTTAGAAATATAAACTCTACAGAAGGAAAGAATTTATTTCTGTGTCTACAGTGCTGTCCTACAGTTCATTACTGTGGTGTAAATGCCTGAATGAGTTCAGTCTAAAGGTGCATAAATGCATGTCAATGAATTTAAAATTAGGACTATTAAAATAACTGTGCAAATCCCCTAAGAGCATTTGGGGGCAAAATTAAATGCAGGGCACATATAAAATATATTTTAAAATATATATATATAAATGAATGATTATATATGATTGCAACATTAGCAGGTTTGGGGTTTTATTGAGATTCATAAGGAACCACAAAGATAATTCTTGAGGTGTTTTCCAGGTGTGCAGGGAAGGTGAGCAGCAGCATCTGAGGGCTCCTGGTTCTGCTCCGGTGCCAGCTGGGTTGGGGTTGGGGCAGTGTTTGGGGGGTTAGTTGGACTGCAGTGGTTGGGGGGTGTTTGGGGGGTTAGTTGGACTGCAAAACCCCAGCCCCACCCCACGGATCACGGGACAGTGAACAGTGCTCCCTTGTTGGTGCTCCCTTTGTTTGGGGACACAGCGGGCCCTCCCTGCTGTGCAGAGCTGCGGTGCAAGCAGGACAAACCAAGGGACAGGGCAGGATCTGTGATGTGCCCATGGAGCTCCAGAGGCAGAGCCACTCAGGGAATGGCTGGGGGATTCCAGAGTGGGAATCCCTGAGAGGGAGCTGCAGGCAGCTTCCCCAGCTGGGTGTGCTCCCGTGGGACACGGCCCCGTGGCATTCACATTTTCTGGGAAAATCCCTTCGTCCAGGATTTTTCTCCTGGGATGCTGAGAACCCTCAGAGGAAAATGAAAACAATAATTGTCTCATTTGCTTCTGCTGTGTGTTGCTTGTGTGGAATGTGTTTGGACATTGTTTATCCAACAGGTGATTCATTGGGTTCTGCTGTGAGTTGTTTTCACTCATTGGCCAATCAGTGCCAAGCTGTGTCAGGACTCTGGAAGGAGTCACAGGTTTTCATTATTATCTTGTTAGCATTCTGTCTGTATCCTTGCTGCACTCTTTAGTATAGTTTAGTTTAGTGTTCTTTAATATAATACAGTATCATAAAATAATCAATTAGCCTTCTGAGAACCTGGAGGCAGATCCGTCACTCCTTCCTGCCACGAGGCACCCACAAATGCAATACATCCCTTTCCTCCTCCTCATCACCAAGGCTCCACATCCTCACCCGGTGTCCCTGCATGTCACAGCCCTCTGCAGCAGTTCTCTCTCTCCAGCAGCTCCTGCTGCCACCCACGCCTTGGATCAGAGCACGGGGGCTGCTCGAGCACCTGCTGCTGGTCCCTGGCAAAGCTGGCCTGGAACGAAACGTCCCAAATGCCACCACAGCAGGGATTTAGCGCTGCTCCCTTTGGGAAGGATGAGGAAGAAGAGGAGAAGAAGAGGCAGGAGAACATAGCCACATGCCCAGGTGGCATCCCGTGTGCCCTGGGAGGGAGCAGGGAAAAGCAGGTGGGGAGATGGGGCTGAGTGGGGGAGCCCTGGCAGGGGTGGGGTCAGTTCCCTGCTGGGGAAATCCCCCAATTAGAGGGGGCTAATGAGGGAGGGGATAAATGAGGGAGGAGCAGCGTGGGGTGGGGAGATGCTCAGAGGAAGAGCAGCCCAGGGAAAGGAAAGGCAAGGCATCTTGATGCAGGTAAGAATGATTCCAGCTGGTTTGGGGTGGTTGTTGCTGGTGCAAGATGGTTCCTCAGTTGTTGTAATGTCTGTGCTTTTAGAGTTTCTTCTTTGAATTGAATCTCAGCATGTTATCTCAAGAAAAAACCCTTTAGCTTTTCTCTCCTGGGGTATTTCAGTGCTTTTATGTGGTTTAGAGTTCCCAAGGAATGTTTCTCTCCTGCTGTGGAGTATCTGAGGCCTGGCTTTGTCCCCAGTAATTCCCATCTTCACCCTCTGGCTCCTCAGACCCCAAAAATCCATTAAGCAGCCCCTTGGATTGGCAGAAGGAGTTTCCAGTCATCTCCTGCTCACTGATGAGAGGCTTTGCCAGGACCTTGCTCTGGGATTCAGGAGCTGAATGGAACTTTTGCCATTAATGAATCTAAATTTGTAGGAGTAACAGAATTTCAGGTGCTGCTTCTTTTATTGGTGGAGTATAACGTGTATCACGCACACACTGGAAAAGGTTTTCACTTCAGAGGAGGGAAAGGAGCACTTTGGTGTTCATGCTGTGAATTTTCTACAGAGAATGACTCTAAATGCACATTTTGTAATGCATGACTTTATTTATTTTAAAAAGGGCTGCATTATTAAATTTGGTTTTGTCTGTGCAAACAAATGTGAATTATTTTGCCAGCTCAAGTGTTTTCTCAGTCACCCATAAATAAGAAAGTGACTTGAAAGTACAATTGATCAGAAATGATGCATTGAGTGTTTCCCTACAAGGAGGGCATTGAGCTGGGAGTTCTGTCATGTTGTGGAATCCTCCCTCACCCACAGAACGCCTTTCTCCCTCAGATCTGCATTTCATGACCGTATCTTTGTTTTCTGTGAATGATGAGATAACTCAGATAAATCTGTGCTGGCTGAGCCAAAGCAGAGCTGCACTGTTGTGCCACAGAGCAGATGTTTGTTCTGAGGGAAGGGGTCAGCAGGGCTGAGGGGCTCTTTGGGGGTGCTGGCCAGGTCACAAAGCTTCCCAAGGCATTGAAGATGAGCTGGGGTGCTGCTGGAGAGGCACAGCTGGCATGCTTTGTGGAGGACCTGAGACGAACACCTGCCAGCCCTGCTGAGGGTCTGCTCGATGCCCTCAGTGAGCACCCCGGGCTGGTGCTGAGCTGCTCCCACCTCGGAAAGGAAAGGTGCTGGGCTGGATCTGCTGCTTGTCCAGGCTGAGAAATGGCATGGATGGATGGATGGATGGGTGGGTTCATGCCCAAGGACAGCCTCGCAGGGGAAAAGGCAGGGCTGGCCTCCTTTGGGCCTTTGTCCTCAGGGAGAATTTAATCTAGATTTTGTTGAAAACTGCTCATATTTCAGCAGTGCTGTTTCCCAGAATGTATTTCCTTTCCAAGCACGGTGTGCAGGGAGTGGGCTGTGCCAGGCTGGCCTGGCAGGGCCTGGCAGCCCTCATGGTGCCTGGGCCCTCATGGTGCCCTGCTGCCCAGCCCTGCTGCCTGCCGGGCCGCTGGCTGTTCTGCCCTAGGAAACGCTTCAGCTCCCGTGCCCTTGGCAGTGAACCATCCCAATCTTGCTGTGGATCCCTTCCACCCAGCCAGGGCAGGCCTCCAGGCAGAGCTGTGCTGCCAGGGCTGCTGGTGGCCCTGCTGCCGTCGTCTGTCCCTGCCTGTGTCTGAGGGGCCGGAGCTGGGATTGGGTTCCAGGGAGCTCTGCTGGGTCGGGTGGGCAGCTCTGAGGAGGCTGAGAGATGCTGGCAGTGTTTGAGAAATGTCTCCTGTCAGGGGAGCCCTGCCAGCTCAGCGGGGCTGGGCCAGGTGCCCCCAGAGGGACGGGGTCTGTGTGCCCCCCGTGATGAGCAGCAAACAGCCAGATCAGCCTGCGTTACAGCAAGTCCTACTTCTGTCCTATTTCTTCCCTGCCTGGAGAATATTAATGTACAAATCAAAGGAATCTACTTAAAAGTGTTTTAAGTGAGCAGCCTTGTTAGGGGAAGGGTTTGTCATTATGCAATATGAAAGACTGAGGTGATCCTGATGCAGAGAAGGGGAAAAGGAGGAGAAGTTTGCAGTGACCTCCCCTTTCCTGAAGGAAGAGCAAACCCTTTGGATGGCTGCTCCAGCCCCAGAGCTGCACAGCAGGGAAATGGCCTCAGGCTGGCTTTGGGTTGGCACTGGAAGATGTGGTTACCCATCTCAGCTAGGTTTCAGAATGGTGTGCAAGCGGAGTAGTTATCAACAGGGGATTGTTAAAAAACCTGAGATCATTTGAAGTGAATCACTGTCCAGGGCTTGTTCTGCTGCGTGGGAAGGTCTCCCAGGCTGGAAGGACCTGTAGCATCTGATTCATCTGTCTTGCACTGAGGGAGAAGAGAGTGAAAAATGCCATTTCAGTGTTCACATGTGGGTTTATTTCTCAGCTTTCTGTAACTCCTTGTGGCAGTTCCGTGCTGGGGTGGGATGAGCTCACTCCCTGCACCCCTTGGGTTTCCATTCCTGTGCCCAGAGGCGCTCCCTCCCTTTCCCATGGTTGTGCCACTTTCCCCCCACCCTGTCTCCCCACCAGTCCAGTGCAAGGAGGAGGAATTCCAAAACGTTGCCCCTCAAGGATCTCTGTTCATCCACTTTGCAGAAGATCTGGCTGATCTTCTAGAGACTTCAGCATTTCTGCCTTCACCATTTTCTCTGTACATGGAGAAGCTTCACTGTAAGATCCTTCTAATCTCTCAGGTTTCAAAGCTAATGGCACCAGGCTAAAATTACCCCATTAAATATCAATTAACATAAATCATCACAAGATGCTGCTCAGATTAAATATGCTCCTACTGGGTCTTTCTGTCTGGAAATATAACTGAGTGAAGAAGTGTTAAAATGAACTGACTTGGATGCTCCAAGGGGGTTTTTGGGTCTTGGCTGAGTTTGTGACTGTTAGCATTAAAATAAAATAACCCTTCACTGCTGCATGCTCTTGGGCATGGCTGTGGCCTGTTCCAGGGGATGGGCTCGGACTAAAACACAGTTTAAAGGTAATAATTAATCCTGGGTCAGATGATTAAACCACACTGGCTCTTTGTGTGGGAGAGCTGGCTGAGGTTTGGTGCAGTTCAGCTCACTCTGGAAGTGGATTAAGCCTGATCCAGCCTTATCCTGAGTGAGTGCTCATATAAAAGGCTGAATTGAGGCTGTTTCATTTCTTAATTGACTGAATTAGGATTTGAATTTTTGCCATGTGGGTAAGTCCTGGGTGGTTTTGGTGACTCTGGGAGCACAACAGAAGAATTGCTGTTATGTTTGTTCATGTGTTTAATTTTGCAAAACAAGTTCTACTATCTTAAAATGTGAAAGAAACTCATGTTAGGAGGTGAAGGAGAGCAATGGAGGGAGAAATTAATGTGGCTTTTTTCTTCACTGGTGGCTGCTTCACCCATGTCTGGCAGCAGAAGCAGGATGAATACATGTCATGTTTTCCAGCTAATTTCTGGGTCACTTCTCCCGTGGCTGCTGGAAGTGACTAAGCAGTATTTAATCTGGTTTAACAGATATGCAAAGCAGGGCTGCTGCTCTCCCTGGAGCAGGGCTGGGCACACATCCCAGCTTTGCTGGGCTGCTCCTTTTCCACGTGTGTGACCCACGGGAGCCCGGGGCAGCTGGGGGGAAGCAGCTGTGCTGGAGCCTGCAGGAACATCCTGTGGGAGTGGTAGAGACTGGGGGAGGTCTGCTCCATAATCCCGTCAAAATTTATTGCCACGGTCATGGAATCATGGAATGGTTTGGGTTGGAGGGACCCTAAAGCCCACCCAGTGCCACCCTGCCATGGCAGGGACACCTTCCCCTGTCCCAGGCTGCTCCAGCCCCAGTGTCCAGCCTGGCCTTGGCACTGCCAGGGATCCAGGGGCAGCCCCAGCTGCTCTGGGCACCTGTGCCAGGGCTGCCCACCCTGCCAGGGAACAATTCCTTCCCAGTATCCCGTCCATCCCTGCCCTCTGTGTCAGTGTCTGCTCAGGGAGTTTGGAATGCCCTGCTGTGCCACGGGCTCCTGGCACAGCCCTGGGCTGGCAGCCGAGGCCCTGCTCACATAGTCTGTGCCTTTTTGGGGTGCTTTGTGCTCAGATAACAATCTGCAGCTGCAGTGCTGGGGGGGCCTCAGCCACATCTGCCCCCTTGGCAGCTGCTCAGCCAGGCGTGCCCATGGCCTGTGCCCAGGCTGGGCACAAAGGCTGCCTGACCCCAGTGGCACTGCTCTTGTGGCTGACTCATCTCTGAGTGACCAGTGCCAGTCCCAGGGCTGGGACAGGATGACCAGTGCCAGTCCAGGGGATGGTGAGCCCTGGCATGCCATGGAAATGGGGCTGGGACAGGATAAACTCTGCCAGTCTGGGCATTGTGAGCCCTGGCAGGCCATGGGGCTGGGACAGGATAACCAGTGCCAGTCCTGGGGATGGTGAGCCCTGGCATGCCATGGAAATGGGGCTGGGACAGGATAACCAGTGCCAGTCCTGGGGATGGTGAGCCCTGGCATGCCATGGAAATGGAGCTGGGACAGGATAACCAGTGCCAGTCCAGGGGATGGTGAGCCCTGGCAGGCCATGGGGCTGGGACAGGATAACCTGTGCCAGTCTGGGCACTGTGAGCCCTGGCAGGCCATGGAAATGGGACAGGATAACCAGTGCCAGTCCAGGGAATGGTGAGCCCTGGCAGGCCATGGAAAGATGCCTGGGACGGGAGCAGGCCACGGGCAGGACGTGCTGCTGTTTGCACCCTGCCAGGAGCTCTGTAGCTCTGGGATGCCTCAGCTGAAAGGCACACCTGAGACAAGAGTTAGTGAGTGACTAGAAAACAGCAGCAAATATCCAACCGAAGGGAAGGCACACATTGTTTTTATTGTCCGTGCATTAATAATGCAGCAGCCTGTGCTGTGCAGAAGACATGGCTGTGAGGTTCAGGTGGCTCCAGTGACAGCAGCACAGACCTGGCACTGAGCAGGATGCAGACTCAGACTTCAGATTGCAAAAAGGAGGGGACTGGACCTCCATGGCTGGAAATTTCCTCTGCCTGACTGAGTATTATGGTCTTTATCTTTGCATTGGTAGCTTGCTGTGACTCTGCACCAAAGCTGCCTTGGGCAGATGTGGCTGGCAGTGAGGAAGAGGTCAGGTGTTCCTCACTGGGATCTGTGTCTCTGCCTCGGCTCTGAGCAATCCTGGGACAGGTACCGAGGGGGAGATGCTTGTAGCATGGGTTTCTCCTTGCCTGCAGCCAGTGAGCTGATACCAGGCTGATGTAAACACAGCCAGCAAATGTCAGAATCCTCTGCTGGCCTGGGGCTCCTGCCCTGCCTGGCTGCTCCAGTAGCACAGCAGGCTCAGTGGGAGCTGCAGAGTTGCATTTTGGGGATAACACCTGATCTCTGGGGCTCTGAGTGAGGCACAGGAGGTTTGGGATGGGATTAGAGCCCACCCAGTGCCACCTCTGCCATGGCAGGGACAGCTCCCACTGTCCCAGGCTGATGTCCAACCTGGCCTCGGGCACTGCCAGGGATCCAGGGGCAGCCCCAGCTGCTCTGGGCACCTGTGCCAGGCCTGGTCCCCTATAAGGCACTTCCAATTGTTGCAGGTAACTGGAAAAGAAAATACAGGGGAAAAAGGTGACTGAGGACACATCAGAGCATGATTCACTTCTTCAAGACCTTCATCAAAGGCCAGGGCTCGCCCTGCTCTGAGCAGGTTTGATGGGAGAGAGCTGCTCTCATCTCTGTTGATCGTGTGGTGGTTGTTTAGGTCATGGTCACTCATTACAGGATCTGTTCTTTCTGGAGGTGATCGTTCAGGAGAATGAACTGAACCTTGCTCCCCACTGGCCCCGTGTCAGGCTCAGGTGGATCCAGGCTGGAGCTGGGAGCTTTGGGAGCAGCTTGCTGTGCAGCTTTAGTGATTTTGGCCGTGTTTGCACATTTTCTGCTTTGACATGAGTTCAGGTAACCTCAGTTCTCGCTTGGGTGTTTTGGAGGGATGTTTTTGTCTGCTCCTGCTGCGGGAGGGGGGCAGTGCAGGTGTTGGCAGGTCCAGGCAGGCAGGAGGCTCCTGGTGTGATCACAGCAGTGCTCCAAGGAGCTCCACCTGCCCACGGGGAGCAGTGGGGATGGAGCACTCCTCCTGCTGTTGTCCTGGAAAACAATTTTGCTTTATTTTTCCAAGGCAGAACTCACCACTCAGCTTCTGTTCGGGTCGTTTCACACTCAAACTGCTTTTATTTCAGAGAAGCTGTAACTTTTATGAACTTCTGTGGGTGATGTGGAATATTATCACAGCTCAGTTATTTTCTCTCCTCAGTTACGTGGGAAAGCAGAGTTCAGCTGGTTTGGTGATGCATCCCTGTTATTTCGTGGGTTGGTTTTTTTCCCCAAATCCCACGAGATTTACGTTAAAAGACTTATTTGATGAAATCTGCTGCATCACAGGCGTGATGCTGCTCAACAGGTCAGGCTGGCTGAGTGTAATATCTGCTGGACTCGGTTCCTTTGCCCCTGAACCTCGCCAGGAGTGTTTCCTGCCCTGGCAGCTGTGTGGGGCTCAGCCCATGCTGCTGCTGCAGGGGTTTTGTGTGGGGTGGATTTCTGGTGCCTGATGTCACACAGGCACAACTGGGGCCCTTTGCATCCCAGCTTTCCACCACGTCTGAGCGTTCCATTTCACAGCCAGGGAAGATTAAGGCTGTCTCAGTAATACCCTTTAATTCAGCCTCATGATCGAGCTCATGCTCTGCTGTGATACAGATGCTGACTAATTTGCAATATTGTCTGAAGGAAAGATGAGGCAGAACAGGATCTGCAGGCATTCAGGAGAGTGCACACACTGATTTTATTTTGGTTCCCTCTTTCACAGTGCTGGAGATGACTTAAGAAAAAAAAACCCCAAAAACGAAGACATGTATTTTGCTTGCTGTAAATGTAAATATAAATCCTCATCAGCAACTGTGTAATCCGGCAATGATCTCTCTTAAATTGAAACAAATAATAAATTTTGTGAATAGAGCTGAGGATTGATGGTGTCATCCTTGCAGGCAGTTTAGATGTAAAGAGTTTTATATTGACTATGCAAATCAATGTTGAAATAACACCAGAAGGGAGCCAAAGATAAAAGAGCTGTTAAACCTTCCTGTGAATTCTTGCAAATCAGCTCCTGAGCCTGCAGCAGCTCCTCGTGCTCTCCACCTTGGAGGGCTGGCTCTGCACGCTGCTTTTCCCTCTGCTGGGGCTCTTGGAGAGGCTCTGGAGCAGCTCCATGAGGATGGAATATGGGTCAGTGTTGTCCTTGATGCAGTGCTGATTTATCCAGAGGGTCCTGCAGGGCCTTCCCAGCTCCAGAGCAGCGTGCAGCCGTGCTCCTGTGTCAGAGCTGAGCAGCCTGGCCCTGCCTGCAGCTGAGGGATCCTCTCCTGTCAGCCACCCCAGCTCCTGTGCTCAGGAAACACACTGGGCTCCGGTTCAGCTCAGCTTTCCCTGCCACTGTGTCCCAGGGAGAGCCTGAGGCCAGGCTGGGGCTCTGAGAGAAGGATTTCCTCACCCCCTGGGTGTGCAAGAAAAGGGCCTGGGGGGTCCTGGCTGCTGCCAAGTGGAACAGGAGGCAGCGGTGCCCTGGCAGCCAGGGGGACATCCCTGTCCTGGGGGGTTAGGAGCAGCAGCCGGGGAGGGATTGTCCCCTCTGCTCTGCACTGGGGTGGCCTCGACCCCAGCCCTCAGGCAGTTTTGTCTAAAAAAAGCCATTAAAGCCATTGGAGAGCGGCCCAAGGAAGCCACGGAGATGGGGAGGGGTCTGGAGGGGCCGGATGAGGGGTGGCTGAGGGCACCTGGCTGGAGAGAGGAGACTGAGCGGAGATCCATCGGGATGCAGCTCCCCTCTGCTCTGGGACAGCACCCAGGGAATGGCTGGGGCTGGGCCAGGGCAGGTCAGGCTGGACTTTGGGAAAGGTTCATCCCCAGAGGGTGCTGGCACTGCCCAGGGAATGGGCACGGCCCCGAGGCTGCCAGAGCTCCATGCCAGGGTGGGATTTGGGGTGTCTGTGCAGGGCCAGGGGCTGGGCTGGGGGATCCTGGTGGGTCCCTTCCAAGAGGAATTGGTGCAGGTTTTGCCTTGCAGATCCGTGGTTGGCTTGGGACCCGGCCCTCGCCTGCTGCATCTGCTCGTGTGGCTCAGCAGAAAAACCCACTCAGTTTTGTTTCAAATCCTGCCTTTGGTTCAAACCCAAAGGATACAGCATGAAATGCACACGTGGGTTGGTCCCCTGATGATCCTTCAAGTAAATCAATCTGAAAAATAAGGAACAAAACTTGAAAAGACCCTTGAAGCATCTACATCCCTAAGCACCTTCTAATGAGCACGAACAGCAGAAAGCCAGCTCCACCCTCTGCTCTTTGTACCCGAGCCGCCACATGGAAGCAGAGCAGGAATTGTCCCCTGGTTACCGATGGCAGTGCGGTGGCCGGGGGCTGTGCTCTGGGGGAGGTGGCATTTGGGAGCGGCAGCCCTCAGGGGTCTGTGTGCCTCTGGCACCTCCCTGCAGCGCTTGTGGTGTTCCTGAACCGCTGAGTGCCGAGGTGAGCTGGAGCAGGGCAGGGATGGGCTTTGGAGCAGGGCAGGGATGGGCTTTGGAGCAGGGCAGGGATGGGCTTTGGAGCAGGGCAGGGATGGGCTTTGGAGCAGGGATGATTTGGAGCAGGGATGTGTCCTTCCCTTCCCTGCCGGGCTGTAGCTGACCGGCGTTGCTGGCAGGAGCATCCTCCCCGTGAGCTGCTCCTTGGGGCGGTGCTGGAAGCGAAATCAAGGGAAATGCTGCAGATGCCAGCGCTGCCGAGTGCCAGCACGGGGCTTACTGCCCTCCCAGCGCTGGCAATGGGAGGGCTTTCATGCCCAGGGACACCCCTGACTGCCAGGCCACATCTTCAGGGGATGTTTCCTGGGCTCTCAGCCTGCTGGCTGGGGTGGGGTCTGGGGCACCGAGGAGCAGGCCCCAGGGCAGTGGTGGAGTCCCCATCCCAGAGGGATGTCAAAGCCCTTGGGGACATGGGGCAGTGGTGGCCTTGGCAGGGCTGGGGTAATAATTGTACTCGGTGATCTGGAAGGGCTTTTCTAACCTCAGAGATTCCATGATGCTGGAATAAGAGATGGCTTTCCCCCGTGTAGCAGGAGGGTGTTGTGTGCCAGAAGCACATCTGCCTCCTCCACAGCCCTGGCCCTCTTTGATAAGGAGGCAGGGAAGGGAATTTGCATCCCCTGTGCTGGAGCAGCCTCTGGCTTTGATGCCTGAAGCTGTTTTGGGATAGCCAAATTCTTGTGGGGTTCCTGGGGAAGCACTGGGGTACCTCCTGGTGGGAAGGCAGGACTCAGAGCCCCGGGCTGTGTGTGCCAGGCTGAGAAAGGGCTGCCCACGGGCACAGGTGTTGGTGACAAACCCACCAGGTGGGGGACCAGGTCAGCTGGGAGGTACCACTGACCCCCCAGGCCTGGCCCTGCCGCCCATCCACTGGCACAGAACAAATCCTGGAGCAGTTGGCAGGATTATTTGTGGGGTTAGCTGCTGCTGAGAGTAAATAACTTCTGAAATCTGGCCTGATGTTATCAACGAGGATATGTCAGAGTGGTATTTATAGATTCCCAGTATTATCTGAGCCAACGTGTTTGCACCCAGCTCCCACTGTGAGCCCTGCAGGCAGGAAAAGCACCAGGCAGGAAATTCCCAGGTAAATGAGGATTTGCTAATGGAGGTGTGGTTTTCCACCGGCGTTTTCTGTGTCTTGGAAATGTGTGGCTGATGCTGGGATTGAAGTGACCCCCAGGGAGGAAAAAGCTGATTTTAATGGGACAGAAATTACGCGGTGAAACCTTTTTCCTGCCGCATTTCTGCAGTGCCCAGCAGCAGGATTCCTCTCGTTTCAGTGTTCATGGCCCTGCCCTCCTCTTCCTCGTGTGGAGAGCTCTTCACTGAAGCACAAGTGCCAGCGCAGGGGTGGGTCACTCTCCCCAGAGTGAATAAATCAGGTGTTAGATCTTTGTTTCTCAGATGTTTTCGCTAAAGGAGCCTAATTAATCAGCCCAGCAGAATGACTGAAAGGCAATTTCCCAAGCTGGATAACTGAATTTCCGTGGCACAGGCCTCCAAAGGCAAATGCTGACAAACCTGGTGACTTTAAGTGAGACTGTCACACCAAGCACGGTGATGTTTTAGCCTTGGTGCCTCTCCTGCCTGCGGAATAGAGACGCTTGTGCGTCCTCATCCATCAGCTGACAGCCTCCTGCTTACAGAAACGGTGATGATTTGACATCAGACCACTTAAATTTCCTTAGTGGCTGGGCTGGAAGCCTCTCACATTTTTCACCACTCTCCTGCATCTTTCTCACTTTTTTTTTTCCCCTCGACAAGGCTGATACTGGATCTCTCTGCAGTGATAAACGTGCTCCAAGCTGGACCTCACACAGGGGAAAACATGCCCTGATGCTGCCCGAATGGGGGTGTGGCATGCAGGGGAACAGGGGAGCTGCCAGGAGAAGCTGCTGTAATCACAGAATGACTCGGGTGGGAAGGTCTGGAGGTCTCCGTTCCAGATTGCTCAGGGATTTCTCCATTTCAGTCCCAAAAGCTTCTCCCAAAAGGATGGTGTCTGGAGGAAAGGTTTTCCTTAGTGGCTCTGTGGCTTTGCCCATGAATTGACCCACATCCAGCCTCTCTGGGGCATGTTCTGGTGTGAAGCTGCTCCCTCTGGGGCTGGAGGGAGGGCTCTTTTTGGGCTGAGGTGGGTTTTGAATCAAGCCTTTTGATGGGGGCAGTTCCTCTGCTGTGCCTGAGTGCCAGCAGCCAGGGGACATAAGGGGAGTGCAGGGCCACCAGAGCACCCTGAGAGAGCTGGGACGGGAAGGCTGGCAGTGGAACATTTACTGGCAAAGGGCTGGGCTGGGGGAACGCTGCGTGCCTGCCGGAGACATAAAAGTTAATGGAAAGTAATTTGGCAACTTCATCTGCAGCTTGGCAGGGACCCAAGTGGATCATAATTGGATTTCAGCTGCTTTTGTGTACTCAGTCATTGAGATACCCTGCAGAAAGTCACCCCTGGCTGCCAGGCAGGGAGCAGCTCGCGTGTGGGGCTGGGGGCTGTGGGGGCAGCGCCTGGAGCAGTCAGCAGGGAGCAAAGGAAGGCTGGAGGAATTTGCAGGGGCGTTTGGGTGCAGATCCTGCCGTGCAGGGGTGTTTGGTGTCCTGCCATCCCCCCGTTGGGGCAGTGTGGAGCTGGGGCAGGTGAGGTGGCTCTGCTCCCCTGAGCTGTTTGTGGCAGGGGGTGGCAGAGCCCTGGGCTGCTCCCAGAGGCACAGCTCCCTCTGAGTGCTGCCTGAAGACAAAGCCAGAGGTGTGACCCAGCGCTGACCATTTCTGCACGTAACACGAACCAAATCAAACTCCCAGCCATGCCAGCCTTGGCAGCACTCTAAACTCTCACGGTGTAATGAAATTCTGCCAGTGCAATTGTTCTGCCCTTTCTTTGAGCTCGTGTCAGCACCCCTGCCCCAGAGCTCCGTGCTGTGTGCCATGGCTCTGCCTTCGTGGTGCTGTTACCTTTTCCCTGGGGATAGAGATTGCTTGGGCCAGGATGTGCTGAGGGTGTGAACATCCCCAGTGCTGGGCACTGTGGGGTGCATCCCTTGTGCTGAGGTGCTTCTCTTGCCTGTTCAGAAATACCAGTGTGGGACCTGGCAGTGAAGGAAAATACTAATTTTAGGCATCATTTTGTCTTTGAAAGTATTTCTCAAGCACTGTTGTAATTAAGGCTCTTCCCAGGTAATTTCCAGAGGTTCTTTATCATGTGTGGGCAGTTTATGTCTAAGTTTCTTTTCCTTTTGTTATTGTTCATTCAAGTGAGTCCTGTGTGTGTGTGGAGCCTGAAGAATCCAGCTAAATAAATGAATGGATGGAGATCACTGTTCAGCTCCTAGCACAGGTTTTTAAAGTCAGATTTCATTTAGAGATTGGGAAGGAATTCCTGAGGGTGGCAGGCCCTGGCACAGGGTGCCCAGAGCAGCTGGGGCTGCCCCTGGATCCTGGCAGTGCCCAAGGCCAGGCTGCACACTGGGACAGCTGCACGGACACACTGCACACGTTGCTGGAGCCTCCCAGCACAGAACTCCAGACAAATGGCTCAGAGAGGCTTTGGTGCTCCTAATTGTTTATGAGATGTTTTATGGAGCCCTCTGCCTGCCCAATCTAATGTCATTGGCAAGATAAGAAGGAAGGAAATATTAAGAAATAGGCTCTCCCTGCTCCTAATGTGCCTCTTCGTGCTTTATGTGCCTCTCTCTCGCTCCTGATTTCCTTGGCATCAAATTGCCCTTCACTGAGCTGAGTGATGCTGGGTGCTGAGGGAAACGTGGCTGTGCAGAGGGAAAATAAAGTGTCAGGAGTGAAATAGTGCCCCCCTGGTAATGGATTATCTAATTAGTGGAACTGGCTGCAAACTTGCCTGTCTGGGCTGCAGGGCTCCCGAGGAGCCTCCCTGAGTCCCCCTTATCTCAGAGAGGAGATCCAGCAGCTCAGGCTGGGGCTGAGCCCTGGCACCTGTGCCACCACACTGGGCACTGCAAGGGCCCTGGCTCCACTTGAACTGGCCAGGGGAGGTGTGCCGGCTCAGGGACCAATTAGTGCGGCTGGCTAATGGCCAAGGCTGGCTAATGAGCGCTGCTGGGGCAGCAGCAGAGGGGGCAGTTCCCTGCAGCCCTCCTCGGGACCCTGCTGGGATCACGCCAGGCTGCTCCCCACGTGCAGGGCACTGACCAGGGTTCCCCCTGCTGAAGCGAGGCAGAGGGACAGTGGCGCTGCCTTTCTCAGTGGGCTGGAGATTAAACCTTTCTCTAAGACCTGAGGCAGCTCTTGCAGAATGCAGGGCAGTGAAAAGCTCCCTGTAAGGAGCTTAGGCTGTAATTCCAGCCGGGGGCTGATAAGGGAAGCAGTGATCAAAGCACCACCACTCTTTCAGGCCTGGATTTACCAAGCTCCTCTGGCACCAGGCACAGCTTCCCCTGTATCTTGTATTTCTGTGGAAAGCAGAATACACCCTTTGACTGTGAAGTTTTAATGCCCCCCCACCACCAGTGGAACTTGAAATTATAGAGAGGTATTTGTCCATCCCAGAATGGTTTTCCCTGCCCTTTAATGCAGCCACAGCAGCTGTGGTGGCATCCCTGACACACCGAGGTGGGGTGAGTGTGGCTCCAGCACTCCTCTGCCTTGGAGCCAACACAAACAATCCCGCAATTCCTGGAAACTTCTTAAATCCATTTCCCCAGGCAACAGAGGGAGCATAATCATTCAGATTAAAACTGTTTCCTTCTCTCTTGCAGTCATTAGTGGCAGTACTACATTCCCAAGGTTAAGTAGAGAAAAAGAAATAAATTCAGTTGTCAAAACTCCTGCGGAGTGAGCGCACTTAGTTTTGCATCTTTTATAGCTAAATCTTGGAGTGTCTTTCATGAAGGGAATACTGATCATCCATGCAGGTTATCATTGCTTTGTTGGCTATAAAGCCTCTGCAAGTTTTGGAGACAGCGATAGAAACACGGTCTTTGATGTGCCAGAAATAGAGATGTGACAGTGTTTGACATCAGTGTTTGAGGTGTTGGTCCTGCAGCCCAAGAGCTGCTGGGACTCAGCTCTGGCAGGAGCACAAGTACCCGGGAGTCACAGCAATTTCTGGGAGGAGAAGCAGCCAAGAGCTCTGGTCAGATGTTGCTGCCAATATTATTTTTATAGATGGAGGAAAAAAAGAAATCCGTTACACTTGAAAACGAGGGGGAAGTCAGGTGGAGCAGGGACAAAGCCAAACTGCAGCTCTTGCAGGCAGGGTTTGTGAGGAAGGGTGTTTGTGATGCAGAAATCAAAAAGAATGAGGAGCCGTTCTTCTTTGAGCTGAGGAGCCACAGAGGAGTCAATGAGCATCAGAAATCATTGTGCTCTCCCTGCTGCTCTGGCTCCTGGGGCGCTGCTGATGAATGGGAGATTATTTTTTGGCCGTCCCGAGTTTCTGGCTGTGTGGAATCCATACTGATGATGAAGTGTCACATAACTCTGCCCGCGTCGAGCGCTCGAGGCACCAGCTGTAGATTCACCCACTCCATCATTGCTGGGCTCGGGAGGGCCAGGGCTCTGCTCAGCCAGCAGCTGGGACCCTGAGCTGCTTTCCCCTCCCTCCCTGGGCATGGGGCTCTGATGTGGTGGTTTTTAGGGTAGTTAGGATTTGGTGAAGGGGAGATCTTGACTCCATTTCAGAAGGCTGGTTTATTATATTATGATATATATTATATTAAAAAAGATTACACTATAACTATACTACAAAGAACAGAGAGAATTATCAGAAGGCAACACAGGAACAGAAAGGAATGAATAACAAAGTTCTGTGACTCCCAGAGAGTCTGAGAGCTGCTGCCTCCTGGACTGGCCACCAAGCAGAAACATCCCACACTGAGCAATGGAGGAAGCACCTGCTGCATCCCACAGCAGCAGATCACAAACTGTTCACACTTGAAGCTGAGGCCCTTCAGCTTCTCAGGAGAAGAAAATCCTAGCCAAGGGATTTTCATAAAATATTATAACTACAGGGCTCTCATCCCGGTCCCTGCCAGCCTGGGGCTGCTGTGCTTTGCCAGCCTGCCAGCTCGGCTGCTGTGGATCCCTCTGTGCACTCCAGGTCAGTCCCGAGCTGACAGGGATGTGTTTGACTTGGGGAGAGGTGTCTGCCTGTCCCTGTCCCCAGCTGTGCTGCTCACTCCAGCTCCTGCCATCCGCTGCCATCCTCCCTCGCTGCAGGGCCCTGAAGCCAGGCAGCTTTTGTTGTTTTGTTGTTTTTGATGCCCTGTTTAGCCCGGCTGCTGTGGCTGGAGGATGGAAGTGCTCCCAGCTCTGGTGCTGGTGACTGCTCATTTCCACACGAGCCAGTACAGCCAGAGAGGCTTTTGAGGGCCGGGCTGTTGCTGTAATCCCTCACACGGCCCCAGGAGTCTCTCAGGGCTCGCTGAGGAGTGGCTGTGCTTGCTGGAGTCTCAGCTCAGGAGCTGAGGCTCTCTGCACAGGTTTCCCTCTGGATGCCGTGGGTTTTGCCGTGGTTGTTGGAAGTTGTTCCCTCAGTCTGGGGGAGCTGCCCTGTCTCAGTTTGGGGGCAGCAATCTGTCCCTGAGTGTCTCCTACCACTGCAGCTCTTTAGTGTTGGCACGGCGCTCCGAGGTGCCTGTGCTGGAGAGACTATTAGATCTAAAATGCATTATTGCTCGCTTCTGTAACCGACACAAATCCAAAGTGCTGCTTTGGCAGGAAGAGCACTTGGAGATATTAGATTTATTGAGAATTGTGTCCTCCCAGTCAGTCAGTTGTAGCAATGAAGTCTGTTTGCATTATCCTTCCTGCGGGCTGAGTGCTAAATGGGGCTGAGCTGCCTGGAACAGCAATTCCCTGGTGGCAGGAGACTGAGCGGGCTCCTCTGCTCTGGGGCAGCTCTGAGGAAAGGGTCTGTTGTTGCTGCTGCTGATAAACCAAATTCAGGAGCTCGGTCCAGCGCGGGAGTGTCTCTTCCTGTCCCTCCTCTTTCTGCCTTTTGCTGTGCCTCCAATCAGCCTCACTGGATGAATCTGATTTTTCCAGAGGGGAACCACAGTCTCTGCTCAGGGTGGGCAGCCGGGGATGGGTGGTTGGATCCTACCAGCTGGGTTTGGATCCTGGGAGCAATTTTAACACGTGGAGCAATTTTGCTGTGATGCTGCCAGGATTTTGTGAGCAGGATTTAAGACAAGCAATTTTAATTTCAGTCAGGAAGTTTATCATTTCCATACTGTGCTGGAGTTACATCTAAGAGCCGTGGTATCAGATGCACAAAGCACTCGTGTATTGCATTCATCAGATTTCAGAGCAGACATCATTCAGACTATCCGGTTTGCAAAGATAATTTTTGAGAAGAACTTTATTGATTTAGAGTAATGTTACGGGAAAGTGACTCGTCTCTTTCCAGAGTGACTTACACTCTAACTGACTCCAGCAGTGGCCACTCCATAATCTCTTCCTTCCCCGTGGAATCAGAGGCTGGGAGATCAGGGAGAGTGCTCTGGCTGAGCCCCCAGGAGCCATGCAAACATCAGGCCACGCTACTACTGCAGTTGTTGTCAGTGAGGTTTGGGAGGGCTGGCTGGTGCCTGGGGAGCAGGGAGGGCTGGTGCTGGTGCTGCCTGGCTGGCTGTGGGATGCTGTGGGAGCTCCAGGACAGAGCTGCTGGCCCACAGAGCTGCTGTGTGACTCTCAGCCTGGGCTCCGCCGTGTCACAAGTCCATGTGTCACTCTGCTCGTTCTCAGGGCCCCTGCTTTCCACGGGGAATCCATATGCACAGGGCTTTGTGTTCCCTGAAGGAGCCCTCCCCGAGCTCCTGGGTGGGAGCCCTGGCTCTGCTGGGGCTGGGGCTGGGGCTGGCTGCTCTGCTCCTGCAGGATTTCGGTGTGGGAGCAGGGGTGACCTGGCTCAGGCTGTGTTTTGGGCAGGATTGCTGACACACACGCACACATTCCTGGCAGGTTCCACCCGTGGCAGTGTGTGAGGGCTGCAGAGCTGCCCCAGGGCTCCCTCAGCCCCTCCTGGCCCCCCTGCCAGTGCTGCTCCTCCGTGCCCAGCCGTGCTGGTTGCTCTGAAAGCCTGGGCTGCCTCCGGTGCCTGCAGCTCCGGGTGTCCCCCTGTCCCCACACCCACAGAGGCACGAGGAGGGCTGTGGGACACCAGCTGCGGGCAAAAACCTCCTGTGAAACTGCAGGAGTCACTCCAAACTGTGTCAAGGGGAGCAAGAGGGACGAGTGTTTTCTGGGATAGTCATTCAAGCTCCTCCTGCTGAGGCTGTCAGAGGCTTTCACGTCAGGTCCTCTCATGTTCCAGCTGGGTTGCTGTCCTATATTTCTGTCTGTGCCTTGTCTGACAGTGAACTCCTCCTCAGCATGGCCCATGAGTGTAACAAGCTCTGCTGGAGGCTGGGCAGCCCTGGGGATGCAGTGCCCATCCCTGGGCTGTCCAGGAAGGGCTGGGGGGACACTCTGGGCTGGGGACAGGGTGGGACTCCCTGGGCTGGGAGGGCTTTGCCAGCCTCGGTGCCCCCGTGGCTCTGTTCTGGAATGCAAAACCCATGGACAGCCTGGCTGGAACAGGACAGGACAGCCTTGGCTGGAGCAGGACAGCCTTGGCTGGAGCAGGACAGGACAGCCTTGGCTGGAGCAGGACAGCCTTGGCTGGAGCAGGACAGCCTTGGCTGGAGCAGGACAGCCTGGCTCAGTCTCCAGGAGCCCCTTGAGGACTCTGGGATTTCTTTGTTTATTGGCTCCAGCGAGAGCAGGGCAGACCTGATCTGCTCATGTGGATTCACTGGTGTCATTTCCACATCTGGTAGAGACCTTCCCCCTTGAAGCCCACCTTGCTCTGGCTCTCAGGACTTGTGGCAGCAAATTCTGCTGAAGTTGCGCTGAAGGAATAAAATGAAATTTATTGCACATTTAATTGGAATTTCACTGCTCCTGTCCACCTGATAATGGATTGGTTTTCAGCACAGGGACAAAGGAAAATTAGCAGAGATCCCCTTGCAGAAAGCAGTTATTGCTGGGGGTAACTGCAGGCTGTATATCCAGCTGATGGGGCTGGAGCTGTGTCGGGGTTCACAGCTTGAGAGGAGTGCTTTGCACGCTCAGGGAAATTCCTGAACTTGAGGGCTCCTGGGGTTTTAGCCAGAAAATCATGGTCAGTGCCTGGAGGTGCCCCAGGCAGCTGTGAGGTGCAAACACGGAATGCCAGAGGCTGGATGTTCCAACAACATCTGCAATGAAAACCTGGGGGATATTAATGGGAATCCTAAATCCCCCGGCAGGGCAGTGCCAGTGTGTCTCTGCAGGAATGACCTGATTGTCTCACAGCTGCTGGGGGCTGCATTTGTCTCCTTTTCCTGCTGGCCGCTGTCCCCAGGGGCACAGGGACATCCTGGCCAGCACATGGAGCCGCTGTGCTGTGTTTGTGTTAAATGGACAGAACCACACCAAACACAGAGCCTGGCCAGAGGAGAGCTGAGCACTTTAAGCCCTTTCCAGAGCTGAGTGTGGCTATCTGTGTTTTGGCACTGCTGCACGGGCTGTGAGTCCACTCCCAGCAGCAGAGGGTGGTGACTTCATGTGGCACTGACAACTCCATTATTTTTAACAGTCTTCTGGTTCCGGGAGAGATTTTTCAGGCTAAGCCAGCAGCTTTTCGTCATCTTTTCTGAAGTGTAGATCCTCTCTAGTCACAGAACAAGGACAAGAGTCATTATGGTCAAGTCGCGGGTTAGTTTTGTTTATCCTTGGGTGAATTATATCAGGCAAATACCTCTTGGGAAGCAGCTGACCAGCAGTAACCCAGGGCAGGAGAAAATCTCTTGGGATTATTTTGACAGAGCAGAGGATGTGAAGAGGTGGGAAGTGCCTTCCTTCTGTGCCTGGTGCTGAGTCCTTGCAGGTGCTCGCTTGTGGGGCAGCCTGGAGCTGGATGGAGCTCTCTGTGGGTCCTGGGGCTTCCCCAGGGGGAAACTTGGTGGCATCTCAGGGCTGCACATTGTCCCTGGCATGGGTGACAGGCACAGAGTGTCACTGAGGCCAGCACAGAGCCACTGACACCTGCAGAAGGTGAATTTCTGCCTCTGCCTTGCCCTTCTCATCCATCGGAGCAGCAGAAAAATCAGTGTCAGGACAGGTCAGGCTCCATGGCATGGAATCCTGTCTGCTCTGGCAGCCTGGGGAGCTGATCCCGACTGTTCAGGTGTCAGCCCTGGCAGAGGGATGAGCCGGGCTAGGCACAGGGCTGGGGGCTGAGATCACTCCATCGCGGGCACCGTCTGCAGCTTGACAAATTCACACCAATCGTGCCCTGTGACTCATCAATTTAAATCAATTTCCACAGGAACATCTATGAGAATTAAAGGATTATAAAAATGAATGAGTAATTTTTCTCAACCTTTTGTTGGTGTGACTGGAAAAGGGGGATGATTTACTCCCTGGCAATCTGTAATGCTGCAGGTTAATAGGCTGGGTGAAATCCTTCACATTTATGACGAGGGATTACAGGACTCTGCAGTGAATTAGCACAAACCCCAAATGAATCTATGGCAGCGCAGATGAGGATTTATAAGGATCTGATCAAGGAATTTTCTGTTGAGCTCTGCAATGACGCACTTGAGTTTGTGCCTGTTCCCCAAACTCCTGTTTGATGCTGGTATCAATGAATTGGCAGTTGTTGTGTTCAAGGCAAGGGTGTGGA